>NC_086320.1:244065682-244698182 GCF_036172605.1 Pelobates fuscus
ACACTCTGTTATATCTAACATAAACTAAAACATGGATTTTATGTCTTTTATGTTCTTCAAATAAATGCTTGCTAGCACATTGGTGCACATTACAACTGGAAGCGCAGACCTTATTTTTTTCTATGTTTATTTGGTTTACACTGCTGGAACTACAGTGGGGGGAACTGCAGCTCAGGAGAAGCTGTTAGTATTTTCAATCCTTTTGGTATTGCAATTACCTGTGCCTCTACTCTTTTTCTCTATCTTTAAAAAGTCATTTCATTTTATTTTCACAGGCAATGAAATATTTGTCCTATGTATTGTATCCATTGTGTTTTGGAGGTGCTGTTTATTCACTATTGAATATTCGTTACAAAAGGTAAGACTTTGCTTAAAGATATTTCAGAATATAAAATATCTATTTTTATATTGTTAGTAGTTAAATGGACACTATAGTCACCAGACCAACTACAGCTTATTGAATTTGTTCTGGTGAGTAGAATCATTACCTTCAGGCTTTTTGCTGTAAACCGTGTCTTTTCAGAGAAAATGCAGTATTTACATTAGAGCCTAGTGATTCACTTCACTGGCCACTCCTGGTCTGCCTCTTTATCAGTCTCAGACAATCCTATGGGGAAGCACTGTGATTGGATCAGGCTAGCACTTCTGATGATGTCAGCAGACTGTTTTTCTGAGAATAATAGCATGCAGAGTTACAGCTTCAGGCTTGAATACAGTAAGATGTTTCTATATTTATGGAGGCATGAGGGGCCAAGGGGGGCTAGATGGTGGTTTTAACCCTATAGGGTCATGAATACATGTTTGTGTTCCTGACTCTATAGTGATCCTTTAATACAATGGTAAACAAAAATATGCACACCAATCAATCCATAAGACTTGCTTTTCCCACAGAAATCACACATTTGCAGTTATGTTACTACCGCAAAGGATTACGGGTGGGCATATGCAAATTAGGTCAACAAAGAATCACATTGTTGCCTCATTCCATTTTAAACATGGATTTCTTTGAGTCTGTGTTTGCTGTACACAACAGCTTTGATACACAACTTAGGAAAATATGCAAAGCCAATGAACCACTCATGGACAGCTGTTTCATTGTTAAATCAAATCATCAGGACGAGGTTGGTTACTGGTTTGCTAATTGAGGCTTGGTAGTGCTTGGGAAGCAAAAACCAAAAGGGTTATGGTGGGGAAAAAAATGTGATTGAAAACCCCTTCATTTGCACAGACATAATTTCAAGTGAACTCACGGACAGTAGTGAGACTGAGATGTAGCCAGGATTTGGGTTCTTCCACCGTCTCATACATGACCTCATGACCTACTGACATTGTAATTTAGAACAAGTGAAAAAAAACTCTGTAAACTGGTACAAATGTTTTAGATCAAAGAAATCTTTGATTAGTTGTCTATCTACACCTTCCAAATTGATTGATGAATGCGTGCACGCTTTCCCTAGAAGTAATTCACACCGAAGACAAAGTTTCTGATCAGGGAAAAACCACGGAAAATGCTTTATTCCCCGAAGTGGGGGGCTCCTTCTTAAAGCAAAAATACGTCACAGTTTAAACATACAGTATGCATTCAACAATAGGTTAACAGTCTAAAGGGTCTTGTCTAAACCCACCCTACCGGATGTGATGTCATCATTACAGAACCCCCCCCCCCCCCCCCTATATTCCAGCTCCGTCCTGGATACACGATGGGAGGGGAAGTGAGTAGTTTCTTTGTTACTTTAACAGTGATTCGCCATTTTGTTACTCGTGGCATATTAGCTGTTAACTGGCACAAAGGGAGTGAGGGAGGAGTTAGTAAAGGAAGCTGTTAATGATACCGGAGAAACTGACGGAAGCCAAGCACAGAGAGATGGACACAGGTTTCTTCAGGAAGGAAGAGATTCTTTATTGGATCACCGATCGGGACTCAGAGGGACTAGCGTCACCAAAATACAGCAAAGTCTGAGTACTGAATACATAGAGTACATTCCTTATATAGCACTGTAGCTCCTCCCACAATTAACTACACCCACACATACCCTTAACCTATTTAATAAATAGAGTCTAAACTCATCCATCCGGTCTAACCACGTGGCTCATCTGATACAAAGGAGAGGGACGCGTAATTCCAGTTCTTACATTCCTGCACCTGGTCAGTACAGTGATAACAGTATCTTAGCTACGTGTAATTAACTAACTGATACTACAAACACATATACATACATATGCCTTGTGGCAATCTTAGCCTGCTAAACTTGTATTTTACTGGAATTACATCACATTCCCCCCTTTGATGCCTCTGATATTTCACAATTACTTGAGGCATCACTTAACCTTGGTTTGCATATACCTCAGGTTACCATGAACCAGACCAAACTTATCTTATGATGTGAATCTTTTAACACTCATCTTCCTGCATTGGTTCTCCTTGATCTAGAGCCTTATACTTATATATCGCCATTATCTGTGCAGCAGCCTTCCTCTCTGCTATACTTCCTATCAGGCTTTGCACAGACCTAACTACTAAGGGTATAAGACACGGTAGGAGTAGACACAACAGTAAAATCAGTAGGACTCCACCTACCACTGCCTTAAGCCCTCCAAACCACTCATACCAGCTACCAAACCAACTACTTGGATTGTACCCTTTCCATACCTGAGTAGGCACATGCACTAGTTTAACCATATGGCTAGTAAGCTCAGCTATTGCTTGCCCTTCGTCATCTATTTGAAGACAGCAATTGCTCAGGTTAAACTTCCCACATACACCTCCCTCTACTGCCAAAAGGTAATCCAAGGCTAATCTATTTTGGTACACTGCTGTCCTCATCCTGGTATTATGCTTCGCTAGAAGATTGAGTGCTTGTGAGGTCTCATTAGTAATAATCTCAACCACCGCCTGTAATCTTATAATACGGTTGAGCATATAAATTGGGGTTCTATAACCAAAGGTACCATCTTCTGCCCACGTGGCTGGCCCATAATAATCTATGATACGCTGGGGAGGCCATTCATTATCTTCCCAGGTGCCTATCTCTAAGGGTCCCCTTTTCTTCCTATGATTCACATCATACACTTTAACACCTAAAGTCTCACCTGTTTCAATCGGTAACAAGAAGAAGGATGGTTTGAGCATACCCAACACACATGCCCCTTCCCAGTCCTGTGGCAACTCCGAATAGGCTTTCTTACCACAGATCCAGTACAAATTTGTTGGGGCTCTCCAGGTAGATGTGATGGATAAATCAAACCACACATCCTTTAAACTGGCATATCTAGCAAACGGGTTAGATGGTTCTGAGACATTTGAAGCCGACCACCAAGTTGTATTTTTAGTATCATCATCATAAGCTTTTTGCCCTAGACAAGTTAATTCTCCTACAGAAGTATTATACATTATTCCTTTCCTTGCTATGCAAACATAACCTATGATGGAGGTCTTTAATCTCCACTCAGATTTACCTCTAACACTCAAATGATAATCGGCTTGTGTAGATATTAGTTGGTCAACTGCCTCAGAACCGGACATTACCTCCTTTGCTTCCCAAGGCCATTGGTCTCCCATGTTAGTACCTCCACACACATAGCAGTTGGTAACATTAAGACTACCGGCAATACTTTCAGCTAGGTCAATGAACAGGTTTTTAGCGTTATGGGGGATCTTATTATCTATACTCATCTCTTCATAAAAGGAATGGTATACTTGATGAGTCTGGGAGGATACCGTATCAGTCTCTATTCCTATAAACAATAATGTCCCAGGATCTAAACCCGTCCCGTATATCTGAAACCCAAATAAATTTCCATACTTATCTAGGAACTTGTCGGGGTTATTAATAAGTATATGGACTGGGTTGCATTCCATAGACTTACAATAAGGGCTAGTCGGCAACTTAGTCACTATCATGTCTTTATCTACTGTCTGTCCCCAAGTCGCCCACCCCACACAAGACCAATATGGACAAAAGTTATAGTCTTTATTTGGGCATCTAGGACTCACATATTTATTTTTACTACTGGGACAAATATATTTATCATTAGACCCATACGTCCTCTCCCATCTAAGATCCCCACATACATTCCACGGTTTTCTACCACTTGATATCGCCTTACATGCATCAAATAGCAGAACACCCGAAGAATGTACGGATTCTAACACCGTCTTATTAATTAGGGTCCCCTGAGGATCTCCATTCCTGAGAGTCAACCAAATTGTACGAGGTTGATACTCTGGACTGAAGCACTTAGGTTCTCCTACTCCTAAATGGCACACACTATAGTCTATATTTAGGTATCTACATCTTGATACCTCTCCTTTACATTCGTATTGTGAATGCCAAATTAGGGTTTGGGAAATATGGTTACCTGTTCTCGTAGTCTTAATGCATACCTCACAGCTAGGAGTGTCGGTACCTCTACCTTCCTGAATATAAAAACACATATAAATAAACACAATCAAAAGCACATCTTTCGCCGTCATCCTCAGTCTTCGTCCGTGCGATGGAACCTCAGCTTCCAGGATGTGAGGGCTGCAGGGAATGGAGTTCTGCTCGTCTTCACAGGTGTCCCTTCGAGACTTTCCTGGCTTATACACTATGTGTTGGTAAGCGGACAGGCTTTATTATGGCCTTCTCACTCACACCTGTAACAATAAAATTTGTAATCCACAATAATTCCTCGTTACTCCGACTGAGTAGTGCGTTTCAACCGGATCTTGCAGGGATTCTCTGGATCTGCTGTAATTTGCCAAGAATCGACTGCTGCTGGTTTAACCCTGGAGTGATGTATCCACGGAGTTACTTCGGCTACTTTTATCGCTGTAGGGGTAGACAAAAGAACAACATAAGGACCTCTCCACTTGGGCCCTAACGGTACATTATTCCACTCTTTAATCCACACTTGGTCTCCTGGATGATAACTATGAACAGGGGGATAAATATTCACAGGTAATCTATCTTGTACCCATTTCTGTACCTCCTCCATAGTCTTACCCAACTCTACAACCTGCTGCCGGGTAATTCCTTCTCCCAACTGACTCAAGTCCCCCCTTAAGTTACCAAGTACGGGAGGTGGTCGCCCATACATGATTTCAAAAGGAGAGAGGCCCATCCTTCTGGTAGGGGTACTGCGGATTCGCAATAAAGCTATGGGTAAGAGAACGTTCCACTTAAGTTGGGTTTCCTGACACATTTTAGCCAACTGGTTCTTTATAGTTCTATTCATTCTCTCTACCTTACCAGAACTCTGGGGTCTATATGCAGTATGAAGCCTCCACTTTATACCAAGCATATGAGTCAGTTGTTGTAGGCACTGATGAACAAAAGCTGGACCATTGTCCGATCCTATAGAACAGGGTAGTCCATATCGGGGTATTATTTCTCGTAGCAGGAATCTTACAACTTCTCCTGCTTTCTCTGTACGTGTAGGACATGCTTCTACCCAGCCTGAATAGGTGCACACAATTACCAACAGGTAACGATGTCCACCCGATTTAGGCATTACTGTAAAGTCTATTTGTAGATCGGACATGGGGAGTCCCCCCATAAACTGGACTCCTGGTGGCTTTACTGGTCCTTGTCTTGCATTATTCTTAGCACACGTTACACATCTGCGTACAATGGCCTGAGTCAAGTTGGACAATCTTGGTATGTAGAAATGTTTCCTGAGAGATTCTTCAGTACTGTCTCTCCCAGAATGTGTCCCGTTGTGATAATTTTGGACAATTTCTACCGCTAGTGATGCTGGTATGACTATTCTTCCATCTTCTAGCTGATACCACTTGTTCTCCAAATACTTTCCCGGTTCAGTCTTTAACCACTCCTCTTCTTGAGCTGTATAAACTGGAGTCCATTGGGACAGTGGAGTTGGTATAAGAGCAGCTATATGCCCCACATACTCCTGTCTTCCTGATTCAGCAGCACGCTTAGCTGCACTATCTGCCATCCGATTTCCCTTGGTTACATCACCATCTCCTCTCAGATGCGCTCGACAATGTATGATACCGACTTCTTTCGGCTCCCACACTGCTTCCAATAGTTGTAGGATTTCAGCTGCGTACTTGATTTCTTTGCCTTCTGAATTCAGTAGTCCTCTTTCTTTATACAAAGCTCCGTGGGCATGAGTGGTTAAAAACGCATACTTAGAGTCCGTATAGATATTTACTCTTAAACCTTCAGCCAATTGTAACGCTCGTGTTAGTGCTATTAATTCTGCCTTTTGTGCTGATGTTCCTTTCGCCAGTGGCCGAGCTTCTATCACCTTGTCTATTGTTGTCACTGCATATCCTGCATAGCGGATCCCTTCTTTCACATAACTACTGCCGTCGGTGTAATATTGAACATCGGGGTTCTGGATGGGAAAATCACGAAGATCTGGTCTACTTGAAAATACTTCATCCATTACTTCCAAACAATCATGTTGACTTTCAGTAGGTTGCGGCAAAAGGGTAGCTGGATTTAAGGTGTTTACAGTCTCTAAATGCACTCTTGGGTTTTCACACAACATTGCTTGATACTTGGTCATACGGCTGTTACTAAACCAATGATTTCCTTTGTAATCCAACAACGTCTGTACTGCATGTGGGACTCGTACATAAAGTTCTTGACCCAGAGTGAGTTTATCGGCTTCAGCTACTAGCAGGGCGGCTGCAGCTACGGCTCTTAGACAAGGTGGAAGTCCGCTGGCCACTGCATCCAGTTGCTTAGACATGTAGGCAACAGGTCTTTGCCATGATCCCAAGTACTGTGTCAATACTCCCACAGCCATTCTTCTTTGCTCGTGTACATATAAGTAGAATGGTCGTGTGTGATCAGGTAGACCTAATGCTGGGGCACTCATCAAAGCCTTCTTCACATCTTCAAATGCCGTTTGCTGTTCTTGGGTCCATAAGAAGGGGTCGTGCTCTGTACCTTTGATGGCTGCGTACAGAGGTTTTGCCAGTATCGCATAGCTGGGAATCCATATCCTACAGAAGCCTGCTGCCCCCAAGAATTCTCGCACTTGTCTTCTATTCTTGGGTATTGGTATTTGGCAGACAGCTTCTTTTCTCTCTGGCCCCATAATCCTTTGACCTTCAGAGATATGGAATCCCAGATACTTGACAGTTGGCAAACACAACTGAGCCTTCTTCCTGGACACCTTGTATCCTGCCTTCCAGAGAATATGTAGTAGATCGTGCGTTGCTTGCTGACATTTTTCTTTTGTAACTGCTGCTATCAACAAGTCATCTACATATTGTAACAATACACATTCTCCTGGGATAGACTCGAAATCCAGTAGATCTTGACTTAGAGCTGAACCAAATAGGGTAGGTGAATTTTTAAACCCTTGGGGCAGTCTTGTCCAAGTCATTTGGCGTTTTGAGCCCGTTACAGCGTTCTCCCATTGGAAAGCGAAAATACATTGGCTTTCTGCGGCAATTCGGAGGCAAAAGAAGGCATCTTTGAGATCTAAGACTGTGAAGTAAGTAGCCCCGCCCGGAATTAAAGCAAGCAGGTTATATGGATTGGGTACAACTGGATGTATGCTAACAACCGCATCATTGACTGCTCTTAAGTCCTGTACAGGTCGATACTCATCTGTACCGGGCTTTTGAACAGGCAGCAATGGGGTGTTCCAGGGGGAAGTACAGAATTTTAGGATACCATACCGTATGAACTTATCCAGATAGGATTGGATGTTCTTCTTAGCCTTCTGCGGAATGTGATATTGTCTTAGGCTCACTGGATAAACCCCATGTTTCAGTTCAATTTTTATTGGTGGAATATTGCGGGCCAGTCCTGGTGGGTTGTTCTCTGCCCAAACTCCTGGTATGTTAAACAATGTCTCATCACTCCTAGGGTTTTGGCTAGTCAACACTGTATAAAGTCGCCACTCTTCTTCCTTTGGTACGGATAAAGTCATAATACCTGAAGGTCCATTAAACTTTAAGGATGTTGTTCCATTTGGTAGGAACGTAATCTGCGCTTGTAATTTTGATAGCATATCACGTCCCAGCAATTGGACTGGACATTCAGGCATATAAAGGAATTGGTGTTTTACTACGTGGCCTCCCAATGTACAGAGTCGACTTTTAAGAACCGGTTTTTCAGCACTTCTTCCAGTTGCTCCTATCACAGTAATAGTCCTTCCAGATGGAGGAGCAACTAGATTAGTCACCACTGAATGTTCAGCACCAGTGTCGATCATGAACGCACTCCTTTTCCCCCCTATTGATACATCGACCATAGGCTCCGCTCGACCAAGGGGGATGGAGCCCGGTCGGTATCAATAGTCCTCCATGACAGTGTCAGCCAATCCTACAAAGTCCCTACCTTCTCTATCGCGGGACCTTTGCGCTGCTGGAATATACCTGTCTTCCCTAACACTTCCTCTGTTCCCATTACTCCCTCTATAACCATTACTCCCTCCGGGGCCTCCTCTACCTCTCGCTCTACCTCTAAAGTTTCCGTAGCCTGCCCTGGGTTGGTCTCTCTCGTACTGCTCTCTTTGCGGACATTCGTTCCTCCAATGCCCTTCTTCCTTGCAATACGCGCATTGATCCCTACTCAAAGGCTCCCTACTCCATCTATTATTGCCTCTATCTGGGCCCCGTTTATCTACGCCTGCGATCGCTACCGCTAGCATATCAGCCTTTTTACGCATCTTGCGCTCTTCCTCTTTCTTACTTTCTGTATCCCTGTTCATATAGACCTTATTTGCTACCTCCATTAGTTGGGTGATGGACATACCTGCAAACCCTTCTAACTTTTGTAGCTTGCGCTTAATATCTCCGTATGCTTGGCTGACAAAGGCGGAGTTAACCATTCGGGAATTGTCTGCGTCTTCCGGATTAAAGGGGGTATACAAGCGGTATGCCTCCAATAATCGGTCATAAAAGACACTGGGCGCTTCATCGCTTTTCTGGATCACCTCAACTGTCTTCGACATGTTAATGGCTTTCTTTCCTCCGGCTTTCATGCCAGCAATTATAGCGTCTCTATAGGCTCTGAGTTGAACCATATCAGCACCATTTACGTTCCAATCGGGATCGGTGTTGGGATAGTGTGTCGCGGCCCATGCTGCTGGATTGGCTTGGTTCAAAGCACGGGCTCTATCCTCTAATGCTTTAATGGCTGCTTGATTTATTCTTGTCCTTTCCTCATTGTTAAATAAAGTCATTAGTAACTGCTGGCAATCAGCCCATGTCGGATTATGCGTCTGTACTATTGAGGTGAACAGATCAGTCATAGCTTGTGGTTTCTCAGTATACGAGGAATTATGGGTCTTCCAGTTTAAAAGATCGGTTGTGGTAAATGGGACATATACGAAGACTGGGTCAGCGTGTGCCATTTGACCTGCGGCATCGATATAAGCTGACCCGGGATTCAGACGAAGAGGCATCTGATAGTGCTTTAATTGTTGGGCACCAGTCAACTGTCGGGTTTGGATGGGGCTACGTAGAGAGGCGTCAGTCATGGGTTCCGGTCGGGGAGAGATAGGGTATGGGGATGTGGGAGGTCGGTTTTGGGAAAAGGTCGTAAATAAAACACTTCGAGCCGAGCTAGATGAAGCTTGACCGGAAGTCTGAAGTGGCGCCAAATCAGGATATTCGTTTCTAATGGGGGTGGATTCTGGTTCCGGAAGGGGAGATTTAGTACGAGGGGGGGTGGATCCTGTACTGGAGGAGGAAGCGGAAGTGGATGAGGGTAATGAGGGGAGGGGTGCAGGACTTCCTGCGTTTGCGTCACTTCTTCTTAACGGAAAGTAAGGGGGCGGCAAAGGGATCTCGGACTCAGGGGGCGTGTCCAAAATGGGCCTAACACCAGTCCTAGTGGACGAGCAAGTCCTAGCTACCATGAGGCGACACTGCTCCTCGTGGCATGTCTGGAGCCATTTTGGCGAGTCATTTACGGCCTGTCTCCAACAGTCAATATAAGGAAACTGGCCGTAAAGTTCAGGCCTACCCGATACAGCCACGTGTAAGCGCTGTACCAGAGTTGGATCCAAACTGCCACGTGGCGGCCATGCCGCAACCAAAGTAGGCCACTCCCTAGTACACAAAGTGACCAAACGTACAGGAGACATCTTTACCCCAAAATCACAAACTTTGAATCCCTTTTTAAAATTCTTAACCATACATCCTAAGGGATCCGGAATCGTTGACTGCGACGCACCCATACTTAACAATGGAACGTCGTCGACAACGAATACTATACACGCGTACTATTCAACAGTCACACCCGTTTCCTCTGGCAACAGCACCACGTGGTACGGTTACCAAGTGAAACGTACACAATAACAATAAACACTCAGGGAATTCCCGTACACACACAGCTGTTACACCAGTCACTATATAATCAATATTATGCCCTTTGGCGTAACTATACAGTCACCCACGCTATAATTCTCTATATACGAATTACCCGTCTATAACACACCCCAGTAACATCGTCTTTTACAAATAGCGGTTACAGTACGGTTAGCATAGGTCAAAGCACAAGTTAAGGTCACAATACAATTATTAGTGGTTATGGTGTTAAACATGCAATGGACGACAATGATTAGTACTTATTATATAATGTCAGTAAATATACAGGGTTATGGTACCGTGCACTATAATACAGCAACACACTATTAACACTCTCGCTAGACGGCTGAGCTCGCGCTATCTAACAAGATATACACTTTACTAAAACAATCGTTAACACATTTACAATTCCCAACTAAACTATTGGCCAGTACCTTGAATGGACTACCTAAAACTATATACACCCGTTTTGGTTAGCCACACTGCCCAATCACCACATATATAGCGAGCTAGAGAACCGAATTTACACAGGCGCCTCTTAGTCGCACTATCAAAAGTCTAGTGGGTTCCAAATTTACACGCCTTCCCACTTAGCCCAGATAGGATGAGAACTAGCGAACCGAATTTACACAGGCGCCGCTTAGTCTCCCGGTCCCTCCGACCTAGCGAACGTAATATACACCCTAGAACGCTAGTCTAGACAAGACACCGGTGTCCGGCTAGGGCTATTTACACCAGGACCCCGCCTGACTAACCAAATCAAACGGTCTGACTAAAGAGCGTTCGATCGAGCGGTGCGCCTTCGCTCCTTCCCTCCGACAGAGGGGGCAGATACACAGATTCAAAACCCCTTTGGGCCTACCGCACAATCGGTATACCCCTAGTGGGTCCTGCCGTCTAAAACAGCAGTTGTCTTACCTCCTCGTTCCTGAACCTGAGTTCACACTCATCGACGGGGACACCCCAGCACTTCTCACGTAGAGGCCGATGATCTCCTGGACAACAGACCAGTGGCGCCGAGACGAAGGGAGGTCCACGCAGAAGTTCAGGGGTGCAGCCGTAGAGAACGTGGGCAAAGATAGACCGTCTCACGCCTCTGCCTCTCAGCTACCGTTGAACGATGAGCTTCCCGGCCAATGCACCAAATGATACCGGAGAAACTGACGGAAGCCAAGCACAGAGAGATGGACACAGGTTTCTTCAGGAAGGAAGAGATTCTTTATTGGATCACCGATCGGGACTCAGAGGGACTAGCGTCACCAAAATACAGCAAAGTCTGAGTACTGAATACATAGAGTACATTCCTTATATAGCACTGTAGCTCCTCCCACAATTAACTACACCCACACATACCCTTAACCTATTTAATAAATAGAGTCTAAACTCATCCATCCGGTCTAACCACGTGGCTCATCTGATACAAAGGAGAGGGACGCGTAATTCCAGTTCTTACATTCCTGCACCTGGTCAGTACAGTGATAACAGTATCTTAGCTACGTGTAATTAACTAACTGATACTACAAACACATATACATACATATGCCTTGTGGCAATCTTAGCCTGCTAAACTTGTATTTTACTGGAATTACATCACATTAACACAGGAATGTGTAACAAGAAACTTGCAGAGAAAATAGTGACTGAACACATGGGGGGGATATTTACTCTAGCAGCCAGTTTTAACATAGTGAACACAAAATAAATAGACATTAGTAAATAGCCATTTTGGTTTAATTCTTCTGTCCATAACACATATACTGAATGAGTAAAGCAGTGGAAAAAAAAAAAAAAACCTACTCGGCACTTCTTGTTGACAGTTTTCCCTTGATGTCCTGAGCACACTCATGAATGCTCTGGCATAAATGAAGCAAGCTGAATGTCTTTGTTTTAATATTTTGTTTGTTTTGTTTTTTATATATATATATATATATATAGATATAGATATCTATATATATATATATGTGTGTGTGTGTTTTTTTTAAAGGAAGAAAAAGAGAGAATAAAAAGTGTCGTTTTTGTGTGCTTTATAAAGCTATTTATGAAATGTCAGTGTACATGTTATGTTGGTGATGTTTAATTAAAACTTTGGTAAATAAATATCTGTGTAAATAGAAAAAAATCCAACCGCTTTTTTAACCCCTATAGGGACTTTAAAATGTTTACAGATATTCCATAATCAAAAATATCAGTGCCATTTCATTGTAGATGCAATCCTGGGACAGCAATAGTCGATATGTTTTGTATTTTCTCTATAAAGCATAGTTTTAATATGAAACACTATAAAAGAGTAGAAGAGGAGGGGGGCGTAGCCGACTGTCGAGCCGCATGGACGTGTGTTAGCTGAGCTCCTCCACATCAAAGTGCAAATCCATCGCCGTTGTGCTTAAAGATTAAACATGGGATACCCTAAGCGTTTCAACGCTGGGCAGCACTCCTCGGGCAAGACCCCTGCAGAAAAAACGGGCGCCCTGACCAAATATTTTCAGGATACAGCGGAGCAATAACCTGAAATATATATATATATATATATATATATATATATATATATATGGCCTTAATATTGCACCAAACTCACCTCCCCCGTGCTCCTCACCATCGAGCCCCTTGGACTCTGAAAGCTCAAGCCACACTGCCAACAGGGAGTTGATACGGGCTCTACCCTCTAGGCACAACCTTGCTCAGATGCTGAGTAAACTAGAAGCCTCTTTTGGGGCCGAGTTCCAACTCTCCAAACAACGAGTGTGTTCTCTGGAGGATGACAGGGACACATTACAGGCCCAAATGCCAGCACAGCAAAAACATGTGAAGATACAAAACAACCATTTCTCCTACATGCAGCGTTCCCTCGACGACCTGGATAATCGAGGGAGACGTAATAACCTAAGGGTAAGTGGCCATGACCGGAAAAACCTCCAGGCCGTGCTTCAAGAACTATTTAACTTAATCCTAGGCCGACCCACAGACACACCGGTGGCCTTTGTTAGAGCCCACAGAGCCCTGCGATCACGCGGCACACCCTCAGACTCACCCTGGGATGTAGTGTGTAGGTCGCACTACTATGAATGCAAAAACTATATACTCATGGCAGTCCGGCAGTTCCAGCAACCTCTTTTGTTCCATACAGCAGCTATCGCAGTCTACCCGGACCTGTCCTGGCTGACCCGCAAGGCATTGAAACAAATTACCGACCAACTTCGTTCCCGAAACTTAAAATACTGCTGGGGCTTCCCCTTCTCCCTCACAGCTACATACAAGGGCAATACCTCTTCACACCACCTCTTCACTCAGAGACGTAACTGTCTTCCTGAGAGACTTAGACCTTCCAGACTTTAGGATACACGATTCGAATGGCCCCATCACACCGCCGACCACACAGATCATGCCACAACGGAACAGATGGCAAGAAACCCCTAAGAGGAGAACGGATCCAGCAGCAGCTGCAGATGGGAAGCCAACAGGAGACACAGCCAACCACTAATCGCCCACAATCCCTTCTCTACCACTGACCCCTAAGTGGCACTCCACGAGACTCACCATCCCTGCATCCCATTCAAGTTAATGGACACTCACGTACCAAGACCTGGGACAACCCCTGCTGCATTTAACCATGCATACCCTTACACCAACATATGGAAACTTCTCAGGACTGAGCGAGAGAACCTCACCTGTAACCTCTACTACAACCGCAGGCCACGCAAGTATAAACCTACCCCTCACCCTAGAGAGAGACTCCCCATACCTACTATCCATGACCTCCAGGACTGTACCACTCACGAACGACAATTACCTTTCTTCCCTTGTACCCCTCACCGGTAAAATGTGTTTACAAACACATTTTGAAGTATTACATGAAAAAATCTATAGAAATTAATGACAATGGAGAAGTAACGGACTGAACACTTTGGACAACGTTCAAATGTATAATGAGAGGCCTATGTATTAAAAGAGGAGCTTATATCAAAAATAAAAACATTATAACCTTCAACAGCTTTATGTAAAATAGTCTAATTTAGAGAATAAACATAAAAACAATGTGGACTATAAAATACTTATTGAAATAAAACAAATAAGACAACAGATTAATGATAAATTATTGGAAAATATTAACAGAAATATTTTAAGATTAAAACAGAATTGGTATTACAATAATAACAGAATAGGCAAATACATTTAAATTAAACTCCCAATGGAGTAAAACTCAAATTGATTTCTTAGATCTTCGGATCTTCATCGACGAGAATAAGTTTGGTTTCACACTATATTCGAAAAATATTGATAAGATGGGAAGGGGGGGGGGGGTATAATCTATTATTTTTATTATAAAAATTCATATCTTACCTGAAGCCTGGAAGGGGGGGAGGGACATCCATGCCTCCAGTTTTCATCCGAAGAAACTTAAGGAATCCTTGCCCATTTCTCAGTTATTAAGAGTTTTACGCAACAATTCTGATTCAACCAGAGCATCCATTCAAGTGCAACAGATGTACGATTAATTCAAAGAAAGACTATATACAAATTCAATACTCACCCGAGCATTAGAACAGGCAAGGAAATAGATTACAGAAGGTCCAAATTGGTCAGAGATGGGCAATCGGTTAATTTTTCCACAGGCATTGCATACTAAATCCACAGAAATTGGAAGATCTTACAGAAGGATAACTCTTTACCACCGCCTTTCAAACAAACCCCAATAATGAGTTATAAAAGGGGCAAAAGTCTTAAGAACTTTTTGGTCCATACTGACCAGTACACCAATATTCAACAAAAATCTAGAATGATCAATCCTGGTTGTTACAGATGCATTAAGTGCACTGCCTGCAACTCTATGTCACCTGGCAGAGAATTTTTTAATTCTAGATCTAAAAAGTAAAATGTTCAAGATCAAACACAGAATATCCTGTACTACCACATTTGTTGTATACCAGATTGTAGGCCCATGTGGACTAGTTTATGTGGGCAAGACCTCAAATGACCTGAGAGAAAGGATGAGGGGCCATAGATGTTCTATACATTTGGCTTTTCAAAATCAATGTGCAAGTACCCCGGTTGCCCAACATTTTTTGGAGTTGGGTCACCCTTTACCCTTATTCAGATTCATGGGAATAGATCACGTACCTGATCCACCTAGAGGAGGGAATCGCTACATGTTACTCCTTCAGAGGGATGCTTTTTGGATACACACGTTGGACACGATTGCCCCACATGGACTGAACGAGAAAAACACGCTATATTGCTTTTTACCAAGACGATAATGTGATTTATATATTTCTTAACATATATATACTTGAGCTGAAAATGCAACATTTAGGTGATCATCCCCCTCTGTCAGTTTTATAGTAATTCTGTTGAGCTTTTAGTATTCCTTTAAACTATGATTCATTTGTTTGTGTTACACGAGAACTATTTAATTTTTGAACATAGACACAATTCAGCAAATGTGTAAACGTATTATGAGTATAAGGTTTTCATGTTAGTAATGCAGAGAAATCAATTGCCTTGATATTGATAAATACAGATGAATATACCGTATATACTAGAGTATAAGCCGACCCGAATATAAGCCGAGGCCCCTAATTTTACCCCAAAAAACTGGGAAAACTTATTGACTCGAGTATAAGACTAGGGTGGGAAATGCAGCAACTACTGGTAAATTTCTAAATAAAATTAGATCCTAAAAAAAATTACATTAATTTAATATTTATTTACAGTGTGTGTATATAATGAATGCAGTGTGTGTATGAGTGCAGTGTGTGTATGGATGCAGTGTGTGTGTATGAATGCAGTGTGTGTATGAATGCAGTGTGTGTATGAATGCAGTGTGTGTATGCACTGTGTATGAGTGCAGTGTGTGTATGAGTGCAGTGTGTGTATGAGTGCAGTGTGTATGAGTGCAGTGTGGGATGGAGAGCATTGGTGGGGGTGGGCATTTTTTTATTATTTAATTATTATTTTTTTAATATTATTATTTTTTCTGATATTTTTTTTATTTTATTATAATTTTTTTTTTTTGTCCCCCCTCCCTGCTTGTTAGCTGGCCAGGGAGGGGGTCTCTCACTCCCTGGTGGTCCAGTGGATGGGCTGTAGGAGGGGGGCTGGCAGAGAGCTGTTACTTACCTTCACAGCAGCTCCTGTCAGCTGCCTTCTCTCTCCTCCGGTCCGTGCAGCTCCCAGGTCAGCTCCCTCTGCAAGTCTCGCGGCCGCGCGGAGCGTTGCCACGGTAATCCGTAGCAACGCTCTGACCCCGCGGCTCTCGCGAGACTTGCAGAGGGAGCTGACCCGGGAGCTGCACGGACCGGAGGAGAGAGAAGGAAGCTGACAGGAGCTGCTGTGAAGGTAAGTAACAGCTTCCTGCCAGCCCCCGGTCCTTGTCTGTATTATGGCAATGTAAATTGCCATAATACAGACAATTGACTCGAGTATAAGACGAGTTGGGGTTTTTCAGTCCAAAAAATGTGCTGAAAAACTCGTCTTATACTTGAGTATATACGGTAACTGATACTGAAAAGCACATTCAAGCAGTGCCTAATATTTCACAACAAATTGATTCCTTGCATATTCTCTGTGTGGAATATGTTACAATTTTTGTATATAGTTGTAAATATGTAATTATTTGTAAAGAGACATTATATGTCACCAGGGCCGGACTGGGGAGAAAATTCGGCCCGGGCATTTTTTATTCACAGCGGCCCACTGAAAAGGGGGCGGGGCCAGATAGGGTGTGTTTTGTCATCCCGAATGACAAGCACGCCCCATCTCATAGTGAGCATGTTGGTTCAATGCTCTTCCAGGGCTTGAGAAAAGGACCCTGTATTTGTTCTGCACATCGCAAGCAAATTTGCTTGAAACTTGTCTCAGGGGTTTCCATAATTGGGATACTCACGGTATCCCATTTATAGACACACTATGTGTTTGCTTAAATGGAATCTAGTGTGTATGTCAGAAATGTAGTGTGTGTGTAGGTGGTGCAGCGTCTGTGTGTAGGGGATCTAGTGTGTGTGAAGGACTCAGGAGTGCGTTTAGGAGATCTAGTGAGTGTGTGTGTGAGTGGTGCAGAGTGTTTGGGGGCTGCTGTGTGTGAGGAGTATAGTGTGTGGGGGGGGGTTGAACCTCCTTTGGCAGCAATAACTTCAACCAAACGTTTCCTGTAGTTGCAGATAAGACATGCACAACGGTCAGGAGTAATTCTTGACCATTCCTCTTTACAGAACTGTTTCAGTTCAGCAATATTCTTGGGATGTCTGGTGTGAATCGCTTTCTTGAGGTCATGCCACAGCATCTCAATCGGGTTGAGGTCAGGACTCTGACTGGGCCACTTCAGAAGGCGTATTTTCTGCTGTTTAAGGCATTTTGTTGTTGATTTACTTCTATGCTTTGGGTCATTGTCCTGTTGCAACACCCATCTTCTGTTGAGCTTCAGCTGGTAGACAGATGGCCTTAAGTTCTCCTGGAAAATGTCTTGATAAACTTGGGAATTAATTTTTCCTTCGATGATAGCAATCTATCCAGGCCCTGACGTAGCAAAGCAGCCCCAAACCATGATGCCCCCACCACCATACTTCACAGTTGGGAAGAGGTTTTGATGTTGGTGTGCTGTGCCTCTTTTTTGCCACACATAGTGTTGTGTGTTTCTTCCAAACAACTCAACTTTGGTTTCATCTGTCCACAGAATATTTTGCCATAACTGCTGTGGAACATCACCAAACCAAACCAAACAATGTTTTGTTTGGACAGCAGTGGCTTCCTCTGTGGTATCCTCCCATGAAATCCATTCTTGTTTAGTGTTTTACGTATTGTAGATTCGCTAACAGGGATGTTAGCTTTTGCCAGTGACTTTTGTAAGTCTTTAGCTGACACTGTAGAATCCTTCTTCACCTCATTGAGCAGTCTGCGCTGTGCTCTTGCAGTCATCTTTACAGGACGGCCACTCCTAGGGGGAGAGTAGCAGCAGTGCTGAACTTTCTCCATTTATAGACAATTTGTCTTACCGTGGACTTATGAACAGCAAGGCTTTTGGAGATACTTTTATAACCTTTTCCAGCTTTATGCAAGTCAACAATTCTTAAAGAACCACTCTAGTGCCAGGAAAGCATACTCGTTTTCCTGGCACTAGAGTGCCCTGAGGGTGCCCCCACTCTCAGGGACCCCCTCCCGCCCGGCTCTGGAAAGGGGAAAGGGGTTAAATCTTACCTTTTTCCAGCGCTGGGCGAGAGATCTCCTCCTGCTCTCCTCCTCTTCTCCTCCCCGTCGGCTGAATGCGCACGCGCGGCAAGAGCTGCGCGCGCATTCAGCCGGTCACATAGGAAAGCATTCATAATGCTTTCCTATGGACGCTGGCGTGCTCTCACTGTGAAAATCACAGTGAGAAGCACGCAAGCGCCTCTAGCGGCTGTCAATGAGACAGCCACTAGAGGACATAGGGGGAAGGCTTAACCCATTCATAAACATAGCAGTTTCTCTGAAACTGCTATGTTCATGAAAAAATGGGTTAACCCTAGAAGGACCTGGCACCCAGACCACCTCATTAAGCTGAAGTGGTCTGGGTGCCTAGAGTGGTCCTTTAATCGTAGGTCTTCTGAGAGCTCTTTTGTGCGAGGCATCATTCACATCAGGCAATGCTTCTTGTGAAAAGCAAACCCAGAACTGGTGTGTGTTTTTTTTATAGGGCAGGGCAGCTGTAACCAGCACCTTCAATCTCATCTCATTGATTGGACTCTAGTTGGCTGACATCTCACTCCAATTAGGTCTTGGAGATGTCATTAGTCTAGGGGTTCACATACTTTTTCCACCTGCACTGTGAATGTTTACATGGTGTGTTCAATAAAAACATGGCAACATTTAATTCTTTGTGTGTTGTTAGTTTAAGCAGACTGTGATTGTCTATTGTTGTGACTTAGATGATGATCAGATCACATTTTATGACCAATTTGTGCAGAAATCCATATCATTCCAAAGGGTTCACATACTTTTTCTTGCAACTGTATATACACACCCAGATATCTCAAGCAATTTTTTGTCCACTGGAATGAATATTTTAAAGTTAATCTGACAATTGTAGCCTGATCCAAGCCAATTGGCATAGCCTGGGTCGTAAGTATATTAATTTTATAATTTGACATCTCACCATATTTATCTGCCTCCCTTAAGACTTCCTCAATAGAGTTTTCAGGTTCCGTCAAGGTCAGCAGCAAAACATCTGCAAACAAATTTAATTTACTTATCCGTTTGCCCACTTTAACACTCCTGATTCTTGCTGCCAAGGGTTCCAACGACAAAATGTAAAGCCTTGGTGCCAGCGGACACCCCTGACGAGTTCCATTACGAATCTCAAACCATTCAGATTTAAAACCCTGTCCCAGTATTTTAGCAGACGGTGTAGTATATAAAGCCATGAGCGAGTTGACTAGCCCCTACCCGAAATTAAAAGCTTTGAGAACTTCTTCCATGAAGCACCAGTCAACCCGGTCAAAGGCCTTCTCTGTGTCTAAGTCCAGAGGTTTGTAGGTTGTTATATATTGAATAAGGTCCTGCATGCCTTTCTTCCTTTAATAAACCCTTCCTGGTCCTAATGAATAATATAGGGGATAACAACTTTAATTCTTTCTGCAATTACAGAAGAGTATATTTTAGTGTCAATGTTTATTAGGGAGATCGGGCGGTAATTAGGAACCCTAGTTTTATCCTTGTCTTGTTTGGGAAAAGGAACTATTGCTGCTTGTAACATTTCAGCTGTAGAATTTCTACTTTCCTTAATTATAGTAAATGTAATTGTCAGATGGGAAATTGTCAAGTGCTTCAGTCTCTTATAGAACAAGTCTGAATATCCGTCGCGGCCTTCTTGGTGTGGAGCCTGTCTATAGCCTTTCTAATTTCATCTTCCGTAACCCCTTAGTGACCAGGCCATTTTTCAATTTTATTACCGTTAAGGACCAGGGCTCTTTTTACATTTCTGCAGTGATTGTGTTTAGATGTAATTTGCCTCTTACACATTTACTGTACCCATACATATTATATACAATTTTTCTCGCTATTAAATGTTCATTCTAAAGATACCACTATTTTCATCATATCATATAATTTACTAGAATAAAAAAAAGTAAAATATGATAAAAAAAAAAAACAACACAGCTGGCCATCATGCACCCATGTCCCAGTTGGAACATGTCTGAAGCCGGCCAATGTAATTCACCTCCGTCAAACTGTATGTTTTTGAAAAGTACACACCCTAGGGCATTTCACATGGTGGCATTTCAACACTTTACATGCACTAATTCTACCACCAGTCTCTGTCAAACGTTTTTGTGGTGTTATTTTTCACTCACACATTCTACTTTGTGCATAGATTCTAAGCTCCTGTTAGGTGTTACTGCCAAAGGACACCCCAATATGTACTCGGCATCATCTCCCGAGTACAGCGATAACACTCATGCATACGTTTGTCGGGTTCACTGGGGGGGTGCAAAGCAAAATGTCTGATATTTTTCAAATTTTACATATCTTGTTTGCCTTTCTTCCTTTTGGGGGCCTTATCAGATATCCCAATGTATTTTCTTGCCATGAGCGTGCATATATTTGAAAAGTTTACACCCCACAGTAGTTGAAGAACGTGTGTGGAGGTAACTGTTCAATCCTCAATTTTACACACGCACACCGCTTTTTGACTGTGATTTAGGAGAGCCCGTTGTTGGTTATTGCAAGAAAACACCCCGGGTTGTTTTCTGCGAGGCCTCCTTAGGACACCCATGCCCCCCATGCATAGGTCTGCCAGGATTTTGGGAAGGTACGGTTGCAATTGTATGACTTGCCATTTGAGTTGAAATTGAGAGTATGTCTTCTGATAGGCCTATATTTAGCTTGGGGCTTATCACATACCCCAGTTTTATATATCGCCACAAAAGGGTACATACTTGAAACGTAGACACCCCGAGGTATTGCATGTGGAGTGCTTTGATGCAACTTTTTTTTAGACAGACAAAAGATAAAAGTTGAAGAACGTGTGTGTAGGTAACTCTTCAATCCTCAATTTTACACACGCACACCACTTTTTGACTGTGATTTAGGAGAGCCCGTTGTTGGTTATTGCAAGAAAACACCCCGGGTTGTTTTCTGCGAGTCCTCCTAAGGACACCCATGCCCCCCATGCACGGGGTAAATGTAACAACCCCCCCCCCCCCAAAAAAAAAAAAAGACACAAAAAAAAAAAACTGAACGGCACATGTTTCGTTTGAAACAGTCGCCAATGCAGTGTCCAGGCTGCTCAGGGCAATCAGGACAGTAATATACACTTACACTTATATCTTTTCTCTGCCCCCTCTTAGAACAGACCCTGCATCTTTTTTGGGGATTCTGCTTTGCCGCAGTAGGGGGAAATAAAATGTGTAGCCCCAGCTCTGCTCTCTCCCATCACTGCCGGGGGAGCAGGTGCATCACGGTACAAAATCCCCCAAATTATCTGGAGCTGAAACTGTAAAAATCTCAGTTGCGTCCCGGGGTTTGCTTTTTTGAACAACAAGAAAGCGTTGTGGGTTGCAATCTGCATTAGGTAGATTGCAACCTTTTTGTACCAGGCCCTTGTCTTTCGTATAACTAGGTAGGGCTGCAGCAGCTGATCTGCCAGATCAACCCCACCCATATGACGGTTATAGGCCTTGATGCACACTGGCTTCCTCGTTCTCTCAGCTCTGCCACGTACAGGGACCTCCACAGTCCCCTCAGTGTGGATGGTGGTAAGAAGGTACACATCCTTCTTGTCTCTGTACTTAACTGCCAACAGCTCCTCTTGGCGCAGAGCTGAGGGTCTCCCCCCTTCGTAGCCGGGTGCGTGCAAGTTGTCCTGGGAAACCTGTGCTGTTCTTTTTAATTGTGCCGCAAGCTACTGATACCGGAGATACTGACTGAAGCCGAGCACAGAGAGATGGACACAGGTTTCTTCAGGAAGGAAGAGATCTTTATTTGATTCACCCACCGGGACTCAGAGGGACTAATGTCACCAAAAAACAGCAAGATCTGAGCCCCGAACATACAGTGTAGGTCCCTTATATAGGCATATAACTCCACCCATAATCAGCTCCACCCACACATACTCTTACCCAATCAACCGAACAAAGACTAACTTCCTGTTTGACCACATGGCTTGCCCAGCACAATGGAGGAGGGGAATTCCATATCCTGTATTCTTGCACATGCTCCGTACACTACTGATTGTATCTTTGCCACGTGCAACCAACGGACCGATACATCAGTATATGCACGTACACATACCACGTGGCAATCTCGGCCTACTAAATTTATTTTACCGAGATTCCACCACATTCCCCCCTTTGATGCTTCTGATATTTCACAATTCCAGATGCATCACTTAACCATAGTTTGCTTACACCTCAAGTTGCCATAAACCAGACCAGACTTTGTGACTCCCTAAAGATACGAATCCCTCAACATTCCTCTTCCTGTACTAGTTCTCCTTGATTTAGAGCCTCATACCTATAAATAGCCATTATCTGTGCAGCAGCCTTTCTCTCTGCTATATTCTCTATAATGCTCTGCACAGACCTAACTACCAAAGGAATCAGACATGGTAGGAGAAGGCACAGCATCAAGATTAGCATGACTCCACCCACCAATGCCTTAAGTCCTCCAAACTGCTCATACCAGTTACCAAACCAACTACTTGGATTATACCCTTTCCATACCTGAGTAGGCACATGCGCGAGTTTAACCATATGGCTAGTAAGCTCAGCTATTGCTTGTCCTTCCTCATCTATTTGAAGACAACAATTGCTTAGGTTAAACTTCCCACATACACCTCCCTCTACTGCCAATAGGTAATCCAAGGCTAATCTATTTTGGTAGACGGCTGTCCTCATCCTAGTATTATGTTT
Source organism: Pelobates fuscus (assembly GCF_036172605.1). Classification (NCBI taxonomy): domain Eukaryota; kingdom Metazoa; phylum Chordata; class Amphibia; order Anura; family Pelobatidae; genus Pelobates; species Pelobates fuscus. The sequence goes on from NC_086320.1 coordinate 244,088,843, forward strand.
CGCTAGGAGATTGAGCGCTTGCGATGTCTCATTGGTAATTATCTCAACCACTGCCTGTAACCTTATAATACGGTTGAGCATATATATTGGGGTTCTATATCCAAAAGTACCATCCTCTGCTCACGTAGCTGGCCCATAATAATCTATAATACGCTGGGGAGGCCACTCATTATCTTCCCATGTACCTATCTCTAGGGGTCCCCTTTTCTTTCTATGATTCACATCATATACCTTAACTCCCAAAGTCTCTCCTGTTTCAATTGGCAACAAGAAGAAGGATGGTTTGAGCATACCTAACACACATGCCCCTTCCCAGTCCTGTGGTAACTCCGAGTAGGCTTTCTTACCACAGATCCAGTACAAATTTGCTGGGGCTTTCCAACTAGATGTAGCAGATAGGTCAAACCACACATCCTTTAAATTGGTATAACTTGCAAACGGGTTAGGTGGTTCTGAGACATTTGAAGCTGACCACCAAGTTGTATCCTTTGTATCATCATCATAAGCTTTTTGCCCTAGACAAGTCAGTTCTCCTACAGATGTATTAAACATTATTCCTTTCCTTGCTATGCAAACATAACCTATATTGGAGGTCTTTAATCGCCACTCAGATTTACCTCTGACACTCATAGCAGTTGGTTACATTAAGACTACCAGCAATACTCTCGGCTAGATCAATAAACAAGTTCTTAGCATTATGGGGGATCTTATTTTCTACACTCATCTCCTCGTAGAAGGAATGGAAAACCTGTTGAGTTTGGGCTGCTACAGTATCGGTCTATCCCTACAAATAATATTGTCCCAGGATCCAAACCTGTTCCATATATCTGGAACCCAAATAAGTTTCCGAACCTATCTATAAACTGTTCTGGGTTATTAATAAGTATATGGACTGGGTTACACTCCATAGACTTACAATATGGTTTGGTAGGCAACTTAGTAACAATCATATCCTTATCTACTGTCTGTCCCCAAGTTGCCCACCCTACACAGGACCAATATGGACAATAATTATAATCTGTATTTGGGCATTTTGGAATCTTTGTACTTGTTCTTACTGCTGGGGCAAATATACTTATCATTAGACCCATACGTTCTTTCCCATTTAAGATCCCCACATACATTCCACGGTTTTCTACCACCTGATATCGCCTTACATGCATCAGATAGCAGAACACCCGAAGAATGTACGGTTTCTAGTATTGTCTTATTTATCAGGGTCCCCTTTGAGTCTCCATTCCGAATAGTCAACCAAATTGTACAGGGTTGATACTCTGGGCTAAAACACTTAGGTTCTCCTGCTCCTAAATGGCATACACTATAGTCTATACCTAAGTATCTACACTTAGATACATATCCTTTACACTCATATTGTGAATGCCAAATAAGGGTCTGGGAAATATGATTACATGTTTTTGTATTCTTAATGCAAACCTCACAGCCTGGTGTGTCGGTACCTCCACCTTCCTGAATAATAAAAAACACAAATATACACACTATCAAATACATTTCTCCTGACATCTTTGTCCTAATTCTTTGTCCGTGCGATGGCACCTCAGCTTCCAGGTTGTAAGGGCTGCAGGGAATGGAGTCCTTCAAGTCCTCTCTTCCCTTCACAGAGGTCCCTTCAAGACACCCTGGCTATGTCACGTGGGTGAGTGGTCAGGCTTTATTATGGCCGTCAAAACACCTACTTGCTGATCTCTTTGATTACGCCTGAAGTCCCAATATCTCCTCGTCACTCCGACTGAGTTACACGCTTTAACCGGATCTTGCAGGGATTCTCAGGATCTGGTGTAGCTTGCCAAGAATCTACTGCTGCTGGTTTAACCCTGGAGTGATGAATCCACTGAGTCACTTCAGCCACCTTTATAGCTGTAGGGGTAGACAAAAGAACAACATAAGGACCCCTCCACTTTGGTACACTGTTCCACTCCTTTATCCAAACTTGATCTCCTGGATGATAACAATGGACAGGTGGATAAATATTCACAGGTAACCTATCTTGTACCCATTTCTGTACCTCCTCCATAGTTTTACCCAACTCTACAACCTGCTGCCGGGTAATTCCTTCTCCCAACTGACTCAAATCCCCGCTTAAGTTACCAAGTACAGGAGGTGGACGCCCATACATAATTTCAAAAGGTGAGAGACCCATCCTTCTGGTAGGTGTACTACGAATGCGCAACAGAGCTATTGGCAAAAGAACATTCCACTTGAGTTGAGTTTCTTGACACATCTTTGACAATTGGTTCTTAATAGTTCTGTTCATCCTTTCCATTTTCCCAGAACTCTGAGGCCTATATGCCGTTGTGGCGAAACCAACCTCGCCACTGGGCCCTGGAGAAGCCTGTTTGCTAGCCTCCTACCTGCTGACTATGGCCCCTGGGTTATTTGGGGCATATTGTACTTTATATTGCTGCTACTGGCCCTTTTAAAATCATCGATGGAAATATTGGGACTTTTTGGGATTGTGGCGAAACCGACCTCGCCACGTGTCCTTGGAGGGGGCTGATTGCCCGCCTCTTGCCTTTGGACTATGGACCAGACTTTATGGGAATGTGATACCCCAGATAGCTATACCATGGAGCCTATTCATATAATGAAAGACTATGGGAAAGACTTTAGCTCCATGGCAATTGTACTGTGTGAATAGGATCTGCGCGCTACTCGGTAGTTTTGTGCGCTCAGATCCCAGCTATCTGGGGATATGTGAAATGTCTGTGTGTTATGTGTAAAAGGTGACTTTATGTATTTTAAAGTGTTTTATGTCGTTTTGCAACCATGTGGTTAATGGAGTCTGCCTCTAGTCCTAGATAATTGGATTACTTCCCCCCATTGTCTCCAGGATAGAGGGCCCTGTAAAACCATGCTTCCAGAAGGTCAAATGCACATTTGTACTAACTTTTGAACCCCTGGTCCAATTCGTATGATTTTTGAGTATGTTGTTCCCCTGAATGGATTGATTGTGAATATGTATTTTTATGAATGTTGTGTAAAAACTGTATTTTCCCTACCTATGATAATTGTATTTTCCTGTGTGTACAGATAATTAGTTTACAGGTAGAGGGGAGGGCTATGTGTGGGATGTAACTATTGTGTGATTGGTTAATGTACGTTACTGTGTGTGTCCCTCCCCTTCATGGGAGCACCTAATAAAAAGGGCTGCAAGCTAGCAGCCAGAGAGTTCCTGTTTTACCCTCAAAGTGATGTGTCGTCTCATTATTGGGGGGAAGGATTTATTGCATGCTGTTCCAGTTGACTGCTAGGAGTACAAGCCTATTCGTATGGTTCCTATTCAATGGTCTACAGCATTCATATGCTTGGGAGAATTTAAAAGGTTTCTCGGATTCGGTGATTGTGGTGTCTGCCAGAGCGCTTGGAGTCCTCAGGAAGCACTAGGAGCATCCATTAACGGAGGTACTCAGTCGGGGTGCCAGGCGATCCGTTACAGCCGTATTAAGTTTCCACTTAATACCAAGCATATGAGTCAGTTGTTGTAGGCACTGGTGAACAAAGGCTGGACCATTATCCGATCCTATAGAACATGGTAGTCCATATCGGGGTATTATTTCTCGCAACAGAAATCGCACAACTTCTCCTGCTTTTTCTGTACGAGTAGGACATGCTTCTACCCAACCTGAGTAGGTACACACAACTACTAGTAGGTAACGATGTCCGCCGGATTTGGGCATTACCGTATAGTCTATTTGGAGATCGGACATAGGGAGTCCTCCCATATAATGAACTCCCGGTGGTTTCACTGGACCTTGCCTTGCGTTGTTCTTGGCTCATATCACACATCTTCGTACAATGGCTTGAGTCAAGTTAGACAATCTTGGTATGTAGAAATGCTTCCTAAGAGATTCTTTCATATTATCTCTTCCGGAATGTGTCCCGTTATGATAATTCTGGACACTTTCTACAGCTAGCGATGCTGGAATAACTATTCTTCCATCTTCTAACTGATACCAATTGTTCTCCAGGTACTTCCCAGCTTCAGTCTTTAACCACTCTTCTTCTTGAGCTGTATAAACTGGAGTCCATTGAGACAGAGGGGTCGGTATAAGAGCAGCTATATGTTCCACATACTCCTGTTGTCCTGATTCAGCGGCACGCTTGGCTGCATTATCTGCCATCCGATTTCCTTTTACTACATCACCATCAACTTTCAGATGCGCTCGACAATGTATGATACCAACTTCTTTCGGTTCCCACACGGCTTCCAATAGTTGTAATATCTCAGCTGCGTACTTGATTTCTTTACCCTCTGAGTTCAGTAGTCCTCTTTCTTTATACAAGGCTCCATGGGCATGAGTGGTTAAAAACGCATACTTTGAGTCCATATATATGTTCACCCTCAATCCTTCAGCCAATTGTAACGCTCGCAATTAGTTCTGCCTTCTGTGCCGATGTTCCTTTTGACAATGGCCGAGCTTCTATCACTGCATATCCTGCATAGCGAATCCCTTCTTTCACATAACTACTGCCGTCCGTATAGTATTGGACATCAGGGTTCTGGATGGGAAAATCACAAAGGTCCGGTCTACTTGAGAACACTTCACCCATCACCTCCAGGCAATCATGTTGACTCTCAGTAGGTTGTGGCAAAAGGGTAGCTGGATTCAAGGTATTGACAGTCTCAAGATGCACTCTCGGGTTCTCACATAACATAGCTTGATACTTAGTCATGCGGCTATTACTAAACCAATGATTGCCTTTATAGTCTAGCAACGTCTGTACTGCGTGCGGGACTTGCACGTAGAGTTCCTGACCCAGAGTGAGCTTATCAGCTTCGGCTACCAGCTGTCAGGGTACCTGAAGCCTCTACCTCCGAAAGAGGTAGAGACTTAGTAGTTTACTCCTCCAGCAGGTCGGCTTCCTCCATCCCTCGCGGCTCCCCTAGACACTCTCACGCCGGCCGCGAGGGATCCGTCTCATTTTATGACGTCACGCACGCTGCCCGACGTCATGACGCCAGTCCGGACCGATCTGTCACTCAAGTGACTGGAAGCCACTCAGGACTCGTCGGAGGCGGGTATACTCACTGTAACCAGGGTATTTAAACCTGTTCCTCCCATTCACTCATTGCCCTGTCGTGGTTCTAGCCTGTCTAGTCACACAGTGCTCTGGCGATTTCAGTTATTCCTTTGGTTCCGACCCGGCTAGTTTGCCTTACTCTGTTTCCCTCTGGTATCCTTGACCCGGCTTGTTCCTTGCTCACCTGTCCTCTCGTTCCCTCGACCTCGGCTTGTTTCTGACCATTCTCTTTACTCTCCGTACGTTAGTCCGGCCATTCTAAGGTCCGGTATACGTACCCTGTCCTGTTTGTACTTTGCGTGTTGGATCCCTGTCCCGATCCTGACACCAGCAGGGCGGCGGCAGCTACGGCTCTTAGACAAGGTGGAAGACCACTGGCCACTGCATCCAATTGTTTTGACATGTATGCAACAAGTCGTTGCCATGATCCCAAGTACTGTGTCAATACTCCCACAGCCATTCTTCTTTGCTCGTGTACATATAAGTAGAATGGACGTGTATGATCAGGTAGACTTAATGCTGGGGTGCTCATCAATGCCTTCTTAACATCTTCAAAAGCCTTCTGCTGTTCGATGGTCCACCGGAAGGGATCATGTTCTGTTCCTTTTATAGCCGCATAAAGAGGTTTCGCCAATATCTCATAACTGGGAATCCATATCCTACAGAAGCCTGCTGCCCCCAAGAATTCCTGCACTTGTCTTCTATTCTTGGGTATTGGTATTTGGCATACAGCTTCTTTTCTCTCTGGCCCCATTATCCTTTGACCTTCAGAGATATGGAATCCCAGATACTTGACAGTGTGCTGACACAACTGGGCTTTCTTCCTGGACACCTTGTATCCTGCCTTCCAAAGAATGTGCAGTAAATCATGTGTTGCTTGCTGACATATTTCTCTTGTAACTGCCGCTATCAACAAATCATCTACGTATTGTAATAGTACACACTCTCCTGGGATGGACTTGAAATCCAGTAAGTCTTGACTTAAAGCTGATCCAAATAGGGTAGGTGAATTTTTAAACCCTTGGGGCCGTCTTGTCCAAGTCATCTGGCGTTTCAAGCCCGTTACAGCATTTTCTCATTGGAATGCAAAGATACACTGGCTTTCCGCAGCAATTCGTAGGCAAAAGAAGGCATCTTTGAGATCCAAAACTGTGAAGTAGGTAGCCCCACCCGGAATTAAAGCAAGCAGGTTATATGGATTGGGCACAACTGGATGTATACTTACTACCGCATCATTGACTGCTCTCAAGTCCTGCACAGGGCGATACTCATCTGTCCCGGGCTTTTGAACAGGCAACAATGGGATGTTCCAGGGGGAAGTACAGAATTTTAGGAAACCATACCTTATGAACTTATCCAAATAAGACTGTATGTTCTTCTTGGCCTTTTGTGGAATATGATATTGTCTCAGGCTCACTGGATAAACCCCAAGCTTTAGTTCAATACGAATAGGTGGAATATTGCGAGCAAGTCCTGGTGGGTTATTCTCTGCCCACACTCCTGGTATATTAAACAAGGATTCATCACTCTTAGGGTTTTGGCTGGTCAACACTGTATAAAGTCGCCACTCTTCTTCCTTTGGTACAGATATTGTCATTATACCTGAAGGTCCATTGAACTTCAAAGATGTTGTTCCGTTAGGCAGAAATGTTATCTGTGCTTGTAATTTCGACAACAAATCACGTCCTAGCAGTTGGACTGGACATTCAGGCATGTAAAGGAACTGGTGTTTCACTACGTGGCCTCCCAGTGTACAGAGTCGACTTTTAAGAACCGGTTTAGCGGCACTCCTTCCAGTTGCTCCTATTACGGTGATAGTTCTTCCTGAAGGAAGAGCGACTAGGTCAGTCACCACCGAATGTTCAGCACCAGTGTCAATCATGAAATAACTCCTTTTTCCCCCTATTGCAACATCGACCATAGGCTCTGCTCGGCCAAGGGGGATGGAGCCCAGTTGGTATCAATAGTCTTCCATGACAGTGTCAGCCAAACCCACAAAGTCCCTATCCTCTCTCTCTCGGGGTCTCTGCGCTGCTGGGTAATATCTATCTCCACTAACGCTTCCTCTATTATTCCCACTATTTCCTCCAGGACCTCCTCTTCCTCTCGCTCTGCCTCTATAATTATTGCTATACCCTGCCCTTGGTCTGTCTCTCTCATGTTGTTCCCTCTGTGGACACTCACTTCTCCAATGTCCTTCTTCCCTACAATACGCGCATTGGTACTTAAAGGCTCACTATTCCACTTATTCTCGCCTTTTTCCTTTCCCCTACATACTTCCTTTTCCCTTCTATCTACGCCTGCAATAGCTACTGCTTGCATATCTGCTTTCCTTCGCATCTTTTGCTCTTCTTCCTTTTTCGTCTCTGTCTCCCTATTCATATAGACCTTATTTGCTATCTCCATTAGTTGGGTTATAGACATCCCTACAAACCCTTCTAACTTTCTAACTGTAGCTTGCGCTTTATATCTCCGTAGGCCCGGCTGACAAAGGCAGAGTTAACCATCCGGGAACTCTCAGGAGCCTCTGGATTAAAGGGGGTATACAACCGGTATGCCTCCAATAATCGATCATAAAAGGCACTGGGCGATTCATCACATTTCTGCAATACCTCAGCCGTCTTAGACATATTAATCGCCTTTTTCCCTCCGGCTTTAATGCCAGCAATAATAGCGTCCCTGTATGCTTTTAAATGGGCCATATCTGCGCCATTGACATTCCACTCCGGATCAGTATTTGGATAATGGGCTGCGGCCCATGCTGCCGGGTTGGCCTTATTTTGTGTCGGGCCACTTCTTCCAGCGCTTTAATTGCCGCTTGGTTTATCCGTGTCCTTTCCTCGTTATTGAACAATGTCATAAGCAATTGCTGGCAATCAGCCCAAGTGGGATTATGGGTCTGGATTATAGAGGTAAACAAATCCGTCATGGCTTGAGGTTTATCGGTGTATGAGGAGTTATGGGTCTTCCAGTTAAATAGATCAGTTGTAGTGAAGGGAACATAAACGGATCAGCGTGTTGTAACTGGCCCTCACCGTTAATATGTGTCGGGCCTGGTGTCAGTCGGAGAGGCATTTGATAATGTCGGGGTTGGAGGGTACCAGTCAGTTGTCGGGTTAGCATGGGGCTTCGTTTAGAAATGTCAGTTAGGGGTTCCTGTCGAGGGGGAGGAAGACGAGGGGAAGGGGACGCTTTTTCTTTACTGAAGGGGAGGTCAATAAGTAAAATATTCCGGCCGGGCTGGGAGGAGCCTGACCAGGAACTAGAAATGGCGCCAAATCTGGGTAGGTGGAATTAATAGGGGTAGGTACCGAAAGGGGAGGGTTTAAAACAAGAGGGCTGGACTCTGAGCTAGAGGAGGGAGTAGGAGGGGACAACGGGGCAAGGGGAGTAGCGTTACCAACAGCACCTCCTCTTCCTGTAGAGGAGGAGTAAGGGGGCGGCATGGGGATCTCTGACTCAGGGGGCGTGTCCAAAATGGGCGTAATCACGGCCTTAGTGGACAAGCGAGTTCTGGCCACCATGAGGTGACATTGTTCCTCGTGGCATACCCGGATCCATTTTGGCAAGTCATTTACGGCCTGCTTCCAACAGTCAATATACGGAAACTGGCCGTAAAGTTCAGGCCTACCTGATACAGCCACGTGTACACGCTGTACCAGATTAGGATTCAAACTGCCACGTGGTGGCCATGCAGCCACCAAAGTAGGCCATTCCCTACTACATAAAGTAGTCAGGCGTGTTGGAGACATCTTTACCCCAAAATCACATACATTATATCCCTTTTTAAAGTTTTTCAACATACATCCTAAGGGATCCATAACCGTTGAATCTGACGCACCAATACTTAACAATGAAGCGTCGTCTCCAACAGAAACCAAACAAACACACTTCCAACGGTCACACCCGTTCCCTTGGCAACAGCACCACGTGGTATAGTTACTAGGCGAAACGCACACAAACAAAACACACAGGGAATTCCCGTACACACACAGCTGTTACACCAGTCACTAAATAACTATTACTATGCCTTTAGGCAAAACTATACAATTACCCACGTTATAATTCTCTGTATCTGAATTACCCGTCTATAACACACCCCAGTAACATCGTCTTTACAAACAGTAGTTATAGTACGGTTAGCATTGGTTAGAGTACAATTTAAAGTCACAGTTCAATTAGTAGTGGTTATGGTGTTAAACATACAACATAGACGACAGTTATTAGTAGTTATTTACAATATCAGTAGTTATTATACATGGTTATGGTACCGTGCGCTATAATACAGTTACACACTATTCACACTCTCGCTAGACGGCAGAGCTCACGCTATCTAGCAAGATATACACTCTACTACAACAATCTTTAACACATATACAATTCCCAACTAATCTATTGGCCAGTACCTCGATGGACTACCTAAAACTATTTACATCCGTTTTGGTTAGCCATGCTGCCCAAGCACCACATATAGCGAACTAGAGGGCGGAATTCACAACAGTACCCTCTTAGTCTATCTACTCTATCAATAGTCTAGTGGGTTCCAAATTTACACGCCTTCCCACTTAGCCAAGCTAGTTTGAGATCTAGCGAACCAAATTTACACAGGCGCCGCTTAGTCTCCCGGTCCCTCCGACCTAGCGAACGAAATATACACCCTAGAACGCTAGTCTAGACAAGACACCGGTGTCCGGCTTGGGCTATTTACACAGGACCCAGCCTGACTCCAATACCAAAATTAAACGGGCTGACTACAGGGCGTTTAATTACGAGCGGTGCACCTTCGCTCCTTCCCTCCACTGGAGGGGGCCAATTCCATACACATATAATCCCTTATGGGCCTACCGCACAATCGGTATCCAATACCCCTAGTGGGTCCACCGTCTAAAACAGTAGTCGTCTTACCTCCTCGTTCCTGAACCTGAGTTCACACTCATCGACGGGGACACCCCAGCACTTACTACATAGAGGCCGATGATCTCCTGGACAACAGACCAGTGGCGCCGAGACGAAAGGAGGTCCACGCAGAAGTTCAGGGGTGCAGCCGTAGAGAGCGTGGGCAAAGATAGACCGTCTCACGCCTCTGCTTCTCAGCTACCGTTGAACGATGAGCTTCCCGGCCAATGCACCAAATGATACCGGAGAAACTGACGGAAGCCGAGCACAGAGAGATGGACACAGGTTTCTTCAGGAAGGAAGAGATCTTTATTCGCTTCCCCGACCGGGACTCAGAGGGACTAATGTCACCAAAAAACAGCAAGATCTGAGCCCCGAACATACAGTGTAGGTCCCTTATATAGGCATATAACTCCACCCATAATCAGCTCCACCCACACATACTCTTACCCAATCAACCGAACAAAGACTAACTTCCTGTTTGACCACATGGCTTGCCCAGCACAATGGAGGAGGGGAATACTATATCCTGTATTCTTGCACATGCTCCGTACACTACTGATTGTATCTTTGCCACGTGCAACCAACCAACCGATACATCAGTATATGCATGTACACATACCACGTGGCAATCTCGGCCTACTAAATGTATTTTTACCGAGATTCCACCACACTACTGTATCAAAACAGTACAGTAGCTTGAACAAAGGGACACTTGTATAAAAATTGTCAGTATACATGTGGTAACCTTTGTTCATCAGGGGGAATATCTGGTCCCAGAATATCTTGCCACTGGTTCCCATATGTTCTGGGCAACCTGGAGGGTCAAGGTGGCTATCCTTTCCCTTGTACACCCGGAAGGCCTGAGTATACCCAGTCTCGCTATCACAGAGCTTATACATCTTTACACCATACCTAGAGCGCTTGGAAGGAACATACTGCTTGAATCCCAGCCTTCCCTTATACTTCATCAGGGATTCATCCACGCATATATTCCTTCCAGGTGTATAAGCCTCTGCAAACCTGGCAGCAAAGTGGGTAATCAGGGGGCGGATTTTATACAGCCTGTCAAACTGGGGATGCTCCCTAGGGGGACACAGGCTGTTGTCGCTGAAGTGCATGAAATGCAGAATCATTTCATACCTCTTCCTCAACATACATTGGGAGTAAATGGGGGTAGAGCAGATGGGTCTACTGCTCCAGTAGGAGCGGATGGAGGGCTTCTTTATGATGCCCATCAGCATAGTCAATGCCCAGAATCTTTTAAATTCTGGCACATCGATGGGGGCCCATTGCTGCTTTGCCAAAAAAGAGTCCGGATTTGTAGCTTGGAATTGATGGGCATATAAATTAGTTTGGGGGACAATGTTCCCCAATACATCATCGCCCAGAAACACCTCCATAAACTGCTGAGGGCTAAATCCTGTGACATCCAAATTAATGCCAGGATTTCCAGTAAAGGATGTGATGCCTCTGGCGATGAGGCACTACCCACTCCTCAGCAGTTCTGCCAGCTGGAGCAGCACGTCTCCTTCTGGCAGGGGGACTAGCAGGCACCGATACAACATCACCAGATACATCACTAGCAGTAGACACTGTATCTAGTGATGTATCCGAGCACCTGGCAGGGTCAAAATCAGGGTCAGAGTCTGACATAGACGCGTCAGACTCTAGCGCAAGGGTGGCATATGACTGCTCAGCGCGGGTTACTTTACTTAGTGACCTGTCACAAAAAAAAACCCTGAAAAAATTAACAGACAGCAAAATAAGTGATGCTGTGCAAGAGCCTGTGATCTGTATAGTGATCACTGGCAGGACAGGGGTTAATCGTTCTGAAAAGAGCTTTTGGGTCTCAAAAAAATTAACACCTAAAAAAAAAGGCACAAAGAGCAGAAAAGTGCTGCTGTGCAAGAGCCAGTGATTATAGTGAACACTGGCAAGACAGGGGTTAATGGCTCTGAAAAGAGCCTTTGAGTCTCAAGATTTTACAAATCCCTACCTATAAATACCTAAATATCACTAGCTAAACCACAGATCTCTCTCCCTCTCTCACTAAAACACAAGTGAAGAGAGGGAGGCAGATCCACACTAATCAGAGAAATGGGGAACACACTTGGGATGAAATTGCTAATGGGGCAAGCTGTGATTGGATGACCCCAGCCTGCCCCTTATGATGCGGCATGCTAGGGACGCCCCCAGAAGCCTCATGATTCACTGCCTTTAGAAAAAGGGGGGGTGGGTTAATATTGATCATTTTATTTTTTTATATATATTATTTTATATGCACTGAGTGCCAGGACCCCTCAAGGCACTCATCACATGCAGAACATCACTGCTATACTATCAGAGCTTCCAGAGCTCAAAATAGGTGCAGACGTACCAGGTACGTCCAAGGTCATTATCTACTGTTTTCTGCCAGACGTACCTGATACGTCCGCAGTCGGGAAGGGGTTAATAGGGGAATCTAGCAACTCTTTGCTCTCGCAAAATCTGGGTTAAGTTTGAATTCCTTATATATTTCACTTTTTCTGAAGTTTCAGATCTTTTAGGGAGGTGAGATAGTGTTATGTAAAACCTCTTAAAGGCGTTCCCAATAGCAGCGAGACTTAAAGGGACTCTCCAGTGCCAGGAAAACACATACGTTTTCCTGACACTGCAGGACCCTGCAGTGTCCCTCTCCCTCCCACCCACCATCCCATGTTGCTGAAGGGGTTAAAACCCATTCAGTGACTTACCCGAATCCAGTGCCGATGTCCCTCGGCACTGGGTCTGGCTCTGCCCACGCTTCTGACATCGGCGAGGGAGACCTAATGCGCATGCGCGGCAATGGCCAGGCGCACATTACACCTCTCCTTAAGAAAGCATTATTCTATGCTTTCCTATGGGGATCCCGGTGACTCTGAAGGTCCTCATGCATAGAGTGAGGACGTCCAGTGTCGTTTAGAACACTTTTCATGTTCTTAGAACACAGAAGTTACTCTAATAGCTGTCTGATAAGCCACTAGACAGCCACTAAAGGAGGACTAAACCCTGCAAGGTAATTATTGCAATAATTACACTTGCAGGCTTAAGGGTGGTGGGAGTTGGCACCCAGACCACTACAATGGGCAGAAGTGGTCTGGGTGCCTGGAGTGTCCCTTTAAGCAGGTTTCTGTCTCATCTATAATCTTAAAAATTCTGTTTTTCATATTTTTTCTTTTAAGTTGATTTGACATAAGTTTATCAGCTTGGTTACCTCGGTAATACCACTTTTGTCTCGTATTTACCTTAATCCTATCAGATTTCATGGTTAATCACTCTTGAATGGCAATCCTTATTTGAGTAATTTATTTTGTTCTAGTTTTATTTTTTATTTTTTTTAAATTCTTTATTTTAGTTGTGCATAAGGAGAACAGTGAGCGCTGGTGCGCCACAATAGCGACATCAGAGTATAGTTATAAACATTTGCTTTACAGGTTGTGGTCATCAATAGTCATGCACATTTTTAGTTAGAAGAAATAACATAAGAAGATTCAACGCTGATTACGTAGGCTATTAATGCTATTAATGCATAAAATGACATACAGGGTAGGTCTCTTGCGATTACTTTAGAAATGTTGGTGTTGTCAACAATAAGGTAATTTAACTAAAGCAAGTGGTCACACCGGTTAGTTTAGTTTATCGGTAGGTAAATGCTTCAGATATGTGTCAATTTATCCACTCCAGGGTAGCTCCCCGCCATTGAGGCTTGCCGATGAAGTGTAGTGGTTGCAGAGGGACAAAAGCTTGGGAACTGCCATGTCCATTCGTGAAGCTTATAAACACACTAATACATGCTCATCTTGCGCGTCTATTATGTTGGGTCCCGGTGTGATCATCGGAAGACAGTAAACATGCTATACTTCAACTGTGCATAGTGGTAATTAGGGACTAGTAAATATTGCCTGACTAGTTAAGATTTACATATTCGACATATCAGCAGAATTGTACACATTTTTGCTAAGTGAGCAAGAGTAGCACTTTTAAGGCAGGTAGTAATGGTCAGCTTGGGTATGTTTGCCGGAGATCGCCTTGCAATAATGAACTGCCTATTTTCCTAACATATAGAAGGAAAGAATCATGTTGGTCCGTTCCCAAGATTACATATATGCAATTTTTTAAAGGTAACAAGATAATTCGAACACATATGAGTCATAATATGCAAGATGTACATTTGCATTTAGAAGGAACAGAAAAACAAAACAAAGTATAGGTATGTTTTGCTATAGAGTGGTCGACAGTTTACTCAGCCTGTGCCTGTAGAGGGGGGGGGGACACTGTCCTTAGCAAGCTGGAAACTAGAGTCCATCTCGGTCACCCAACCCCTTCCCTGGAGGCTGGACATGTGCGCTGGGAGTGAGGGCAGGCGAGGTAGTCGGTGGAGAGAGCAGCCAGGAGGCTGGTGTTGCGTGCAGGAACCCTGTTGCCATGTGGCGGTAAGGCGTTCCTCCTGCCAGCATTCTGTTCCGTTGCCTGTTTCACGGTGTCTCGCTTCGGTGGTCCCGTTGTGGCCCAGCGGATTCCTTTTAGGGGATGGCAGGTAGTGCCCCCAGGTCTGCGGGTGGGTGCTTGGTGGCAGCCCTTGTTCCTCTGCTTGCGTGGCCCGCGTACCCTGGGCTTCACCCGTCTCCTCCGCCTCTCGTCGGAGTGTGTCTTGTGAGCCTGCCGGCTGATTAAGCTTGGTGTGTAGCGGGGAGGGTGAGGTGGGTCAGGTGGCGGTTTCGCGGTTCGTGGTCTGCTCTCGAGCCTCTTCCAGAAGGCTGTGAATAGCCTGTCAAGGCGAACCTCCAGTAGGTCCCATGTGGTGGGGGTCCGTGCGGACTCCGCCATCTTGTCCACGGCTGCACAGAGTGTCAGCCGTTTTCAGGTTACCCCGTCGTCGCTTGGCAGCAGGTAATGGGTAGATGGGACCGGGATAACCCCTGTCTCTTTCTTACAGTCTCTTTCTGTAAGCCGTCGCTGGCGGCGGGGGAGCAGCCGCCTCCTCCACGCCAGCCATGCTTGTAGGCGTCGGGTTGCGTTGTTGGGTGTTCTGCAGTTGGTGCCTGGTGTATGGCACCAATGCGTAGCCCTTGTCTGCAGCTCTTTGTTGGTGGCCCATTTGACGTTTTTTTGAGTCGTTTTGAGGCTTTTTATCCGACAGATTTGGCGTTTGGAGCGGGAGCAGCTCTGACCTGCGTCCGCTCGGCTCTGCGTCCAGGCCCCGCCCCCCATTTTGTTCTAGTTTTATCAATGGCACTTTTATTTAACCTTGTCAAATCCGCCAGTTTTGCACAAAGGCTAGCCATATTTCCCTTCCCTTATTTATCTGCGAATCCAACTTAATTAAGTAACCCCACATCACACTTTTAAACGCACACCACACGGTTGGAAGACTTATCTCCCCCGTAAAATTTTCTTTATAAAAATCTTCTCCCAATTTTAAAAGGCTATCAATCTACATTTTCATTTTTTAATAATAGGGTATCATTTAATTTCCAAGTTCTTATGCTTCTCTTCTTATTATCTTTCTGAAATGACCACATCGTGATCAGACCATGCAATTGAAATTGTTTGAATGCTTTTACACAGTGTAGTAGAATGCTGGTCCATCAGTACCAGATCGATTTGTGAATCCGAACTATGGCGATTTTAAAATAATAAGTGAAATCTCTGTTTTCCGGTCTAAGTGTCTGCCAAGTATCATAAAGTTTAAATTTCCCTAGAGTGGACTGAAATGCTCGAGCCAGACCTTTAACTACAGGGTTTTGAAGCCTATATGTGGGTCCAAGTTAGGACCTACTACACAGTTAAAATCTCCTAGGGCTATAAATGTTCCCTGAATCAAATTCTTGATCTGATTTAAAACCCCATTTGCAGAATTAATCTGTTTCTTCAAATTCAATATAGAAATGGCACCTTAACTGGATAGAGCTCAAAATCAAAACGAGGGGCGTCAGCTGACTTCCAGTGCGTCTCCTGGATTGCAGCTCTCCTGGATTGCAGCTATGTCAATCTTTTCTTTGTGCAACATATCTACCAGGGTTAGTTGTTTCTGTGGACTGTTTAAACTCTGAACATTCAGGGTCAAATATTTGAGAATACCCATATAGCTCTATATCCCACTGGGTCAAAATATACCATGTTCTCCAACCACATACTATTTCAATATCTCTGCTGATGAGACCTACAGATAGAAACCCCAAATTTTGAGGTTGCATTAAACCCACACATTGACAAACAACACATATAACAAATATTCTACTTGTATGAGCAGCCCCTGGATACATAGCTATTTTGTGGACCCCTGTCCCATAGATGCATCTATTCTGCATCATTTGTTTCCCTAACGAGAGATCATAGAAAAAGGGGTATCCGTCCAGTGTCATGAACCAAGGGGAAGTAAAGGAGGGAATATTCAATTTTATCACCAAGCTATATATATTTTTTTAATTTTTCTAACCATGGTGATGTGGCTCTCATCATTATCAAGATATTTGACCATAATATAAACTAGATAAAATAGGTGATACAATATCTGTACTATCACTTAATCTAACTTTCTCTTGATGATCCAATAGTGATCTGATTCTCATGCTGAAGTGACTCTCTTCATTATCAAGACATAGCACTCTTCCTGTGTTCTAAGTAGACCAAACGCTTATGTATCAGTCATATCTATTAACTAGCTACATCATTGTGTGTCTATCCTTTAACTATTGTGTGTCTTTATCATTACACGAATACACTCTTTTTCCTTGTGACTCCACTAGAACTTGGTGCCAATTTTAAATCATTTGACCCCTATTTAAACACCATTTGCCAGGTTATTATTTGTATCCCATTTGAAGAAGCCACATATGGTGAAACTCATAATGGTTATTTAAATTGTGTATTTTAGATCAATCAAAGTCTTTTGGTTACTTTGCTGTGCCAATCCTCTTTTTATTGTATTTTCTATGCACTTTTATTATTTTTTACTTTTCCTGGCATTTTACTGTTCCTGTACTAAAAGAAATCCGAGATGGGGGTCATACCACCAACGCCAACGCTTTATCAATAGAGTAGCGTTTCTGCTCTATGCTTCCTTGGAATACCAGACGGTGTTGACGGACGCATTTTCTCAACAGATCCCATAAGCGGGAATTATACTGCTTTACGCTCTTCACAGTCATAGCTCTTTTAAATGTGAGTTTTCTACCTCTTGCCACTATATTGTATTTTGGATTTTAGACTTATTGCACAGTTGGTTGCCTACATCTCTCTTTTTGTCTCCATATACAAACAAACATCTTGAGACATTCTGACGTACCTATTTCTACTGAAGAGTTCATCCACCTCCATTCTGTCAAGTATCTTTGACTGTCTATTTCTGCTCTAGTGAGACTTTTTATTTGGGACTTTTATCTTTATTGGCGCAGCCCCACTTTATCTCTTTGTATTGCTTTCTCGATTTGTCAAAGTATTTGATGGGTTTCCTTCGTTTGGGTTGTTGCCTATTTACATATTGTCTGTTAATTAGCACTGACTTCCTGCTGTATTGTCTCCACTAGAACTTGTGCCTAATTTAATATTAATTGTGTTAAGTAAACGTGTGTTCCTCTGCGTTGTGTAATTAAAACTAAATATACATTTCGCAAAAAAAAAAGGAAAATTAACCTCCTGAACCTTCCTAACTTATTCCAAGGACCATCTGCCATTCCCCTCTCCTCTCCCCCCCTCGCCCCCCCTCCCAAACTAATATTATTATTGTAGTCGGTGTCTTTGTTCTACTTATTTTAGATGTTTAGACATCCAATCTTAAGCCTCTTTTTTAGTATTTATAGTATGCGTTCTATCACTAAATCTGACAACAAATTTTAAAGGGGAACCTCCAGTTATGTCTGATCTTCTTTTTCCTTAGAGTTTGAGTAAAACGTGACCGACAAGTCATGAAAAAAAGTTAGGTTTCAAAATCTATCTTCAGATGCGACAAAAATTGATAAAATAAGAGGAGATCCTTACAATAATATGTCTAGGAAGATCGCCCTTCCTATCGCTTGACTTGAAAGTTCTATGTGCCCGTTCTATAATTGCATCTTCCTGAGCTTCTGAAATCTCCATAGTTTTAAATAGCTCAAGGAGAAAGCTTCTCAGTTCTGTTTGTTTAATTTTTTCGAATATACAGATATTTTTTCTGTGTATCTTAATTATCCGTAATTTTAAACTCTTCAACTTTCCACTTTAATAAATCTTGTATCTGACTATTAGCTGCTTTTAATTGAAACTCTAGATATTCCACTTTTTCCTAATTTGCTTTTGTTCTGCCCCCAAGAGGCATCAGCCTTTCATTAATTTCATCAAAATGGTGGCCCAGTAATGTTTTAAATTGGTTCAATTCGGATTCAAGACAAAGCTGGAGATATTCCTGAGTCAGATGTGTACCTCTATCTGGTTCCCCCTTTGCTTGTACAGATATGACATTTGATTCTCCATAACTCATGGGGGTTAATTCCGGGGCAGGGGATTTACTTGAATTCTCGTTTTCTTTTTAAAGTTTGAGGGAAAAATAGTGAAGCCATTTTCTTCTCTTTATCTTTGCCATAATCAGTGTGCCATAGTTCCCTGTACCCCAGCTGGGTACCTCGGCCAAGGGTCCGCTTTCTAGCTGTGGCTGGATAGGAGAACTAGCTCTTAGTCCTTGCAAGGACTTTAAAGAAGAAATGGCAAAAACACAGTAATAGGTCGCTCTATAGAAAATAAATAAATACGAATAAAATAAATATAATGTACTCACACACGCTAAAAGTGTAAAATAAAACAATATACAAATAGTAGTCCCAATACTTGATAAGCTTCTTATGGATTCCAGTAAGCTTGTAGAGAGCTTGAATGTATAGTGATTCCAATGGAAAACTGGATCCTCTAATACTTGGGCAGTCTTGACTCGGTGGTAGACATAAAAATGAGAAGACAAAGAAACTCCAATAGTGCAAACTGAGAGTAGAAGCAGGATAAATACTAGGGAGGTAATTCACTCACCTATTCCAGAGCATAAACTAGCTCAAGTATGATTGGCATTCAGTGGCGTCTGCCCCCCACTGGTGGGATAGGGTGTAGATAAATTCTCGTTATAGAAGAAAAAATAAAAGCCAAATATAGTGCTCACTGTTGGTATAATAAAATGAGTCTAAAAAGTATTTATCCTGGCAGTGTCTCTGTGGCAACGTCCTGTTGTGATGGGAAAAGGAAGGGGTGAGATACAAACATACCATACATTTACAAAAAGAAAGGGGGAGGGTGAGCAACTCTACTATACAGAGCTGCTTATACAGGCACAATACACAAAAGACATAGAAATACATGGGAAAACACAGAATACAAGGGGAAACCACACAAATAAGCAGTGGGCATGGTACTTGGTGACGGCGGTCCATCACAATCAGAATGTCTTTTTGTGAGTAATTTTTTGCTTCATTTACCTATCTTTCCTCTTTGCTCCTCTTAGTGGCCATTGTTAAAATAAAGCCTTATACAGTGAATAATTTCCTTTTAGAGCATGTTCACTGGTATACTTCCCATATCCTTATGGTATTAACAGGGTGGAATTAGCTTGTTAAGCCCAATGACTATCAGCTTTCACCTTAATCTTATTTCAGTATAGCCTAGTGTAACCAAATAGGTTGGATTTATAGGTAAGGCTGTGTTTGTGCCTTTGCAGCTCCTTTATTTTTTTGCCAGGAAAAAAAACAAAATAAAACCCCTTCAACCACTTACCTTAAGCAGCCCCTAGAGGAGTGGGTAAGAGAATTAGAGCAGTTGGTCGAAATTCGAGGTATGGTTAGATGAATGGCATGGTGCATGCAGACGACCTCTACCCAGGGCTACTCCCCTACCAGCTCTCTTCATAGGAAAGGACTACGTTGGGCCTGGGCTGTTGTGGGAGGCCTTTGAGGATCCCCTGGGGTTTGAAAACCTGGACTACCCGCTACGGGTGTATCCGCGACAAGTGGAAAGACAGCTTAGGACTTACATTGGTGGCAGAATTACAACCGGATCTGTCCTACCTGGTTGACCTGGAGAGCGAGCTCGAACATGACTATGCTCACCACCTGTCTCTGACATGATGGGACTTATGGACTGTATACCACAGGGAGCATTGAGTTTCGTCCCTCCTCCTGCGCCCACGGAAGCAGAGGTGCCCACAGGCTTGGAGCAGGTAAGCATGGCATCCTCTGACTCTGGCTCAGAGTTTCTGTTCGTGGTGCGGCAGCGACTGGCCTGGTATGGCTCTAACGTATTGATTGAGACCTTTTAGGACCAGGTGACCGTCGAGAGAAAAGCCAGGAGAGACCACAAGTTCCTGACTACTAAAACGAGGGGAGCGGAAGGTGTCGTCCTTCCTCCCCAGTGGCAGAGTGAGTTTCAGAGAGAGGAGACAACTGGTCTCACTCCCCAGCGGCAGTGTATCTTACAGGGAGTGGAGACAATCAGTCTAAATCCCCAGCAGAAGTGTGCAGAACAGGGAGCAGAAGGTGTCATCCCTCCTCCCCAGCGGCAGTGCACATTGCAGGGAAAGGAGGCAACCGGTCTTTCTCCCCAGCGGCAGAGCGGGTTTCAGGGAGAGGAGACAACTGGTCTCTCTCCCCTGCGGCAGTGTATCTTACAGGGAGTGGAGACAATTGGTCTCTCTCCCCAGCGTCAGTGTGCCTTAAAGGGAGAAGAGGCAACTGGTCTCCCTCCCAGCGGCAGGGTGCTTTACAGGGAGAGGAGCATATCGCCCTCCCTCTCCAGCGGCAGTGTAATTTGCAGCGAGGCAAGACAACTGGCCTCTCTCTTCAACAGCAGCCTGAGATATCAGGAGAGGAGACAACTGGTCCTTCTCCCCAACTACCAGGGGACAGCAACTCTGACCCCAATGGTGCAGATGGGACCGTGTTTTCTGTAATGCGTTTTCTCTCTCCCCAACTAACCTAGCAGGGATGCCAGGAGAAGGAGGTAAGCGATTTCTCCCCTCCACAGCCAATTCCCAGCCGGGCCCTGGGGTTAGTGGATGGGACTACCATACCCTCTGACCCCCTTAAAGCAGAAGAGCTGCGATCTGGGTAGAGCGCTGCTGGCTTCTGCCCTCCCC
Organism: Pelobates fuscus; assembly: GCF_036172605.1. NCBI lineage: Eukaryota > Metazoa > Chordata > Amphibia > Anura > Pelobatidae > Pelobates > Pelobates fuscus. The sequence continues at coordinate 244,109,889 of NC_086320.1, forward strand.
TTTCCCTTTGTCCAGGGCTTGACTACCTGCAGGCCAACCCAGCAGAAGCGCTGGCAACCGGGCAGAGTGCAGGAACTAACAACTCCCCCCACTACGCAGCTGTAACGCTGGCTATAGGACAGAGACAGACTACAGGAGTCACCAGGTCCAGCAATTGCTTGTTGTGGGTGGGCTTCTAGACTAACTCATGGATGTCCGCACTTGGCCCCCTCCCCCTCCCCCCCCCCCCACCTGGATTTTCAACTTGTTCTGCTATTTTTCGTGTGATTGGAAATACAGTGCAATACCGGCGCCGGCCAGTAGGCGGTGCTGTGTATGGAGAGAGAGACACACTTGCAGATATACACACATACACACACAGACTTTATATAGACACACATATATCCACACTGGCACACACCCACATATATACAGACACATAGAGACAGACAAACTGACACACAAACTTACACAGACACATAACTGACAGACATACTGACACATAGACAGATATATACCGAGAGACATGCTGACACCCACCAATACACACACCGACATACTGACACAAAAAGCCATACTGATAGATAGATACATACATACACACACTGACATACATATGGACACAAACAGACACATACACTAACAGAAATGGTGACACACACACATATACTTGCAGACATATTGACACACATTCACAGACACACACACAGGCATACTGGCACGCTGACACACTGATAGACTTATTGACACACACACATACATACATACAGACATACATTCACAGGCATACTGACAGACATATTGACACACACATACATTCACAGGCATACTGACAAGCTGACACACTGACAGACATATTGACACACACAGATACTAAGGCATAGAGACATACATTCACAGGCATACTGACACACACACACACACTGACAGACATACTGACACACACTGACAGGCATACTGACACACTGACAGACATACTGACATATACTTAGACATTCACAGATACACACACACACTGGCAGACATACTGACACATACACTGACAGTCACAGGCAGACATGACATACAGACATATAAGGAGACATTCACAGATACACACACACTGGCAAACATACTGACACACACACAAACACAACATTTACACTATTAAACCCACCCTTCAGTTTCCTACCTTGGAGGGTGGCTTTCCCACTGATGGCTGAAGCTGTTGGGAGTTTGGGTCTGGCTAGCTCGGTTTAGACCCTCTCCACTCTGCTTCTTCCTCCTCCCGTGCGGCTCCTCTCTTTATGGGAGGAAGTGACTTGCGGCCGTCACTTCCTCCCAGCCGGCTGCCAAAAAGCAAGAGGGTTCAGTCGCGCTCTTAAAACGCCAAAGCGCAAGACTGGGCCCCTGCTGACAGAAGCCCACCGGGTGGCCCTTAGTGCATGGGCCACTCGGTGGGACTCCTTAGTGCACGGCTGCACCGGCGGGTGGGAGAAATGCTTGAGGCCAGCGGGGCCCACGGTGCAGCTGCTTCAGGCTCCCCAGGAGTAACTAGGCAAGTTGCCCCGTTTTCTCCGCGGTAAAGACAGCCCTGTTGGGTTCTAAAGTAATGTAGTCATACTAATGGTGGTAGACAGCTTCACTAAAATAACTCTCAGATGCCTGTTCTATATGAACTTTTAAAAACCCTCCATTGCAGATACATAACATCCTGCTCAACGCCCAAAATGAGTAAAAGGCTTACGCGGATGAGCTCCTCTGTGCTGTACCTTCTCACCAAGTGAGTGGTAGGATAATAGCTGAATAACAGATCAGGCTCCAGGTTCTTTCAATGAAGCAGACTATCCATTACTCTGGCCCTTACAAGATAGTCAGAGATAGTCAGAGTTAAAAACTGGCTCTACCCCCTGCTCTTAAGTTACCTAATTAATTAAATGTTTAACCTATTACTGCCCTAAACCTGTAATAATTTTACTAGAAGTGTTGTTCCTCCTCCTCCAATCCTTATTAAAGGCCAGGAAGACTATGAGGTTCAGACTATGAGGTATTGATTCAATTGTATGTAGATGAAAGCTCCAATACTCTGTTCACTGTAAGCATTTTGGTTCAGAGGAATGGTTTTGTGTTGGCACGTCTGATATTATCCAGGAACCCTGGTAAACGCATGCTTTCCATGCTAAATTTCCTTGTTATCTGTGTTCTCCCCATGGCGGTCAGTTCTCAAGGGTTGTCTAATGTAAGGTTACGTGTAGCTTTCTATTTCCTATTTGTTTTGATTTTGACACCAAGCAGTGAATTAGTCCACACTGAAGTCCTATTCTTTATAGTTACATATTTGTGTCAGTCTTGATCAACAGTTCAGACCTTTGCTAAATGTTGGTGACGTAATCTGTGAGGATTCGCTCAAAAAGCAATAACTTTAAGAGTGGCTATTTAATACTTTATCATTTTCATTATGTTTATATGTTTTTCAAATGGATTACCTGAACAATGCATTAATGCGTATCAACTTCAATCTGGAATGCCTGTGTGACATAACCGTTTGTTTTGGTACACTGGACTTTTATTAGTCCTTATTTTCACTTTGTTACATATTACAAATATTTTACTGAAAACTGTGCCATTTATTTCTCGTTGTATTTAAATGTGCTGCTGATAGTGACTAACATGCCTGTTTTCCTTTACAGCTGGTATTCTTGGTTAATAAACAGCTTTGTGAATGGTATGTTTATTTTTTATAACTTATAATGTTCAAAACTATGATTTTTACTTTTTATTCCATTTGTTATCAGCATAAAACTTTAAGAAATCATGAAATAATCCAATATGTATTCCCTCATAATGGTCTGCCAGGTCATCAATGTGTATTCATATGGCAAATATTCATATAACAACCCAAGGTTTATGTTTTTGATTTTGTAATCTAGTATTTTGATTACACATTAAGTGGAGGCTGTGAACTTTAAAAGTGAGAGTATTTCTATGCATAATTTATTGAAAATGCCAGTTTGATTCTAGAATTATTTGAAAAAATAAGTTTTGTTGTTCGTTTTGTGTTTGTTTTTTGTTTTTTTGTTTTTTTTACTAATCCAGAGCTGTTGTCAAATTATATATAGCTGATCAACTCTTCTAATTTTCTTAACAAATATGAATATAGGACACCTCATAACCACACTCACAGATTAATGTACAGTAAACCCCTCACATGTTTGTAAATATTTTATTATATCTTTTCATGTGACAATACTGAAGACATTACACTCTGCTACAGTGTAAAGTAGTATGTGAATAGACTCTATAACAATGTAAATTTGCTGTCCCCTCAAAATAACTCCACACACAGCCATTAATGTCTAAACCGTTGGCAACAAAAGTGAGCACACCACTAAGTGGAAATATCCAGATTTGGCCCAAAGTGTCAATATTTTGTGTGGCCACCATTATTTTCCAGCACTGCCTTAACCCTAATGGGCATGGAGTTCACCAGAGCTTCACAGGTTGCCACTGAAGTCCTCTTCCATGACGACATCACGGAGCTGGTGGATGTTGGAGACCATGTGCTCCCCCACCTCCTGTTTGAGGATGCCCCACAGAGGCTCAATAAGCTTTAGGTCTGGAGACATGCTTGGCCAGTCCATCACCTTTACCTTCAGCTTTTTTAGCAAGGCACTGGTCATCATGGAGGTGTGCTTGGGGTCCTTTTCATGTTGGAATACTGCCCTGCGGCCCAGTCTCTGAAGGGAGGGGATCATGCACTGCTTCAGTATGTCACAGTACATGTTTGCATTTATGGTTCCCTCAATGAACTGTAGCTCTCCAATGCCGGCAACACTCCTGCAGGCCCAGACCATGACACTCCACACTTGTCTTTGTACTCCTCACTTGGTTGCCGCCACACACGCTTGACACCATCTGAACCAAATAAGTTTATATTGGTCTCATCGGACCACAGGACATGGTTCCAGTATTCCATGTCCTTAGTCTGCTTGTCAGACCCCACACCCCTTCAACCTCTGCAGCAATGCTGGCAGCACTCATATGTCTATTTCCCAAAGACAACCTCTGGATATGACACTGAGCATGTGCAATCAACTTCTTTGGTCGACCATGGCGAGGCCTGTTCTGAGTGAAACCTGTCCTGTAAAACCGCTGTATGGTCTTGTCTACCGTGCAGCAGCTCAGTTTCAGGGTCTTGGTAATCTTCTTATAGCCTAGGCCATCTTTATGTAGAGCAACAATTCATTTTTTTTTTCAGATCCTCAGACAGTTCTTTGCCATGAGGCTAGAGACCAGTATGAGAGTGATAACACCAAATTTAATACACCTGCTCCCCATTCACACCTGAGACCTTTTAAAACTAACAAGTTTTTGAACATCTAAAAACACATGGATTTCAAGATCAGAGACAACTTGGATTTACTTCAGGGAGATCATGCCAAACTAATCTTACTGATTTTTTTGATTGGGTATCTAAAATTATAGATCAGGGTGGTGCAGTAGACATTGCTTACCTAGTTTTCAGTAAGGCCTTTGACACTGTTGCACATAGAAGGCTTATCAATAAACTGCAATATTTAAGTTTGGATTCCAATATTGTTGAATGGGTAAGGCAGTGGCTGAGTGACAGGCAACAGAGGGTTGTAGTCAATGGAGTATATTCGAAGCTTGGGCTTGTCACCAGTGGGGTACCTCAGGGATCTGTACTTGGATCCATTCTCTTTAATATTTTTATTAGTGATATTGCATAAGGTCTGGATGGTAAGGTATGTCTTATTGCTGATGATACTAAGATATGTAACGAGGTTGATGTTCCAAGAGGGATAAGCCAAATGGCTAATGATTTAGGTAAACTAGAAAAATGGTCAGAGTTGTGGCAACTGACATTTAATGTGGATAAGTGCAAGATAATGCATCTTGGACGTAAAAACCCAAGGGCAGAGTAGAGAATATTTGAGAGGGTCCTAACCTTAACATCTGAGGAAAGTGATTTAGGGGTGATTATTTCTGATGACTTAAAGGTAGGCAGACAATGTAATAGAGTAGCAGGAAATGCTAGCAGAATGCTTGGTTGTATAGGGAGAGGCATTAGCAGTAGAAAGAGGGAAGTGCTCATGCCATTGTACAGAACACTGGTGAGACCTCACTTGGAGTATTGTACGCAGTACTGGAGACCGTATCTTCAGAAGGATATTGATACCTTAGAGAGAGTTCAGAGAAGGGCTACTAAACTGGTTCATGGATTGCAGGATAAAACTTACCAGGAAAGGTTAAAGGATCTTAACATATATAGCTTGGAGGAAAGACGAGACAGGGGGGATATGATAGAAACATTTAAATACATAAAGGGAATCAACACAGTAAAGACATAGTCTTAAATTAGAGGGACAAAGGTTTTAAAATATCAGGAAGTATTACTTTACTGAGAGGGTAGTGGATGCATGGAATAGCCTTCCAGCTGAAGTGGTAGAGGTTAACACAGTAAGGGAGTTTAAGCATGCGTGGGATAGGCATAAGGCTATCCTAACTATAAGATAAGGCCAGGGACTAATGAAAGTATTTAGAAAATTGGGCAGACTAGATTGGCCGAATGGTTCTTATCTGCCGTCACATTCTATGTTTCTAAGTCACATGACACCATGGAGTGAAAATGGCTAATAGGGCCCAATTTGGACATTTCCACTTAGGGGTGTACTCACTTTTGTTGCCAACGGTTTAGACATTAATGGCTGTGTGTTGAGTTATTTTGAGGGGACAGCAAATTCACACTGTTATACAGGCTGTGAACTTACTACTTTACATTGTAACAGAGTGTAATTTCTTCAGTATTGTCACATGAAAAGATATAATAAAATATTTACAAAAATGTGAGGGGTGTTACTCACTTTTGTGAGATACTGTAAATGTATCATAAGTTGTTATAGAGTACAATGTTGTTGCCATTTAAAAAAAAAATGCAAGCAAAACATTTGCATCAGCCTTATCACCTCTAAATTTTACGTGTAACAATTCGCCATAAATATCCACATTTCTACAAAGTTTCATACTGTAACGGACCGTTTCAGCATAAAAGGGGAAAAATCAGTTTAGGCGATAATCCCCTTTAGATAGACCAGCAGCTACCATAAGCACCAACTTCCCGAACTCCCAAACTGCACGAATTCACCAACTCTCGAACAGCAGACACACTAACCCTGGAAGCAGCCGAACAGGAAAAGCAATATGAACAGCTTACACTCCTGGCAGTCGGCATACAGTCCCCTTTCCCCCCAAGAAAGAGACACACTCCAGCTTCAGGGTTAAACAGCAACAACACTGATTTATTCACACACAGGCTTATATGAGATTCTCCCATGCAAGGGAGGGGTTTACAGTACACCAATCCAGTTTAAGGTACAACCCACACATCTCCTCCCTCCAACATATCTGTTAACACAATTAACAGGGACATATTTTTACCCAAGTTTTGGATGTACCCTAAATACTTGGGGTACATCCACAAATCCAATATCTCCAGATAGCCCTAGTCTGGGGGAACAACATACGTTAAAATCAGCCCATTCGGATAAACGGTTCGGGAGTTATGGGACTTTAAAGTATTGACCGACCGCATGGGTAAAGTATCCGAAAACAGTTCCATGCATTTTGGCCCTGCGGTCGGTCACAAACAAGTGAATGAAACAGACGAATTACTGGTGTTATAGAGACTAAGGGGGATTCGCATGAATCCCCTAGATCGTGAGTTTCTTTCTACCGAACGGTGGGCCGTTCGGTAGTTTCCCCACGAAATCCTGGAAGTCTGGAGGTCTCAGCGGTGTTTGCCTAGTCGAGTGTCCGATTTTAGTTCCAGACGCTCGACGGTAGTTAAAGATGGCCGCCGCCACGTGTTAGTTTCCTGAATGGCGGCCACCCAGAGGACAAAGACCACACTGCACTGATTGCCAATTACCCATTTGCAACATTGTTGCAAACGGTAATTGGAGGCACACTTAGTCCTGGGTGGTCTGGTTGTTCGGTAGTTTCCTCAATACAATGAATGGAGTGATTCTACCGAACAATCAGATGAATGCTGCATATATATAACCCAGGTTAACTGCACACATAAATACATACATGACATTAAAGGATTAAAGGCAGGATTACTGTACTACGCTCCACAGTCTTAAAGGTACAGTATCCCAAAAGTCCCAATAGGTACACGGATGGCCCTTAAAGGCCCAGTAGCAGTAATATAGATTATTACATGCCCAAATATAGTTTTTATAGTACAATATGTCCAGGGGCCATAGTCGCAGGGCAGGAGGCTAGCCACCAGGCTTCTCCAGTTCACAGTGGCGAAGTTGGTTTCGCCACACATACATTTAAGATTTTCAAATTAAATTTGGCCACTGATCTTTGACCTTATATCAGGGCTTGTCAGCCTTTTACCTAAAGTGGCTGTCTGTGCAATGAAGCCTGGCGCCCGCGGGAGCCTAGAGGTGGCCAGCCCAGGACGGCCGGCTCAGGGGTCGCTGTAGCTGGCCAGCCGGCCACCCTGGGGAGCATTGCGGTGGTCGGCTGATGCAGCGCACGAAGGAGCAGTGATTGTCCTGTAGCTCATCTCTGATCCCTCACACTGTTTAATGATCCCAGGAGCCGAACTATGATGTCATTCCGACCCCGGAATCACTACAGGGAGCAGAGAAGGGCTGCAGGTAGATTACTGCTCCCCACTGGACCCCAGGGAAAGTTCCACTCAGGTCTCCCAAAGGTAGAGAGGTTGGGTGGATTAAAAATATAAATTTGTGATTGTTAGAGAAAGTGTGTGTGTATGTCTGTGTGTGTATGTTTGTATGTGGATGTGTGGATGTGTGGATGTCTGTATGTGGGTGTGTGTATGTCTATATGTGGGTGTATGTGGGGGTGTGTATGTGAATATCTGTATGTGGGTGTGTGTATGTGAATATCTGTATGTGGGTGTGTGTATGTGAATATCTGTATGTGGGTGTGTGTATGTGAATGTCTGTATGTGGGTGTGTGTATGTGAACGTCTGTATTTGGTTGTGTGGGTGTGACCGTCAATGATTGAGTGTCTGTCAAAGAGTGTGTCTGTTTAGGTACCTGCTGGGACCACCAGGGACGGAGAAATGTCCCCCCTCCTCCTCAATAAAGGTAAGAAGGGAGGGGGACATAAATATATATATATACTTAAATAAAATTTAAAAACTTGTTTTTTTATTTATTAAAAAGCTCCTTCCCCCATACACACACTGCCCCCATACACACACTGCCCACATACACACACTGCCCCACAAACACTGCCCCCATACACACACTGCCCCCATACACACACTGCCCCCATACAAACAATGCCCCCATACACACACTGCCCCATACGCACACTGCCCCATACGCACACTGCCCCATACGCACACTGCCCCATACGCACACTGCCCCATACACACACTGCCCCCCATACACACACTGCCCCCCATACACACACTGCCTCCATACACACACTGCCCCCCATACACACACTGCCCCCATACACACACTGCCCCCATACACACACTGCCTCCATAAACACACTGCCCCCCATTCACACACTGCCCCCCATACACACACTGCCCCCATACACACACTGCCCCCATACACACACTGCCCCCATACACACACTGCCCCCCATACACACACTGCCCCCATACACACACTGTCCCCATACACACACTGCCCCACATACACTGCCCCCATACACACACTGCCCCATACACACACTTCCCCACATACACACGCTGCCCCACACACACACGCTGCCCCACAAGCACTGCCCCATACACACACTGCCCCCATACACACACTGCCCCCATACACACTGCCCCCCATACAAACACTGCCCAACATACACATACTGCCCCCATGCACACACTGCACACCCATACACACACAGACACATACAGTGCCCTACACACACTGCTGCCCCCCATACACACACGTCCCCACACATACACACAGTGCCCCCCCATACACACACTGCCCCCATACACACACATTGCACACCCATACACACACAGTGCCCCACACATACATACAGTGCCCCCATACATACAGTGCTCCCCATACACACACTGCCCCACACAGACATACACTGCCCCCTAACACACACATTGCAACCCTGACATACACTGCCGCCCTCACGCACTCACACACACACACTTCACCGCTCACACACACACTGCACCTTTCACACACACTTCACCCCTAACACACAACACTGCTCCTATGCCCTATATCCCAGCAGACCACAGGTAAGTTGTCACACTGTTATTAAACGGTATGACTACTTACTCTGGGGTGGGATACTGGCACCATAACTACTACACTGAGCTGTAGTGGTTATTGTGCCAGGATTTTTTATTTAAATAATCTACAAGTGCCCCTCCCGAGATCAGGCTCTGGATCCGTCACTGGGTTGACCCTGGGTTCCACCTAATGCAAGACAATGCTAGACCTCATGTGGCTGGAGTGTGTCAGCAGAAGGCATTGATGCTATGGACTGGCCCGCCCGTTCCCCAGACCTGAATCCAATTGAGCACATCTGGGACATCATGTCTCGCTCCATCCACCAACGTCACGTTGCACCACAGACTGTCCAGGAGTTGGCAGATGCTTTAGTCCAGGTCTGGGAGGAGATCCCTCAGGAGACCATCCGCCACCTCATCAGAAGCATGCACAGGAGTTGTAGGGAGGTCATACAGGCACGAGGAGGACACACACACTAGTGAGCCTCATTTTGACTTGCTTTAAGGACATTACATCAAAGTTGGATCAGCCTGTAGTGTGTTTTTCCACTTTAATTTTGAGTGTGACTCCAAATCCAGACCTCCATGGGTTAAAAAAATTGATTTCCATTTTTTTATTGTTGTGTGATTTTGTTGTCAGCACATTCGACTATGTAAAGAACAAAGTATTTCAGAAGAATATTTAATTAATTCAGATCTAGGATGTTATTTTTGTGTTCCCTTTATTTTTTTGAGCCGTGTGTGTGTATGTATATGTATGTATATATATATATATATATATATATATATATATATATATATATATATATATATATACACACAGTTGCAAGAAAAAGTATGTGAACCCTTTGGAATGATATGGATTTCTGCACAAATTGGTCATAAAATGTGATCTGATCATCATCTAAGTCACAACAATAGACAATCACAGTCTGCTATAACTGATAACACACAAAGAATGAAATGTTGCCATGTTTTTATTGAACGCTCCATGTAAACATTCACAGTGCAGGTGGAAAAAGTATGTGAACCCCTAGACTAATGACATCTCCAAGACCTAATTGGAGTGAGATGTCAGCCAACTGGAGTCCAATCAATGAGATGAGATTGGAGGTGTTGGTTACAGCTGCCCTGCCCTATAAAAAACACACACCAGTTCTGGGTTTGCTTGTCACAAGAAGCATTGCCTGATGTGAATGATGCCTCGCACAGAAGAGCTCTCAGAAGACCTACGATTAAGAATTGTTGACTTGCATAAAGCTGGAAAGGGTTATAAAAGTATCTCCAAAAGCCTTGCTGTTCATCAGTCTACGATAAGACAAATTGTCTATAAATGGAGAAAGTTCAGCACTGCTGCTACTCTCCCTAGGAGTGGCCGTCATGTAAAGATGACTGCAAGAGCACAGCGCAGACTGCTCAATGAGGTGAAGAAGAATCCTAGAGTGTCAGCTAAAGACTTACAAAAGTCACTGGCAAATGCTAACATCCCTGTTAGCGAATCTACAATACGTAAAACACTAAACAAGAATGGATTTCATGGGAAGATACCACAGAGGAAGCCACTGCTGTCCAAACAAGACATTGCTGCACGTTTACAGTTTGCACAAGAGCACCTGGATGTTCCACAGCAATGAAACCAAAGTTGAGTTGTTTGGAAGAAACACACAACACTATGTGTGGCGAAAAAAAGGCACAGCACACCAACATCAAAACCTCATCCCAACTGTGAAGTATGGTGGCGGGGGCATCATGGTTTGGGGCTGATTTGCTGTGTCAGGGCCAGGACGGATTGCTATCTTCGAAAGAAAAAATGAATTCCCAAGTTTATCAAGACATTTTGCAGGAGTACTTAAAGGAACACTATAGTCACCTAAATTACTTTAGCTAAATAAAGCAGTTTTAGTGTATAGACTATTCCCCTGCAATATCACTGCTCAATTCACTGTCATTTAGGAGTTAATTCAATTTGTTTCTGTTTATGCAGCCCTAGCCACACCTCCCCTAGCTATGATTGACAGAGCCTGCATGAAAAAAAAACTGGTTTCACTTTCAAACAGATGTATTTTACCTTAAATAATTGTTATCTCAATCTCTAAATTGAACTTTAATCACATACAGGAGGCTCTTGCAGGGTCGAGCAAGCTATTAACATAGCAGGGGATAAGAAAATCTTAATTAAAGAGAACTTGCAATAAAGAAAGCCTAAATAGGGCTATCTTTACTGGAAGTGTTTATGGAAGTCTGTGCAAGTCACATGCAGGGAGGTGTGACTAGGGTTCATAAACAAAGGGATTTAACTCCTAAATGGCAGAGGATTGAGCAGTGAGGCTGCAGGAGCATGTTCCAAACACCAAAACTGCTTCATTAAGCTAAAGTTGTTCAGGTGACTATAGTGTCCCTTTAAGGCCATTTGTCTACCAGCTGAAGCTCAACAGAAGATGGGTGTTGCAACAGGACAATGACCCAAAGCATAGAAGTAAATCAACAACAGAATGCCTTAAACAGAAGAAAATACGCCTTCTGAAGTAGCCCAGTCAGAGTCCTGACCTCAACCCGATTGAGATGCTGTGGCATGACCTTAAGAAAGCGATTCACACCAGACATCCCAAGAATATTGCTGAACTGAAACAGTTCTGTAAAGAGAAATGGTCAAGAATTACTCCTGACCGTTGTGCACGTCTGATGTGCAACTACAGGAAACGTTTGGTTGAAGTTATTGCTGCCAAAGGAAGTTCAACCAGTTATTAAATCCAAGGGTTCACATACTTTTTCCACTTGCACTGTGAATGTTTACATGGTGTGTTCAATAAAAACATTGCAACATTTCATTCTTTGTGTGTTATTAGTTTAAGCAGACTGTGATTGTCTATTGTTGTGACTTAGATGATGATCAGATCACATTTTATGACCAATTTTTGCAGAAATCCATATCATTCCAAAGGGTTCACATACTTTTTCTTGCAACTGTATATATATATACACACACACACATATATATATATATATATATATATTGTAACAGAAAAACAAAATAGGAGAGGAACAGCGCGACAGTACTGGTCACAGGGGAGAATAGAGCTGCACATCTGAGGGGAAGGGTAACCCCCAAACCTTTCAAAGAATGGAGAGAACAAGATACAACAAATACAGGGTGCGCTAAGTAGGACAATGAGAGATAATAAACAAAAATCTGCAATAATATAAAGAGTCTCTTAAAGTACAGCGAAGACCTGGAGTGTATATTCTTCAGTCCTTGCTTTGAATCCTCAGTGGTAAATATGAAATACAAAAGCAGAAATATAGACCAATAGTGCAAAACCGTTTTAGGAAAGCTGGATCACGAACAACATAAAAGTAGAGAAGTGCCAACTCACAATTTAAAGAGCAATGCCCAGCTCTAGGTAAAACAGCATACAGTGGTATTTAATACTCCCCACATGCAGGATATAACTGGACACTTGGAGGTGTATCCTCAAGACTTCTTACAGCATTCCAGATAGGCGTCAGCATATAAAATACGTAAAAGGGGGAAAAATCCAATGTGCAATAACGTAGGTTAACTGCAACAACAGACAACATTGAGGTCCTAAGAGTGCCAACCTACAATTGGGAGAGCTATAACCAGCTCTAAATAAAGCAGCATACGGTGGTATTTAAACTCCCCACATGTAGGATATCCTTCTAGCGATTCTTGCAGTGCCGGTCTGAAATTAGAATCACAAGAGAGGGCCCATAGTTTTTACCGTATAAAAAACAGCAGTGAGAGGTAAAATCAAACTTACAGTGTTCAGAGCAGCCACACTGCTCTATGAACCAGGCGTAGGTGGAATAATCCCCACCAGGGATTTCTTTTGTAGTACTGGATCTTTAAATTGATAAAAAAAAATCAGCCAGGATAAAACAGCAACAAATACAAGTAGGTGTGCAAAATACTTCTCTACTTCTATGTTGTTCGTGATCCAGCTTTCCTAAAACGGTTTTGCACTATTGGTCTATATTTCTGCTTTTGTATTTAACATATGTATATATATATATATATATATATATATATATATATATATATATATATATATATATATACCGTATATACTCGAGTATAAGCCGACCCGAATATAAGCCGAGGCCCCTAATTTTACCCCAAAAAACTGAGAAAACGTATTGACTCGAGTATAAGACTAGGGTGGGAAATGCAGCAGCTACTGGTAAATTTCTAAATAAAATAAGATCCTAAAAAAATTATATTAATTTATATAATATATATAATATATTATTTTATATATATATAATTATTTATTTACAGTGTGTGTATATAAAGAATGCAGTGTGTATATAAAGAATGCAGTGTGTGTGTATGAATGCAGTGTGTGTGTATATGAGTTCAGTGTGTGTGTGTGTGTGATGCAGTGTGTGTGTTGCAGAGCCTTGGTGGGGGTGGGGGGGCATTTTTATTATTATTTTTTTAATTATTATTTTAATAATTTTTTTGTTTAGTTTTTATTATTAATTTTTATTTTATTATTATTTATATATATTTTTTTTTCTTCGGCCCCCCTCCCTGCTTGATACATGGCGGGGAGGGAGGCTCTCACTCCCTGGTGGTCCAGTGGCATTGGCAGTTCAGTGGAGGGGAGCTGGCAGAGAGCGCTTACCTCTCCTGCAGCTCCTGTCTGCTCCCTCCTCCTCCGCGCCGGTCCAGTCGGCTCCTCTGTCAGCTCACAGTGTAAGTCTCACGAGAGCCGCACTATGACCCCGCGGCTCTCGCGAGACTTACACTGGGAGCTGAGAGAGGTGCTGACCGGACCGGCGCGGAGGAGAAGGGAGCTAACAGGAGCTGCAGGAGAGGTAAGTAAACGCTCTCTGCAGCCCCCACAGCCCCATTGTCTGTATTATGGCAATGTAAATTGCCATAATACAGACATTGACTCAAGTATAAGACAAGTTGGGGTTTTTCAGCACAAAAAATGTGCTTAAAAACTCGAGCATATATATATATATATATATATATAACGGCTACTCAGTTAGTAAAGGGGTATCAGCTGTTGGAGACATCCTTTTTCCCGGCAAGTCACTGTGTAGTGGTGGAGTTGCTTATTCCCATTCACTGGATCCAGGTAAAGAGTCAGGCAAAGCTCTTAAAAGAGCCAGGTGATTATGCTGCAGATCCCCTTTCAAGAACGAGACAAAGCTACGTTTTGAAGGGTCAAGAAGAACTGAATTTTAATGGCAGACACTCTCCTTTTATGTGATGCTGCCCATGCAAGGGAGACACCTACACAATTAACCCAGTAACCAATAAAATACAAGGTACAACACACACATCTCCTCCCCTCAGATAAACCTTTAACATAATTAACAAAGATACATTTTTCCCCCAGTTTTGGATGTACCCCAAATATCTGGGGTACATTCATAAATCCAGTATCCCCAGATAGCCCTAATCTGGGGGAGCAACATATTTAAAAATCATCCCGTTCGGGTAATGGGTTAGAGAGTTATGGTACTTTAAAGTTTTGACCGACCACACAGGCACAATAGCCGAAAACAGTTCCATAAGTTTTGGCCTTGCGGTCGGTCCTTGTTCGTGGGTTAAAAAGTCCTGAAAGGCTTGCCATTCGTGAGTATCTTGACATTCGCCAGAATCCCCATATGCTACTTAGTCTTTCTACCGTGCGGCAGGGCGTTCGGTAGTTTCGGCACGGATTTCTGTGGATCTCAGCGGTGTTCGCCTACTCGAGTGTCCGATTTTAGTTCCAGACACTCGACGGCAAAACACCGCTGTTCGGGAGTTAAGATGGCCGCGGCCACGTGTAAAACTCCCGAAATGGCGGCCACCCAGGGACTTAAACAAAGCGTTCGTGTGTTTCCCATTAAGACTGTAATCGACGATTAGGCAGGTAAATTGCATCATAATTAGGTAGCAGGGTGGTCCGGTGTTCGGTAGTTTGCATTCGTATGATGAATGCAATGTCCATACCGTCTGGGTCTCACAATTGAGCGAATGCTTTAACCCCTTCAGGACGGAGTCAATAGTGCACGTTCTGATCAAAACAAAACGTAAACAAAAACTGGAATTTGCGCTATATGTCTGTTCACCCGTAGTTCCCCTCTTTCAAATTATATGCACCCACACTTATTATATATCATTTTGTTCAGGAGAAACGGGGCTTTAATCTTTCATTAACTATTCATATATGAAACATGATTTATTATGAATAAAATAAAAAAAATGTGAGAAAATATGATTTTTTTTAAAAAATTTGCATTTCCGTCTAACATTTTGTGAATGTCATAATACTGTTCACATATTTGTAATCAGCGATGTCTCACGAGTACAAAAGTACCCCCCATTAACACGTTTTATGTTGTTTTGGAAAGTTACAGGGTCAAATATAGAACATTCCATTTTCACATTGAAATTTTCCAGATTAGTAATGTTACCTTTGAGACGGTGTGGTAGCCCAGGAATGAGAATTACCCCCATAATGGCATAGCATTTGAAAAAGTAGACAAGCCAAGGTATTGAAAGTGGGGTATGTTTAGTCTTTTTTAGTAGCCACTTAGTCACAAACACTGGCCAAAGTTAGCGTTCATATTTGTTTTTGTGTGAAAAAAGCAAAAAACAAATTTGGCCCGTGTTTGTGACTAAGTGGCTACTAATAAAGACTGGACATACCCCACTTGCAATACCTCGGGTTGTCTACTTTTGCAAATGGTATGCCATCATGGGGGTAATTCTCATTCCTGGGCTACCATACGCTCTCAAAGGCAACATAACCAATCTGGCAAATTTCAATGTGAAAAAAATGAAATGCAAGCCTTATATGTGACTCTCTAACTTTCCAAAACACCATAAAACCTGTACATGGGGGGTACTGTTATTCTTGGGAGACTTCACTAAACACAAATATTAGTGTTTTAAAACAGTAAAACATATTACAACAATAATATAGACCATAAAAGTGCCGTTCGCTTGTAAAAAATGTGAAAAACGTCACTTTTACTTAAAATATCGTTGTAATACAATTTACCAGTTTGAAACACTAATATTTGAGTTCAGCGAAGTCTCCCGAGTAAAACAGTACCCCCTATGTACAGGTTTTATGGTGTCTTGGAGAGTTACAGGGTCAAATATAGTGCTTGCGAATTAAATTCTCTGCACTTTCTCCCTGTGTTGTCAGGCATGTCAATCAAATTTTAATTAATCAAATCACATAATTACGTTAAAAGATTATTTAAATATACACGTAGAATTTTAATATATATGCATTTATAGGTATTTAAATTCTACGTGTATACTAATGTAATCTTTTATGTAATTATATGTATTTATCTCTATATATATATATATATATATAGTTGCGGTTATTTGTATTTTATATATAGATAGATATATATATATATATATAGAATGTCATTCTAAGTGTATTTTGTTACCGATATATATATATATATATATATATTAATAACAAAATACAGTTAGAATGAAATTACATATGCATATATAATTTATATTAAATTTTGTTTCAATATTTTATTTTATTTATTTATTATTTTAATTATACATATTTATATATAATATATATGTATATATAATATATATATATACATATTATATATATGTAACGTCATTCTAAGTGTATTTTAATATTAATATATGTACTTATATTAATATTAAAATACACTTTGTATGACGTTACATATATATAATATGTATATATATTGTATATATATACATATTATATATATATATATATATATATATAAAAATATATTTAATTCATTTTTAAACATGTTTATTTTATTTTTTTTACACCTCCTACCAGCAGGGGGACTGTCTGATATTTCAAACAGTCCCCCTGCTGGCAGATCCATAGCCAGCTATAGAGGGCCATGTGATCGCTCTTTGAGAGCGATCACATGGCCCCCGGGGGACTCATTTGCCGGAGGGGGGCTGCCTGGGCTGTCAGGCAGCCCTCCAGAAGAGGATCGCGGCGGAGGTAAGTACAACTTACCTCCTGGGGCTGCAAGCCGTTACGGCGTACCATGCCGTCGCAACGGCTTTAAAGCCCATTTAATGCGTGACGGCATGGTACGTCGTAACGGCGTTAAGGGGTTAAAAGTCCCGAAATGCTTTATAGAAAATCCCCATGAATGCAGGTAAGAACCTCCAATTTGTATACAGCTTGATGTCCTTTACTGAATAAAAGATATATCCTTATAATCCGAGGTCTAGGTTCCCGGCTAGCTCTTAAAGGGCCGGTAATAGCAAATGTTCCCAGGCACAGGGTAGTGGTTTGTTATATATACATATATATATATATATATATATACACACACACACACACACACACACACACACACACACACACACACACACACACACACACACACACACTCTCTCTCTAATCAGCATCTTGATATGCCACACCTGTGAGGTGGATGGATTATCTCAGCAAATGAGAAGTGCTCACTAACACAGATTTAGATAGATTTGTGAACAATATTTGAGAGAAATAGCCCTTTTGTGTACATAGAAAAGGGTCTTAGATCTTTGAGTTCAGCTCATGAAATATGGAGGCAAAAACAAGTGTTGCGTTTATAATTTTGTTCAGTTTACATCTAGGGTTTAACTACTTTATTGCCCAAGTAGCCTATATGCTACGAATAAGGGTTTCTTGATATACCTTTTTTATGTAAAGCTTTTAAAGTCATTTGTTCCCTTTTTAATCACTTTTCCCCCCACTGTGTTTGACACTATCACTATTGAGTGTTAATATGTGGTTCGTTCTTTCTTTTTTTTGTGGCACTATTATACATCATTGCCATTTAATAAAGTTTTCTTTTTTTGCTATACATAGGACTTCAATATACTACAGTGGTAACTTTGTGAGTTCTGGTACCAGTTTGTTTACGGAGACCAGATCTCATCCTCTCTCTATATTTGTATTTCAGGATTAGGCCTTGGTTATCCACTTAACCCTTATTAGCGCAACAGGTATATTACAGTTTCTGCCTTGCACCTGATGCACTTTTTTCTAAATATTGTTAACTCTAGTTTCTGAAACTGAAATCCAGAAATTAAAAAAACATTTTTTTAAAGGGGACCTAAAATTTATAGACTACAATGGATAATGAGAATATGGTAGAGACCAACTATATCACATTGTTAAAAGATTTTAAAAAACGTATTACAAAATGGAAGGGATTGGAAATATCCTGACTAGGAAGGATAAATGTAGCAAACGCTTATCTGTTTCCCAAATTAACCTATCTGTTTAGAAATATTCCCCTTCGGGTTAAACTACATTCTTAAAGATTTTCAGAAAACAATAGTAAGAACCAAGTATAGCTCAATGTATCCTATTTAAATCAACTGATGAAGGTGGGGTTTCCTTTCCATATATAGATATGTTCCATGATTTAACCTGTATGATAAGCCATTTTCTAGCATGGGATGATCCATTGTCTAAAATAAAAAAAACAAATTGGTTAGCAATGGAGCAGTCTTTGAGCAATTGTAAACTTTATTATCTATTTTGGTGTGACCGAGATCAAATTAAAAGTTTAAATATTTAATATATCCTATTATAAATAGGATTTGTACTACGATTGAACAGGTCAAGAAAAAATGGAAGATTAAAAAAAAAAAAAAATCTTTCGAAATCAACTCCTATAGAATGTATAGAGTTGGCTATTAGGAATATCAATTTGGGGTTGTGGAAAGGCAAGGCGCAGAGTTAAAATCGTTGAAAAAGAATCTAAGTTATCTGATGAGTCAGATATTATTTAGAAACATAGAATTATCTATTCAAATATTTCTCTTTCATATCGACTTACCCACATCTGATAAATATCAAAAGGCTTGGCTCTTGTAATCAAAATATTTATGGCGGTGGCCTGGAAGCCGACGGAGATGGCCGCCTAATCTCTGAGCTCCGACCCGCACGGCGACTAAAGCAGCACTAACTGCAGCAAACTCCTTCCCGATGGGGCGTAAAACGCGCGGACACCCACCAGACACCCGGGGCGGCAACCCTCTACCTCGCAAATAGGATCCCTGGACGGCTACCTCCGAACTCCGAGCAGGACGGCACGAGACTCCCAGGGCGCAAAGATGGCCGACGGCCAGACCACACCGCCGGAGGCGGACTCACGCACCCTATCCCTGGCTGACATACGGGCAGACATCAGAGCCCTCACAGCCACAATGGTCACGAAGTCTGACCCGAAAAGCACCTCAGACACACTCCATGAGGCGATCCGCGCAGAGGTCGCCATGCTGGGAACTGAAGTCACAGCGCAAGGTAACCGCATCCAGGCCTTAGAGGCTGCAGAACAATCAATGGCTGGCCGCCTAGAAGCTACTAATTTAGCCATTACCAGACCGGGTACTGTACTTGATAACAGGGGACGCAGATCCAATATAAGAGTCCACAACCTCCCTGAATCAGACGGGGAGGAAAATGTGGAGGCCACCCTCACCACCCTGTTTAAAGAAATATTGGGCCTAGATGCACCGCCCACCATCGGATTCGATAGGGCTCACAGGGCGTCACGACCAAGGAATATTGATAATTCACCCAGAGACATATGCTGTCTGCACGAATTTAAACTTAAAGAATTAATCATGCTCAAATCCCGCTCCAAGCAATCCTGGCCGTTCCAAGGTGCTGAAATAGCCCTCTATCAAGACCTGTCGCCCCTCACGCTGGAGGCGCGCACGGCCCTCAGACCGGTGACCCAACTCCTTAGAAACCGCAACATCCCTTACAAATGGGGCTTCCCCTTTAGCCTACTGGCCCGCCATGACAATGAGTGGGTACCCATAAGATGGCCGGATGAGGTGCCAACATTCCTGAGGAGACTAGGCCTACCACAGGTGGAGGTAGTAGACTGGATCCTACGGCCGATGGAACCTCACCCAGGCCCACCGGCGCAAAGAGCTGCACGACGCCGCAGAGATGATTCACCTCGTAGGCCACCTGCACACAGACCCCGCAACCAGGCACAACAAGCTGACTAGAGGGGATGCCAGTGAGACAGGCTGTCTGGGGGCTGCCTTGACCAGCGGCGCAGAGGCATCACCGAATATCAGACCCGCTCAGATAAGTACTCCTCCACTTCCCCTGACATGCACTGACTTGCAGCCCATAACTGCTGACCTATACCGCCCCGGACTCCCCTCACTACAGTACACGATGCGAAGCCTGACCCTATATGAACTGTAACCACATCTTAGCAACACATTCACCTACCCGATGGAACCAACGAAGCTCACCCCCCATCAAGGGCCTGACCCCGCTGCCCCCGCTGAACTGGGGATAGGGGCCAATGGACGCTTATTGGGGTGGGGGTATAAGGGGGAGGGTTCCCAGCCAGCCTCCGACCCTCACAGGCTACCGGAAGACCGAGGGGTGGTAAAACAAGAACACCCGAGTACGGCGGCAGGGAAATGCTCCATACCGAAAGGACACACAGTTGTGGGATGGGAACCCAGGAGCGGGGAGGTGGGAAGGTGTCGGGGGAAGACTGTCACTAACTACTTGAGCTGAAGGGAATGCTTGGGAGATGTGTGGTTATAATGTGTAATACTGTATGTACTCAGGATAGAGCAAGATATATAGGCCACGTGAGCCTCGGGGAGGCCAAGTGAACACACCGACCCCACCCACTGTAGCTGATGACCCCTAGCCAACACACAGTCACGCTCATATTCTTAACCACTCTCACCCTGGTGACGCTGCCAATACTCAGCATTCATACCCAATGGGAGCGCTCCAGAACACACCCCTCTCCTCTGATGGGCAGGTCTAGGGGGGGAGGGTGCGGAAGGGGCAGACTCAGTAACAAAGAGGTGAGGGGCGGGAGAAGAGGGGAAACAGATGGGGGGGATGGAGGGGGGGGAACAAACGACAAGGGGAGGGGGGAGAAAAAAAAACTATCTGAGATCTGGATGTCCTGCGCCGCTGGTGGTGGAGACCTACCACAGCGTGTAACTAATGGCGACCACTGGGATCCCAGAGGGAGGGAACATAATCAACCCTAACCTAAGCTACATAGTGCTCACTCACAGCTACACAACAAGTGGGCAAGGAACCATACCTGACGACACAAGACTTACCACTCCGACTCGGCATAGGCCACAACCCGAACCAGGCCTGTGTATACCTAGACTACTGAGGGAGCCAGGACCGCAGCTGCTCCGGTACTTACCGTGTAGTGGTACGGCCCTGGACATCCACCCAGTTACACGGGACCCCACCCACCATAGGTAAAACACGACTACAAACTACGTGAGGGACTCTCTACCCACCCACACTGACACATAGTTCACTGACCGAGGAAAGCCATATAACCCAGCCTGCTATAAGACAACACACCACACCTGACTTGGATACAGGACACTCTTACGCAACACGGCACTTGGCGCGCTCCGCGCCTGCCTGGCGTGCTCCGTACCTGCCCGGCCTCCCCTCCCCCCCCTTTTTTATTTTTATTATTCTCCTCCCCTTCCCTTTCTCTCTCTTACCTTCCCCCCCCCTTCCTACGCCCCCACCCCTACCCACACCCGCAGCTGGTGCTCCGGGGGGCACTGGTCCCTAGTCCACGAGGGCATATAGAGCCCCCCCCCGCTGGCGGCTCCTGCAGAACCATATATATCTGATCGGACGCATAAGGATCCGGAATGGCATATTCGCCGGCACCCTTGATCATCACGATGCAGAACTGCAGGGGACTTAATGCTCCAGAAAAGAGGTTGCACCTCTTACGGGACCTCAAGAAACAACATGTCTCAATTGCTCTTCTACAAGAAACCCATCTGAAGGCAGATGCAAACTCACTACTTATAAGCCTACATTACCTGCTGAACTTCTATAGCAACCACCCCACGACGAAAAAATCAGGCACTGCTATCTTGATCGCTGCTAGCCTCCAATTTACAGCTGTGGACCAGCTAGCCGACGCGGATGGCAGATACCTCTTCGTCAAGGGAGTCATGGCCGGTAAAACTTATACGTTTGCAAACTTGTACGCCCCGAACTCGGGACAGGCCAGCTTCATCCGCCGCACGCTGAGGAGACTAGCCAAATTTACAGAGGGAATCCTGCTACTGGGAGGCGATCTGAATGTCCCACTGGACCCTCTAGCGGACTGTCAGGGTACCTGTGGTCTCTACCTCCGAAAGAGGTAGAGACTTAGCTGTTCCTCCATCCAGACGGTCTGATGGCTCCCTTCCCCGTGGTCTATCCGGTCATGCTAGGCCGGCCGTGAGGGAGTGACTGCCTTTTACAGCATCTAGGCAGGAAGTAGTCATCAGGACACTCCCCCGGAACAACCTGTCAGTCAATTGCTGCAGGACCAATCAGGACGTCTTGGAGGCGTGGTTACTGCTCTGAACAGGGTATTTAACAGAGCTTCTTTCATTAGCTCATTGCCCTGTCGTGGTTCTAGCTTGTTCTAGTCACTCAGTGCTTGTGTATTCTATTATCCCTTTTGGTTTTGACCCGGCTTGTTTACCTTACTCTGCTTATCTCTGTTACCCTTGATTCGGCTTGTCTCTCGCTTACCTGTCTTCTGTTACCCTCGACCTCGGCTTGTCTTTGACCATTCTATACTGTACTACTTACGTTAGTCCGGCCATTCTAAGGTCCGGTATACGTATCTGGCTACTGTTTGTACTCTGCGTGTTGGATCCCTGTCCCGATCCTGACACGGACACATCCATGGGACGGAGCAGCACCCCGGATTCGACCCTGAAAACAATCCGGAAAGCCCTCAGACACCTTAGACTCATAGACACATGGAGGGCACTCCACCCCACAGACCGAGACTACACCTATTACTCAACATTACACCGTAGATATTCCAGGATCGATTATATACACATACAACAGGAAGGACTCACCTACCTGAGAAGGGCAGAAATCCATCCTACCCCTTGGTCCGACCATAGTGCGATGCGAGTGGACCTGGAGTTGCCACTATACCGCCCAGCCAGGATGTCGCGGAGACTTAATGGCGCACTCCTCCAGGACGAACCGGCGAGGGCACTCATCGCCGAGCACATCCGCCGATACTTCGAGGAGAACACCACAGACGAACTGTCGGACATGACTATCTGGGAAGCGCACAAGAGCGTCTTGAGGGGGCACCTCCTACGTATGGCTACGCAGAAAAAAAGAGAAGCTGACAACCAACTCAGGGACCTAGCCCAACAGATAGCAGACCTAGAACAGCTGCATAAAAGGACCCAACAGGACCTGACCTATAGAGACCTGATCACCAAGAGGAAACAACTCACGGACCTTATCGCACAGAAGCACACGCGGCAGACACACCACTCAAAAGCGTTTGTCTACAGACACGCTAATAAAGGGGGGAAGCTACTCGCCCAAATGCTTAGGGGCCCTCAGAAACAGGCTCAGGTACACACCCTGCGCACCAGACGGAACACACTGACGCAATTCCCGGAGGAAATCGCGGGCGAATTTAAGTCGTTCTACACCAAACTCTATAACATCCCAGCAGCAGACGAAAATGACACTGCCGCGCAGAAACAAATCAATACCGCTAGTTACCTACAGGACTTCACCCCAGATGCCCTTACACCGGAGGAAGCAGAAACCCTAGACGCACCGGTCACCGAAGAGGAAATCAAGGCCCTGGGCCCAGACGGATTCCCGGTGGAATATTACAAGAAATTCGACACAGACCTAGTACCGAAACTGGTGAAGGCACTGAACAGCCTGCGCGATGGCGCGCTGTTTCATAGGGAGTCACTGGCGTCGACGATCACGGTGATTCCTAAACCGGGAAAAAATACGGAACAAGTGGGCAACTACCGCCCGATCTCCCTCATCAACACAGATGTAAAACTCTTCTCCAAGGTAATCTCACTTCGATTTCAAACCTATATGCCTAGACTGGTCCACCCCGACCAGACTGGCTTCATCCCGGGCAGAGAGGCCAGAGATAGCATGCTCCGCCTTTTCGTGATCCAACACCTAGCAAAACACCTGAAGAAAAAGCTGCTTCTGCTGTCCACGGACGCAGAAAAAGCATTTGATCGGGTGGACTGGCATTTTATGATGGAAACACTGCGGAGAGTTGGAATTGGGGAAGGGATGCTGACGTGGATCAAAACGCTTTACCATCAGCCGAACGCCAGAGTCAGGGTGAATGGAGCACTCACGGATAGCTTTGCAATCAGGAATGGAAACAGACAAGGCTGCCCACTCTCGCCGCTCCTATTCACGCTCATCTTGGAGCCATTCCTGGACAGAATTCGAAATAACCCCCGAATAATGGGCCTCACCCACAAGACTCAAGAACACAAAGTAGCCGCTTACGCGGACGACATGCTGTTCTTCCTCGACGAACCCCTCGAATCGATCCCAGAGCTAATGAGAGAGTTCCAGACATACGGTGCCCTATCGGGACTTAAGCTTAATCTACCCAAGTGCGAGGTGCTGAATGTTACGGTGCCGCGTGAGGAGTGCGCCACGCTGAAACATAAATTCCCCTTTCGCTGGTGCCCAGAATACATGACGTATCTTGGACTCCAGGTCACGCCCGAGGCGAAGGACCTATACACACACAATTACGCACCCCTTCTGGCAGAAATCCTTGACGACCTCATGAAGTGGACACACAACCACATCTCCTGGCAGGGGAGGATAGCGGTCGTCAAAATGAACGTCCTACCCAGAGTACTATACAAGTTCCACACCATACCCCGCACGGTCCCACCAACATTCTTCAAAACGCTAAGAACTGCAATCCTCAAATACGTATGGAAAGGGGACAGAGCCAGGATTAGCCACGAAAAACTATGCCTACCCAAAACGTGGGGGGGACTCGCCCTGCCGGACTTCCACAAGTATTACCAAGCAACGATATTACAACGCATCAGGGAACTACACGCGGTCACACCTGACAAACGGTGGGTTTCCCTCTGCCGGGAACTCGCGGATGACCACCTCCACCTATTCATCTGGCATAAGGAGACCGCTGCCAGAGACGACTTGGGAGACGACTCCCCCATCACCCAGACGCTCAAAACATGGACCAGACTAAGACAGGCACCCTATATCTCACCCACACCAAGCCCGCTGATTCCAATCACCCACAACACCAATATAGGAGACGGGATACCGCCGTCCGCGTGGCCACTGACTAACCAGGGAAGATACATACCTCTACACACAGTGATCACGGATACGGGGCTGAAGACGTAACAAGATATCTCTGAGGTCGAGACACCCACGTTGATGCACCGTTTTCATTATGCCCAACTAAAGCACTTCTACCATAACTTGCCGCACAAAAACAAACTACATAGGGACCTGACGTGGTACGAACAGCTATGCTTCCTGACACCAGACGCGGACGGCTCAGTCTCAATCCTGTACCAACGCTTGGCAACAGGGGAGAGAAACAGGAAGGATATGTTTCAGAGGCAATGGGAGGACATAACGGATAAAACATACACGGAAACTCAATGGGAACAAATACTCTTGTTACAACATAAGAGCTCATCTAGCTCACACTACCAGGAGACAAACTACAAGTTGATCTCCCACTGGTATCGCACCTCATCCCTACTGCACCGAATCAACCCGGAGGTACCGGGCACCTGTTGGAGATGCGGACATGGACCTGGAACCCTCAAACACATCTGGTGGGACTGCAACGGACTCAAACCGTATTGGGCGGACATCGAGAAAGAAATACGAGCTGTACTGGGAGAACCCACAGACCTGACAGTGGACCTGGCCTTGCTACATCACACCGAAGGAACGCTCTCCGCCTACAAAAGGTCGATCCTCAGGCACCTACTAAACGCAGCAAAGGTGCTGATACCGCTGCATTGGAAAACAACACACCCACCGATGATTGGACAATGGAGACGCAGAGTGGATGAGATACAAACAGCTGAATCTACGATAGCACGCTTACTAGGGAGACAGGAGAAACACGCAGAGCAGTGGAGACCCTGGTATGTGTACCGTTCGCAAAACGAGCCTGCCGACTAGAGGGGAGAGGAGATGGGGGACCAGGGCTCACCGATGGCGGTACCGCTGCACCTACTCCCGCTTCGCCCACCCTTGGCCTAGAGTAGGGAGGCCTGGCGGGTCGGAGCCTAGCTAGATTCAGGCGGGAGCAATATCAAGACGGTGCCGGGGGGAACGGGGGAGTGGAGCAGGGCCGACAGGGGTTGGGGGACTGGACACACCCATATCCCCGAACGGCGACTACAATGGTCCTACACGACAAGGAACTAGACCGACAGACGACGACACACTACACGAACACATACCAACACTTTCTACCTTACTGGTAAAATTGATTGCTTAGATCATGACAAGCCTGCATATGACATAGCCCGATACATAACTGGATTCTACCTGATCTTGCATGACCGGAATCCACAAGACGCACCAATTTATAGCCATCCCCTAAGATAGCCTAAATACACTGCAAATGGGCGCAGACCCGGGAACAACTAGCAATGGGGAAAGACCCGAAAGAGAGTTCAATCTGTTTATCTAACCTAAGTGCACTTAAGCGAGACTCCTACACCACAAACGCAATAGGCATTGAGGTGAACCCCTAGTTACGGTTCGCCACCACTCTACCTACTGCAAAGTTACCACTCACATAAGTTACCAACCGGATCCCAGGATCCACAACTTGTATACAGTACAAACGAAATTAGCCATTAGAGCTAGGGTTCGTAAAACTGTGTACCCATCTTCTTATCTCTTTATCAATGTGTGTTATTACGCTTTACTAGATTACGACAATATGGCTGTTTTAGGTAGGAGTGTACTAAATTTCGACTTGTTAACTTTGATTTGTATTACCCCCACAGTGCCTCATTCTCTTTTCTGTATCCCATAATATGATTGCCATAATAAAAACAAGATTTACAAAAAAAATAAAAATATTTATGGCTACAAA
Source organism: Pelobates fuscus (assembly GCF_036172605.1). Taxonomy (NCBI): domain Eukaryota; kingdom Metazoa; phylum Chordata; class Amphibia; order Anura; family Pelobatidae; genus Pelobates; species Pelobates fuscus. The sequence continues at coordinate 244,137,089 of NC_086320.1, forward strand.
ATTATGTGTAGCTAAAAAATTAAAAACTACTGGTTCAATAAATTGGGGTTCTGTAATCGCCCAGATTGAATACTAACACAAAATGGAAGGAGGGTTTTTGCATGGTAAATAAGATTCTTGTAACTTCAAAGAAATATGGGACCAGATTAACCAATCAAATTAGCAGCAATGCCCCCATTGATGGGATTGTCTGCTCATGACCTGCCCCGAGCCTCCAAATGACAATAAAACACAGTGGTGACAGATATGTTGATAGTGGATGAATGTGCCGGAGAGAGTCTGTATTTGACTATTTTTTATCTATTGCTAATTTTTCTGTTTCCTATGTTACTGTAAAACTCAAAATAAGTTTCAATAACATTAAATGATTTAGACAAAAGAAGAGAAGTCGATGTTGTATACTTGTCACAGACATGCTGACTTATATCTACATACTTATATTTTTCAATATCATATTCTTATGTTTAGGTATTTTTCCTTACTTTTGATATAATGGTACATTTTGTATTCTTTTCTTGTACCTTGAAACTTAATAAAAAAAAAAAACAACCTATAAATTCATAAAACAGTCTCTTGTCATGTTCTAAAAAGCAGAATATCAATTCCACTTTTACCTGGATGTGAAAGTGACTTTGATAGATAATTGCTTTGAACTATGGAATACAAGAGTATGGATAACCATTTTGTTAATTTTGAAGGCAGATTCAAAGCAGGGGAGGTTTCAAAGTCCATGGTCACACTTGGATAACAGAAGCCATACACCGGACATAAGGTTAACAAAAGAAAATAACTTCTTTAACGTTAAAGGACCACTATAGTGCCAGGAAAACATACTCGGGTGCCCCCAACCTCAGGGTCCCACTCCTGTGGCGCTGAAGGGGGAGAAAGGGGTAATCCCTTACCTTTTCTCCAGCACCGGGCTCCCTCGGCGCTGGGACTCTCCTCCCTCTTCTGACGTCCCTGGCTGAATGCGCATGCACGTCAAGATCCGCGCGCGCATTCAGCCAGTCCATAGGAAAGCATTCTCAATGCTTTCCTATGGACGCTGGCGTCTTCTCACTGTGAAAATCACAGTGAGAAGCGCGTAAGCGCCTCTAGCGGCTGTCAATGAGACAGCCACTAGAGGCTGGATTAACCCATAGGTAAACATAGCAGTTTCTCTGAAACTGCTATGTTTACACAAAAAGGGTTAAACATTAAGCTAAAGTGGTCTGGGTGCCTATAGTGGTCCTTTAATGTTTATTCTCTGCAAGCAATGGCTATTACCTTGACAGAAAAAGCTTTAGCTGCACCAGACGATATTTTCAAAGTAGCAATTTGGGGTTTTTACACAGCTGAAGCAGCTTTGAGGCAGAAGATGTTGCAGGCATCACTTAACCCCTTAACGCCGTTACGGCGTTCCATGCCGTCGCGCTTTAAATGGGCTTTAAAGCCGTTGCGGCGGCATGGAACGCCGTAACGGTTTAAGCCCCCAGGAGCCAGCAACTACTCACCTCCGCCGCGATCCTCTTCTGGGGGGCTGCCTGAGAGCCCAGGCAGTCCCCCTCCGGCAAATGAGGCCCTCGGGGGCCATGTGATCGCTCTCAAAGAGCGATCACATGGCCCCCTATAGCTGGCTATGGATCTGCCAGCAGGGGGACTGTTTGAAATATCAGACAGTCCCCCTGCTGGTAGGAGGTGTAAAAAAAATTAAATAAACATGTTTACAAATAAATTAAATATATTTTAATATATATATAATATGTATATATATTATATATATAATATATATACATATTATATATATGTAACGTCATGCAACGTGTATTTTAATATTAATATAAGTATATAAATTAATATTAAAATACACTTAGAATGACGTTACATATATATAATATGTATATATATTATATATATAATAGATGTACATATATATTATATATAAATACGTATAATTAAAATAATAAATAAATAAAATAATAAAATAAATAAATAAAATATTGAAACAAAATTTAATATAAATTATATATGCATATGTAATTTCATTCTAACTGGATTTTGTTATTAATATATATATATCGGTAACAAAATACACTTAGAATGACATTCTATATATATCTATCGTTGTATAAAATACAAATAACCGCAAATATATATATATAGATAAATACATATAATTACAGAAAAGATTACATTAGTATACACGTAGAATTTAAATACCTATAAATGCATATGTATTAAAATTCTACGTGTATATTTAAATAATCTTTTAACGTAATTATGTGATTTGATTAATTAAAATTTGATTGACATGCCTGACAACACAGGGAGAAAGTGCAGAGAATTTAATTCGCAAGCACTATATTTGACCCTGTAACTCTCCAAGACACCATAAAACCTGTACATAGGGGGTACTGTTTTACTCGGGAGACTTCACTGAACTCAAATATTAGTGTTTCAAACTGGTAAATTGTATTACAACAATGATATTTTAAGTAAAAGTGACGTTTTTCGCATTTTTTACAAGCGAACGGCACTTTTATGGTCTATATTATTGTTGTAATATGTTTTACGGTTTTAAAACACTAATATTTGTGTTTAGTGAAGTCTCCCGAGAATAACAGTACCCCCCATGTACAGGTTTTATGGTGTTTTGGAAAGTTAGAGAGTCACATATAAGGCTTGCATTTCATTTTTTTCACATTTAAATTTGCCAGATTGGTTATGTTGCCTTTGAGAGCGTATGGTAGCCCAGGAATGAGAATTACCCCCATGATGGCATACCATTTGCAAAAGTAGACAACCCGAGGTATTGCAAGTGGGGTATGTCCAGTCTTTCTTAGTAGCCACTTAGTCACAAACACTGGCCAAATATTCTTTTTTTGCTTTTTTCACACAAAAACAAATATGAACGCTAACTTTGGCCAGTGTTTGTGACTAAGTGGCTACTAAAAAAGACTAAACATACCCCACTTTCAATACCTTGGCTTGTCTAATTTTTCAAATGGTATGCCATTATGGGGGTAATTCTCTTTCCTGGGCTACCACACCGTCTCAAAGGTAACATTACTAATCTGGAAAATTTCAATTTGAAAATGGAACGTTCTATATTTGACCCTGTAACTTTCCAAAACACCATAAAACCTGTTAATGGGGGGTACTGTTGTACTTGTGAGACATCGCTGATTACTAATATGCGCATTTTTTTGCAGTAAAACCTAACAGTATTATGACATTCACAGCTAAAATGGCAGACGGAAATACAAATTTAAAAAAAAATCTTATTTTCTCACCTTTTTTTTATTTTATTCATAATAAATTATGTTCCATATATGAATAGTTAATGATAGATTAAAGCCCTGTTTCTCCTGAACAAAATGATATATAATAAGTGTGGGTGCATATAATTTGAAAGAGTTGAACAGTTGAACAGTTGAACAGACATATAGCGCAAATTCCAGTTTTTGTTTACATTTTGTTTTGATCAGAACGTGCACTATTGACTCCGTCCTGAAGGGGTTAAATAGGAAGAACTGACCTTCCCTATTTGTCACTGAATTTTGCTAGATCCTATACTGCTTACTTCTGTTATGCTACAGAAAAAAACAAAACATTTTGACTTGATGTAAATTATGTTTTTGATAGTATTAGAGGCATTACAAGTTTCCCTACATATTTTATCAAATATATACTTTTGCATATCTGTTAAGACTGACACTCTGACATGGTTCTGCACTTTTAAGATACTTGAGGACAGGATTGGACTTTTTTTTATTAAATCCATTGGATATTACATTTATTTACTGATAGCTGAATATCCATATGTACTATTTGTAATACTAAAAATATAATTGCAATAAGTAAATATAAGTTTATTTTTTTCTGTCATATGGTGGCAGTACATGTGGGTTTTGCCCCTTTCCTGTGGACAAGCATTTAACAAGATTAATTAAATCAACAAACCCCTCCCCCTTGCCCTATAAAAGGGCTATCTGGCAAAACCATTTCATTTCTTGTCCTGAAAGGGAAGGACACAGCATCTGGAGGGTGAGACACACAGGCTGCTGGTCTGGGGGATCTGGTCCGAGAGCTGTGCGGGCGGTTAGCTAAGAGACCATGCTCCTTCAGTTATGGTTACGGAGCAAGTGGATACGTTGCCTTTTATGCCGAGAGGGTTCCGGCGAGTACTTCCTGTTGGCGGTCTTGAGGCACAAGTACAAGTGATGGAAGCTGCGCACAGTGGTGGAATGCATGCCCGGGAGGTGATGCGTTCCACCAAAAGTTCCGGTGGCGCAAATGCCCATGCGCATACCAAAACTTTATTTAAAAAAGAAAAAAAAAAGCCGCAAAATGTGATGCTTGGCGTAGATGAAGCTTGGATGCTTGCCAGAAGTGGTATGCCGTGTCACCAGCCCCCCACATGGCTCAGAGGCATTTTGAGGTAAGAGTAATTAATCTTTCCTTCAAAATGATCTCTGTAAAAGTTTATACACTTAATTTACAAGGAGTATGAAGCTACGTGGAAAAGAAGAGGACGGAGAGTGGTAACATCTTAAAAAACAAGCTTTTATTTCAGGATGGGTAATGTTTTGGACCGCTTTCCCTATAGTAAATTTTCGGCATTTAAACTCTATGGACATAGGGCTGATATCTCCTGCAAAGACACAGTGTGTGTCCACTATATGCTCTATGTATGAGTTACTGTGAGCAGTATATGTACCCACTATATGCTCTATGACGAGTTACTGTGAGCAGTGTATATAACCCACTATATGCTCTATGACGAGTTGCTGTGAGCAGTATATGTACCCTCTATATGCTCTATGACGAGTTGCTGTGAGCATTATATGTACCCACTATATGCTCTGTGTATGAGTTTTTATGAGGGCTCAGCCTCAGTATGTGTACACACTATAGGCTCTTTGAATGAGTTTTTATGAGGACAAAACCTCTATAGATGTATCCATCTCTATGACGCGTTGATATGTATCCACTTAATGCACTATGTATAGTTTCTATGAGGACTCAGCATCAGTAGATGTACCCACTATATGCTCTATGACAAGTTGAAGTGTGGACTCCGCTTCAGTATTTGTGTTCACTATATGCGCTATGTATGAGTTTCTATGAGGACCCAGCCTCAGTATATGCTCTATTTTGGAGTTTCTGTGAGGACTCAGCCTCAGTATATGTATCCACTATATACTCTGTCGAGTTGATGTGAGGACTCAGCTTCAGTATATGTAGGCACTATAGGCGCTATGTATGAGTTACTATGAGGACTTAGCCTCATTATTTGTACCTGCAATATGCTCTATGTATGAGTTATTATGAGGACACAGCCTCTGTATATGTATTCACTATATGCTCTATGACGAGTTGATGTGAGGACTTTGATTCAGTAGATGTAGCCACTATATGCGCTATGTATAAGTTTCTATGAGGGTTCAGTTTTCGGTAGATGTACCTTCTATATACTCTATGTATGAGTTCTGAGAACACAGCCTCAGTATAATGCCCTAGGTAATAGTTACTATGAGAACATAAACTCAGTATATGTATCCTCTATAGGCTCTATATATGAGGTATTGGGAAGACACTAGATGATCTATGGATTAGTTACCAGGAGGTTACTGACTCAGTTATGTATCCTGATTAGGCTCTATATATGAGCTTCTGTGAGGACGCCGCCTCGGTATATGTATCCACATGAGCTGTGTAAACTTGGTATATAGCATATGTTGTCTAGGTATGTTTTCTGTTTGAACAGATTCAGTATATGTGACTGATATCTCCTGGCATTATGGACGGTTAAGATACACCCACAAGGTATGTGATTTCAGGGTGAACCTTTCAGACAGCTTTACTAGCAGGAGCTGCCATAACCGGAGATATTGTTTTTTTTTTTTTTTTTTTTGCTCAACGCACTGCAGAACATAATTCCTGGAGACAGGATTAACCTCTGCTCCAATCGTTCCAGAATTTGCAGTTGTCAAAGGAAAATATTTTTTTCTCTTTATGACTGTGGATGTTTGGTAGTTTTATGGTTGAGATCATAGACGACTAATACCGCATCAAAATCGGTCCTTTGTGAGCTTCCCCTGGGTAAGCAGAAGCTGTTTGGGTCTCACTTGAAGAAAATCTTAACACAATTTAGAGACTAAGAATATGCTGAGCAAATTCCGATAATTTGAAACAATAGATGACAGAGTGTGGCCTCTGTACTTTCTAAAGAAAGTAAAGTTGTGTAAATAAAGGCGATTTTTTTTTTTTTTTTTGTGGAGATCAGATGGTGCAAACAGAGGGAAACATTTCTGAAGCCGACAATTCTACCAGCAATCCATAGATTATAATTCTTATTCAAAAGAGTTTCTAGATCTCGTGTTCAAGTCAAACACGTTGTTGGTTTTCTCTCCCCTATCATAGAAGAAAGGGAGTTGGTAGCGGATCATTTTTGAATTAGATGGAGTTCCTTTCAGGAGGCTTGTCTTCCGTCTAAAGATCTTGTTGGGGATCACTACAGATGCTCTTATCTAGTCTCCATCATGTTTCGTTGTAATGGTTAAGGGAGAATCCGCAGATTTCGGGGGTTTAAAGCTTTGCTTCCCGTCCTTCATCTCTTCAGTCTGTGGATACGGCGGAAGGCCGTAAAGATTCATACGGACACTTGTACAAGGGTTTGATAAGTCAACCGGCAGGAACCAGAATAAGCGCTCTTTCTCGCCTGCATGCGGTCATCTTGCTGAGGTACAAAATTTTCTAGTAGATATTTCAGCAGTTCAATTCAGAGGGATTGACAATGACCTAGCCATCAAGCTCAGGAAGGGAAATTGGAATCAGAAAGTTTGGTCCTTAGGTCCATGTCATTTTTACAGTCTGGAGAGGAAAATTGGTGTTCCAGACATGGCCCTGTTGGCAAGCATTACAAAAACAAGGTTCCCCAAGTTACCTCCCTGTTCAGAGCAGGTCCATTGGTGATAGATAACTCTCATTGTAATGTAATGCGTCTTTCTTCTGCTTATGCTATTTCCAAGTTGTCTTTGGAAATTAGGGCTGTCGGAGCCTTATCCTGGTTCTTATTCCATTCTGGCCACACAAGGTTCTTGTTCCCGACGTCCAAAAAGATGGTCTCCACACAGTGGTAACTTCCAATCTCGAACGATCTCATGATGAATGGGAATCTACCCTAGTGGTTCTGTATAGGTTCAGATTAATGGCCTGACTACTGCTAGGTTACTTCTTCATCATCTAGGTCTGCAAGAAGATAGATTTGGCTGTGTTGCTTTGATCAACTAGATTTCCTGTTTTGAAGGTCTACTTTCTAATAAGGGTCAGGTTTTTTATTGGTGTTGGGCTCAGGTATTCTGGCCATCTGTTTGTTATCCTCCAATAAAATTTACAAGAATACGGTGCTTCCTGCAATTCTTTGTTTCAATTGACTCAGACGAGTGAGTAGGTTGGCAGTTTTCTCCCGGTGGTCTTCAAGTTCCGGTTTCTCTCACAGCTCTTTACACTTGGGGTATTGGCTGCCTCAGGGGCTCTTGTTTCCTCCAGTGGACATCTGTGAGGCACCGTCTTGGGCTGCCTTTCCACATTTTCATTAAACTATACAGGCTAGAGATGTTCTCATCCTCTGAAACTGCCTTTGGGCGTAAAGGTTGCGACCTGGGGTGACATTGGACCCGCCCGGGTTGGGGATCTTGCTATATACCACATGTACTGCCACCATATGACAGAAAAACCAGAAATTTTTACTTACCGTAAATTCTTTTTTCTTAATATGATGGCAGTACAGCTTCCCTCTATCTATTTTACATTTTCTTGATTACAGTATAAGTTTTATCTGTGTTTTCTTTCTTGCTACACACTGAGGTAGGTTTTGCCGGATAGCCCTTTTATAGGGCATGGGGAAGGGGTTTGTTAATTTAATTAATCTTGTTAGATGCTTGTCCACAGGAAAGGGGAAAAACCCACATGTACTGCCACCATATTAAGAAAAAAAGAATTTACGGTAAGTAAAAATTTCTGTTTTCTTTTATTTATAAGTTCATATAGATTGGCATGAGCGATTCTGTAGATCAGGAAAAATTCATTTTGAACTACTTTTCTTTGTATGCCTTGACTATATTCATATATATTATAGACACAATTGTGAAGAAATGTTTATTTTTGTTTTTTTATTCTTTCGTATTTTAGAATTACAGAAAATGTATACCACAACATATTACCATTTTTTTTTAACAATATTTAAAATGTATGGGTGCACTAAATGGGAAAGAGGGAAGTTATGGTTCATCAAAAACACAGCAACATTTCTAAAAATTGTTCTGGTACTTAAAGGGACACTATAGTCACCTGAACAACTTTAGCTTAATAAATCAGTTTTGGTGTATAGAACATGCCCCTGCAGCCTCACTGCTCAATCCTCTGCCATTTAGGAGTTAAATCCCTTTGTTTATGAACCCTAGTCACACCTCCCTGCATGTGACTTGCACAGCCTTCCATAAACACTTCCTGTAAAGAGAGCCCTATTAAGGCTTTCTTTATTGCAAGTTCTGTTTAATTAAGATGTTCTTATCCCCTGCTATGTTAATAGCTTGCTAGACCCTGCAAGAGCCTCCTGTGTGTGATTAAAGTTCAATTTAGAGATTGAGATACAATTATTTAAGGTAAATTACATCTGTTTGAAAGTGAAACCAGTTATTTTTTTCATGCAGGCTCTGTCAGTCATAGCCAGGGGAGGTGTGGCTAGGGCTGCATAAACAGAAACAAAGTGATTTAACTCCTAAATGACAGTCAATTGAGCAGTGAAATTGCAGGGGAATGATCTATACACTACAACTGCTTTATTTAGGTGACTATAGTGTTCCTTTAAGGGTTGCAAAACATTACAATAAGCTTGGTCTTTAAAACGATGAGCATTATTAAAGGAACACTATAGCCACCTAAACAACTTTAGCTTAATGAAGCAATTTTAGTGTATAGATCTGGCTTCTCAGGTTTCCCTGCTCAATTCACTGCCATTTAGGAGTTCAATCACTTAGTTTCTGTTTATGCAGCCCTTGCTACACCTCCCCTTGCTATGATTGAAACATCCTGCATAAAAAAATAAATTTCAAAAAATGGTTTCACTTTCAATCATATGTAATTTACCTTAAACAATTGTATCTCTTTCTCTGTAAATTGAACTTTAATCAAATACAGGAGGCTCTTGCAGGGTCTAGCACGAAATTAACATAGGGGATAAGAAGATCTAAATTAAACAGAATTTTCAATAAAGGAAAGTGTTTAGGAAGGCTGTGCAAGTCACATTCAGGGAGGTGTGACTAGGATTCATAAACAAAGTGATTTCAATCCTAAATGGCAGAGAATTCAGCAGCAAGACTGCAGGGACATGAATTATACACCAAAACTGCTTAATTGAGCTAAATTTGTTTTAGTGACTATAGTGTCCCTTTAAGCAATTTTTGTTCCCTTTAATCATAGGTTTTGAAAAATTAAGTAGAAATGATAAAATATAAATATGCAATAAAATGTTTGCTTTGTTAATAATGTAATATTAAACATTTTTCTAAGATTACACTTTTATTTTATAGGGGTTTACGCTTTTGGATTTCTTTTTATGCTGCCCCAGCTCTTTGTAAATTATAAGGTAAATGTGCATTGTATATTAATCTTTTATTATAGTTTTTAAACTTAATAGTGTAAAATTCACCTACAATCATACTTTTGTTCTGTTCTACTCATTTCATGATTTGCCTGATGCCACTGTTGTGCAGTCGCAAAAATAAAAACTATATTTTGTGGTGGAATTGCTACTGTTTTGAACAGTAAAAAAGGATGCAATATCGGAGTATTGTTACCTGGAGACGGTTAGGTCCTCAAAAACAACATACAAAGATACACCTAAATAAATGTAATTATAGACGTAAAAATAATAGAAAGAAAAAATAAATTAAAATTAAATAGTAAAAAATAAATGTAACAAATCCCCTATTTCCTACTTTAATGTAGTAGCCGAAAGTGGGAACTGGATGGCACTAAATTAAAGGCTTTGTTTACTACTGGCCTAATGTGTCCAAACAGCTCTTATTACGCAAGCTACTAATGTCCCTTGGAGTGTGGGAGTAATATGCCCCACATTGTGTATATAATCATCAGTAAAATACTTTAGTGCATATGTGCATATTCTCTCACATCTCCCAAAGATAAGAGGTAGTACTGTATAGTATAGAGGCTCATACATACTGTATAGTAACAGAATACTCTAATTTACTTAGTATAAGGCTCTTAGCTTTTAGTTGTATGCAGACAACGGAAAGGAGGGGGAAGTAGCCCCCTAATATTAAATCAAATTTGCAGCTGCAGCTATAGAGTCCGATAACACTATGATGTCTTGCCTGGTACAATGTTACCAGAGAGATATGATATAATGTGCTGTATCTTATAACTCCTTGTGTTGCCCATTTTCTACATATTTGTGTGGGTTTTTCTTGTATGTTAGTATACTGTTGACACCGTCATAACTGATCAATATACCTGCAAAAACACTGACAATATGAGACACAGGGTGGGAAAATACAATTGCACTAGAGACCCACTCTCCCTTCAAAACTGACTAGACAGGACAGATCCAAGATAGAATATAAGAAAGGAACATATTAAGTCTTATTAACAATTTAAAACTGCATAGTGCTGTGCATATGGCAGTGCACGGTGAATAAGAGAATGCAAGAAATGGCATTATTCCCAACGCGAGTTTCGGTGCTGTCAGTCATGCAGCTTGTCCCAGACAAAGGTTAGTTTTGAAGGGAGAGATGGTCTCTACTATTTACTTTGATCCTACCAATGTATCTAATTAATAAGGTAATACTAGGGAAATAAAACAGACCAGAAACTGAACTCGATATACAGTAACACAACAAAACAAAAATTAGATACATTGGTAGGATCAAAGTCGTGTGACACCCATCAAATAACAGTAGGTTATCAAAGTTAAACATTGATATTATTTTAAATGTGTTAATATAATGTAGCCATTCTTTTCCTATGAATATATATATATATATATATATATATATATATATATATATATATATATATTGTCACGGGGAAAAGTACAGCCTCTTTGAATTCTATGGTTTTACATATCCGGACATAATAACAATCATGTGTTCCATTAACAAAAATAAAGCCAAAATGGAGAAGCCATGTATAAAAACCTAATTATACTCTTGGTGCTATACCCTTTATTGGATTTAAGAGGCTAAGTAGTAGACCGGTATTGCTAATCAAATGTCTTTGATTAATTGATCATCAAATTGACCACCTCTATAAAAGCAGAAGTTTTTAACAGCTTGCTGGTCTGGAACATTTAGTTGTGTGTTAACATAACACCAAGGAGGAAAGACATCAACAATGATCTTAGAGAAGAAACTGTTGCTGCCCATCAGACTGGGAAGGGTTATTAGGTCATTTCCAATCCATTCAAAGTCCATCAATCTACAGTGGGGAAAGATTATTCAAAAGTGGAAAACATTCAAGACAGTTGGCAATATTCCCAGAGTGGATGTCCCAGCAAATTCACCCCAAGGTCAGACCGTGCAATCCTCAGAGAAATTGCAAAAAAAAAAAAACAAGAGTTACATATCAGATTCTGCAAGCCTCAGCATGTTAAATGTTGAAGTTCATGATAGTACAATTAGAAAAAGACTGAACACGTTTGGCTTGTGCGAAAGGGTTACCAGGAGAAAGCCTCTTCTCTCTAAAAATAACATAGCAGCACGGCTTGGGTTTGACAAAGCATATTTGAACAAACCACAAGAGTTCTGGAACAAAGTCCTTTGGACAGACAAGACCAGAGTAGAGATGCTTGGCCATAATGCACAGTGCCACATTTGGGGAAAAAAACAAAACCAGCATTTCAACACATACACCTCATACCAACTGTCAAGCACAGTGGTGGAGGGTTGATGATCTGGGCTTGTTTTGCAGCCACAGGGCCTGTGAACCCTGCAATCATTCAGTCGACCACAAACTCCACTGTATACCAAAGTATTCAAAAGTCAAATGTGAGACTGTCTATCAGACAGCTCAAGCTTAACTGAAATTGGGTCATGCATCAGGACAATGATCTAAAGCATACTACCAAATCTGCAACAGAATGGCTGAATAAGAACATAATCCAGGTGTTGCAATAGCTCAGCCAAAGTCCTTAACTCGATTGAAGTCCTGTGACCTTAAGAGAGCTGTGCATTAACTAATGCCAGCAAAGCTCAATGACCTGAAGCAATGTTGTAAAGAAGAGTCGGACAAAATTCATACTCAACCATGTGATAGACTGATAGTTATACAGAAAACAATTACTGAAAGTTATTGCTGCTAAAGGTAATTCTACAAGTTCCTGAATTATAAGGTGTACTTTTCTCACATGGCTTCTTAAACGGACTCTCCAGTGCCAGAAAAACAAATCCCATGTTGCTGAAGGGGTTAAAACCCCTTCAGTGACTTACCTGAATTCAGCACCGATGTCCCTCGGCGCTGGGTCAGGCTTCGACCATGCTCCTCCCACCGGCGCAGGGCACCAATGGCCGGGCGTGCATTAAACCTCCCCATAGGAAAGCATTATTCAATTTTCGGTGAAGCTGGAAGTCCTCATGCATAGCGCGAGGACGTCCAAGCATAGTTTAAAACACTTGTCATGTTTTAGGAAAACGGAAGTCCCTCTAGTGGCTGTCTGATAGACAGCCACTAGAGGAGGACTTAACTCCGCAATGTAAATATTGCAGTTTATAAAAACTGCAATAATTACACTTGCTGGATTAAGGGTGATGGGAAATGGCACCCAGATCACTCCAATGGGCAGAAGTGGTCTGGGTGCCTGGAGTGTCCCTTTAATTTTGACTTTATTTTTGTTAAATAAATCATGACACTGTGTAATATGTTGTTCATTTGAGGTTATATTTACCTAATGTTTAGACCTGCTAAGTTACAGATGATTATGTTCTGATATTTTAACCATAGAATTCAAAGTGGGTGTACTTTCTTTTTCCAATGATTGTATATTAGTACAATTTTTGTCCATCTCCTGACATACACTTGCTCAGTGTGGGTGGCTATTTTAACCTCCTTTAGTAGGTAGAACCATTCATATGCCAAGATCATGCATAATTTGAAAGTCTGAAAATATCCAGAGTGCGGTTTTGAGATGCTCTGCATGTGATGTAAGAATGTGTGAATGCACATTCGAACTTGGTAACCTGTATGTTTTTTTGTCAGGTAATCCGTGATTCTAACTTAATGATGGCAACCCTTACAGAGCACAGACAAGCCTAGAGATAAGCTAAAAAGAGATATATAAGGATTCATTACAAAATAATACCCACAAAGGCCTGAGTATATGATACATTTTACCAACTTTAAGTTCTGAAGGCTATCTTTGATCTCTTATTTTTATGTCTCTAGAGTCCCATGGTGGCATTGTTTTTCCATAAAACATGGTTCACTGTAATGTATCCTCTGTCTGTGTCTTTTTATTTTCAGATGAAGTCTGTGGCACATTTACCTTGGAAGGCGTTCACTTATAAAGTAAGAAAACACTAAGCTGCTTGGCTTATGAAGAAAATGTTTCCATGTACATTTTTAATACTAAATAGATCATTGCTAATATTGGCTGAATAAAAGACTCATTCATCTAGTTAAAGGAACACTATAGGGTCATAAACACACACATTCCTGACCATATAGTGTTAAAACCACCATCTAGCCCCATTGGCCCCCACCTTGCCCCCCTAAATATAATAAAATCTTACTTTTGTTTAAGTTTGCAGCTGCTGGCTCTGCTTAGCTGACATAATCAAAAGTGTTGTTCTGAGCCAATTACAATGCTTGCTCTGAGCCAATTACAATGCTCTGTATTAGAGGCAGACCGGGAGCACCCGATCGCGCTGCCCTTGCAGCAGTGATCGCTCTGACAGGCTGTCAGAGCGAGCACATATGCTGCAGGGACTCACAATCCGTCTCTCTGCTCTTCCGCGGTCAGTGTGAAGTGCAGGGAGACGTATCACTGCTGATCTTCTCCCTGTGTAAAAAAAATAAAGTTAAAGTAAAATCTCACCCTCCTTTCCCCTGCTTTAATAAAATGAACTCCTTCCCTGCCAATTGATTACTGACTACAGTAATCAAATGGCAGGGACTACATTTTACTGTGATCTGATTTTTTTTAAACCCCTATTTTATTCATTTAAATATATTAAAATGATATATTTAGCTAGCTGGGGTGGGTGGAAGGTAGTGGGGAATTGGATAATTTGGTGTTGGGCTAGCTAGGGATTAACATTTAAAAAAAAGGTTTTACTAACGTTTAAAAAAAAAACAAATCCACCCCCCTTTACCCAGTCCTAATAAAAAGCTCTTCCCTGCCAGTTGATCACTACCTACAGTGATCAAAATACAGATCACAGTATTATACTGTGATCCGATTATAATATTTTTTAACCCGCTTAGGGTTAACTTTTATTGGTTTTTAACCCTCAGGGGTTCAATTTATTTAATTTTAAAATTATATATTTTGCTAGCTGAAGTGGGTGTGAGTTATGGGAAATTGGGGAATTTATGGTTAGTGCTGCTTACTGCTAGTTAACGGTAAAACGAGTTTATAAAAATGGTAAATCTGAAAAAAATAACTTTTAAGAAAGTTTAGGAAAGTTTAAAAAAATTAATAAGCAAAAAAAGTTTAAACACTAGTTTTAAAAAGTAAATACATTTAAAAATACTCATTACCACTACACCTGGAACAAACTAAAGAAAAAATTATCCCACGCTAAGGTTTAAAATATGCCTTTTGAATTACCCCAGGGTAATTATAAATAGTATGTGTTTGTGGGGAAGTTTGAATAACCAACCAGCTAAACTACTCCAAAATGGAACATGGACACAGGGTAAAAATTCAAAGTTTGAAAAAAACTGTAATGACTTTCTCAAATGTGCCCCCCCTTCAATGTCCCCATATACCTGGCAAAGGTATATATGGGGGTATTGCTGTACTCAGTCGACATAGCTAAGCAACATATGAAGTATTATACAGTCATAGCACACATACGATTTGCAAAATATACTGTGCAAACTCACTTTGTGTGTCAAAAAGGCAGAAAAAATGCTTATTACCACTACACTTGGTACAAGCTAGCGGAAAAATTATCCCAGCTAGGGTTTCAAAATATGCCTTTTGAAATACCCTGTGATGTCTTCTTTTAGAAATGGTACGCCTTTATGGTGTAGTTGTAATATGTAGTCTGCTCAAGTGCTCCAAAGTGGGACAAGGACGCATCAAAACCCTCCATGAAAATTCACACTTAAAAACCTGAACTTGTCACGTCTCTTTTACAGCACTGTAACTTCACAGAATAGTGTCTAGGTCATACATTGGACATATTGTTTTACTCAGAAGATGTAACTGCATCATTTGGGGATTTTTATGACAGTGGTACATATTAAGTGTAAGAAATACTCTGTAAAAATTTAACATATCTGTAAAAATGCCATTGTTTCCCCCCTCACCAGAAACATTGACATAAATTGGTGAAAAAATGGTGACCAGTTAAGGCACAATATACACCATATAAGATTCCCTGGGGTGTCTGCTGAATCAAATGAAAGCCCTTTGTGGGGTTATTTGAACAGTCTCACTGCTATAATACCCTGAAATGAGACATAGGCCAGTCAAATCCATCTACGACAATTCTAACTATAGAAACTTAAATAGCCTTGTCTCTTATATGGCATTGTAGCTTTACAGAAAAGTGCCAAAGGCGTACCATACCATGGGGGTATTGTTATACTCAGCAGACGTAGCTGAACACAATAATGGGTTCTGTGCAGGAATAGCACACACCAGCTTTACGAAATACACATTACAAAAACCTTGTTATATGTGTAAATGCCAAAATAAAGAAAAAAAACACAATTTTACTCCAATATTTAGCAGAGATCGGCAATGAAATGGCTACGTAAAGTGTCAAACTAACCGTAGGTAAATTGCCTGTGATGTCTTCTTTATATAAATATATACTTTTGTGTGGCAATTTTTTTTTTTTCTGTGATGGCTACTAAACCTACAAGACAAACATACCAACTTCTAAAATTGTTGCAAATTTAAATTTTATTTTAGTCCTTGTATTTTGTGACCTGTAACTTCCAAAATAAGCTGAAATCCTATACATATCATGCAATCTATAAAGAAAGAGACAAAAATTAATTTATTTTGGATTACTTTTTCTAAGCTGGACATATTATGCACATGCTATTATTGCCACAACTGAAAAAATATACCGTATATACTCGAGTATAAGCCGACCCGAATATAAGCCGAGGCCCCTAATTTTATCCCAAAAAACTGGGAAAACTTATTGACTCGAGTATAAGACTAGGGTGGGAAATGCAGCAGCTACTGGTAAATTTCTAAATAAAATTAGATCCTAAAAAAAATATATTAATTGAATATTTATTTACAGTGTGTGTATAATGAATGCAGTGTGTGCGTATGTGTGTGTGTATGAGTGCAGTGTGTGTGTGCATGAATGCAGTGTGTGTGTGTATGAATGCAGTGTGTGCAGGGCCGGTGCAAGGATATTTTCCGCCGTAGGCAAAAAAATTTTTGCCGCCCCCTCCCCCCCCATATGTCCTGACTTCCCCTCCTCCTCCCTCAGTGGTCCTTACCTCCCCACCCCCGTGTTCCTTCACCCCCCCCCCCAGTGGTCCTGACTCACCCCTCCCCTAGTGGTCCTTACCCTCCCCTCCCCTAGTGGTCCTTACTTCCCCCTCCCCTCCCATAGTTGTCCTTATCCCACCCCCTCCCTCTCATAGTGGTCCTTATCCCCCTTCTCCCTCCCATAGTGTTCCTTATCCCCCCCCCCATCCCTCCCATAGTGGTCCTTATACCCCCCCTCCCTCCCATAGTGGTCCTTATCCCACCCCCTCCCTCCCATAGTGGTCCTTATACCCCCCTCCCTCCCATAGTGGTCCTTATACCCCCCTCCCTCCAATAGTGGTCCTTACCCCCTCCCTCCCTCCCATAGTGGTCCTTATCCCCCCCTCCCTCTCATAGTGGTCCTTATACCCCCCTCCCTCCCATAGTGGTCCTTTTTCCCCCCTCTCCCTCCCATAGTGGTCCTTATCCCCCCCTCCCTCCCATAGTGGTCCTTATCCCCCCCCTCCCTCCCATAGTGGTCCTTATACCCCCCCTCCCTCCCATAGCGGTCCTTATACCCCCCTCCCTCCCATAGTGGTCCTTAACCCACCCCCACCCTCCCATAGTGGTCCTTATACCCCTTTTTTTTATTATAAATTTTTTTTTTATTCTTATTATTTTTATATTATTATTTCTTATTTTATTTATATATATTTTTTTTCGTCCCCCCTCCCTGCTTGATATATGGCAGGGAGGGGGGCTCTCCTTCCCTGGTGGTCCAGTGGTAGTTCAGTGGGGGGGAGAGGGGGCCTGGCAGAGCTCTTACTTACCTGTTCTGCAGCTCCTGTCAAAAAAAAAAAATTTGCCGCCCCCTCCCCCCCCCATATGTCCTGACTTCCCCTCCTCCTCCCTCAGTGGTCCTTACCTCCCCACCCCCGTGTTCCTTCACCCCCCCCCCCAGTGGTCCTGACTCACCCCTCCCCTAGTGGTCCTTACCCTCCCCTCCCCTAGTGATCCTTACTTCCCCCTCCCCTCCCATAGTGGTCCTTATCCCACCCCCTCCCTCTCATAGTGGTCCTTATCCCCCTTCTCCCTCCCATAGTGTTCCTTATCCCCCCCCATCCCTCCCATAGTGGTCCTTATACCCCCCTCCCTCCCATAGTGGTCCTTATCCCACCCCCTCCCTCCCATAGTGGTCCTTATACCCCCCTCCCTCCCATAGTGGTCCTTATACCCCCCTCCCTCCAATAGTGGTCCTTATCCCCCCCCTCCCTCCCATAGTGGTCCTTATCCCCCCTCCCTCCCATAGTGGTCCTTATACCCCCCTCCCTCCCGCCCATAGTGGTCCTTTTTCCCCCCTCTCCCTCCCATAGTGGTCCTTATCCCCCCCCCTCCCTCCCATAGTGGTCCTTATACCCCCCCTCCCTCCCATAGTGGTCCTTATACCCCCCTCCCTCCCATAGTGGTCCTTATACCCCCCCTCCCTCCCATAGCGGTCCTTATACCCCCCTCCCTCCCATAGTGGTCTTTAACCCACCCCCACCCTCCCATAGTGGTCCTTATACCCCCCCCCCCATCCCATAGTGGTCCTTATACCCCCTTTTTATTGTTATTATTAATTTTTTTTTTATTCTTATTATTTTTATATTATTATTTCTTATTTTATTTATATTTTTTTTTTTCGTCCCCCCTCCCTGCTTGATATATGGCAGGGAGGGGGGCTCTCCTTCCCTGGTGGTCCAGTGGCAGTTCAGTGGGGGGGAGAGGGGGACTGGCAGAGCTGTAACTTACCTGTTCTGCAGCTCCTGTCAGCTCTCTCCTCCTCTGCGCCGTCCGTTCTGCTCTTCTGTCAGCTTACACTGTAAGTCTCGCGAGAGCCGCGGCTCTCGCGAGATTTACACTGGGAGCTGACCGAGGTGCTGAACGGACGGCGCAGAGGAGGAGAGAGCTGACAGGAGCTGCAGAACAGGTAAGTAAGAGCTCTGCCAGCCCCCCTCTCCCCCCAGTCTGTATTATGGCAATGCAAATTGCCATAATACAGACCTTGACTCGAGTATAAGCCGAGTTGGGGTTTTTCAGCCCAAAAAATGGGCTGAAAAACTCGGCTTATACTCGAGTATATACGGTATATATTTTTTTTAGTTTTTTTATAATTAATGAGAATGTATCTATGTATATGTGACATCAAATTAAAGCCCTGTTTGCCCTCTAAAAAACAATGTATAATATGTGTTGGTGCAATAAATGACAGAGATGCAAATTGTGTTTGAACACAAACAGCAAAAAATGCAAAAATGACTTGTGTCCTTAAGCTTAAGACAAACTTCTGGAGCTGTGTCCTTAAGGGGTTAAATTGTTTTTCATTTGTTTATTTTGCATTTTTTAACTAATGATGTATTCTGAGAAATGTTTATTTTATTGAAATAGTTTATATCTGGAGTCCCTTGGTCCTGTCCTTCCTTAACTGTTAAAACGTTTTTTTATTGGTTCCCTCTGCATATCTCCCACTATGCATCCTCTGAAAGTCAGGATAGGTGAGTGGAGTCCTGATGGAACGTCGCCAGTGATATGAGCTTTGTCATTAGATACTCCCACAACAGGCAGGTCAGCCTGAAAAAAAGGTCCACTTTTAATTTTAGTCACAAACACTGGCCAAAATTAGCGTTCAGTTTAGTTTTTTACTTTTTTCACACACAAACAAATATGAACGCTAACTTTGGCCAGTGTTTGCGACTAACTGGCTACTAAAAAAGTCTGGACATACCCCATATTGAATACCCTGGGTTGTCTACTTTAAAAAAAATATGTACATGTGGGGTGTTATTCAGCGATTTATGACAGATAATAGTGTTACAATGTCACTATTGATACATTTTAAAAATGTATGTTTTGAAACCGCAATATCCTACTTGTACTTATAGCCCTATAACATGCAAAAAAATAGCAAAAAGCATGTAAACACTGGGTATTTTTAAACTCAGGACAACATTTTGAATCTATTTAGCAGTTTTTTTCATTCGCTTTTGTAGATGAGTAAAAGATTTTTCACATAAAAGTCAAAAAACATTTTTTTTTTTTTCAATTTTTCATCATATCTTTTCATTTTTAAAAAATTAAATTACATGAGATTATATAAATAATGGTATGTAAAGAAAGCCCCTTTTGTCCTGAAAAAAACAATATATAATTTGTATGGGAACAGTAAATGAGAGAGCGGAAAATTACAGCTAAACACAAACACCACAAAAGTGTAAAAAGATGCCTGGTCGCAAATGTACATCATCGCAAAAACAGTCCGGTCCTTAAGGGTTAAGGACATAAACTTTATCATCTATTTTTATCGAAAAAAGTATTTATGTCCAAACCCCATACGTTTAGAGACAAAGATTTGGACAGCTATTATTGTCAAAAGTTTGTCAAAACTATCATGTGCTCTAAAATAAAAACAAAAAAAAGAAAGAAGACAACAAAGAAACAAACATACTACACCCATTATTAAAAAGATGGATCAAACTAGATCCAACATCCACAGACAACATAAAACAAGTATTAAAGAACATAGTTCCCTAGTTCTTTTCCCTTTTCTTTCCCTTTCCTTTCCTCTTTTCTCTCTTGAACTGTAAATTTCTGATTACACTAGAAATTAACAGAGACAATGTAGTATCACTACACCAAGAGGGACAACCACCGAGGAAAAAAAAAACCAACCTCAGAGGATCCTACTATTTCAAACAGAAACGGAGAGAGACCTCCAAAAATATCCAAATACATTGTGTTCCCTGTATTTTCCTATCATTATAGACATGAAGGCTGTATTCAATATATGTATCAGTTAACCGAACTCTCTCTCCAATTTAAACTTTGGCAAATAATAACATAAAATTTAAATATTCAATATGTGTTATGTATGTGTCTATTATATGTATATAGAACATATTACAAAATTAAGTGCAAAAACCCAATGTATCTGCCATCATTTGTAACAACATGGATACAAGCAATGACAACTTAAATTTACCCATAACTTATAAGATTACCAATATAAATCTACTTAAAGTGGTGGTTATCACTTTATATTAATAGAGTAAAGTTATATTGCATCACATTTTGTTTATCCCTTTTCCTTTCCTTTGCTTTCCACTTTTGGCTTAAACCATATAAACTCCAGATTAAACTAATAAACACCATGAAAAACAACATTGATATGAATCTTCAATGATCATAACCTAATTCGTATAGCATTATAATCCATCTCTATATGCATCCAACATCCCTTACTTCATAATAGTGTTACATTTGCATGTCGTACTTTAAAAATTATCTTTCATTACCTTATTTAGTATTTCCCCCACAATATTATCTTTTAAGAGTGAAACATTGTGCAGAATAGGATACCAATGTGCCAATATCACTTATCTGTGCAGACTTAAACGTGAGAGAAAAAAATAAATAAAAGTATATATATATATATCTACCATCATTTCTAACCGCATGGATATAAGCAATAACAACCTGAATTTACCCGTGACTTGTTAGATTACTAATGTGAGTCTACTAAGAAAAGTGGTTATCACTCTATATTAATAGAGTAAATTTGTATTACATCAAATTTTCTTTATCCCTTTTCCTTTCCTTACCCCATTTAGCTTGAACCACATAAATTCCAAAATCAACTAATCATCACCATGAGAAAATAACATTAATATTAATCTTAAGTGATCATAACCTAATTGATATAGGTTTGCAATCTATCCCCATATACATCGAACTACCTTCACTTCATAATAGTGATACATTTATATGCCATACATTAGGAATTATCTTTCTTTTCCCTATCAATATTTTCCCCACAATATTATCTTTTAGGAGTGAGACATTTTATAAAAAATATGATGTCAATATCAATTATTTCTGCACACATATTGTGAAAAAAAAAAATATTGTAATGTTAATTATCACTCTGATTCAAGAGTTCGGGCATCTCCCTTTTCTATTTTTTGCATAAAGTTTTTTTTTTTTATCATTCTCTTTTCTCTTTCCCTTCCCTTTCACAACGTTTCCTTTCCCCGTAATTCATTCATTTCTTCAGAACTTTGTAGATCAACTATGATAATTTATTGCCCCTCAACCATTCCACTAAATCCGGATTTGAATCGAAAGTCTCTCTTTTGTCTTCATATATTACGGATAGTTTCAAGGGGTATAACCACCTATATCTTATATTGTGAGATCTAAGAATTTGGGTTGCAGAACTGAATATTTTCCTCCTCTGTCTGGTTTCAAAAGAAAGATCACAAAACACCTGAACATTTTGAAAACGTCCAGAATTAATTTTATTTGTTCTGACAGACTTCAG
The DNA here is from genome assembly GCF_036172605.1 of Pelobates fuscus. NCBI lineage: Eukaryota > Metazoa > Chordata > Amphibia > Anura > Pelobatidae > Pelobates > Pelobates fuscus. The sequence goes on from NC_086320.1 coordinate 244,159,111, forward strand.
AATTGATTCTTTAAATTCATACGAAAAAAAACAGGCAATGATGTCCCTTGGGGAGATCTTTCTGAATAGATTGGGGTTTGAATAATCTGTGGCACCTTTCTATTATTTGATCATGTGGGGCGAACACAATACCCAAAACTGTTACAAAGTCCAGCACCGTCTGTTTTAAATCTTCTTGTGAGTCTTTCTCCGGTATGTTCCTAAAACGTAGGTTTCTACGGCGACTACAGTCTTCCAAATCACTCAATTTAAGTTCAAGTGCTGAGATCTTGCTTTGGGCGTTCTTAGTTTCATCTGTAAGGAATTTGACTTGAGAATCAGTTGCTTTAAATTGGTCTTCAATTCTCTGCATGTTAGCAGCGAGGACATTTATTTCTTGTTTAAATTCTATTTTAATTTCTGCTGCGTTCGTAGCTAATTCAGCCTTTATTTCCTCCAAATTCCATCTTAAGCTAGTTTACAATATAGTAGACGTGATTTGATCTTTTTCAGTAATATTTCTATCTTCAGCCTCAAGAATATCAAGACTAAAGTCAATACGCTTTCAGTTTTGGATTTTTATGCTGTTGAGGGGAAAAATAAATATTCATTGATTTATCTTGTGAGACATCTTTTTTATCCTTTCTTGATGAAGTTTTAGTGTCATTAGGTTTTCTTGAAGCCATATTGAATTGGATTGTATTTTCAACCCCAGCTGTATTTGAGTAAATCGATCAGAGTTAAAGTTGCAGAAAAAAAAAAAAAATATATATATATATATATAAAGCCTTTCTTCTCAGGAAATACACACTATTAAATATATTTTGTATGCTGAGTTAAAGTTGCACAGTGGTATGCGTGATTACCCTTTAGGTGTGTCAATAAGCATGAATATGAAAAAATATAAGGCTTTTCTTCTCAGGGAATACACACTGTTCGGTATATTTTGTATGCAGAGTTAAAATTGCACACTAATATGTGTGATTACCCTTTAAGTATGTCAATAAGCATGCATAGAGAAAAAAAAATATATAAGGCTTTTCTTCTCATGGAATACACTCTGTTCGGTATATTTTGTATGCAGAGTTAAAATTGCACACTGATATGGGTGATTACCCTTTAAGTATGTCAATAAGCATTCATAGAAAAAAAATATAAAGCTTTTCTTCTCAGGGAATACATACTATTCGGTATATTTTGTATGCAGAATTAAAGTTGCACACTGATATGGCTGATTACCCTTTAAGTATGACAATAAGCATGCATAGAAAAGAATCTAAGACTTTTCTTCTCAGGGAATACACACTATTCGGTATATTTTGTGTGCAGAGTTAAAGTTGCACACTAATATGTGTGATTGTCTTTTAAGTATGTCAATAGACAAAAAAAATAAAAATAAAAATTATAAGGCTTTTCTTCTGAGGAAATACATACTATTAGATATTCGTTTGCAATATCGGATAGATAAAAATAACTAATGGATTCCCAAATAGCACGTGGTCAACAACGGCGGCGGGCTTATAGACACTTTTTAAGCAGGATGTCTCCTCGAGTCGTAGATTACCTTGACATTAATTTACAGAGGAGAGGAGTAACTCCAGATCAGTTCTGGCGACGGAAGGGCATTAGAGATGTTTAGACCGTAATTTTTAATCTGTGGATCTCAGTGATTCCTCGAGGCTGAAGCGGGAGTACGAACGCCTCATCCTAGGGTGGCCGCATCAGAACCCGCCGTCCCTGGTGGCTGCCCCTCCTCTTCCGTCACAGCGACGCCGCACACAAGTGCGTCAGCACGTCATGACGTCTGTTGCCGATTAGCAGTTTAATTGATACACTTTTATGAAGATGTGAGTTTTTAACGATTTTTTGAAGGAGTGGAGACTGGGTAAGCATCTAACGGAGGAGGGAAGCGAGTTCTACAGGAACGCAGCAGCCCTTGAGAAATCTTGAAGGCGAGCATCAGAGGTGGGAGTATGGACAGAAGACAGACGTAAGTCTTCAGCAGATCGTAAGGGCCTAAACGGACATACTTGTGTATAAGGGAGGATAGATAGGTGGAATCAGCATTATGTAGAGATTTGAAAGCAAGAACCAGAATTTTAAATTGAGCTCTATATTTTATAGGAAGCCAATGTAGGGACTGACAGAAGGGTGAGGCATGGGAGGTGCGGGTGGACAGGAAGATGAACCTCGCTGCCGCATTCATTATGGACTGTAACGGCGCAAGTTGGGAGCACGTAAGACCACTGAGAAGCAGATTACTGTAGTCAAGGCGAGAAAGGACAGTGGAATGGACCAACACCTTAGTCGCATCTGGCGTTAAGTACGGATGAGATGCGAGGGAATTGGATCTAGGGAGCAGGGGGTGGGGCGTGAGGACTGGAGCAGAGCAGAAACCTCTTCCAATGTAGCGGTTGCGAATGAACATAGAACAACAGAGAGAGTGAAGTTAGGGGAAGTATTGTAAGGGGAAGAAAAAAGATGAGAGATCTCTTCTCGGATTGTAGAGATCTTGTCAGTGAAGTGAGTTGCTCAATTATTCGAGTACCACACAGCCACATGGTGAAGTAAATAGTTCTAACTTTTATACCCGAGGCTGCACTTTGATAACGATTGTCTCCTGCATGATGACTACAACTGAGATTTGCTTATTTTCTTTTTTTCATATTTTCTCTCTGCTTTTTTGTTTTTGTTTTTTATTTGTTTATTTATTCTCTTTTGTGTTTGGACAAGGCAAGGAGAAGGGGTGGGAGTAGAGAAGTGGTCCATAAGAACAAGTGATACAAGAAGTCAGAACATCAAATCTATTGAAGGGGAAATCACATAAGAATAAGGAAGGGGGAAAGAGGATTAAAATGAAGAAGTAAAAAAAAGAGAGAAAAGATAAGGGGGCGTGGACTAGCGAGCAATGTGAACAGACGCACTGTGAGCTCCCGGACTCCAGCACGATATACAGGTAGTCCCCGACTTTACGAACTAATTGGTTCCGAAGCCTAGTTCATAAAGTGAGAGTTCATAAAGTGAGAACTAATTTCCCATAGACACAATGTAATAAACACGGGTTCCGTTCCTGACCAACACATTTTACCATTGAAAACCTAAATGATTAAGTACAAATACAAAATGAAAGCATTGCAAATACATATATGTTGTAGGCATATATACCTTATTGAAATCTTCATCAAATTATCATCAATCCTCAATGAAGAGACGTGCTGCACTTGTTGAATGGGGGCACCTCTCTTAAGCCCTCCCACTTATTAATTTTCTTCATTATCAGCTTACCCCTCTCCTCTATCACTTTTCTGTTACTCCTTTACTTTTTACAGTTCTCAAAATTTCTTCCTTCTCCCCTTTTTCAGGTTTTTCAGCCCTCCTCTTGCTCCTTACTATTGCTGCCTGCCAAAATATGGCACAATGGCAAACACACATACACACAGACAGCTATGTAAGACACACACAGACAGATCTACTCAAATCTCTACTCAATAGCACACAATGCAATAATATTACAGGATCTGTAATGTATGCCCATGTAAGCACAAAAAGAATGCAGTACAATCTACAACTTTTTTAGTCTTCCCTTTATCTTCAGGAACTGTGTTCCTGATCCTCATCTCTCTTCTTGTCTACTCCTGACCACAAACTCTTCTTGTTTGGGCTCCAAAGCACTCTCCTCGGTCCTGATCCGTGGACCACTGACACAAAATGGCGGTGAAACAGAATGGCGGCACATCCAGAAAAAAAGTTCATAAAGGCGGGAGTTCATAAAGCGGGAGTTCATAAAGTGAGAAATGCCTGTACAAGCCTTTTTCACAACCCTCAACCACAATGGGGAACAAAACAAAATCGACAGCTACCCAAGAGCACATGGGCCAGACTCCGACGGCAAAAGCAGGTGATCTGGACGAATTCTTCAAGGAGCAATCTAAAGTGCTTTCTCTGGACACAGATGAAGACTCCCAGGCACCATCTTTGCCTCGTGGCTCCCCAGCCAGAAGCCCGACCAGGTCAGAACGCTCAGCATGCTTCAAAGACCCTGATATCGGGGAAATCTTTCTAAGCCTGCCCTCTAAAGCTAGGCTGGAGGCCTTCTTTTCAGGAGAAGCTTACATCACTAACGGGCAATGTGCGACATATTGGGCAAAGAGTTGGAGAATTAGAGGAAGAGAAGACAGACCACCACCTAGAAGACAGACAAGGGGATATGGAGACTAAATACAAATATATAGTAAGACAGATGGACGACATAGATAATAGAGGCAGAAGGAACAATCTGCGCATCAAGAGGCTAACCATAAACAAATGACGGCCCTGCAGTCATACAGAAGTCACTACAAAAGTTGTTTAACAAAATATTACAAAGGCCGGAAGACACCCAGATACTATTTGACAGGGCACATCGAGCCCTAAGGCCTAAAGGCATCCCATCAGAGGCACCCATATATATGATATGCAGAATCCACTGCTACTCGTTAACAGAATAAATATTTAAAAGATCACGCACCACATCCCTGCCTAGAAGTGAATATGCCTCCATACAGATCTTCCGAGACCTATCCTGGACGATCCTACAAAGGAGAAGAGCCCTACGACCATTGACATCCCTCCACCAAGACCAGCAAATCAAATTCCGCTGGGGCTACCCTTTTGCCGTACTTGTCACATATGGAGGTAAACAGCACACCATAACTACACCAGCCAAACACAAGACCTCGCCAAATCCATGGACATTCCAATAATAGAGATACAGGACTGGTACAGGCCCAGACCTGGGGATAACCCACCCACATTGTGTAACGGATCACCCGTACTCCGACCGAGTACCTTCCGTTGATGGACGCTTCTTAGCTTGCGCCGAGGACCACAAGCACTTCACCGGACACCACAACCACCACAGACTCCACAACCGCCGTAGCTTAACTGGAGTCTCGCCGTCTTCCTTCCACCCTGGATCAACCTCTGACATCCAGGACCGTGTGGGAAAGACCTCTCCTCCAGGAAAGCGTATCAGGAACAGCTCTTAAAAGAGCTAAGTGATTAGGGCTCAGGGGAGTATACAAGGTATAGCAATCCCCAGTGTGAATATAGCTGTCCCCTCCAATCATGAGACAAGACTACGTGTTGAGGGTCAAGAAGATCTGTTTACTCAGCACCAAAGGGCTTTCTTTTATGCAAGTTTTTACACAAAATTACCACCCACATGGTCTTTTAGAACAGCCAATCAAACAATCCAATCAAAAGTTAGGTGGAATCAAAATCAAAAGTTAGGTTAAAGTCCTTTTTGACCGACTATTTTACACAGCAAAGTTACTAAGTCCCATTCGAATGCACGAACAAGGGCCGGTCGTGCAAATAGCCCAGTATAGTATGGCATTCGAATCATCGAGCGCACTTAGATTTCAGTCGAAGCGTCGAAGTTGCAGAGAAGGTAAGAGTCAGCGGTGTTTGTGTCGTTTTGTAGCCGATTTAAGTACCATGAATTTGTCAGCACACACCGCTGACTGTGTTCTACTAAATAAAGATGGCCGCCGCCACGTGTTCGACTGTACGAACGGCGGCCACCCAGCGGTCGGCAATTAACCTGCAGTTAAAGGACCACTATAGTGCCAGGAAAACATACTAGTTTTCCTGGCACTATAGTACTCTAGAGAGAGGAAGGGGTTAAAATCTTACCTTTCTCCAGCGCCAGGCGGGGAGCTTTCCTCCTCTCCTCCTTCCTCGTGACGTCATTGGCTGAATGCGCATGCGCGCGCATTCAGCCGGTCGCATAGGAAAGCATTTACAATGCTTTCCTATGGACGCTGGCGTCTTCTCACTGTGATTTTCACAGTGAGAAGCACGCAAGCGCCTCTAGCGGCTGTCAATGAGACAGCCACTGGAGGCTGGATTAACCCTCAGTATAAACATTGCAGTTTCTCTGAAACTGCTATGTTTATAAAAAAAAAAAGGGTTAATCCTAGCTGGACCAGGCACCCAGACCACTTCATTAAGCTGAAGTGGTCTGGGTGCCTAGAGTGGTCCTTTAACCGCCAGCCTGGGAGGTAAATTGCCTGCACACTTCCACTTGTGTGTGGTCCGCCTGTTTGGTAATTGGTTCGGTAAGCCCCATTTACCGAACCATATGGGAAAAATACATGTACATGTACAAGTTATTTTCACAGTCTGGGGACACAGTTTTAAAGGGGCATTGTTCCTTTTCTCACTATGCGCCAATAATGTGCTTAAAGGGCCATACACCCCAGGGCCATAGTCACAGGGCAGGAGGCTGGAAAGCAGGCCTCTCCAGGACCAAGTGGCGAAGGGCACTTCGCCACACATCGCTACCGCAAAGGTCCAGATGGATGACGACAAGCCCTAGGAAAAGGCAGCAATCTCTACAGAAAAATGTTTTACCTGCATCACGGCACCATCGAAACTCACAGACCACCTGAGTCTAGGGGACAGGTCGTATGTGTTTCTATTACACTGCATACTTACATAGTGGACGGATAGAAGTTACGATATGATATTTCCCCAGGTAAGGTAAAATTCCCCAATTATGCTGGTAACACTCTTAGAGCTCCTTTCCAGTTCATATTATTTTAATTTGGTTATAACCATAATGTTTGCAATGAATAGTTTAATGGTAATAGGGACTGGTTTATATGGAAAAACACTTATAGCTGAGGAGATACATCCCTTGCAATCTCCTACAAGCAGAGGCCCAACTATTGTAATTTTTAGTACTTATGACATTAGGTATTGTGATTTTATTTTTTATTTTTGGTTGTACTAGACCTATCAAAAAGGGTATAACTTACAGTCCTCACCAAGGAGGAGACACAATGTATTGGGGAATCTATTGATCCACTTTGCATCACTTTATTATCCGTATTAGGTATGACAATGGGATAAGATGTGAAGATGGTTTAACAATGTGACAGCTACACTACAAGTACCAGCCACGACAGGATACAACACGGGGTAAGCTAACATACTCCCTGACCCTTAAAATTAGGCTTCACAAATGGTAATAACCTACAGACTCCCCACCTTGTTAGGGCAGCGGAGATCGGTGTATGGACCCGGCTAAACGGATTCTCTTCCCATTTATTACAAATATATTATTCTATTGTAACAGGGGGAAAAAAACATTATATTATTTATCTTGTTCTCGCTTAATACCGCTACTAACAGGTGTATGTATGGAGTTCCCACAACTTCAACCTATAGAGGCCACGTAACATCCTAGTAAACAGTTGCTGGGTTCAGGAGCAAACCTAGCCCAAAGTAGTCATCAACTTAGTATAAGTTGCGTTATATGCAACTCACCCCACATTAAAGCCCATTAAAGTTTGTTTATTTAGTTGAATACCGTATATACTCGAGTATAAGCCGACCCGAATATAAGCCGAGGCCCCTAATTTTATCCCAAAAAACTGAGAAAATGTATTGACTCGAGTATAAGACTAGGGTGGGAAATGCAGCAGCTACTGGTAAATTTCTAAATCAAACTAGATCCTAAAAAAATTATATTAATTGAATATTTATTTACAGTATGTGTATATAATGAATGCAGTGTGTGTATATGAGTGCAGTGTGTGTATGAGTGCAGTGTGTGTATGAATGCAGTGTGTGTGTGTGTGTTGCAGAGCCTTGGTGGGGGGTGGGCATTTTTATTATTTTTTTTATTATTATTATTTTAATATTTTTTTTTTTTGCTGAATTCTTTTTTTATTATTATTATTTTTTTTTTATTATTATTTTTATTATTTATATTTGAATTCATTTTTTCGTCCCCCCTCCCTGCTTGATACATGGCAGGGAGGGGAGCTCTCACTCCCTGGTGGTCCAGTGGCATTGGCAGTTCAGTGGAGGGGGCTGGCAGGAATCACTTACCTCTCCTGCAGCTCCTGTCTGCTCCCTCCTCCTCCGCGCCGGTCCGGTCAGCACCTCTGTCAGCTCACACTGTAAGTCTCGCGAGAGCCGCACGTCGCGAGACTTACACTGGGAGCTGACAGAGGTGCTGACCGGACTGGCGCGGAGGAGGAGGGAGCTGACAGGAGCTGCAGGAGAGGTAAGTAACGCTCTCTGCAGCCCCCAACAGCCCCCAGTCTGTATTATGGCAATGTAAATTGCCATAATACAGACATTGACTCGAGTATAAGTCGAGTTGGGGTTTTTCAGCACAAAAAATGTGCTGAAAAACTCGGCTTATACTCGAGTATATACGGTAAGTCTTTTATATATAGATATTTCTTCTTTGGGTCAGAGGCTCGCTACACTAATATATGTCTAGATTAGTGAACAGTACTAATACGCAATCTGACGTTCTTTATAAAAATATGCATTTATTCTACTTCAACAGCAAACAATAATATACAGAGAGTCATCTTTGTATCAGCAACTCAGGACATCAGAGAGGAGAGCAAAACGGATTGTAGAAGGAAGAGAGCGTGGCCCTTTGTCCTCTGCCCTTTATAGTCCAAATTACGTCATAACGTTTAGTTTAGACTCTGGCCATATAAGGAAATTCCCCATATAAAGACCACCCCAAATCTCTCTTATACAGCAAATTTCAGAGACCTCATGGTACAGAATAGCAAACGCCATCTGTTTTCTTTAACCCATTAGACAGCCACACCTTAATATGTATTTGAATAGGAACATATAGAATATGCAATATTCTACAGCATTGCATTGATTACCCTGAGCTGTGGACTATCACAAAGGCTGCAAGATAGTTGGGTATCACCAGGGATCTGTACTGCCTCCCATCTTTTTTCACTAGACAAAATCAGATTATCTACATATAGGTCACCCACAGGCCTATTCGCTGCTCCAAGTTAATCCCCTAATCCCTGAGTTACTTTGTTGTTATTATTTTGCTTTTAAAAACTCGGCTTCGATTTTAGGTACATAGTGTCATATCTCTGTGACTGTTATATTATATAATATAATGGACACCCTACAAATAGTATCATATAATGTCCGGGGATTGAACACTCCCGAGAAAAGATGTATGGTTCTAAAGGAATTTGTACGACTACAGGCAGATATAGCTTTAGTACAAGAAACACACTTCAGGGCCAAAGATAGTCCCAAACTTTCCTACCGAAGATACCCACATGCATACTATAACAATTTTACCCATTTTTAGAAAATAGAACATTGAATGGTTGGCTCCCATATCCCAGTTACATACACACAACACATCATGGACGACTCAGACCACTTTATCATCTTATCGGGATGGATAGGATTGACTCCTATAATGATAGTTAATGTATATTTGCCAAACTGTAGATAATTTGCCTCTTCTAGGCGCATACTGCACAAGATCCAAGCAAATGCGGTAGGTGACCTAATAATTGGAGGTGACTTTAATCTGTCCTTAGACACCATGAAAGACAGCTCAGCCCCAAAATCTACGTACAGTGGGACCTCGGTTTACGAATTTAATGCGTTCTCCGGGACGTTTCGTATTGCGAAAAATTCGTAAACCGAAACACGGTTTCCCATAGGAATGCATTGAAAACCAATTAATGCGTTCCGGAGGTGAGAAAAAAGTCAAATAAAGTATTTTATCTGTTCAAAACTCTTTATAAAGTGCACTTTAAATGCATAAATACTGTACAGGGACATGATTAATCAAGCAATAACATTTCAAACATCCAACTTTATGTTTTAAAACATCACACATCAACACACAGTAAAAGGCATGCAAACAACCAAGCTCAGCTCCCTACCTTTCCACTTCTTGAGATGCACCAAAAAGGCTCCAAAACCTGCTGCAAATGGCTCCAAAAGGCTCCACAACTTGCTGCAAGTGGCTTCAAATGGCTCCACAACTTGCTGCAAATGGCTCCAAAAGGCTCCAAAACTTGCTGCAAATGGCTCCAAAAGGCTCCACAACTTGCTGCAAGTGGCTTCAAAAGGCTCCACAACTTGCTGCAAATGGCTCCAAAAGGCTCCAAAACTTGCTGCAAATGGCTCCAAAAGGCTCCACAACTTGCTGCAAATGGCTCCAAAAGGCTCCAAAACTTGCTGCAAATGGCTTCAAAAGGCTCCACAACTTGCTGAAAATGGCTCCAAAACCTCTCCAACACCTCCACACTACACACTCACATGCTACCCACACTTCAGTATGCAGGGGGCGGAGCTATAAACTGGGACACTTGTTTCGTATTGTGAAAAAAATACGTAAACCGAGGCATTTTTTTAAATGAATTTTTATACGTAAACCGAATTTTTCGTTTACCGAGGCATTCGTTAACCGAGGTTCCACTGTATCTGGATGCCTCTAGGGCACAAATGACACGCCTACTCCACCAAAATCAACTGGTCGATTGTTGGAGGATGCTATATCTATCCACAAAAGACTATACATTTTACTCTAGACCCAACTCCACATACACCAGAATTGACCTCTTTCTTACATCCCCTAGATCACTAAGCTTAGTGAAATCTTCTAAGATTGGTAGCATATCCTGGTCGGATCACACTCCAGTATTCCTAACATTATCCACCCCCAACCTACCCACAAACACTTGCCAATGGAAACTAAAACCCAACATTATTTTACACCAACAAAGAAGAGACAAAATCTCGAAGAGTATACAACAATATTTTAGAGAGAACAGCACTCAGGACATTTCACTACCTTTACAATGGGAAGCACACAAATGTGTTTTAAGAGGGAAACTAATCAAATGGGGAAAGCAGCTCAAAAGGGAGAGGGCTAAAGAACAGTCAAGACTATTAGAGTAAATCCGAAAACCTCGAACTGAAACACAAAAACACCTCCTCCGATAGTGACTATCAAAAATTAATAGCCTTAAGGACAGATCTTTGCATTCTCGTAAATTACCACGTATAACGGATCGCCTGGCACCCCGACCGGGTACCTCCGTTAATGGATGCTCCTAGCGCTTCCTGAGGACTCCAAGCACTCTGGCAGACACCACAATAACCGAATCAGAGAAGCATATGAATCCTCTCAAGCCTCTGAATGCTGTAGACAGTTGAATAGGAACCATACGAATAGGTTTGCACTCCTAGCAGTCAAACTGGAACAGCATGCAATAAATCCTCCCCCAATAATGAGACGACACTTCACTTTGAGGGTAAAACAGGAACTGAGGCTGGCACTCCCAGCCTGGTTTTTTTATTACAGTTGTTGACAATACAGGTCCGCCCACAGGGAGGGACAAAACAACCAATCAATCAGCACAATACACAGACACTCCCACACAAAATCCTCCCCTCTGCCTGTAATAGGATTACTGAACACAATGGGTAATCTCATTATCACAGGAAGAGGGATACAGTTTTATAAAAAATATCACAGGGACCCCAAAACATGCAATAACCACATATAAAGTATATCCTCAGAACCAGGGGATATGGGTGACATATCCAAAATTCACCCAGATCCATTCAGTAGTTTGGAAGATACAGTTTAATGCAGATTCCGCAGAACATATACAGATTATATAAAAAATAATTACTGTATAATGTGTCCCCTGTTGTACAGTTTAAAACTACTGCACGATGTCTTTGTGTGTCAAATACCGGTGAGATGGCACCGTGTAGAAAAGTCACAACAATGTCTGTGAGTTAAAATGGCCGCCATCCATTGTTCTCACCATGTGCTTCATCCATTGTTCTCACCATGTGCCTCTGATAAATGAAATGGTGGTCACCCAGTAACTCCACAGTATGTCCCCAGATGGTTCTTAAAGGGCCAGTAAGGTCATACATAATCCATTATGCCCAAATATTGTACTTGAAGGGCCATATCTACCAGGGACCATAATCACAGAGCAGGAGGCGAGCAAGCAGTCCCCTCCAGGAAACTGGGGCAGACTCTGGTGCAGGGTCCAGTCCGCTACACCACGCAAAAAAAAAAAACTTTTGTGGACTAGACAACAGTATTTTACTCATGGCAACAGAAGTGGGAATCTCCTAGCGAATGCTTTAAAACAATGACAGCAACTGACATATATCCCTAAAATTAGGAACACTAATAATGTCCTAATAAACAAAACGAAAGAAATAGCGGAAGCCTTAAGGGACTACTATAACTCCCTTTACAATCTGAGAACTTGACCAACGAACCAACTTGACATAAATAATTATTTAGCCGAACAAGTAAGTGTGACATCCTCACTATCTGACTCTAGATGAACCCTTCACAGAGGAAGAACTAGCTTTATCCTTTAAAAACACCCTACAGGGCAAAAGTCCGGGACCGGACGGGTCTTCTTGCAGTCTTCTATAAAACATTCCTTAATGAGCTAGGTTCCCCCCTACTAAAAACTGTGAATTCACTTTCTCCCACTTGCCCCTTCCCTGACGCTAGGCATATAATTTGCTGGTGAAAAAGTTAGTTCGCAATCTCCCAAGGTTGTGTGAATTATAGCTCTGACATGCCCAAACATCAGTCAATATTTGATAAAGGGTACAACAGGAATGTTGTATTATGGCCAGATGGCCCACATTTATACACAGACCCCTTCCAGCCAAAACATATTAACAGTATGCCCAGACGTCTCTGTTTCTGAGAGATACGTGCGTTTACTTTGCTTAAACTAATTATCTCCCTGGCACTAGAGGTACAATGCATAAAATATAAAACACCCCAAAACATCAACAATATTAATAGGAACCCTCATAAGTCTTAAATCCTCAGATAGCCCAGATCCATGCGACCAAGTTGTCCAAATAGTGATCGGATGCGTTTGTTGGAATGAAATCGCCATCCGGGTAAAGTTAAGACCCACCGGACATGTGGCGTCTGCCCAAATTAGTTCCATAAGAAAAGTGGTCGCGGTCGGTCAGCGTTCTGGAGTTCCTACATGAAAATAAACTAATGGTTTCCCTGGCTCATTAGTATCGATTGTTCTTGTTCGTGCGAACCTTTTCACCGAACAGCACTCTCCTGACTTGTCGAGAACAGGAGCAGGCTCGCAAGTTATAGTATCCGTCTTGGGAGTTCCAGACACTTGACAACCAAGTACTGCAGCCTGCGTTGGCAGACAAGATGGATGCCCTTTTTCAGAGCACGTGTCATTCGGTTATACGAATGGTGGCCACCCAGAAAGAGCACTTAAGTTTGTGGTTGCTTTGAAGATAATGAGCCAGGGTATGATCTGCGTTCAGTAGATAGAAGTACCTAACCAAAGGGAAAACAACTTGGGCTTAGGGAAAATGAAAGAATTCTAGGGCAGTTTGTCACAATTATAGAGGTCAATTCGATAAACAAAGAATCAGAAACTTGCAAAAACTATTGGGACCTTAATAATTATAAACAATAGGCAGTCAAAAACAATACTACCCTTATTATAATCTTTCATAGGGATGGGTTACTTTCTTGGTTATTAAAAGCACTTAGAGGGGCCCCTTTCACCTAGGTTGTAATAGGTGCTTTTGTTGCATAGTCTCTTATCCTATAATCTCCAGGAGCAGTGGAATGCAACGGTTTGTTCTCTTTTGCCGGCTGTACAGCTCTGGACCTGTTTTGAAGGCTTTTGTTAGTGAGATGCAAATTATCTTCTCTTACCACAAAGCATATTTTTGTAGGAATTACTACATGCCTAACTACACACTAAGTATGGAATCCAGACCAGATTCCCTTTTTGTTAAGCACCGCCCGGCCCCCCATCTTCAGAGGCCCCTTTGGAGTTGACCAAAGGTATAGATTTGAGGAGGTGTTGAAAGGTATTATCACTTTAATTAGAATTTTAATTGAACAGCTTTATAATTTGCATTTTGAATATATACATAAAAGCACCATCACTTTAATTGTTTAGTTTTGACACTTTTTTTTTTTATTATTATTACTGCAACAAACATACCCAAAAATCATTTGAATCCGTTCAGCCATTCGGGAGATAGGTATACGCCACATTTTCATGCCCAAAACAGTTCCATGGATTTGGGCTGTACGGTTGGTCTATTTTACACCGAGAAAATGACTAAGTCCCATTCGAACAAGCGTTCGAATCTTCTAACTGGACTTAGTCTCCAGCCGCAGTGTCGAGTAAGACAGCGGTGTTCGTGCAATTGGGTAGCCTGAAAACAGTTCCATAGATTTGACTGCACACACCGCTGACCGCGTTCGAATAAGTTAAAATGGCCGCCACCACGTGTTCGTTTGTCGTATGGCGGCCACTTCGACGACTTCGGCACTTCAACTGCATCCGAAGTGCCAGTTTAAAAGTGCAAACCCCTTCTTGGTACAACACAGTTAAAGGGCCAGAAACAGTAGAATATAAGTCCATAAGCCCCAACTTAGTTCCTTAAAGGGCAATACATCCCAGGGCCATAGTCGCAGGGCAGGAGGCAATCAGTCCTCTCCAATGCCAAGTGGCAAATGGCAGTTTGTCACAGGACTTACCTGGGATTCCCCCTCCGTCCTCTTTGGCCCCCCTGGGCCATGTGATCGTGTGTTTTCAAGCACACTATGCGACTCACGCTCTGAATATAACTGTCCCTCTGGGGAGACTGAAAAAGCGTCTGTGTCGAACGCCCGAACATCCGAAACCCTGCGGAAAGAAACAAGGCAAAGCAGGACCATGAGTTTGGCTGAGAGTTGCCTGAGAGAGAGTCTGTCGTTAGCAGGCCAGTCTCTAAAAATTTGACGTTCCATAAACGTGAGTATTTGGGTCCCGTTGTAGTCGAATGCCCCTAAGGAGTCGACATACCAGCAGATCTTTCCCAACCGGGATCCCTAGGATAGGGACGTGGGCCGCCAAAATCGCGGAACCTGTGGAAAACAGGTAGGATAGAAAATTCAGAACGGAAGGTATAGGGGCTGTAAATGGATCGAGGTTCCGTTCCATACACCAAGTGGACCAGGAATTCCAAGCTGAGAGGTAGCATCGTCTAGTTCCTGGTGCCCAGGACCTGCCAGGCACCCTTGAAAGAGTCCAAGCCACCAGGGTGAGTCGATCGTCCAGGATAAGAGAGTGAGGGTTCCCTTTCAAACCCGTGAAGAGTGTCGGATGGGACGGTAGTAGGAGAGGATCCTTGTAGGACAATGCTAGGAGGTCCGGGAACCGCACTTGGCCCCACCATAGAGGAGTGATGAGTAGTAGAGACACACATTGGTTCCTCAGGTAGTTAATGGTTCTCGCTATCATAGCGAAGGGAGGAAAGGCGTACGCTCCCGTGTTCGGCCACGGTTGCAGGAACGCGTCCACTGCCCTGCTCTCCGGATCCGGGAGCCAGCTGAAGTAGTTTTGTGTTTGACTGTTGTTGCGTGACGCAAACCGATTCAGGTGAAAGGGACCCCTCTGTTCCGATAGGCTGTGGAAGACTTGGGGATCTAGTCTCCAGTCGCTGCCTTCCCGCCAGTGTCAGGAGAACCAACCTGCCGTGAGATTAGTCTCCCCCGGTAGGTATTCCGCTTTAAGAGAGCGTTTGCAGGGTAGGCAGAAATCAAAGATTTCCTTCGTTATTTCCGATAGGAGCCGTGATCGGGCTCCGCCCAGGCAGTTGATGTAGCGGTCCGCACAGACGTTGTCCATCCTGAGGAGAATGCAGCAGTCCGCCTTGTCTTTTGCAAGGCTGCGGATGGCAAAGGATCCCGCTAGGAGTTCCAGGCAGTTTTTGTGCATGTTGAGTTCCTGTGAAGTCCACACGCCTCCTGTCGATATGCCATCGCTTGTTGCGCCCCATCCCCAAAGGCTTGCGTCTGACTCCAGTACGACGTCGGGTGTGTTCCCGAAGATGGCCCGTCCGTTCCATGCCTCCATGCTGTCCAGCCACCATCTGAGTTTTTCCTTGACTTCTCCGTTATTGGGACTGGTTGGTCATAAGAAGGGTTCTGTCGAAGAAAGGAGGCCTTTAGGCGTTGCATCGCCCTGTAGTGGAGTGGGCCTGGGAAAATGGCCTGTATGGATGCGGAGAGGAGGCCTACTATCCGAGCAAGGTTGCGGAGTGGAATGGTGTGGCAGCGCATGACCCTGCGTATTTCTTTGCGGATGGCCGCGATCTTTGATGTTGGCAGTCACAGGGTGCTGGAAGTGGAATCTATCTCGAAGCGTATGAATTGTACTGTCTGGGCCAGAGATATCACCGACTATTGGTAGTTTACCACGAAAGCCAGCGATGTCAGGAAATCTGCGGTATAGCGAGTATGTCGTGTTAGTCTGGACTTGTCGGAACAGAAAAGCAGGAGGTCGTCCAGGTATATAATGCATAGAATTCCTTGTGCTCGAAGATGAGCAACCACTGGCTTCAGTAATTTGGTGAAGCACCATGGGGCCAAGTTAAGGCCGAAGGGGAGGCATGTAAACTGCCAAGGAAGGCCTTGCCACCGGAACCTGAGGAATTGGCGGCAGGAGCGGTGGACGGACACCGATTGGTATGCGTCTTTTAGGTCCAATCTTGTGAATCAGTCTCCGTCTTGAAGGAGGTCCCTTAAGAGGTGTAGATACCATCCATCTTGAAATGTCGGTACTTGACGTACGCGTTGAGTCTTCTTAGGTTTTTGACCTAAATATGCCCAAAATTAGGTATGATTATTAATCTGAGTTATTATTAATGTTTCTTTTTGGATATGACATTAACAAGGGTCCTTTGTTATGCTAATTAACATACCAAGGAATTCCACTACCTTTTAAGAGTTACAGGCCATATGGTCAAAATCAGTCAGTTTACATTGAAACTAGACATGCAGGCAACGGAGTGGCACCTTTCACACCTTGCAAAACCCTTGGTTGATTAAAAGTGCAATTCATTTCACACCTTGTGGAAGCCTTAATTGATCAAAAGAGCATTTCATGTTGTAAACCATCTGACCTATATCACATTCCTATATAACTTACAATAACCCTTTCTGACATTTTTCCTGTAGCAAGTGACCAATTCATATATGCACTAAACAAGTTAAATTAAATAGCAATATTCTATAGTGCAACAATTAAATATGTACCCTTGCCATGACAATCTGTTTTTTGGACATGGATTTATATTAAATATTTGAAGCACTACATTTCTTTTCATGGGATAAGCTGAGAAAGCATCAAAAAATCTGCTCTCCTTGATTCAACCCCATCCCTTGCAAATAATCACATTTTGAGAGATGGTGAGGTCACAATTTTCAGTTTCAGACTTACTTCTCGAATTGCTTGTACACCAAGCAAAATTCTTCTCAAATAATGTAACAGTTAGCCAAACCTAAACCATATACACACTGTTAAGAAATCTGAATAAGGTCACATAGAACTGGCTTTACTTGCACCCTTCTGCACTTTCCATTTATCCTGGGCTTCCAGAGAAAGTAAGGATTTCTGCCTGAGCCACCAGATTGTTTGGATCAACTTTTCTTACCATAATATTACATTGCTGGGTCCAGAGACCCGTTCACCTCACTTTCAGATATGAATGTTAAATGTTCAGGTCGCAGTCTTTCAAATCGGACTACTACAATTTATTCAGGCTATTTATACCTTGTTACAAGCAAGATTACATCAGTACAGGGCCGGCCTTAGGCCTTTGGGCGCCCTGTGCGAAAAATTTTCACAGCGCCCACCCCTGTCATCCATGTATTATGTAATGTTTGTGTTGTCTGTCTATGTGATAGATGTGATAACTGTGTGTCCTATGTATGCTATGTGATGGCTGTGTGTGATATTTGTAACGGGTGTATTAACAGTGTGTGATATGCGTGGTATTGGTTGTATGTGATATTTGTGCTGGGTTTATCGGCTGTGTGTGATGGTTATTTAATTCAGATAAAAACGTGCATTTAGGGGGGCGGAGCCAGCGCCCAAACGAGACGGTCGCATCCACAGCAAGCTCCGAGCCGCCGGCTGATTGAACGGCGGATATACAGACCCACTGGGCACAAACACAGCCAAGCCGAGCTCCACTGGGCCCAGAAAACATGGGGCGCCGCTCCAAAAAGCAGCGGGCAGATCCGAGTACCGGCTGCCGAGATATCGAAAGCCTATTCAGACAGCCGCAGCACCCCGTGCAGTCCAAGATGGCGCCGACCGCGGCCTACTCCACGGCTTCGTCGGAAGCTGAGAGCACACAGGAGGATGATCTCCATGCCACAATAGCAGCCACACTGCCTACACAATCACGGTATGTGGCACTTGGGTAGACTGGCAAGTCTGGAGGACAGGGCTAAAGCCCGCAATATAAGGATAAGTGGCATACCCGAATCCATCTCACCAGATGAACTGCCTCACTACATATGGCGAATGATGGCCACATTGCTAACACCTAAGCAAGCCAAGCAAGCTGCAACTGACAGATGCCACCGTTTGCCCAAGGCAGCCAAGGTGCCCCCAGAGGCCCCTAGGGACGTGCTCCTGCAATTTCAAAGGGACTCTGACAAGATAGCAGTCCTGGGAATCACAAGAGTATCCCCCTCACTGTCTTTTGAGGGCTCGCAGCTGTCCTTCTACAAGGACCTTTCAAGAGCAACCATGCAATGAAGGCCATCACTCCGCTCCACCACAAAGCTTCTGAGAGAGGCTGAAATCCCATACAGATGGTGCCCACACCACCTAGTGGCAGAGAAAAACGGCAAGAAGTTCCCACTCTCGCAACTCCAAGACGCACCTGCCTGCCTGCCTTCCTTCAAGCATTGAGAGTCTCCGCGGGAACCCTAACCCACGAGACAGAATAATACAGGCAGTAGAGGAAATCCCTCCATTTGTCACAAGACATACACTGGCGGGGTCGGCGGATCCACCAGCTTGACACCGTCTAAACTAACTATATGTTTCCTTCATGTCATAATTGACAGTTATAGAATAACTTACTCCTGAAGTTTTATTTGTTTATTAAGTTCTGTTATCATTTCTCTGGCTCCGTAGGCAAACTGGCTAAGCCGTAGCATCACCAAAAGTATCACCCCCCACATTCTTACCCCTATTAATGCCACATATGCGTAACATAAATCCTCATGGTGCAACCCGACAACATCTAGCGCCTTAAACGCAGAGGATGTAATGTTCATCATTTACAGTTATTTTTATCTCTTCTTTTATATCAAGTTGACAGTTCTCAAGCTCATTTTTACACCTAAAAAAACCATGTCGCATATACCATATACCGCACAGGAAGCTCCACTCCCGCCGCATGGGAAGCCCCGCCCTGCAACAATTTTTTTCTTTTTAATTCCACCCGGCTGTGCGGCCGCATGTGGCCCCCTGTTCCATGGCACCCTGTGTGGCCGCACATCTCGCACACCCCTAAGGCCGGCCCTGCATCAGTACATAGAACATCTGCACAGGACATGTGCTTATCTCTGCAACCAGGAACGGTCATAAAACATCCTGTGTTTCTTGAGACAAAGTTACAAGATCATTTCCCAGGAACCTGTAACGGTACTCACTTTAAGTTCATATTTAGCAATTGTTATTCTAGCTCGCAGGGCCAGATTAAGAGCCCAGTGGGCCTGGTGCTGACAATTATGATGGGCCTAATTACAAAATCTTATTGACCAAAAACACTAAAACAGTCCTACCTCCTAAGCGTCATGTATCTGATGGAGATGATGCTGGAGGGAAACTCATAGGATGCAGCTATGAGAAAACACATACCCTATGCTAATCCCATGCTTTCAAGTAAACCCATACCCCCTAACAGCAGTGCCCAGGAAATAAGGAAGTCTATGGATGGGGTAAAAGGGTGGGCAACTTACACAAATTACATAACCAGAACTGCCGAAAGGGATGAACATACACAAAAATGGGGCATTTCTGTGTCCCAATGTCTTCCAGTGTCCCCATGTCTCTAGGACACTAGGGGACATTGAGAGACATTGGGACACTGGGAGACCTGGGGACACTGAGATACTAGGGAACACTGGGAGACCTGGGGACACTGAGACTCTTGGGGACAATAGGAGACATGGGGACACTGGGTGACTGAGACATGAGGGGACACTGGGAGACATGGGGCACTGAGACAGTGATACATAGGCGACACTGTGATATATAGGGGACACTGGAGACTTGATAAAGACCTGGGTACAGGTCAAAACGTTGCAGTGTCCAATAAACCAGCTTACATCTATCACAGTGAGTGCCTGAGATTTTTTTCTTTTATACTAGGAGACACTGAGACACTTGGGGGCACTGTGAGAAATGGGGACACTAGGGGACACTGAGACACTATGGATACTAAGACACTACGGACACTGAGAGACACCAGGGACACTGGGAGAGATGGGGCACTGAGACACTCTGATACATAGGGGACACTGTGATATATAGGGGACACTGGAGACTTGATAAAGACCTGGGTATAGGTCAAAACGTTGCGGTGTCCAATAAACCTGCTTAAATCTATCACAGTGAGTGCCTGAGATTTTTTCTTTTATACTAGGGGACACTGGCACACTACGGACATTAAGAGACACCAGGTACACTGGGAGACATGGGAATACTGAGATACTAGGGACACTGGCTGGGAGACATGGGGACACTGGGAGTGCCCCATGTCTCCCAGGTCTCAAAGTCGCCCAGTGTCCTCATCTCTCCCTGTGTCCCCCAGTGTCACCATGTCTCTTAGTGTCCCCTAGTGTCTCAGTGTCCTCATGTTGCCCAGTGTCCCCTAGTGTTTGTATCCCCATGTCTCCCAGTGTCCCTAAGGGTCTTTGTCCCCATGTCTCCCAATGTCCCGATGTCACTAGGACACTGGGGGACACTTAGAGACATTGGGACACTGGGAGAGAAATGGGGACACAGATACATATGGACGCTGGGAGACTAGGGGACTCTGGGAGACTAAGGACACATACACTAGGGACACTGAGAGACATGGGGACACTGAGAGACACCAGGGACGTTGGGAGATATGAGGACACTAGGGACACTGGCTGGGAGACATGGGGACACTGAGAGACTAGGGGTCACTGGGAGACATGGGGCCACTGTGTCTCAGGGTGCCCATGTTCCCCAGTGTCCCAATGTCTCAGCGTCCCCAAGTCTCTCACCATCCCTATGTCTCGCAGGCCCGGAGCTGCTGTATGGCCTCTCTGTGCAGAGCTGCTCCCCCACGGATCAGTGAGTAGAGAGAGGCAGGGAGGGAGATGCTGTAACTTCTTATCCCTGCCTCTCTCCACATAAACAGCGACTCCTACTGGCCGGTGCTGGTATTGCAGAATAATCTCTGTTTATACTCTGTTTATTACTGCCAGCACCGGCTAGGCGGCCTCAAATACCTGAGAAATATTTCTGGCAATATACCTGGCAACCATAAGAGATACATGAGAAATACCTGGCAACCCTAAGAGTAGTGAGTAAAAAAAAAAAATATATATACATATTTTTTTTTTTTTTTTTAAACCAATGGGCCTGGGCCTGGTGCTGCAGCTCCATCGGCCCCTATGTTAATCTGGCCCTGCTAGCTCGGTCTGTTCAACACATATTGCAGTTTTAACCCTTTCATATCTATCTATTTATGAAAAAACTGCCTCTTACAAGAGAGTATTGTGAGTAAGGCACGGCATACACTGTTACTCACTGCCCAGCTTTTGATAAAAGGGTGGTCGGAGAGTCTGGCTTTGTCGGACGTTCGTGGGAGCTGAAGTGTAGCTATAATTGCTGTATTGCAGTGTTTTCCCTGAGCCTTTGCTGTCTCCTCCCTCTTCTGTGACGTCACCGCGTTTCACCGGATGCGCGGCTTCCTGAGGACGTGATGCTTCCCGTAGCCAGACTCTCCGACCACCCTTTTATCCAAAGCTGGGCAGGGAGTAACGGCGTATGCCATGCCTTACTCACAATACTCTCTTGTAAGAGGCAGTTTTTTCAGTGTACATATGTGTGCTTAAATTTTAATACTTTTTGTTATCTGATTTTATTTTAACTTGTACCTTTGAAATAAACCTTTGCAAAAGTGCTGCAGGCAGTTAAAGTATATCTGGGTATATCTGTGGGAATACTTTCATTATTGCATTTTGGTTTTTGCAATCTACACTATCATGTGTTTTCTGTATATCTTTCTCTATATGTGCTGAAACAATCTGAACTGGAGAAGAAATGTATTAAAGGAACACTATAGTCACCTAAATTACTTTATCTAAATAAAGCAGTTTTAGTGTATAGATCATTCCCTTGCAATTTCACTGCTCAATTCACTGTCATTTAGGAGTTAAATCACTTTGTTTCTGTTTATGCAGCCCTAGCCATACCTCCCCTGGCTATGATTGACAGAGCCTGCATGAAAAAAAAAACGGTTTCACTTTCAAACAGATGTAATTTACCTTAAATAATTGTATCTCAATCTCTAAATTGAACTTTAATCACACACAGGAGGCTCCAGCAAGCTATTAACGTAGCCGGGGATTAGAAAATCTTAATTAAACAGAACTTGCAAAAAAAAGGAAAGCCTAAATAGGGCTCTCTTTACAGGAAGTGTTTATGGAAGGCTGTGCAAGTCACATGCAGGGAGGTGTGACTAGGGTTCATAAACAAAGGGATTTAATCCTAAATGGCAGAGGATTGAGCAGTGAGGCTGCAGGGGTATGTTCTATACACCAAAACTGATTCATTAAGCTAAAGTTATTCAGGTGACTATAGTGTCCCTTTAAGTATTACTTTTTCATATTACTCCAAAAATGTGCATTCACACTTGGCTTATCACCTAATTAGCCACTTTCTCAAAAATTCTGCTCCACTCTTTTTTTTTTTTTTTTTTTATCTCTTTATATCTTCTCTTTTGTTTGAGGGTACCACATTGAGAGTGTATTATTAGATTTAGCTTATAATAGTAATTAGATTTTTAAAGGGTGCTCCAAAATTCTTTTTATTCGAACCACCTTTAGCAGCTTGAAGTAATTGTTTTCTATGTGACTCAGTCTTTCATATTGTTGTGGAGGAATTTTGTCCCACTGTTCTTTACAACGTTGTTTCAGTTGAGGTTTGCTGGCATTTGTTCATGCACAACTCTCTTAACCCCTTTGCGACGCATGACTGAAATTTCCCCTCATGCTTGTCCTACTGTTAAGGACGCATGACGGAAAATTTCCGTAATTTACTAAAGTTAACCCCAGATCGCGGCGATCGTGGGGTTAACGCTCCTCGAGTCTGCCTCGGTACTTGAGGCAAACCAGGAGCACCCGATAACGCTGTCACTGCAGCTGTGATCGCTCTGACAGCCTGTCAGAGCGAGCACATGTGCTGAAGGAACTTCTGATCTGCCTCCCTGTTCTTCCGCGTTCAATGTTAAGTGCAGGAGATGGATCAACTGTGATCTGATTCTCCCTGCCAAAGAAACAAGTTACAGTTAAATCTGTGACCCCCCACCTTTTCCCCTATTTTTTTAAAATTAACCACTTCCCTGCCATTTGATCACTGACTAGTGACAAAATACAAATCACAGTATTTTACTGTGATTAGATTTTTTTTTTTTTTAACACATATGGGCTAACTTTATTTTTTTAAACCTTTTTTTTTTAGTTTTAAAAGTCCCACCCGCCTTTACAAAGTCCTAATAAAAAATTAACCCCTTCCCTGCTAGTTAATCACTGCCTACAATGATCAAAATACAGATCACATTGTTATGTTTTTTAACCCCTGAGAGTTAACTTTTATTTTATTTTTAACCCTCAGGGCTTCAATTTATGTAATTCATTTAAATATTAAAAAATGATGTATTTTGCTAGCTGAGGTGGATGAGAGTTATGGGAAAATGGGGGATTTACTGTTAGGGGTTAAGGGTAAAAAAAAGTTTATACAAATTTTAAAAGCATAAAAAAAGTTTTAAGAAGGTTTTTAAAAGTAGAAAAAATTAACAAAGAAAAAAAAAAGTGTTAAAAAGTTTTAAAAAAGTAAAAAAAAATGATTTAAAAATGCTCATTACCACTGCACCTTGAACAAATTAGCGGAAAAATTATCCCATGCTAAGGTACAAAATATGCCTTTTGAAGTACCCCATAATAAATGGTATGCGTTTGTAGTGCAGTTTGAATAACCAACCAGCTAAACTACTCCAAAATGGCACATGGACCCAGCAAAAAACGTCAACGTTTGAAAAAAAACTGGCTGCGTCTCAAATGTGCCCCTTCAATATCCACATACACCTGGCAAAGGTACATACAGGCATATTTGTATACAAATATTTTTTTATTTTTTTTAAACGGATAAATCTTGCAACATGCACCAACGGGTGACTTTTCAAGTACGAAGTCCTAGGGTGATCCAAACATGCACCAACAGATGACTTTTCCAATTGCGAAGTCCTGGTTTCTGAAGGAAGGTCCAAACATGTCCATCCTGAGTGTAAGCTGTAATGTCTTGAAGTTATGCTGAAAGAGAGCGTGGAAAAGGTTAGGAACCGGTCTGGCAACTGTTTGCAGTAATGTAATAAACCCAGCACAAACTCTAACGAAATGTAACTAGTCTAAGTATGACAGATAACAGTAACGAAGCTGTAGTTAAACAAGGTACATGTCTGATATATACCAGGTAAAAAATATGAAGGAATATATAGAGTATAGGTATACTTACATGAGATTTCATCCCTCGAGGGTGCGGAGGGTGGGAAAATACTCGCCTCCTGTCATTACTAAAATTAAGATTATAAGTACACTAACGCTAGCATAATCTTCAATTTTACCACATGACAGGAGGCTTCATATTTTGCATTTTTAACGCTGATGAAGGAGAGACGCGGCTGCCCCCGAGTTTAGGCGGAAATAGAAGGTCCGAAAGGTCGCTTCGCGTGACCAATCCGCGGCTCGTAGGATGTCTGCCAGTGATGCTCCCACGGAGAAAGCCGACGAGGCCGCCGCTCCGCGAACGGAGTGGGCACCGAAGGTGTCTTCCACACCTGCTAGAGACAGGATCCAACGTACCCATCTGGCAAGGGTGGTAGTAGAGACGGGAACGTGAGGTCTAACATAAGACACCAATAGTTGTCCCGAAGATGAGACCCGAAGGAGGGAAGTGACCTGAACATATCGACGCAGAGCAGAAACCACGCAAAGCAGCGGTTCCGTAGGAAAAAAGGGGTAGAAGACTGACAAGGAATCCGATTTCGTACGACGTGACACTTGGAAGGTAACTCCCTCGGGGGAGACCGAGAAGGCGTCAATGTCGAAAGCCCGCACGTCCGAAACTCTGCGGAACGAGACCAGACAAAGTAGGAGTGTTAGTTTGGCCGACAGTTGTCGAAGTGAGAGTCTGTCGTTATCTGGCCAGTCTCGCAGAAACTGTAGGACGACTTCTACGTCCCATAACCGAGTGTACTTGGGCCTGGGGGGCCTTTGAAGTCTGATGCCCCTGAGGAGGCGGCATACCAGAGGGTTTTTCCCGACGGGTGTACCCAGGACCGGAACGTGAGCCGCTGAGATCGCGGAGCGCACGACGTTGAGGGATCGGTAAGACCTGCCCGCGGAGTATAGGTGGGAGAGAAAATTCAAGATGGCCGTTACAGGTGCCGTAAAGGGATCAAAGTTCCGTTCACTGCACCAAGCGGACCAGGAATTCCATGCTGCAAGATAGCATCGTCTGGTTCCTGGTGCCCACGAATCCCATAAGAGGTCTCTAGCTGTCTGCGATAAGTCCTCGCCCCTTAGGGCCAAGCGCCCCTGAAAGAGTCCAGGCTACTAGAGTGAGGCGGTCTTCCAGAATGAGAGGATGGGGGTTCCCTCTCGGGTCTGTGAGGAGTGTCGGGTAGGACGGTATGAGGAGAGGATCCCTGTAGGATGAAGCTAGAAGGTCCGGGAACCATGGTTGGCTCTGCCATAGGGGAGTGATGAGGAGCAGAGACCCGCGTTGCGTCTTTAAGTATTGTATCGTCCTTGCCACCATGGCAAATGGGGAAAGGCGTAAGCGCCCCTGGGTGGCCATGGTTGGAGAAAGGCGTCTACTGCTTTGCTCTCCGGATCTGGTAGCCAGCTGAAGTACTCGTCCGTCTGCCTGTTGTTGCGAGATGCGAAGAGGTCTAGGTGGAGGGAGCCTCTCCTGACCGAGAGGCGATGGAAGATCATTGGGTCCAGTCTCCAGTCGCTGCTGTCCCGCCAATGGCGAGAGAACCAGTCCGCTGTCAGGTTCGTTTCGCCCGGGAGATATTCTGCCATGAGGGAGATTTTCCGGGGAAGGCAAAACTCAAATATTTCTTTCGTAATCTCTGAGAGGAGTCTGGACCGGGCCCCTCCCAGTCTGTTGATGTAACGGACCGCTGACACATTGTCCATCCGGAGGAGGATGCAGCAGTTGGTCCGGTTTCTCGCTAGGCTGCGAATTGCAAACGACCCCGCTAGAAGTTCTAGGCAGTTGATGTGGAGTTTGAGTTCCTGGGAAGTCCAAGTGCCTCCCGTCGAACTGCCTTCGCAGGTGGCGCCCCATCCCCAGAGGCTGGCATCTGATTCCAGGACCATGTCGGGCGTGTTCCCGAAGATGGCTCGGCCATTCCACGCTTCCATGCTGTCCAACCACCATCCAAGTTCTTCTTTGACTTCCTCCGTCACCGGAACCGTTTGGTCGTACGAAGGGTTCTGGCGGAGGAAGGAAGCCTTCAAGCGCTGCATCGCTCTGTAGTGGAGTGGACCCGGGAATATCGCCTGGATAGATGCGGATAGCAAGCCCACGATCCGAGCCAGGTTGCGGAGTGGAATGGAGTGGCTGCGAATGGCTCTGCGTATTTCCTTCTTGATGGCTGTGATCTTTGAGGTCGGGAGCCGTAGTGTGCTGGTCTTGGAATCTATCTCGAAGCCCAGGAATTGTATCTTCTGGGCTGGGGATACTTTTGAAAGTTCACCACGAAACCTAGGGACGTGAGGAGTCGGGTGGTATATTTTGTGTGTTGCGTTAGACTGTACCTGTCTGAGGAAAACAGTAGCAGGTCGTCCAGGTAAATAATGCACCGAATTCCTTGAGTGCGTAGTCGAGACACTACTGGCTTCAGTAGTTTGGTGAAGCACCACGGTGCTGAGCTGAGGCCGAAGGGGAGGCATGTAAACTGCCAGGGGCGGCCTTGCCATCGGAATCTGAGGAACTGTCGGCAGGATGTATGGACGGGTACCGATAGGTAGGCGTCCTTGAGGTCCAGTCTTGTGAACCAGTCCCCTTCTTGGAGCAGATCTCTTAGGAGATGGATGCCTTCCATCTTGAAATGTCTGTATGTTACGAAAGCATTGAGCTTCCTTAGGTTTATAACCGGCCGTAAGTCTCCGGATTTCTTTTTCACTAGAAAAATGTTGCTGAAGAAGCCGTTTTGGTAGTGAGCGGGTTCTATCGCTCCTTTGGCCCTGAGTTCCCGTAGTTCGCCATCGATTAGAAGGCGATCTTCCTTGGAGCACTGAATGGGGTACGGTGGGGCGGTCTGGGACGGGGTTTCCACAAAATCTATGATGTAGCCTTGGACCGTCTGGAGGATCCATGCGTCCGTGGAGATGGCTGTCCAGTTCTGAAAAGACAGAGCGATACGACCTGCAGTATACGGGGTTAGTGGACATTGAGGCATTATGATGCTTACCTGTGGGGAAGCGTGCTCTGCCACGGCTACGAGGTCCTCTGCCTCTGTCTGCTCCACGGGTGTAGGAGAAGGGCTGCCTGAAACCCACTTCCGGGTAGAAGGGTTGGGGTCTGTGTGAGCGGGGGCCAGAGGGCCAAAAACGGCTGGCTGCTCGGCCCCTGTAGCGGCCAGCCCGTCCAAAAACACCCCGACTGGGGTAGCCCCTGAATACTCGCTTCATTGAAGTTTGAGCCTTATTGAGCGAGGTGAAAATGTTTACGTGCTTATTAAGCTCTTTGAGGAAGGCTTCCCCAAACAATTTGCCCTGTGCAAGCGGTCCCAACTCCTTGGTGCCCAATTCCACCAGCTTTCCGTCAATACGGAGCAGCGCTGCTTTACGCCTCTCAGAGGAGAGGGCTACATTGGTGTTACCAACAAAACAAAAGCACCTCTGTGCCCATTCTCTTATATCGTGTGCCCACTCTTTAACCATGCTGGTATCAAATCCGTCAGCCCTTGTAAAAGCATCGTCCGCCAAAAACATGATGCGGGAAAGTGGGCCAATAGAGTCTAGGAGTTTGTCTTGAACTCCGTGGAAGCCCTTCTCCACTCCTCTCCTGGGGTCCCGGCCACCCCGAGACATGAATGTGTTCATGACCTGGTCGAATTCGGGGGTTTGGGCCACGTTGTCCGGAAGGGAAGGGCGAGGGCATTCCGATCATAGTCGGTTGCGCACCGTTTTGTCCAGGGGTTTGCGGAGCCAACGGTGCATACATTTGGAGAGATGGTCGGGGGGGGGGTCCAGTCCCCCGAACGCGGGTGCCGTATATTGCGGGGGTCGAATAGACATTGCCCCGTGGGGTCCAGAATGGCTTCCCCTTCTTCTTGGACCGGTGTGGGGTCGTCCGGCAGTTGGATGTCGTCCAAGAAGGTGCCTTTTAGGAGACCCGTATGGGATCCCGTGTCCAAACCCCAGTCATTGTCTTGATCGGAATCTGCGGCCTGCCACTCATCTAACACAGCCATGGAGCGTGTTTGTTCTTCCCCCTCATCCGAGGAGTAATGGGCGGGGGTGGGTGGGGCTGGCCTGTGGCGTTTGGCAGGTGCCTTGCCTTTGCCCGGGTTGTCATTCCTTTCCTTGCCCTTCCAGTGGCGTTTGCTGGGCCGTGAGTCGGCCTGGGCATGGGATTCTGAAGCCTCAGAGTCATAGTCATGGGCTTGGGCTGTTGTGACTTTTTTAGTCTGATCGGCAGTTGCCGTCATAACCCTGGATAATGCTTTCTCCATAGAGGCGGAGATGAATTCCGCAATCATGGTTTGGAAGTCTGCAGGGTTTTGAGGTGTATCCATGATAATAGGAGTTGGGCCGCTGTAATAGCTTGAAGCACAGAAAAGGTTGGGCTAGGGGTCTGTCCCAGTTAGTGAGAAAAAAAGGGGGGTACCTGCAGTACCCAGTTAACCCCAGCAGGGTAGGTATTGGTAGATATATAAAACACAGTGAAGTGTAAAAAGGCAAACCCCAGCAGGGTGAATATGATAAATCTGGTAGTAAAAAAGCACCAGTTTCCCCAGCAGGGAATATTGGGATTTTTCTTCTGGGCCACACCCAGGTATAAATGCTCAAATATATATATAGGTGGCACGAAATCCACCTGATAGCAGCAGTACTAAATATAGGGCTTCACCCTGTAAGTGTGCAAAAGCACCAGTAGGCAGTAAAATAGTTTTTAATTATGGGGCCACACCCCAAGCACAGGTAAATAACTTTATAGATGACTGACCTGGGGACCCCTGCCTGGTTGTGTCCGGTTACTGTGTGTACGGGCGCCGGAATGAGGAGACCGCAATGCTCCCAAGATGGCGGCCGTGGATCTCGCGAGATGCGAGATCCAAGATGGCCGCCGGAGGAGCGGGAAAAAACGGTTTCCCGCTGTGCGGCTACAGTGAAAGTGGCTGTGAAGCCGTGTGGAGGAAAAAAGGGGGGTGGAGGGTGAGCGTTACCCTCAGGGAAAGTGTGAGACAGTCGGTCCGACGGCGGAGAAAGCCGGCGGACCGAGAGGGTGAAGAAAAGGAGAGAGACCCTGTGAAGAAAACAGGGAGGGGGAAAAAGACTCCCCCAAGAGCGAAACCCCAAGGGGGCAGATGAAATAAAGGTAGAAAACAATAGAGCAAATATAAAAACTACATATATAAGTTAAAATCCAGTATTATATAAAAATTACATATAGTATACAATAGTGAAAAGGGAAGAGCCAAAAACTCTGACCTGTCTGCTGATGGAGCAGTAAAGAAAGAGGGGGAGGAGCCTCATTACTGTGAATACTATACCTCCTACTTTCTTTTGATTTGTTAATGTTTTCACCTTTTTTCTTTACTGCTATGTGAGTTAGTAAAGAGAGTTAATGCAAAATATGAAGCCTCCTGTCATGTGGTAAAATTGCACTCACACTTTGTAAAGTTATATCAAGCGTCACTGGAAGATTGGGGGGCAGTTTTGCACGGTCCTGCAGTCCGGCAAGTAGATGAAGAGACTGGAGGTTGCCGCGTGCGTGTCACCGATCTCCCCTTCTGCGTTCCAAGTGCAGCTCGGTAAAGTGTTTACAGTAAGTGCCGAAAAGTATTGCTGTCCTTACACGTTTCGTGAGTATGTGCTCACTTCATCAGAGGCTATTGGGCGAGTAACATCCTCGGGTTTAAATAGCTGATGTTCGGCTTATATTAACCCCTTCAAGTACAGTCCGTACTCGCTCGATAGATAGCAATACTATAATGTACATTGTGATAAATAATTCATTATTGTACATTTTTATACACATGAATATTATGAGTTGAAAAGCATTCATAAAATTACTTTGTTGTGCAAACTTTAAAAAGAAAAGGGGAAGTGTCTGGAAAAAAAAGGGGTACAGTTGAAATAATAATATATATGCACAAATGAAAGTGGATGTGCTTATATTAATGCATTTACCAAATTGTAAGTATCATATTTATTATTTATAGTGAAGAGACTAAGAAGAAAAGTGCTAGTATGTTTATATCTTTTATACCAACTAAATTATTATTATTACTTTTTATTGGGTTTTTCTTTTTGCATATCAAAACCCACATTTATATAATTAAATCATTCTCAACCATACTAAATTACTATCAAGTCAGTATGGACTGTACCTGAATAGGTTAACACAAACCGATACCTGCAACATATCTATAAACATACAAGCATTTTTCTTCTTAGTCTCCACTATAAATCATAAATCTGATACTTAGAAAGAACTTACTAGTCAGATCCTTCAGTTACAATTTGGTTAATGCATTACAAATGCACCAATCTCTGTACCGCCTCTAATCCCTCCAATATTCCCTTTCCTCTATCTGACCACCATCTGCTGACTTTTGACATCGTTATACCCAAGACCCAATTGAACATCAATCTCACAGAAACCTCCTATGTCTTGACCTAGAGCATTTTTCCACTAAGCTCCAAACTCTCCTTTTACCTATCTCAAACCTCACCTGTCTTACCTCTGCAACCTCCTTCTACAATTCCACCCTCTCCTCTCAACTAGACATCATGGCACCTCCTACATTTAAACACAGCAAGCGCCCCCAACAACAACCTTGGCACACCAAGCCGACTCGATATCTCCAAAAATGCTCCAGAACTGCTGAACGCTGTTGGAGAAAGTCTCACTGTGCGTCACTATAAATGTATGCTGCGCTCATACAGCTTGGCTCTTTCCTCTGCAAAAGTAAATTACTTCAATACCCTCATAACCACACTCTCCAGCGAACCCAAACGACTATTTCACACATTTAACTCTCTTCTTCGCCCTATTGTTCCTCCTCCACCTACTAACTTGACCGCCTCAGACTTTGCAACTCACTTCACTGACAAGATCTCTACAATCAGAGAAGAGATGTCTCATCTTTCTTCTTGACCTTACAATACTTCCCCTAACCTCACTCCCTCCCTCAACTCACTTCACTGACAAGATCTCTACAATCAGAGAAGAGATGTCTCATCTTTCTTCTTGACCTTACAATACTTCCCCTAACCTCACTCCCTCTGCTGTTCTATGTTAATTCGCACACGCTACAGCGGAAGAGGTTTCTGCTCTGCTCCAGTCCTCCCGCCCCACCACCTGCTCCCTAAATCCAATGCCCTTGCATCTTTCTCTACCTCTAACTAAAATTCTCAATCTCTTTCTCTCCTCTGGCATATTTCCATCGCCCTTCAAACATGCAACTATAACCCCAATTCTAAAGAAGCCAAACCTTGACCCTAACTCCTCGTCCAACTACCGTCCTATCTCGCTACTGCCTTTTGCATCCAAGTTCCTTGAAAGATCATTGTGTATGCAAGCTTGACAGACTTCCTCGAGTTCAATTCTCTGCTAGACCCACTTCAGTCTGGTTTCCACGCTAAGCACTCTGTAGAAACGGCACTGACCAATGTATCCAATGATGCTCGCTGCCTAGGTGTTCTCTTTGACTCCAACCTCTTCTTTATGCCTCATGTTCAGTCTATCGCCAAATCCTGCCGCTTCTATCTCAAAAACATTGCGCGCATCCGACCCTACTTAACGCCAGATGTGACTAAGGTGCTGGTCCATTCCACTGTCCTTTCTCGCCTTGTCTAATGTAATCCGCTTCTCAGTGGTCTTACATGCTCCCAACTAGCACCGTTACTGTCCACCTGCACCGCCCAAGCCTCACCCTAATGTCAGTCCCTACATTGGCTTCCTGTAAGATATAGGGCTCAATTTAAAATTCTGGTTCTTGCTTTCAAATCTCTACATAATGCTGCTCCCACCTATCTATCCTTCCTAATATGGGAAGTATGTCCCGTTTAGGCCCTTACACTCTGCTGAAGACTTACATCTATCTTCTGTCCGTACTCCCACCTCTGATGCTTGCCTTCAAGACTTTTCGAGGGCTGCACCGTTCATATGGAACTCACTTCCCTCCTCCGTTAGATGCTCACCCAGTCTCTACTCCTTCAAAAAATCATTAAAAACCCACTTCTTCATAAAAGCGTATCAATTAAACTGTTTATGGCTCCCGACTGACTCCTCTCTTGCAACTGTCATTAGTCTAATACTATCCTTACCTTTTGTGTCATTTTACACCACTCCCTCTAGCATGTAAGCTCATTGAGCAGGGCCCTTAACCCCTCTGTTCCTGTGTGTCCAACTTGTCTGGTTACAACTACATGTTTGTTCGTCCACCCACTGTAAAGCCCTGTGGAATTTGTTGGCACTATATATACAATAACATAATAATAATAGAGTCCGATATGTTTTTTTTTGCAATTTATCTCATCATTGCACTGTCTTGCCTTAAAGGGAATTTGCTGGGACATCCTGGGAAAATTAACAACTTTTATATAGTCTTTCTCACTGTATAATGATGCACTTTAAATTGTTTAGAAAAGATATCATAACCATTCCCAGTTCGATGGGCAGCACCAATTGCTTATTGAAGACCATTGCTGATGTCTTTTCTCCATTGCATTGTGATAACACACAAGTGAACGCTCCAGACCAACAAACTTCTACAATAGTGGTCACACTTGCTGATGATCAATTTATCAAGGGTATTTGATTAACAGCACATGTATGATACGTAGCCTCTTAATCCCTATGGATGCAGTAAGGGTGTACTTAGTTTTTCACACATGGCATCCATTTTTGGCTTTATTTCTGTTAAATAAATCACATAAATAACACATTGTAATATGTCATTTGTTGTTGTTCATCTGAGGTTGTATTTACCTAATTTCAAGACCTGTTAAGGAACAGACGATTGTTATGTTATTATCAATAGGGTGTACTTTCTTTTTCCCATGACTGTATATAGTAACTGCCTATACTACTCATGTTCTGGATCTTTAGCGTCTAAAATAATGTACGTTTAAGCTTATCTAAAATACCAGCAAGATGACTTAATATATACTTTATACAATGTGAAACCCATCTGACATCATGTGATACCTTTTATAAAATCTATTTTATATATGATTGCACTTATCTTGTATATTCTAGATATTGTATTTGTCTCATTGCTTCCCTTTCCAATTGTTTGGTACCAGATATTCACATAAATATATAACTTGCCAAGAGTCATAATAGTAGAGGACAGAATGGTCAGGACAAGCCAGGTCAGACACACTGATATCCTTATACCTCACTGGTGCAAGAAATATGATGGCAATGACTACCCAGTAGTTCTGTTATCTAAATCAGCAGAATTTTTACATAAACCATTAAACTGTACTTATTAATCTTGCATTTGTATTTGACATAAATGAGACTTGCTTTTAGAAGTGGTAGTGTTATCCCACAGCCAACAGAATTATGTGATTGCTCTGCTTTAACAGTTTATAGAGGATTTCTGTATTATGAAGAAAAATGTATTAACGTTAATAATACAATGTATACTATAGTGGAATAATATACATATTTCTTTTTTTTTTTATTCACAGGCATTTAATACATTTATTGATGATATATTTGCTTTTATTATTACTATGCCAACATCACACCGACTGGCATGTTTCAGAGATGATGTTGTTTTTCTAATTTATCTGTACCAAAGATGGTAAGTTTAAGTGTTTCCTTTTTTCTTTTCCTGTTTTATTAATTTGACCTTAAAGGGATACTCTAAGCACCAA
This sequence comes from Pelobates fuscus, assembly GCF_036172605.1. NCBI lineage: Eukaryota > Metazoa > Chordata > Amphibia > Anura > Pelobatidae > Pelobates > Pelobates fuscus. The sequence continues at coordinate 244,193,174 of NC_086320.1, forward strand.
AACAACTTTAGCTTCATTAAGGGTTCAACAAATCCCAGGTCCCCATGGCGGCTAGAATTTTTGTCCTGGTGGGGAGATGATCAGAAAAGTCCCACTGGACCCCAGAGAAAGATCCACTCAGCTCTTTCAAAAGTAGGGAAGCTGGGTGGGAATAAGTTAAAATAAAAATTTTAATTTGTGAGTTTATGAGAAAATGTATGTGTGTGTCTGTCTTTCTCTGTGTGTGCGTGTGTCTGTTTAGGTATGTGCTCCCCTCCGATCACAAAGATTGATGATCTTAGTCATGGAGGCAAGACCAGCCATGGCAAATTCAACACAGCATGGGAAAGGTGTTTTTACTCACCTTTTTCCCCATGCTGTGGTGATTTTGTCACGGCTCGTCTTGCCTCCAGGGCTGAGATCATTAATCTTTGTGATCTCAGCTAAGTCAATGATTTCCCATTTGGGAGGATACTGCGCATGTGCAGCACAAGAAAATTTGGTGAAAACAACTAAATTAAAACCAGATTGGCAAATCTCATATTTATCAAAGCCAAATCCAATCAAAATTCCAATGTTCAACTGAATTTGCACAATCCAGCTGAATATATTCGGTTTCAACTTTAACATCTGTGCTTTTCACATCTAAATCTTATATAAAATATGGAATCCAAACCTATACAAAGCACCAATTTTAAAGAAATATGCTATAGGGTTGCTCTCTTTGTAAAATTTATTTATCATCATTTACCATGGCACAATATATATGTTGACATAGACCTTTTAAAATTACAAATCACGCAGAGGACAAGTTTGGTTTAGCTTTAATTCATTGACAATAGAATTGTAAATATATTCACGTACAGTATATGTATGTATACATTTTTGTATACAAATATCCAAAATTTGACAAGTCAAGTGTTCTTCGTGCCAGGATGTTAAACTTTATATGTTCTTCCTTATAGATGAGGTCTTGACACATGGGACACCTTTAGTAGAAACATTATAAAACTTAATTATACACCTCCCCTTAATTTAAGCCTGAAAGCCTATCTGAAAACTACACTCAAGACATTTAACCAGTGAGAGAAAACATCTCTCCAAATTTACAGGGAATAACTCAAGTAGCCCCTGGTTTGTCCCACTCCTTTCACACAGTGGCCAGAGACCAGAAAGGCCCTGGATATTCACTCTCCAGCAGCAAGTGGATCCTAAGTTAACTTAAATGGCGACAGCCCCAGAGAGGACAGCTAAATTCAAAGAGAACTTTCAAAGGCTCGTCCTTGATATTAATCCACTTTCACCAGTGTTGTGGCCGTGACTTAAAGATGAATATTAACTCCTTAAGGACAGCGGGCATTCTATACCGTCCTTTTTGGTGTGGCTCTAAACGCTGGAGGGCCGCGATCCTGGGGTCAGCCTGGGAGCTCAGGCATGCCCCCTCTGCCCTGGCTATGTGATCACGGGGTCTTCCCGAACACATGGCCGGAAAAGCCAGCTTGTGCATTGCCTGCAGGATGACTGCCTGAACTCTCAGGCTGTCCCATTAGAGCCTGAAAAAAGTCTTTACAAGTTTATAAAGTATATAAAAAGTACTTAAATCATATATATAAATATGATCTAAGTACTTTTATATAAACATACATAATCCATTATTCTAAGTGTATTTTAATATTAATATATATAATTATATATATATAAAAATCAATAAATAATTTTAAAATATATATATACTTGTTTAAATTAGTTTTAACTGTATTTTGATATTAATATACATATCTATTTAAATAAAAATACATTTAGAATGATGTTATAAATACATATCTCTCTCTCTCTCTCTCTCTCTCTCTCTATATATATATATACATATATATACTTATATATATACACATATATACATAAATTCTACAAATATATTTATATAATATGTTTACATAATGAAGTACCGTATTTATCGGCGTATAACACGCACCGGCGTATAACACGCACCTCATTTTTAGAAAGAAATTCCAGGAAATTTCCCCCCCTCCCATAGTATTCCCCCCCCTCATCCCATAGTATTCCCCCCTCATCCCATAGTGTCCCCCCCTTTCCATAGTATTCTCCCCCCCCTCCCATAGTATTCCCCCCTCCCATAGTATTCTCCCCCCCTCCCCTCCCATAGTATTCTCCCCCCTCCCCTCCCATAGTATTCTCCCCCCTCCCCTCCCATAGTATTTCCCCCCTCCCCTCCCATAGTATTTCCCCCCCCCTCCCATAGTATTTCCCCCCCTCCCCTCCCATAGTGTACTTTCCTCCCCCTCCCCTCCCATAGTGTACTTCCCTCCCCCTCCCCTCGTGTACTTTCCTCCCCCTCCCCTCCCATAGTGTACTTTCCTCCCCCTCCCCTCCCCTCCCATAGTGTACTTTCCTCCCCCTCCCCTCCCATAGTGTACTTTCCTCCCCCTCCCCTCCCATAGTGTACTTTCCTCCCCCTCCCATAGTGTACTTTCCTCCCCCTCCCCTCCCATAGTGTACTTTCCTCCCCCTCCCCTCCCATAGTGTACTTTCCTCCCCCTCCCCTCCCATAGTGTACTTTCCTCCCCCTCCCCTCCCATAGTGTACTTTCCTCCCCCTCCCCTCCCCTCCCATAGTGTACTTTCCTCCCCCTCCCCTCCCCTCCCATAGTGTACTTTCCTCCCCCTCCCCTCCCCTCCCATAGTGTACTTTCCTCCCCTCCCATAATTACTTACCTGTTCTGAAGCGTGGGCCGGCTTCACAGCGCGCACAGCGGTACAGGAACTTTAATTTCAGGTTCCGGTTTCCGGCGGGACTGAAAGGAGGAAGTGTGCACACTATTGTGCACACTTCCTTTCAGTCCCGCCGGAAACCGGAACCTGAAATTAAAGTTCCTGTACCGCGGTGCGCGCTGTGAAGCCGGCCCACGCTTCAGGACAGGTAAGTAATTATGGGATATCGGCGTATAACACGCACCCACGATTTTTCCCCTATTTTCAGGGGAAAAAAGTGCGTGTTATACGCCGATAAATACGGTAATTTTATTAATTACAATATGAGAGACCTGTCTGATAACCCAGGCACAAAGTCCAGAGAATTTGCTTCACAACCCCTTTATTTAAAGGGACTCTCCAGCCAAGCAGTTTTACTCACCTAGTTCCAGCGCCGGGAGCCTCGTGAAGCCACGCCCCCTATTTCGTCAAAATGGCGAAATAGGCGGGCGCGAGCAGGGAGCAATCAGACGCTTCCATTTGGAAGCGTCATTGCTCCCTTGTGCGCATGCGCGGCTTAGCCGCACATGCGCACATACTTCAGAGGGCGGCATTCATGCCGCCCTCTGAAGTCCTGAGCACACTACCGCGCATGCGCGCGGCCGCGAGCTGAGCTGACTGACAGCTCAGCTCGCGGTCTTTGCCCGACCCCTCTCCTCTCTGACAGGCTTTAGAGAGAAGGCGCGCACACAGTGCCTTCTCTCTCCTGCACACGTCAGACGTATTTTCAAACGTCTGACGTGTACAGGGCCTTTTTAGGGCCCTGCATGATAGGAAGTCCCTCTAGTGGCCGTCTGAGTGACGGCCACTGGAGGTATTCCTATCAATCAATGTAAACACTGTATTTTCTCTGAAAATACAGTGTTTACATTAGATTGCCTGCAGGGAGCGATAGATCTCACCTGAACAAATACATTAAGCTGTAGTTGTTCAGGTGACTATAGTGTCCCTTTAACTCTGTAACTATCCAGAACAACACAAAACCTGTACCTGTACGGTTTTACTTGGGAGACTTTGCTGAACACAAATATTAGTGTTTCAAACAGTAAAACATATCACAACGATGATATCCTCAGTGGGAGTGCCTTTTTTGCATTTTTGCACACGCAAACTGTGCTTTCACTGACAATATAATTGTTGTGATACGTTTTACTGTTGTGAAACACTAATATTTGTGTTCAGCGAAGTCTCCCGAGTATAACAGTACCCACCATGTACAGTTTTTTATGGTGTTTTGAAAAGTTACAAAGTCAAATATAAGGCTTGCATTTACTTTTTTCACATTGAAATTTGCCAGATTGGTTATGTTGCCTTTGAGACCGTATGGTAGACCAGGAATGAGAATGATCCCCATGGTGGCATACCATTTGCGAAAGTAGACAACCCAAGGCACTGTCCAGACTTTTTTATTAGCCACTTAGTCACAAACACTGACCAAAATTAGCATTTAAATTAGTTTTTTGCCTTTTTCACACACAACCAAATATGAAGGCTAACTTTAATCTGTGTTTGTGACTAGGTGGCTACTAAAAAAGACTGGGCATACCCCATTTGTAATACCTTGGGTTGTCTACTTTTGCAAATGGTATGCTATCATGGGGGTAATTTTCTTCCTGGGCTACCATACGGTCTCAAAGACAACATGACCTGTCTGGCAAATTTCAATGTATATAAACTGGAAAATGTAATGTGCTATATTTGACCCTGTAACTTTCCAAAAAAAACATAATACCTGTACATGAGGGGTACTTTTGTACTCGGGAAATATGTGTCCTCTATTGCAGTAGCAGATAAAAATATTATGAAATTCACAGTCATTAAAATACCATGCAGAACTAAAAAAAATTCTTAATTTCCCTCATTTTTTAAATATTTTTTTCATATTAAATTATGTTTAATATATAAATATTTGATGTGAAATGAAAACACTGTTTCTCCTGAACAAAATTATATATGATAAGTGTTGGTGCATTTAATATGAAAAAGGTGAAATATGGTTGAACAACATTTAGTTCAAATTCCAGGTTTTGTTAACGTTTTGTTTGATCTTAATTTGTACAACTGCCTCAGTCCTTAAGGGGTTAATCTTGTAATTAATATATAATAATTAAGCTATAATTAACTACATTAATATTTTTGATAGTTCATGGTATTATAGTTGAATACGTGGATAGAAAATACACAAAATATTGTAATATTAAATGTATATTTAATATAATTATAATAACGAGTGAGCACATGCTAGCAGAATGTCAATTTACTACAATAATTATACAATACAAAACTACAACATATTACTTACAAAAGGCTTTAACAGTTGCTATATGTTACAATGGAATCACATGGTACTGATACCGGAGAAACTGACGGAAGCCAAGCACAGAGAGATGGACACAGGTTTCTTCAGGAAGGAAAAGATTCTTTATTCGATTCACCGACCGGGACTCAGAGGGACTAATGTCACCAAAAAACAGCAAAGTCTGAGTCCTGATCATACAGTGTAGGTCCCTTATATAGGCATGTAGCTCCTCCCATAATCCGTTCAACCTACACATACTCTTATCTAATCAACCGAATAGAGACTAAAATCCTGTTTGACCACATGCCTTGCCCAGCACAATGGAGGAGGGGAAATACTCGTATATCCTGTATTCCTACATATGCTCCTTACACTACTGATTGTATCTTAGCTACGTGTAACTGACTAACTGATACATCAACATATGCAAGTGCACATACCACGTGGCAATCTTGTCCTAGTAAATTTATTTTTACTGAGATTCCACCACAGTACAATACAAAACAAGACCTTTCTAGGGCTAAACAGTCAGCTGCTATATTCTTTGGCAGACAATGAGAGAGTAAATGGAGCCTGAATCCCTCCTACATCTGGCTTTTATTCCCAGTGTATTCCTAAGTAGGCTGGCCTGTGATGTCACTGCCAGATGCACATGGCCTCTAAAGTATTAAAGGAACACTATAGTCACCTAAATTACTTTAGCTAAATAAAGCAGTTTTAGTGTATAGGTTATTCCCCTGCAATTTCACTGCTCAATTCTCTACCATTTAGGAGTTAAATCACTTTGTTTCACTTTATGCAGCCCTAGCCACACCTCCCCTGGCTATGATTGACAGAGCCTGCATGAAAAAAAAAAAAACTGTTTTCACTTTCAAACAGATGTAATTTACCTTAAATAATTGTATCTCAATCTCTAAATTGAACTTTAATCATATACATGAGGCTCTTGCAGGGTCTAGCAAGCTATTTACATAGCAAGGGATAAGAAAATCTTAATTAAAGAGAACTTGCAATAAAGAAAGCCTAAATAGGGCTCTCTTTATAGAAAGTGTTTATGGAAGGCTGTGCAAGTCACATGCAGGGAGGTGTGACTAGGGTTAATAAACAAAGGGGTTTAACTCCTAAATTGCAGAGGATTGAGCAGTGAGGCTGCAGGGGCATGTTCTTTACACCAAATCTGCTTCATTAAGCTAAAGTTGTTCAGGTGACTATAGTGTCCCTTTAAACTCATTATGCTTTATTTTATGACAGAAATCATTATATTAATACCATTACAACCAGTGATTTGAGCAGTGGTATTAGACTGCAGTCATTTTAAGAAGCACCAAGTTCCTGCAACCGTGTCAGTGTTATTATTGGCTATCTGTTTGGCTGATCTGAGGCAAGCCATAACAGTTCACTGCTCATTTTAAGAGTTGTGAATAAGTTAATTTTTTTTAAAGAATTAAAAAAAAAAAAAAAGCCACTAGGCTAGCACTCTAATTTAGTGAGGCTGCCTGATGCAGATAAACTTGTGAGACTCCTTGCTAATGCTACCTCTTGGTCAGACTCTTATTGCAAGTTTTAAAAAGACAAAGATAGGAAGAGATTTCTCCTGACTTCCAGCTGCTCTGGAGCCCATGTGCAGATGAGGATTAACTTGGGTTCACTTGTGTCCCTAATGGAAGGAAAAGAGGATTTATACCTGTGGAGTTCTAAAGTAAACTGGCTCCATGTCACGGTTGCTGTTACCTTATACACAGGAAAAATAATATCCATAAAGTGAGTGTCCTACTTGGGATTGGTGCGTAGCATATGCAGCTTCCAGGGGGTGCTGCATGGCAACCACGATGTCTCCAGTCCTACATCGCTCTAGTCAGAGTGAACGCGTTCCGACACCCCTGGTGCAGACCATGGTCTGCACTACCCCACTCCTGCGAGGCTGCAGGATCCTTGTGGCAGCATTGCGCACCTACTGGAGTCTTTAGTAATTACTTGACCCTATAGATTTAGGTTTTTACATTAAAATAAATTGACAAGTCATCTGCCCTTCACAAGTCACAACCCTTTGTGTGATTTGGTGCAGGGTGATGATCCTGTCCAATATAATTTTTGTTTGTCCGTATATAAACTTCCCTCTTTTTGAGGATCATTGCCCTGTCATAGGTTTTTGATAAAAATGAAAATCCAGCGCACTCACTTATCTACTAAACAGCTATTTTGGTTCTGAACAATTTTGTTAGTTTTATTAACACCTAATCTAGGCAAAAGATAATGGGGGTTTAGTTACATTATATGATCATACATTGCATAAGCCTGCCACAATGCCAATGTACCCCATCTTTGGCAGGCCCTACTCTGTCTGCTAAATGATCTACTCACTTAGGGAAATCCTTCCATCTCGCTTTCTCTGCAGTACAAGGCTTAAATAGGGTCCTGAGATGAGGCGCCTGTAACAGGGAAGGGTGCAAAACCAAAGAGCTGGCTAGACTCCAAAATATATACATATGGAAGAAAACAAGGGTTTGGCTGCACTCACCTAAACATGTTTAACCCCTTAAGGACACATGACATGTGTGGGGTGCTGCTGGGGGCCAATAAGTACAGTAACATTTTTAATCCAGCGCACTAACTTATCTACTAAACAGCTATTTTGGTTGCATGCATGTATGATCATACAATGTAACTAAACCCCCATTAGTTTTTGCCTAGATTAGGTGTTTTTAATAAAACTAACAAAATTGTTCAGAACCAAAATAGCTGTTTAGTAGATAAGTGAGTGTGCTGGATTTTCATTTTTACTGTACTTATTGGCCCCCAGCAGCACCCCATATAAACATGTTCAGGTGAGTGCGGCCAAACCCTTGTTCCCTGTTTAGTCTACCCGAGAGTGCGTACTGAATAGTTGTTGTGTTTCCTGTTTCTGACCCGGCTTCCTTGTTACTATCCTGATTTTCTATTTTCCTGACGTCAACTTATTTGTATTTTGAGTATTTCTGGCATCCTTGACCTTGGCTTTCATTTGACTCTGCATTTATGCCTTCCTAGGGCACACATTAGCCTAGCCACTCTAAGGTCCGGTATGCATATCTCCCTCTTCCTTTTTCATTGGTTTAGTTACGGTTTCCCTAAATTCTGTGTGAAGGGGTTACCCGATCTTGACAAGTACCAGGCTTTACGGTGTCTGGATTTAACGATTTACAAGCGAGAATCAAAGTCAGGAATAGTTGAGGTCAGGGATACATTGATAGGGATACATTGATATGGATGCATTAAAAAGAAGCCAGGTAGGATACCAGAAATACACAGGTCAATATACAAGCCGGGTCAAGATACCATAAGATAAGAGGGTCAAAATGAAGCAAGGTCAATAACGGGAGAGTTGCATGAGCACTAAACGTATTGCTATACAGAAACTACAATAGGGAAATCCGTAAGGGCCTGAACAGGCTTTAAATAGGTTTACATGTGTTCTCATTGGTCCACATTATCTCTGCGACTCCAAAAAGCATGGGGTCACATAAATAACACGGTCTCTTTAACCCCTTAAGGACACATGACATGTCTGACACGTCATGATTCCTTTTTATTCAGAAGTTTGGTCCTTAAGGGGTTAAGGGCGTGATGTCAAATTTCACAGTTTTATTTAAGGGCCCGTAGTTCAGCCCGTGAACCAGCAGAGGGAGCCGTTTGCAGGACCGTTCCACGTTGCGGCACTGGCTGAATAGCCAATACCTACATTCGGTCTCCCAAATTGTTCCCTCTGCTGGTTCATGGGCCGAACTACAGGCCCTTAAAATTTTAAAAAGTTAAAATTGACTTGAGAACTTAAATAACTCTTGCGCATGCAGCATTGCTGTAACAGCCCGTCTGGTCATTGCAAATTATTCATAGTCCCCAAAAGGTAACAGTTCCAATTTAAGAAAGCTGCCACTTCTGCAAAGTCACTTCTGCAAACCCTTATTGCCAAGAGCTGCAGATGGTGAATGTTCTTCAGGGACACCTGGACTCTTTATGTGTCAGGTGCAGTTTCTTCTAGGCTTTCGGCACCACCCTCTACAGCAGTGGTTCCCAACCCAGTCCTCAAACCCCCTACCAGTCCAGAACTTTTATTGTTCCCTCATTTGTCTGTTTGTTTGGCCCTGTCCGTAAGGTCCCCACGCTTATTTCTTTTATACCGAACAATTCACAGAACGTCCGGCCACCCAGCATGGAAGTGTGCTGCTGATTAACCTCTTGGCCTCATTAGAACGTTGTGGTTAACCACAGACACTTCCTAATTGTTGAATGCCGACTGGGTGGTCGTCGTTTGTATGCCGACCATGAGGCGGCGCCCATCTTGGACAAACGAATGCTCAGTTGTGTTCGTCGATGGTTTCATGGAACTAAAAACGGACACTGTTTCTCCTAAACACTGCTGAAAGCCGCCGACCTCCCCAGCATACGAGCGCCAGTCAGTTCGGTAGTTTCTTTTCACGAATCGACTTATCCCAGATAGCTGTGCCATGGAGCCCATTCGTATAACGAAAGACTATGTAAAAGACTTTGGCTCCATGGCGATTGAACTGTGTGTATAGGATCTGAGCGCCATTCGGTAATAATGTGCACTCAGATCCCAGCTATCTGGGGATGTGTTGAATGTATCTATTGTGTTCGGTAGTTCTTGTATTATGTATTTTTATGTATTTTCACTATTCTGTATAAAATGGAGTTTGGGCTCTGTCCTCGGAGATAATTGAGTTACTTCCCAATTATCTTCAGGACAGAGAGGAGGGTCCTATACAGTAAAAGAGGAGTGTTTGTGTCTTCAACTCTGTGATTGGCTAATGTACAATAGGTGTCCCAGTTTTCCACCATGTCCCCTAGGGGAGTGTCCACCTGGTGCAAAACCTGCATAAATACCGGGCAGGTAGCCCATAATAAACCAGATTCCTGCTGACCCTCAATACAGAGCTTTGTTTCGTACTTGGGGGGGATTTATTCGTATGGTGATTCTCGTTCGGATGTTTGGAGGGTGTATGATTCATATGGTTCCTGTTCGGCTGATTGGAGTGATCAGTGGTTGCCTTCGTATTCGGGAAAGGAGCACCTTGCTCGGTTTTAACACCTTTTATCCCTGGGGTATCGTAACACTGTCCTCTTCAGGCTCTGCTTGCAGCTTCAGTGGAGTTTTGCATGGTGGTTGTAAGCTTCATGGTGGTGAACTCAAATACAGTTCCATTTATTTTTTTGGGCCTCATCACTGTGGTGTAGAGGTTACAGTTCTAGGCACAGTGTACACAGGGTCCACATCCGGCTTATAGTAACTTGAGGGGTCAGCATTAGGTGATTTTGTTGCACTTTTAGGGTAACTTGTCTTCTTGTACAGACATTCATACCATTGTGCAGTCTTGGCATGACTCTAGTGAAGACTGAACGTGGATCTCAAGATCCTGCACTATTCTCATTTATTTTGAGCCTCTGCAATTTATTTGTGTAGGTGGCGGTGTAGGATTTATGCTTTAACCCCACTGCTCCTTTAAAACTCTGCCCACCCCCCTTCCCTATCTTTCTCCTGCTTTGAAATTCACTCAATTAGTCTGTTCAAACCCATCTCTGGTAACATAGCTGTTATCTATCGCCCCCCTGGTTCCCCTAGTCTGTTCCTTGACCATTTATCTGTTTCCTTTCAAGTAATATCCCTTTCCTAATTCTTGGGGATTTCAGCATTCCCATTAACTCACCCCTGACCTCAGTAGCTTCCAAACTCCTTTCTATTACCTCGTCCCTCGGCCTATCACAATAGGCTAATACACATGTAGCTGGCAATACCCTCAATCTTATTTTATCTAATGCATGCACTATCTCTAAGCTCCACAACACTCCATTTCCTCTCTCAGATAACAACCTCTTATCATTTGTTCTTGAAAGCCCCCTCACCCAACAGCCTCATCCTAACCCGCCTCAACTCAGAAGGGACCTAAATTCTCTTGACCTTCAGCAACTCTCAGCTGAACTCCATTCCAAACTCTCATTCATCCCCACTTTCTCCTGTCCCTCTCTGACTATCTCCTCATATAATACTACCCTCACCGCCACCCTGGACGTTGCACCCCTGCTCCAAAGATGCACCTCAAGGAAGACGCGCCTCCAACCTTTCTACACTAAATCGAACCGCTACCTGCAGAGATGCTCTGGTTCAGCTGAACACTGCTGGAGGAAGTCCCGCACCTTGTCAGACTTCCTCCATAATAGATTAATTTTGTGTTCATATAGCATAGCCCTCACCCTTGCTAAACAGTCATACTTTTCTTCTCTTGTTAGTTCATGCTCACGCAACTTTCTCCTTTGCCCACCTCAAGTAACCCTTTAAACTTACCTTTCAGCAGATAGCCTTGCATGTACCTTACCAACAAGATTGAACAGTTAAGGAAAGAATACTCTCCCCTTTGCTCCACCCTCTCGCAACCACACATGGACCTATCTTCCCTACTCTACAGGCCTTCTCCCCAGCTACTGAACAGGAGGTGGCTTCTCTTCTCCTCTCGTCCCACCACCTGTCCGCTTTATCCAGTACCTTCCCACCTTATCCGATCTCTCTCCCCTTGTACCATCCTTAACACACATTCTAAACTGCTCTCTTTCATCTGGTGTTGTCCCTGCTCCCCTTAAGCATGCTACTGTCGTTCCCATCCTCAAAAAGCCATCCCTGGACCCATCTTTCCCTTCCTACTATGAGCCCATATCCCTGCTTCCTTTTTCTCAAAACTTCTAGAAAGACTTTTCTTTACTCGTATGACTCACTTCCTAAATTCCAACTCCCTCATCAATCCTCTTCAATTTGGCTTCGCACCCTCCACTCTACGAAGACTGCTCTTATTAAAGTTACAAATGACCTCTCTGCCGCCTTTGACACTGTTGATCATGTCCTCCTTCTCCAAACTCTTCAATCCCTCGGTCTATGTGACACTGTCCTCTTGTGGTTCTCCTTCTATCTCTCCCAGCATTCGTTCAGTGTCTCCTTGTGCAATGAAACCTTCTCCTCTCGCCTTGTCTCAGTTGGAGTCCCCCAAGGATCTGCTCTAGGTCCCCTTCTGTTCTCTCTTTATACTGCCTCTCTTGGCAAACTCATTAACTCCTTTGGATTCCACTACCATCTCTATGCTGGCATAACCCAGATATATCTCCCCTCCCCTGGTCTTTCCCCTGCGGTCCTGCAACGTGTCACTGCTTGCCTTTCTTTAATCTCTGATTGCATGTCCTCCCGCTTTCTGAAACTCAATCTCTCTAAAACTGAGCTTCTTATTTTCCCCCCTCATAATGCTGATCCTCCTCCTTCACTTTCCCTGCAAGTTGATTGTACTTACATCAGTCCATCCTTGCAAGCTAGTTGTCTTGGTATTATTGATCCTGGCCTCACCTTTGCGCCACATATCCAGTATGTTGCTATTAGTATTATGTTACAAGAGCAATCTCGCCACATTGCATTGGAGAAGCCTGGCTGCCCGCCTGCTGCCTTTGGACTATGGCCCTGGGAGATTGGGCCCTTTAAAAACAGTATTTGGCCATACCAGAGTGTATGTCACTCATTCTGGCCCTTTAAATACAGTGGGGTCATTCGGTACTTGCCCTGTGTGAACGGTGATACCCCAGATAGCTATGCCATGGAGCCCATTCATATAATGAAAGACTATGGGAAAGACTTTAGCTCCATGGCAATTGAACTGTGTGAATAGGATCTGAGCGCTATTCGGTAGTTTTGTGCGCTCAGATCCCAGCTATCTGGGGATATGTAAAATGTGTGTTATGTGTAAAAGGTGACTTTATGTATTTTAAAGTGTTTTATGTGCTCAATGGAGTCTGCCTCTAGCCCTGGATAATTGGATTAATTTCCCCATTGTCTCCAGGATAGAGGCCTCTGTAAAACCTGTTTAAACCAGATTGCCATGCTGCCAGCCAGGGACCAAAATATACTTTTACTAACTTTTGAACCCCTGGTCTGATTCATGCCATTTGTTAATATGTTGTTCCCCTGAATGGATTGATTGTGAATATGTAATTTTTATGTGAATGTGATGTATGGTTTTAGAGTTATGAATGTTAGGTAAAAAGTATGTTTTAAACTGTACGTATAATTGGGTTACCTCTCAGGCTAAGGGGAGGAGATGTGTGGGATGTAACCATTGTGTGATTGGGTAATTCATAATTGTCTGTGGGCGTCTCTCTTGCAGGGGAGAATTGCATAAAAGCAGAGTGTGTGTCATTAAAAGTCAGTCTTGTTCCAGCATTAAGCTTTGGCTCATGTGTGGATTATTTGGCGATCCCAGGGATATTTCTACTCGTGGAATATTGGGTGATTTTCTTTTATGGGAAGAAGGGAATACTTGACGGAGTAACGGATTGTACCGCCACATATTAGTAGGATGACTAATTATTCCTTTTTCCTCCACTGATACTCACTTTTTGCTTTCCCTGTCACTTCCTACACGGCTTATGCTCTAGCTAACAAGCCATCCCTGGACAGTGCCACAGCTATTAGGCATCAAAGGCCCAACATTGAAAGGCAGGTACTTGGTAGCCTTTGTATACATTTTACAATTATTATTTCTGATGTATTAAAGCTTTTGGCAGGAAGGTGCTTTAACTAGCTGTTCCCCTCTAGTCTTGTTTCCTCTGATTGGGTATAATATCCTACATATCCACTACTGATGGACTCTTACCATCCAAGGAAGGAATACAGAATTATCTAACAAATTACTTTCCTTCCAGATGGTAAGAGTTATTAGGTGTTAATGCTTTTCCTTCTGCATCTACCTCCCTGTGTGCTTTGATGATTCTTCCTGCTTTTCCTCTCTGCTTAGCTATATTTAGACCTGAGGATTCTAGAGGAAGGTCTGGAATAGTATCAGTATGCCAAAGTGTTGAATTTGACTGTTTTTGCCCCCCACCACTGGTTGTAAGAAACTCTATGCCATATGTCATGACTCATGAGGTCTCATCATATGTAAATCAGTAAATTAATTTGTCAGGTAATATTAAAATTAGATATACTGTATATACATTTAATATTCTCTGTATCAAACAGAAATCGACACTGAAAATAATAAACACATTTCTATATACTTTTATACGTATGCATAGCCAGACAGCAGCTTCTGGCAGCGTTCCTGATGAATCTTAGCCCATTGCCCATGAGTAATGGCCTCCAATTCAGTAATATTCATGGGTTTGCATGCTGCAAACATTTTTCAAATCCCACCAGAGATTTTCTATGGAGTTCAAGCCAGGTGACTGTGATGGATCTGCAGAATTTTCCAGGACTTTGTCTGCAACCAAGCCTTGGTAAAATTAGAGGTATGCTTGAGATCGTTGTTTGTTAGAAGGTCCAATGACCAAGCTTCAGCTTCCTCTCAGAAGGCATGACATTTTCTTCTAGGATTTCCTGATACTTCAATGAATCCATCTTGCCTTCCACATGCTGCAGGTTTCCAGTCCTAGAGGAGGCAGAGCAATTTAGTTGAGCCTCACACTTTCTTGTTTGCCAGCTCGATAATGCTATGTTTTTGGTCTGTCTGGTCCTCCTGTCCTACTTTCCCAGTATCCAGAGGCCTGCCATGCCTGTATGTATCCAGATGCCTGCCCTGCCTGGCCTGTATCCAGAGGCCTGGCCTGTATCCAAAGACCTGCCCCGCCTAGCCTGTATCCAGAGGCCTGCCCCGCCTAGCCTGTATCCAGAGGCCGGCCCCGCCTAGCCTGTATCCAGAGGCCGGCCCCGCCTAGCTTCTATCCAGAGGCCTGCCCCGCCTGGCCTGTATCCAGAGGCCTGCCCACAGGCCTGCCCTGCCTGGCCTGTGTCCAGAAGCCTGCCTTGTCTGGTCTGTATCCAGAGGCCTGTCCTTTCTGGTCTGTATCCAGAGGCCTGTCCTTCCTGGTCTGTATCCAGACAGAGGCCTGCCCTGCCTGGCCTGTATTCAGAGTCCTGCCCTGCCTGGCCTGTATTCAGAGGCCTGCTCTGCCTGGCCTGTATCCAGAGGCCTGCTCTGCCTGGCCTGTATCCAGAGGCCTGCCCTGCCTGGCCTGTATCCAGAGGCCCTTCTGCTACACTCAGTTATCTATGTTTAAATGTATTTAATTGCCTTCCGTAAATATCAATACACTTAATGTTTGCCTTGATTTGTGTGTATATTGTTTTTTTTTGCATTCTGTGTTCCACCCTATAGAGGGTGCTGCTCTGGTCAGCACCCCTTCCCGACCAAACCCTTGACAGTTACTCTCCAGCTTGATATAGTGTACATGGTGATGCACAAATGCAATATTGTGTGTAAAGATAACCATCTCAAGGGAGATATGAAGCAACGTAACATTTATATAACATTTTGAGTGTTACATGTATAATCTATCTTACATATATTTACTTATGTTTGCAAGAGCATTCATAACCTTGTGATTTTATTTTCTTCTCGTTTAGGCTTTATCCTGTGGATAAGACTAGAGTGAATGAGTATGGAGAGTCTTATGAAGAGAAACCAAAGCGCAAACCACATATAAATTAGACATTCATCTGAACTGTATCAATTACTTGAAAGTTACCATAGTGTGGTATGGAGAAAAGTGAAAATGTTCCAAGAGTATTTTTCAATGCTTCATACAATCATTTGGACAACATCTACATTGCCAAAAGCCTGAAATGTATTCCCTTACACTGGTAGTTTTTCTAGTTTTGTTAATACATTTTTTGTTGAAATTTGTTTAATATCAGGCAACATCGATATTAACCTTGTTGCCTAAAATCGGTTTAAACATATGACTCTTGTACAGAAGTTACTTCATTTCGTCATGGTATATATGTTAGAATGGGAAGCCTAAAATTCAAGGAGGACCATACCGTTGTTTAAGCTGTAATCTTTGGTGCACTGTGGCTTAATGGACGACATCTGGGAGGCTTTCAAATTTACCATACATGAAACTTACGGTGGTTATGTAAACATTGTATTTACATTTCTATACTGTTAAAAATTGAACTATTTTAAGAGTTGTAAAATTATAAAATCAAGTCATAACAAACATGAAATGTAATAATGTACAATATGTTGTATTTATTTTTCTTCCTTAAGCATGTTTCAAACCCTTTGGGGATAATGACATGATCGATGTAAGGGCAGATGAAGTGGAGCAACACAAATTTGCAATTTTAGTAGAAGATGTTTGCTGGCTGGTATCAACCATTAATAAAAAAAAAAAAAAAAAAAGGAAACAAAGAAATTAGTACTTTGGAATGTTAAACAAAAACCCACAAATCCACACAAAAAAAAAAACACTTAAAAAAGATATAAAGCCTTAAATGACTCTCCAGGCAGAGTCTTTTACTCACCTGGTTCCAGCGCCGGGAGCCTCGTGAAGCCGCGCCCCCTATTTCGTCAAAATGACGTAATAGGCGGGCGCGAGCAGGGAGCATTCAGACGCTTTGGAAGCGTCATTGCTCCCTTGTGCGCATGCGCGGCTTCGCCACACATGCGCACATACTTCAGAGGGCAGCATTCATGCCGCCCTCTGAAGTCCTGAGCGCACTACCGCGCATGCGCGCGGTGTGCACGGCCGCGAGCTGAGCTGACTGACAGCTCAGCTCGCGGTCTTTGCCTGCCCCCCTCCTCTGCTGACAGGCTGGAGAGAGAAGGCGCGCACACAGTGCCTTCTCTCTCCTGCATACGTCAGACATATTTTAATACGTCTGACGTGTACAGGGCCTTTTTAGGGCCCTGCATGATAGGAAGTCCCTCTGGTGGCCGTCTGAGTGACGGCCACTGGAGGTATTCCTATCAATCAATGTAAACACTGTATTTTCTCTGAAAATACAGTTTTTACATTAGATTGCCTGCAAGGAGCTATAGATCATACCTGAACAACTACATTAAGTTGTAGTTGTTCAGGTGACTATAGTGTCCCTTTAAAGGTCTTTATAAACATACCACAAAAAATATACAATATTTTGAGAACAGTGTAAAGGGACACTCAAAATACTACAACATGTATGCATTTTATAGCTTTTAGTCTAAATAATTTACTGTATTTAGTGAATGCCCAATTATGTGCTGGTTTTGAAGAAAAGAAAGTTTTGTAGCAGTCTGCAGTTTCACATTGCCTTTCCTAACACAAACCCAATTCTAAAACCATTTCATCTTGCTGGTTGCTGTACTGCAGAATATTTGTTTTTTCAGAATTCCATAAGACCATGCTTTCTATCAAAAACACCAAGCTTTCTGGTGGTTGTAGTTTAGAGCTTTTATAAGTAGAAAGCTGATAACTGAATTAAAACCACAGAAATTCCATTTGTAGGATAACATCACAACAAAACTTATTAGAACATCCTGATTGGTCGACCACCAACTTGTGTTGTGCAGGTAAATCCTTTAAGTTTATTTTAATTTCAGTAGCTTCAAGTGTGTGTGTGTGTGATACACAGTATTTCACAAGTGAGTAAACCCCTCACATTTTTTTTATATTTTATTATCTTTTTATGCGACAGCACTGAAGATATGACACTCTGCTACAACGTAAAGTAGTAAGTGTACAGCCTTTATAACAGTGTAAATTTGCTGTCCCCTGAAAATAACTCCACACGCAGCCATTAATGTCTAAACCGTTGGCAACAAAAGTGTGTCATGTGACTCGTTAGTGTTACAAGGTCTCAGGTGTGAATGGGGAGCAGGTGTGTTACATTTGGTGTTATCACGCTCACTCTCTCATACTGGTCACTGAAAGTTCAACAGGGCACCTCATGGCAAAGAGCTCTCTGAGTATCTGAAAAAAATAATTGTTGCTCTACATAAAGATGGCCTAGGCTATAAGAAGATTGCCAAGACCCTGAAACTGAGCTGCAGCACACTGGGCAAGACCATATGGCGGTTTCACAGGACAGGTTCCACTCAGAACAGGCCTCGCCATGGTCGACCAAAGCAGTTGAGTGCACGTGCTCAGCGTCATATCCAACATTGTCTTTGGGAAATAGACGTATGAGTGCTGCCAGAATTGCTGCAGAGGTTGAAGGGGTGTAGGGTCTGACAAGCAGACTAAGGACATGGAATACTGGAACCATGTCCTGTGGTCCGATGAGACCAATATAAACTTATTTGGTTCAGATGGTGTCAAGTGTGTGTGGCGGCAACCAAGTGAGGAGTAACCTACAGTCAAGCATGGTGGTGGGAGTGTCATGGTCTGGGCATGCAGGAGTGTTGCCAGCACTGGGGAGCTACAGTTCATTGAGGGAACCATGAATGCCAACATTTATTGTGACATACTGAAGCAGAGCATGATCCCCTCCCTTCGGAGACTGGGCCATAGGGCAGTAACGACCCCAAACAGACCCGGGCTGGCCATCAGATTTGCCCAGTGTGCCGCGATGTCCATGGCCGAGGCCAGCAGGGGAGGTCATAGGATCTCCCAGACCGGTTCCATGAATGGCCGGCACTATCCGAGCACCGGCCCCACTGTTTTCCATGAAGGGCCGGTGGGGAGCTCCCTCACTGGCCTACATGTAGTGTATTTCGGCCGCCGGCAGGGGAGAGAGGGAGGTCGACAGGAGAGAAACTCAGAGGAGCTCAATCTTGCTGGGTTCCAACGCTCCGGGTCTCGCGAGAGTGAACTCTAGCCCCACAGACTAGAGTTAATTTACCACTAGGACCACCAGGGATGGCATATTTTTTATTTTATTTGATATATTTTGATAATCTGCCCCCCCCAACACACAAGCCTTCCAAACATATTCACACACCAGCACACACACTGCACCCCTGACACTCAAAGTACCCTCACACACACTGTACCTTTGAGACTCACAGCACCCTCTCACACACACACAAACGCACACTGCAGACCTGACACTCACAGCACCCTCACTTACACACACACACAAATTGCACCCTGGATACTCACACACACACACTACACCCCTGACACAGCACTCACACACACACACACACACTGCACCCCTGACACTCACAGCACCCTCACACACACACACTGCACCCCTGACACTCACAGCACCCTCATACACACACACTGCACCCCTGACACTCACAGCACCCTCACACACACACACACTGCACCCCTGACACTCACAGCACCCTCACACACACTGCACCCCTGACACTCACAGCACCCTCTCACACACACTCCATGCACCCCTGACACTCACAGAACCCTCACTCACACCGCACCCCTGACACAGCACCCTCACTCACACACACACTCCACCCCTGATACTCACAGCACCCTCACACACACACACTGCACCCCTGACACTCACAGCACCCTCACACACACACACTGCACCCCTGACACTCACAGCACCCTCACACACACACACTGCACCCCTGACACTCACAGCACCCTCACACACACACACACACACTGCACCCCTGACACTCACAGCACCCTCACACACACACTGCACCCCTGACACTCACAGCACCCTCACACACACACACACTGCACCCCTGACACTCACAGCACCCTCTCACACACACACAAACGCACACTGCAGACCTGACACTCACAGCACCCTCACTTACACACACACACAAATTGCACCCTGGATACTCACACACACACACTACACCCCTGACACAGCACTCACACACACACACACACACACTGCACCCCTGACACTCACAGCACCCTCACACACACACACTGCACCCCTGACACTCACAGCACCCTCATACACACACACTGCACCCCTGACACTCACAGCACCCTCACACACACACACACTGCACCCTCACACACACTGCACCCCTGACACTCACAGCACCCTCTCACACACACTCCATGCACCCCTGACACTCACAGAACCCTCACTCACACCGCACCCCTGACACAGCACCCTCACTCACACACACACTCCACCCCTGATACTCACAGCACCCTCACACACACACACTGCACCCCTGACACTCACAGCACCCTCACACACACACACTGCACCCCTGACACTCACAGCACCCTCACACACACACTGCACCCCTGACACTCACAGCACCCTCACACACACACACACACACACACACTGCACCCCTGACACTCACAGCACCCTCACACACACACTGCACCCCTGACACTCACAGCACCCTCACACACACACACACTGCACCCCTGACACTCACAGCACCCTCTCACACACTCCATGCACCCCTGACACTCACAGAACCCTCACTCACACCGCACCCCTGACACAGCACCCTCACTCACACACACACACACTCCACCCCTGATACTCACAGCACCCTCACACACACACACACTACACCCCTGACACTCACAGCCCCCTGACACATAGCGTCCTCTTACGCACATAGCACCCTCACTCAAACACAGCACCCTCTCACACAGCACACACACTGCAATCCTCACACACTGCAACCCTCTTGTACACACACTACCCCCTCACACACACTGCACAATACTCTTTCCTGGCATTTTTGTCTCCTGGTATCCCATGGAGACACCAGAGACAAATTTCAAGCAAACACAGTACAAGCCTGTTATTAAATTTGCTTGCGCTGTGCAGAACAAATACAGGACATGGTCTCCCCTCTAAGAGCATTAAAACAACATGCTCATTTTGTGATGGGGCGTGCTTGTCATTGGTGATGACAAAACACACCCTATCTGGCCCCACCCCCTTTTCAGTGGGCCTCTGTAATTGAAAAATGCCCAAACCAAATTTTCTTCCCAGTCCAGCCCTGACCCCAAACACACCTCCAAGACGACCACTGCCTTGCTAAATAATCTGAAGGTAAAGGTGATGGACTGGCCAAGCATGTCTCTAGATCTAAACCCATCTGATAGAATAATAACCATTTCCCCGATCAGCCGTTGTGAGTGGAGCTGCGGGTATGTTGGGGGGGGTACATGCTTGGTTCCAGATCCCCAGCAGAGCCGGCCGGCTGTTCTCACGGACATCCCGGTGTACCAATACAGCTTACTGCACACACTTCCGGGTATGGGAGGAGCCTGTGCGCACCATGTGCCATGCCTAGCTTATATTTAAGGCAGTCAATGTGCTGGCAATGTCCCAATCTGGGTAAAGGAGTCACTAACTGTGTTGCTGGGTGACTGTGAGGGGCCATTAGAGTACACTGCCATAGCTCTGCACTCTCTTTCTGTCACTGTTGTGTATGAGAGTGAATTTAGTAGAGTAGGCTGAGAGCTATGTAAGGGAGGAGGGAGTGACTGTGTTTGTCTCTTGTAAATAGTGTGTTTGGTGGGAGAGTAGTGTGTGTGTGTACATTGGAGGCTGAGGTCTATGAGGGGGCTGAGTGTGTCTAGTATTATGTGTATGTTCCTGGAAGTGTGTTTTGTGTGTGCTTCACTGTATAGGGGT
This sequence comes from Pelobates fuscus, assembly GCF_036172605.1. NCBI lineage: Eukaryota > Metazoa > Chordata > Amphibia > Anura > Pelobatidae > Pelobates > Pelobates fuscus. The sequence continues at coordinate 244,214,559 of NC_086320.1, forward strand.
GAGGGCTGCCACTACTAAAAAAAAAATCATGTAGCTTTGTGTTGCTGAACATTATAAGCAGAGTGTGGGGACAGTGTCCTATCCTTTCTTATGAATCACAGATTTTGTATGCCCTCAGTTACACAAACAGGATTATTTGCCAAGATGAGAATTGTCAGGAATTCAACATAACTGAACTGAAATCATTGTTGGCTTGGAGAATTTTCATAGTTTGGCCATTTTGACCTATCTTATGAATCACAGATTCTGTATGCCCTCAGTGACACAAACAGGATTATTTGCCAAGATGAGAATTGACAGGAATTCAACATAACTGAGCTGAAATCATTGTTGGCTTGGAGAATTTTCCCAGTTTGGCCATTTGACCTTAATCTCTTAGTGACCAAACCACTTTTCAATTTCCTTACCATTAAGGACCAGGGCTCTTTTTACATTTCTGCGGTGTTTGTGTTTAGCTGTAATTTTCCTCTTACTCATTTACTGTACCCACACATATTATATACAGTTTTTCTCACTGTTAAATGGTCTTTCTAAAGATACCATTATTTTCTTCATATCCTATAATGTACTATAAAAAAATTATAAAATGTAAAGAACAAAAGTAAAAACACACTTTTTCTAACTTTGATCTGTTACACATCTACAACCACCAAAAAAACACCCATGCTAAATCGTTTGTAAATTTTGTCCTGAGTTTAGAAATACCCAATATAAATATGTACTTAGCTTTTTTTTTGGAAAGTTATAGGGCTATAAGTACAAGTAGTACTTTGCTATTTCCAAACCATTTTTTTTTTTCTTTCAAAATTAATGCAAGTTACATTGTAACACTGATATCTGTCAGAAATCCCTGAATAAACCTTCACATGTGTATATATTTTTAAAAGAAGACAACCTAAGGTATTATTAAACTTGGGGTATTTTGACTCTTTTCATGCAACCATTTTACCACTAATCTATACCAAATGAAAAAAATAAATAAAAACAATTGGTGATTTTTTTGACACACATATCAATTTAAGAATATATGTACTGAGAATCTTAAGGGATACTGCCAAAGAACACTGCAATATTTGTTCAACACCATCTCCTGAGTACAGTTATGCCACCTATGTATAGGTGTGTAGAGTTCTCTGGGGGCTAAAAGACCTTATTTCGAGGGTGCACATTCCAGTTTTCCAATTTGGAATTTTCTCAGCTGGTCATCATGCATCCATGTCCTATTTGGGACATTTTTGAAACCGGCCAATGTAAATTACCCCAATCAAACCATATATTTTTGAAAAGTAGACAACCCAGGGTATTTAATATGGGTTATATACAGTCTTGTTAAGTAGCCACTTAGTCACAAACTGGCCAAAATTATATTTGTTTGTGTGTTAAAAATGCAAAAAACAATTATGAACGATAACTTTGGCCAGTGTTTGTGACTAAGTGGCTACTAAAAAAAGACTGAACACACCCCATTTGCAATACATAGAAACATAGAAACATAGAATGTGACGGCAGATAAGAACCATTCGGCCCATCTAGTCTGCCCAGTTTTCTAAATACTTTCATTAGTCCCTGGCCTTATCTTATAGTTAGGATAGCCTTATGCCTATCCCACGCATGCTTAAACTCCTTTACTGTGTTAACCTCTACCACTTCAGCTGGAAGGCTATTCCATGCATCCACTACCCTCTCAGTAAAGTAATACTTCCTGATATTATTTTTAAACCTTTGTCCCTCTAATTTAAGACTATGTCCTCTTGTTGTGGTAGTTTTTCTTCTTTTAAATATAGTCTCCTCCTTTACTGTGTTGATTCCCTTTATGTATTTAAATGTTTCTATCATATCCCCCCTGTCTCGTCTTTCCTCCATGCTATACATGTTAAGATCCTTTAACCTTTCCTGGTAAGTTTTATCCTGCAATCCATGAACCAGTTTAGTAGCCCTTCTTTGAACTCTCTCTAAGGTATCAATATCCTTCTGAAGATAGGGTCTCCAGTACTGTGTACAGTACTCCAAGTGAGGTCTCACCAGTGTTCTGTACAATGGCATGAGCAGTTCCCTCTTTCTACTGCTAATACCTCTCCCTATACAACCAAGCATTCTGCTAGCATTTCCTGCTGCTCTATTACATTGTCTGCCTACCTTTAAGTCATCAGAAATAATCACCCCTAAATCCCTTTCCTCAGATGTTGAGGTTAGGACTCTATCAAATATTCTGTACTCTGCCCTTGGGTTTTTACGTCCAAGATGCATTATCTTACACTTATCCACATTAAATGTCAGTTGCCACAACTCTGACCATTTTTCTAGTTTACCTAAATCATTTTCCATTTGGCTTATCCCTCCTGGAACATCAACCCTGTTACATATCTTAGTATCATCCGCAAAAAGACACACCTTACCATCAAGACCTTCTGCAATATCACTAATAAAAATATTAAAGAGAATGGGTCCAAGTACAGATCCCTGAGGTACCCCACTGGTGACAAGCCCAAGCTTCGAATATACTCCATTGACTACAACCCTCTGTTGCCTGTCACTCAGCCACTGCCTTACCCATTCAACAATATTGGAATCCAAACTCAAGCCTTCTATGTGCAACAGTGTCAAAAGCCTTACTGAAATCGAGGTAAGCAATGTCTACTGCACCACCCTGATCTATAATTTTAGTTACCCAATCAAAAAAATCAATAAGATTAGTTTGGCATGATCTCCCTGAAGTAAACCCATGTTGTCTCTGATCTTGAAATCCATGTGTTTTTAGATGTTCAACAATCCTATCCTTTAACATGGTTTCCATCACTTTCCCCACTACTGAAGTTAGGCTTACTGGCCTATAGTTGCCCGACTCCTCCCTATTACCTTTCTTGTGAATGGGCACAACATTTGCCAACTTCCAATCTTCTGGGACTACTCCTGTTATCAATGATTGGTTAAATAAATCTGTTAATGGTTTTGCTAGTACACCACTAAGCTCTTTTAATAGCTTTGGGTGTATTCCATCAGGTCCCATTGACTTATTTGTCTTTACTTTTGACAGTTGAAATAGAACCTCTTCCTCTGTAAACTCACGTGTAATAAATGACTCATTTATCCTTTTTCTTAACTGAGGTCCCTTTCCTTCATTTTCATCTGTAAATACCGAACAAAAATATTCATTGAGGCAGTCAGCTAGACCTTTATCCTCATCTACATACCTTCCTTCTTTTGTTTTTAATCTAACTAATCCTTGTTTTACTTTTCTTTTCTCATTTATGTATCTAAAAAAGGTTTTGTCCCCCTTTTTTACTGACTGTGCTATTTTCTCTTCTGTGTGTGATTTGGAAGCTCTTATAACTTGCTTAGCCTCTTTCTGCCTAATCTTATAGGTCATTCTGTCTTCCTCACTCTGGTTTTTTTTATAATTACTAAATGCCTTGGGTTGTCTTCTTTTGCAAATGGTATGCCATTATGAGGGTAATTATTAGTCCTGGGTTACCATACCCTCTCAAAGGCAATATGAGGGGACAGCAAATTTACACTGTTATACACTTACTACTTTACATTGTAGCAGAGTGCCATTTCTTCAGTGTTGTCACATGAAAAGATATCAAATATTTAAAAAATGTGAGGGGTTTACTCACTTTTGTGAGATATATGTTAAACAAAAATCTACACACCAGTCAAGCCATAAGACTTCCTTTCCCCACATAAATCATAAATCTGCAGTGATGTTACTACCGCAGAGGATTCTGGGTGGGCATATGCAAATTAGTTTAACAAAGAATCACATTTTTGCCTCATTCCATTTTAAACATGGATTCCTTTGAGTCTGTGTTTGCTGTGTACAACAGCTTTGAAACACAACTTAGGAAAAGATGCAAAGCCAGTAAACCACTCATGGACAGCTGTTTCATTATTCATGCAAATCATCAGCATGAGGTCGGTTACTGGTTTGCTTATTGAGGGTTGGTAGTGCTTGGGAAGCAAAAACCAAATTATTATTATTATTATTATTATGTTATTATTTATATAGTGCCAACAAATTCCGCAGCGCTCTACAGTGGGTGGACGAACAGACATGTAGTTGTAACTAGACAAGTTGGACACACAGGAACAGAGGGGTTGAGGGCCCTGCTCAATGAGCTTACATGCTAGAGAGAGTGGGGTAAAGTGACACAAAAGGTAAGGATAGTATTAGACTAATGACAGCTGCAAGAGAGGAATCAGTCGGGAACCATTAACAGTTAAAGTGATACGCTTTTATGAAGTAGTCGGTTTTTAATGATTTTTTTGAAGAAGTGGAGACTGGGGGAGCATCTAACGGAGGAGGGAAGTGAGTTCCTCAGATGCAACCCTCGAGAAGTCTTGAAGGCGAGCATCAGAGGTGGGAGTACGGACAGAAGATAGATGTAAGTCTTCAGCAGAGCGTAAGGGCCTAAATGGGACATACTTGTGTATTAGGGAGATAATAATTATGTTATTATTTATATAGTGCCAACAAATTCCGCAGCGCTCTACAGTGGGTGGACGAACAGACATGTAGTTGTAACTAGACAAGTTGGACACACAGGAACAGAGGGGTTGAGGGCCCTGCTCAATGAGCTTACATGCTAGAGAGAGTGGGGTAAAGTGACACAAAAGGTAAGGATAGTATTAGACTAATGACAGCTGCAAGAGAGGAATCAGTCGGGAACCATTAACAGTTAAAGTGATACGCTTTTATGAAGTAGTCGGTTTTTAATGATTTTTTTGAAGAAGTGGAGACTGGGGGAGCATCTAACGGAGGAGGGAAGTGAGTTCCTCAGATGCAACCCTCGAGAAGTCTTGAAGGCGAGCATCAGAGGTGGGAGTACGGACAGAAGATAGATGTAAGTCTTCAGCAGAGCGTAAGGGCCTAAATGGGACATACTTGTGTATTAGGGAGATAATAATTATGTTATTATTTATATAGTGCCAACAAATTCCGCAGCGCTCTACAGTGGGTGGACGAACAGACATGTAGTTGTAACTAGACAAGTTGGACACACAGGAACAGAGGGGTTGAGGGCCCTGCTCAATGAGCTTACATGCTAGAGAGAGTGGGGTAAAGTGACACAAAAGGTAAGGATAGTATTAGACTAATGACAGCTGCAAGAGAGGAATCAGTCGGGAACCATTAACAGTTAAAGTGATACGCTTTTATGAAGTAGTCGGTTTTTAATGATTTTTTTGAAGAAGTGGAGACTGGGGGAGCATCTAACGGAGGAGGGAAGTGAGTTCCTCAGATGCAACCCTCGAGAAGTCTTGAAGGCGAGCATCAGAGGTGGGAGTACGGACAGAAGATAGATGTAAGTCTTCAGCAGAGCGTAAGGGCCTAAATGGGACATACTTGTGTATTAGGGAGATAATAATTATGTTATTATTTATATAGTGCCAACAAATTCCGCAGCGCTCTACAGTGGGTGGACGAACAGACATGTAGTTGTAACTAGACAAGTTGGACACACAGGAACAGAGGGGTTGAGGGCCCTGCTCAATGAGCTTACATGCTAGAGAGAGTGGGGTAAAGTGACACAAAAGGTAAGGATAGTATTAGACTAATGACAGCTGCAAGAGAGGAATCAGTCGGGAACCATTAACAGTTAAAGTGATACGCTTTTATGAAGTAGTCGGTTTTTAATGATTTTTTTGAAGAAGTGGAGACTGGGGGAGCATCTAACGGAGGAGGGAAGTGAGTTCCTCAGATGCAACCCTCGAGAAGTCTTGAAGGCGAGCATCAGAGGTGGGAGTACGGACAGAAGATAGATGTAAGTCTTCAGCAGAGCGTAAGGGCCTAAATGGGACATACTTGTGTATTAGGGAGAATAGATAGGTGGGAGCAGTATTATGTAGCGATGTGAAAGCAAGGACCAGCATTTTAAATTGAGCCCTATATCTTACAGGAAGCAAATGTAAGAACTGACAGAAGGGTGAGGCGTGGGCGGTGCGGGTCCTCGCCGCCACATTCATTCTGGACTTTAATGGCGCAAGTTGGGAGCACGTAAGACCACTGAGAAGCGGATTACAGTAGTCAAGCCAAGAAAGGACAGTGGAATGGACCAGCACCTTAGTCGCATCTGGCGTTAAGTAGGGTCGGATGCGTTTAATGTTTTTTGAGATGGAAGCGGTAGGATTTGGCGATAGACTGAACATGAAGCACGGAGGAGAGGTCGGAGTCAAAGAGAGCACCTAGGCAACGAGCCTGCTTGGTGGAGCTGATGGTACCACCGTTGACTTGGAGGGAGACACAGGAGTAGCAACACTTGAGGGAGGAAAGACCAAAATTTCAATTTTGGTCAAGTTGAGTTTAAGGAAGTGGGCAGCCATCCAGTTAGAAATAGCAGAGAGAAAGGTTTGGGAACCCTGGAAGGCCACTGATAGAGAAGACTGAGACTAGAACAGGAGGCATTGCCATCCCTGGCCTGCCCCGAGTGTAAGCCAGTGTAATCCAGACGAAACTCCGATCTCCGCTTGAGGACCTTCCCTCTCTATCCGTTACTCCCCTCTCTTTTCTTTAACTGGTTACTGTGTAAGTGTCAAATTGTGTCGCCAAGAACAATATATTTTGGCTTGTGACAATGACAATAATACTGTACGAGTCGCATTCCACAAATATATACGTATACTTGAATGTACCATGTATGTACCTGGTCACGCAACTATATCCACCAAAGAGTAATACAACAACACACCAAACATGAATGAATCTTAAAAAGGTGGTATAGAGAAGAGGGAAAATCACAAGATAGCATAAGTGAACGGTGACTAAGATATTACTTACAATGAACATACACTGTTCAAATGCATGACATGTTACTTGGCTTTTGCACAAGCCAATATGCTAATGATCTATTACTATGTCTGCCAAGATGGAAAAATAAAGATTATAAAAAAAAAAAAAAGAAATAGCAGAGAGGCAGTCAGAGACACTAGTCAAGAGGGACCCGGAGAGATCAGGACAGATAGATTTGCATGTCATCCGCATAGAAATGATATCGGAAGCCAAATTAGCTAATACGTTTACCAAGGGAGGCAGTATAGATGGAAAACAGTAGTAGACCAAGGACTGAACCTTGGGGGACACCAACAGAGAGGAGTTGGGGAGAAGAAGCAGAGCCAGAGAAAGAAACACTGAAAGAGCGCTGGGAGAGGTAGGAGGAGCACCAGGAGAGAGCAATATCTTGTAGACTGATATTGCGGAGGATGAGAAGAAGCTGTTGGTGATCAACAGTGTCAAAAGCTGTAGAAAGGTCAAGGAGAATTACGAGAATCACAAGATTTTGCAGCTAGTAGATCATTGGATACTTTGGTCAGTGCCGTTTCTACAGAGTGCTTAGCGTGGAAACCAGACTGAAGTGGGTCTAGCAGAGAATTGGACTCGACGAAGTCTGTCAATTCTGCATACACAACTCTTTCAAGGATCTTGGATGCAAAAGGCGAGATAGGACGGTAATTGGACAGGGAGTTAGGGTCAAGATTGGACTTCTTTAGAATTGGGGTTACAGTTGCAGGTTTGAAGGACGATGGAAATATAAGAGAAGACAGAACACGGATGAGATGCGAGGGAATTGGATCTAGGAAGCAGGTGGTGGGGCGGGGGGACCAGAGCAGAAACCTCTTCTGCTGTAGCGTGTGCGAATGAACATAAAACCGCAGAGGAGTGAAGTTAGGGGAAGTATTGTAAGGGGAAGAAGAAAGATGAAGAAAGAGACCTAATTGTAGAGATCTTGTCAGTGATGTGAGTTGCAAAGTATGAGGCGGTCAAGTTAGTAGGTGGAGGAAGAACAATAGGGCGAAGAAGAGAGTTGTCATGCCTTAACTATGGTATCCTCTTACTTCCTGGTTCCACGGAGCCTAGCCACACCCCTTTATGACACGGTCTGCCTATTTAATCTGACTGCACCAGCTGATCAGGGCTGGATTATTGAACTACGTTCCTTACTCACAACCCGGCTACAACTTCGTTGTGAAAGCCTCTGCTACCAGACCGGACTGAAAGACTCTGCAAAGTTCCCTTCACCTTTCCTCATCCACGGCTAAAGCTGAACTCTATCCATGCAGGATAATCCGCCTCTGAGGAAATCTCGGGAACCAGTGTTCTATGTGCCGGAAGCTAAGTAAAACTTCTCTGATAAGCATTGCATCTAAAGCTGTTATTTCCTGTCTCCAAAGTCCTTCGTTAAAGCCAACCGTTACAGCTAACTTCAACTCATACTTGTCTCAGTTAGCTGCATCTATCTTTCTTCATTTAAAGTCTATGGAACAGCTATTGTAACTTTTTATCTAATTAATTAATACTACTAAAGGACTCTTGCTGCTTCAGTTACCTTTTACTCCTTAAAGCTACAGTGCTTATAATTGTGGACTTCAGTTATCATTTACTACTTAAAGCTACAGTGCATATAATTGTGGACTTCAGTTATCGTTTATTACTTAATGCTACAGTACCTGTAAAGTGGAATTAAAGTCTTTACCTTTTACTTTCTTTAATAAATATTCAAACTATACGAAATCTGCAGTTGTGTTCCTTCATAACAAATGTTTAAACGTGACAGAATAATCCAGCCATTGTAATGGATCCAGCAGATTTCGATTCTACTATAACTACGTTGAATCAAAGAGTTAATGCACTAGCCCAAAGTGTGCAAGACCTGCAAGTTACTAACGAAAGACTTCTCACTTATATCAGAGATTTACAAACTCATACTCCTCATACTACTCTGCACTCGGCTAGTGATCCTGCTGTGTGTAACCCTGAAAAGTTCTATGGAGATCGTTCCAGATACAGGGAGTTCCTCAACTCTTGCAAATTGTTAATTGCTTTGAAACCTCGATCCTACCCTACAGAAAGAACTAAAGTTTGTTCGGTTATTTCCTTTCTAAGAGGTGAACCTATGTCATGGGCTCATTCCTTTCTGGAAAACGATGACCCCATCTTAGATTCACTGGATGAATTTTTTGAAGCCATGTCTCTTCTCTATGAAGATCCTAACAAACAAGCTACAGCTGATTTAACAATCAGAACACTACAGCAAAGAAATAGACCCGTTGAAGATTACATTGCTGAATTCAAAAGATGGGCTATAGAAACGCAATGGAATGACATCACATTGCGCAACCAGTTTCGAATTGGTTTATCGGAAGCTGTAAAAGATGAATTATCTAGAACAGAACTCCCTACTAATTTGAACGCTCTAATTCGCCTATCAATCAGCATTGACAGAAGATTAAGAGAAAGAAAGGCCGAAAAGTCTCTTTTTCTTTCAAAAGACCGCAAACCTTTCACTCCCTCAAAAGCTCCAGAAAAGACTTCCTTAACAAGTGAACCTATGGAACTAGGGGCTCCAAAGCCTCCTGACAACCCATCTGAACCAATCGAACCTATGGAAATAGGGATAATAAGAAGTCCCCTCACTCCTGAAGAGAAAAATCGAAGACGTATGTTAAACCTCTGCATGTATTGTGCCTCTCAAGTTCATTCAGTCTCTGATTGTCCTTCATTGAAACGGACAAAGGGCAGAAGGCAGTCTCATGCCTCTTCCATCCTAAGTGTACTTCCCTCTACAGCAAATACTCAAATGTCCCCTATCGTTCTTGTATTACAGTGGGACAATAAAAGAATCATAACCAAGGCTGTTATCGATTCCGGTGCAAATGGAGTATTCATCGACTCAGCCTTTGTAACAAAGAATAAAATTCCTTGTGTTCGTAAAAGAACTTCTGTACCTGTTAAAGTGATTGACGGGTCCCTCATCTCATCGGGACCAATACTTCATGAATCCATCCCTCTAAAAGTAACCATCAATCATACTCATACGGAAAGTCTTATATTTGATGTCATCTCATCACCATTTTTTCCTATTATATTGGGGATCAACTGGTTAAGGAACCACAACCCTCAAATCTCATGGTTTCCCTTCTCTCTTGCATTTGATTCTGATTATTGCAAGAAAACATGCTTGCAACGTATTCCAATTCTTCAGTCTACGAAAGAACTAGCTAAAACCTCATGTTGTTCTGACACCGAACTGGAGTCTCCTCCTCCTACAATCATTGGTGAATTAAAGAGAAAGTTTACAACAGCTCCTATCCTTCAACTTCCAAATCCTTCATATCCTTATGTCCTTGAAACGGATGCTTCGGAATTTGCAATTGGAGCTGTCCTTTCTCAACACAAAACTCCTCAAGTACCTCCTTCGCCTAAAGTCATTGGAATCTTATCTTCTCTTATTGACGACATTAAAGGTCTCAGTGAAGATGCTCTTGAACTTCCTAAATCAATGAAATTATCTAAGAAAAACGGTCTCTACTATTTCAAAGACCGGATTTACGTGCCTCCCTCCTTCAGGATTAAAATACTTGAATTAATTCATGATTCTCCTCTGGCAGGTCATCCAGATATGAAAAGGACCCTTGAATTGTCTAAAAGATACTGTTGGTGGCCTCGTCAAGACCAAACTATCGAATCTTATGTCAAATCTTGTTCTGTATGCCAAAGATCCAATCAATTGTCCTTGTTGAAGCCTCATCATCCTAACCCTTTCCAAAGAAATCTCACTACTTCTCCTGATCCCATATTGGTCCAGGGTGAAGAAGAATACGAGATTCAAAGTATACTGGATTCAAGGATCCATCGTGGCTCCTTACAATACCTCATCAGATGGAAAGGATATGGAGTTGATGAAGATACATGGGAAAACTCCTCGGACGTTCATGCCGACAAATTGGTTTCCAAATTTCACAAGAGTTACCCTTCTAAACCAAGTCAATAGCACCCAGAGGTTGCTCATTAAAGAGGGGGTACTGTCATGCCTTAACTATGGTATCCTCTTACTTCCTGGTTCCACGGAGCCTAGCCACACCCCTTTATGACACGGTCTGCCTATTTAATCTGACTGCACCAGCTGATCAGGGCTGGATTATTGAACTACGTTCCTTACTCACAACCCGGCTACAACTTCGTTGTGAAAGCCTCTGCTACCAGACCGGACTGAAAGACTCTGCAAAGTTCCCTTCACCTTTCCTCATCCACGGCTAAAGCTGAACTCTATCCATGCAGGATAATCCGCCTCTGAGGAAATCTCGGGAACCAGTGTTCTATGTGCCGGAAGCTAAGTAAAACTTCTCTGATAAGCATTGCATCTAAAGCTGTTATTTCCTGTCTCCAAAGTCCTTCGTTAAAGCCAACCGTTACAGCTAACTTCAACTCATACTTGTCTCAGTTAGCTGCATCTATCTTTCTTCATTTAAAGTCTATGGAACAGCTATTGTAACTTTTTATCATCTAATTAATTAATACTACTAAAGGACTCTTGCTGCTTCAGTTACCTTTTACTCCTTAAAGCTACAGTGCTTATAATTGTGGACTTCAGTTATCATTTACTACTTAAAGCTACAGTGCATATAATTGTGGACTTCAGTTATCGTTTATTACTTAATGCTACAGTACCTGTAAAGTGGAATTAAAGTCTTTACCTTTTACTTTCTTTAATAAATATTCAAACTATACGAAATCTGCAGTTGTGTTCCTTCATAACAAATGTTTAAACGTGACAAGAGTTAAATGTGTGAAATAGTAGTTTGGGCTCGTGGGAGAGTGTGGTTATGAGGGTATTGAAGTAATTTACTTTTGCAGAGGAAAGAGCCAAGCTGTACGAGCGCAGCATAAATTTATAGTGGAGAAAGTCAGACGCACAGTGAGACTTTCTCCAACAGCGTACAGCAGTTCTGGAGCATTTTTGGAGATATCAAGTCAGCTTGGTGTGCCAAGGTTGTTGTTGGGGGCGCTTGCTGCGTTTAAATGTAGGAGGTGCCATGATGTCTAGTTGAGAGGAGAGGGTGGAATTGTAGAAGGAGGTTGCAGAGCTAGGACAGGTGAGATAGGTAAAATGAGAGTTTGGAGATTAGTGGAGAAATGCTCTAGGTCAAGACATTGGAGGTTTCTGTAAAATTGATGTTCAATTTGGTCTTATGTATGCCGATGTCAAAAGTCAGAAGATGTTGGTCAGATAGAGGAAAATTAATATTGGAGAAATTAGAGGCGGTACAGAGATTGGTGAAGGCGAAATCAAGAGTTTTTCTGAAGTGGGTTGCTAAATTCGACCATTGCGTAGGGCCAAGGGAGGAGGTTACTTCAGGACTTTTTTTCCGCCAACATCCAACACTCGTCTTTCAGGTCCTTTCTTCCCGGGTTGTTATACTGGCTGTCGCAAATTGTGAGTTAAAGCCCTGCAGGGCTCTTATCATATTCAGGTCAGCTGCATACTTACTGTACTGCCTGCTAGGGTCACATTTCGGTCCCCGTTTAGCGACCAGGCACATCACTATATATATTATTTTGTACTTTGTCCACGTTCGACCACATTTCAGCAGCACAAATCTGTTTCATATATACTTGTTACTTGTTGCATGCATAATCTGCCCTCATGTGGCCAGCGTGTGCATAGCAATTACTTTTATTTGTTTAACCAACCACAAATGCTTATTAATTCCACACTTACTTCTTTGCAAACCCATTAATTTCACGTCCTTATCATATTTGTTCAGATTCTAGCCCAGTTCCTTGTGATCCTGGTACATTCCCAAATTGGTGCTGAGGACAGATTTAAGCCATTTATTTTTCCAGCAACCATACAGGAGGCTGAGCTGTATAGTCTCATGACTGCTCACTCTGTGACCCCTGACCTGGCACCAGCACTGCTGCCTCTTTTTTTTTTTTTCATTCCTAAGCTATCTGGCATCTTTTGTTTGAACTGTAGACCCATCCACAGCAATACTTGTCTCGTTATAGATACAAATACCAACGCTAGATGTACAACAATTAGTAGTGAAAAAATTGTTCAACACTCGTTTGAGGGATCCCCTAAACCTCCCCTATAATACAGCAATACACACAAACACACAGTGGGTGGAGCTAATATATACCATGGTATAGATAATCAATGGGAATCTGTAGTAACACAAAAAGAGAATAATGGTGCAGATAGTTTCTAAAAGTATGAATAAATGTGCATCCAAATGAGAAATGTACACTCACAAAGGGAGAGTCAGAGAATTACATGGCTCTAGTGAATGGCGTCTATGGATCCTTAGGGGGCTTCACAACCCTCTTCTATGTAAGATATCCTTTAATAATGCAGAAGGAACTGGATACACAGAAATCGTCTATAGTGTAACAACAGTATATGGATGACATGGGTTGCACTCGCATGATCCCCAATGGTGTAAGGCAATATCACCATAAATGTGCTCCCACAGGATGCCAAGGTGCTTCAAATTTATTTAAAACAAAAAATATTCTTAAAACATCTAAACACAATAAAATAAAAGACCCAAATAGGGTAAAATATTATTGAATCCAATAGTCCAAAACGAATTTTGACACACACTGTTTTCCTCTGTTAGTGGATAGTATGCTTCCTGGTTCTTAGTTCCTTCATACTCATAATTAATTGGATAAGTGCCAGCATCCGGAGGTGTCATGGGGACGAGATGCATGTTGTGCACTGCGTCTTGCTGCATTGCTTCTGCATGTCACTTAGCTTTTTTTCCTCTTCGCGGAACCCACCTTGCGTTCCACTGGCTAATTCCATCACTTCATTTCCTATGACATATGTCAATACTCTCTTCCAGGTGGCTTCGCTTCGCTAGAGGAAAGCATATACGTTTCACAGTCTAATTGCCATCTCTAGAAGTCCATATTTCGGAAGGAGGTATATTCATGGTAGTGCAGAAAAAGCATATATATTATAACAATTACCGGTAGATTCATTACACAATTATAGGACAATTGTAATACAAATTGTGCCCACCACATTTATAAAAAAGAATTTAAAGAAAACCTTACATAAAATGTATCTGTGAGCATGCAATATTCTGTAAAACTATTCTATGAATAGGGGAGACGGTGAATAGAAGAGAAAAGTACTGTAAAAATATAGATCACATTTAATTTAAAACACATTCTAGAGCTATCCCCCTAATAGTAAATTAAATCTACCACTAGGCATTAAAAAGTGTAAATTTTTGTAAAAAAAAAATCTTCCGAAAGTGCACAAAAATCAAACTAATCATCCAATTATCTCTGTTTATAGATTGTATCTCAGAGAGAGTGTCAGAATACATAGACACTCTACTTCAACCAATAGTGGTTAAAATCATATTTAAAAGATATAGGTCTGTGTCCCTGACCTATCCTTGGAGACGTTAAGTTCTAAGGTCCGGTTATACGTTATCCTCAGTCCTAGGTGTGACACAGTACTGCGTGCTGGATCAAATTGTAATCCTGACATTACGACATGGCAATAGATCCTGCAGAATTGTGTCAGCACATAGCAGCTTGTGAGAGAAAGCTAGAGGAGAATGATCACCGTATGGATCAATTTGCCCAGGCTATTAGCACGCTCCTTGCTAGGACGGCTCATTTACAACCTCAGGCATCTCCTTCAGATAGAGCTAAGATTGGGTATCTGATTGTGACGGACCTTCCGTCAATCGATGCTCCTGGTACTTACCAAGGACCATCAGCACCGCACCATACACCATAAGCACTGCAGACCCCACAAATCTCCGCAGCTTGGTTGGGGTCTCGCCGTCTCCTACCCACCCTGGACCTACTAAAAAGTTCCAGGCTCCAGTGGGTAAACCTCTCATTCTTCAGAGAGCGAAGCAGGAACAAGCTCTTGAAAGAGCTTAGTGGTTATAGCCAGGGGAGTATACAGCTGTAACGGATCGACGGGCACCCCGACTGGGTACCTCCGTTAAAGGATGCTCCTAGCACTTGCTGGGGACTCCAAGCACTGCAGCAGACACCATAACCACCGTAGACTCCTTCAGAGAGCAAAACAGGAACCAGCTATTCCAAGAGCTTAGCAGTGATTCAGCAAGGGAATATGACAAGCATAGCAATCCCTTGTAGCAGATTCCCCCAATAAGAGACGACACTCCAAATTGAGGGTAAAGTAGAACTCCGGTTTAATGGCAGGTACTCTGCTTTTATGCAGTGCTCCCCTGCAAGGGAGACGCCCACAGACAATTAGGCATTAACCAATCAACTATCGGTTACATCCCACATATTCCCTCGCCTCTGCTTGGGAGATAAATGAGTGTCTTACTGTATCTCCTCAATTATCTCCAAGCTAAAACTTATACATTTTTATAACTTTAAAACCATACATTCAATCTTCATAATCTTCCACATATTATTAATCAGCACACTTGAAATATGAACATACTCAAAAATCATGCAAATCCTTCCATTAGTTAAAAAGTTAGTCGGTCTATTTCTGCCCTGAAAATAACAAAGTCCCATCCGAAGGCGGCGTTCGAATAGTCGAACGCACTTCGACTTCTGTCGACGTGTCGAAGTGAAACCGTGGTTGTGTTTCCGTGGTGTTATATTGTCTACCAGAGGTCTATTTTACACCCAGAAATGACAAAGTCCCGTTCGAACGTGTGTTCGAATCTTCGAACGGGACTTAGTCTCCAGCCGCAGTGTCGAAGGGTAGGGGAAGGTACAGCTCACCGCGTTTGACTGGATTAAAATGGCCGCCACCACGCGTTCGACTTTAATAGCGGCCACTTCGGCACTTCGACGAATTCGGCACTTCGACTGCATCCGAAGTGCCAGTTTAAAAGTTGTAATACTGCTCCACAGTATTTAAAGAGCCAGGAACAGCATACAAACATTCATTGTGCCCAAATACCCTTCTTACAGGGTTAATACACCCCAGGGCCATAGTCGCAGGACAGGAGGCTAGCAACCAGGCTTCTCCAGTTCACAGTGGCGAGGTTGGTTCTGCCACAACAGCGTATAGCAATCCCCAGTGTAGATGCAGCCTTTTCCCCCACACATGAGACGAGGCTCTATGTTGAGGGTAAAACAGGAACTCAGCAGATCTGAGGGTTTATTGTCTTTTATACAGTTTTCCTAACAACGTTACCACCCAGGTGGACCTTGTGGAGCACAGGACACAAAGCCAATCAGAACAGTATTGTACAGTTAGACACTCCCAGATAATGTACACAAACCCTCCCCTCTGCCTGTGATACAATTAACAAAGACAATGGACTAACTCAATTAACTCTAAGTCGAAAAAACATACATTTTTACAAACCCAAAAAGTACCCTAAAATACAACATATCCAAAATCACCCAAATCGCTTCAGGGGTTCAGGAAATTACTGGAAGTCTTATTTTTGCCCCACCGTGCACATGGTCCCATGCCCAAAACAGTTCCATACACTCGACGACAAAACACTGCTGGACAACTTAAGATGACCGCCGCCACATGTTTGAATCTGTTCCAGTTAAAAGTCCAAGGGGCATTGTGCCAAGTCCCAATATGCACAAATATTGTTTTTAAAAGGCAATGTTTGTTTAAAAATGCAAAGTTATGCACTTCGGCGTAAAGAATATACAAGCAACGTATACCCTTAATGGAAGTGAATTAGGGATAACCACACACGAAAAGGACTTGGGAATTGTTATAGACAACAAACTATGCAACAATGTGCAATGTCAATCAGCAGTGGCCAAGGCCAGTAAGGTATTGTCATGCATGAAAAAGGGCATTCATTCTCGGGACGAGAATATCATTTTGCCTCTCTATAAATCACTGGTAAGACCACATATTGAATATGCTGTGCAATTTTGGGCACCTGTTCTAAAGAAGGATATCATGGCACTAGAAAAAGTGCAGAGGCGGGCTACAAAATGAATAAATGGAATGGAACATATCAGCTATGAAGAAAGGTTAACAAATTTAAACCTATTTAGTTTAGAAAAACGTCGCCTGAGAGGGGATATGATAACATTATACAAATATATTCGGGGCCAATACAAACCATTGTGTGGAAATCTATTCACAAACCGGACTGTACATAGGACACGAGGCCATGCGTTTAGACTGGAAGAAAGAAGATTTCGTCTAAGGCAAAGGAAAGGTTTTTTTACTGTAAGAACAATCAGGATGTGGAATTCTCTGCCTGAAGAAGTGGTTTTATCAGAGTCCATACAGATGTTCAAACAGCTACTAGATGCATACTTGCAAAGACAGAATATTCAAGGATATAATCTTTCAATGTAGGGTAATAACTGCTTGATTCAAGGATAAATCTGACTGCCATTCTGGGGTCAAGAAGGAATTTTTTGTCCTAGCTTGTTGCAAAATTGTGCTTCAAACTGGGTTTTTTTGGGGGTTTTTTTTGCCTTTTGGATCAACAGCAAAAAACAAATGTGAGGAAGGCTGAACTTGATGGACCCAAGTCTCTTTTCAGCTATCTAACTATGTATGTAATACACCCCAGGGGCCATAGTCATAGGACAAGAGGCTGGCAAGCAGGCCTCTCCAAAACCCTGTGGCGCGGTTACTTTCGCCACACTGATGAACCAACTTAAAGGTAAGGCCTTAACCTGGGCTAATCCATTGTGGGAAAGTGATAGGAGTATCACTCATTGTTACTAGGAATTCCTGGTAGAATTCAAACTGAAGTTTGAACCATTAGGCAGAGAGGAAGACGCCTCCACTGCCCTAATGCATATCAAACAAGTCTATCTCGGATTATGCTATAGAATTTCGTACCTTGGCATCTGAGGTAGACTGGACTAACAACAGATTAATCGCTGCTTTCAAAAAAGGATTATCCAAAGTTATACTTGATGAAATTGCTGCCAAAGACCTACCTAAGGGGTTAAATTACATTATTACCTATGTGATGCAGATCGATAATAGACTCAGGACCAGGGAAATTACTAGAAACAGAACTAGATGTCACTTTGATCTACGTTTTGAAATGTCAGTGTAATCTCCTATACATAGGCAGAACAATTAGATGCCTAAATACAAGAATAGCAGAATATACGAGAAACATAAAAAATGGATTAGAGTCACATAGTGTCTCTAAGCACTTTAAAATAGTCCACAATCAAAACCCTGAGGGAATGTTCTTTAGTGCTATCAAGTCAGTTAAAAAAGATTGGAGAGGGGGTGATTACATTAGGAATACTTGTTTTTAGCCCAGTAACCTTCTTGATGAAATGTTCCTCTTAGTACCATTGTTTAAGCCCCAATTGTATATTTTTTATACATTTTTTTATAGTTTTAAAGTGACATAAATCTAGGGGTGCTGATGTGAGAAATTTGAAAGTACCATAAGAGTGGAATTTGAATATGTTTGCCATTATGTCTGAATTGTTGAAATATTGATATTATGTAAATATTAATCTGTAAGGAGGAATGTACAAGAATCCCCTATATATGCTTATATAGAGTTCATTTATAGGTACACATCAACCCATATAGAGTGACTACAATAAAACACTAAGATAGTTTATTGTTTTGTAAAATAAGCGGAGAAGATGAATGTAAGGGCAGAACGCTGGAATGTGACGTCATTGAAATGCACGCTGCATTCCAACCAGCCGAAAACGGAACCCGGAAGTAACACAGCAGGAAGTGATGCTGTTGGAACACATAATGCGTTCCAGCTAGACGGAAACCGGAACCCGGAAGTGAAAAC
Organism: Pelobates fuscus; assembly: GCF_036172605.1. NCBI lineage: Eukaryota > Metazoa > Chordata > Amphibia > Anura > Pelobatidae > Pelobates > Pelobates fuscus. The sequence continues at coordinate 244,233,072 of NC_086320.1, forward strand.
AAGCGGGCAATTCAAAAGAGGGGAAGATCGAGCAGGATACAACATAGCCAACTGAGGAAGCCTGCTGTACCAGGCGAAACGCATTTTGGCGACTTTTTATGGACTATATAGCCATACCTATATTTTATTTGGTATGTTTTAATTGATTCTTATTTATGTTTTTTATTGGATAAATAAAGCACCCTTTTTTCGAAAATAACTCAGCTGACCTGGCATTTTTACGTCTGTGAGACGGTTGAGGGTGGAAATAAGCCTGTATGAAAGAAGGATTTGGACATCCTGTAATGGTCCAAGAGCGCACACCATCCGAGTCATATGAGGTTATAACTCCAGGCTTGTGAGTGATATAAATTTTGTGTATATCCCTTATTTTATTTACACTACTGTATTGCATTATACTATATACTTTATTTTGCAGAATATCCGTTGAACTGCTATTTTAAGAAGCTCCATCTTGTCTATGTATGTATATTGTTGATTTTAAAGTGGTATAGGGGACACCACTTTGAGGTGTATAGAGCTTCTTATTTACTCCTTTCCACACTGTGCACACAACCTGTTGTATAACCCTCATATTGACTGGACTAGAGGGGAAATACTGGAATGGGGTAGAGACTCTCAGGAAAGCTGCATGTTACCCATTTCTAAAAAAGTAGGCATCGTTGATTTACCCACTGCTATGTCTCCGACTCCCGAAATTCCCATGCAGTATTGGAAGGTTAGAGAGGCGTTTAGTTAAAGCCAGACTAATGCTCTTCCTCCACACGGATCTTATGATTGCTCCATTGATCTGTTGCCCGGGGGCTGTGCCTCCTAAAGGAGCGGTATATGCCCTATCCCCACAAGAAAGGAAAAGCACGGATGAGTACATCAAAGAATCGTTATGAAAAGGACATATACGTAAATCATCATCGCCTGCTTGTGCAGGGTTCTTTTTTGTAATTAAGAAAGATGGAGAATTACGACCTTGCATAGACTACAGGGCAATAAACTATTACTAACTATTACTACTAATGATTACTATCAAAAATGCCTATCCCATTCCCCTTATATGCAAATTGTTTGATAGACTCCAGGGTGCTAAGAACTTCACTAAGCTTGACCTTAGGAGTGCGTATAATTTGGTGGGAATTAGGGAGGATCATGAATGGAAGACGGCGTTTAACACTAGGAGTGGGCACTACGAATATCTTGTTATGCCCTTCGGGTTATGTAATGCAAGACTTAATTAATGATGTACTCAGAGACTATATTTACTCTTTTGTGCTTGTATACCTGGATGATATCCTTATTTATTCACCTGACATTCAAACTCATCATGATCATGTCAAACAAGTTTTACCAACTTTGCTTAAAAATGGTTGTAACGGATCAACTGGCACCCCGACTGGGTACCTCCGTTGAAAGATGCTCCTAGCACTTCCAGAGGACTCCAAGCACTCCACCAGACACCATAAGCACCGCAGGCTGCAGCTATCTCCCTTCAGGACGAAGCAGGAACAAGCTCTTACAAGAGCTCAGTGATTATAGCAAGGGAATATGCCTAGCATAGCAATCCCTTGTAGCAGATTCCCCCAATAAGAGACAGGACTCAAGTTGAGGGTAAAAATAGAACTCTCTGGCTGCTAGCTTGCAGCCCTTTTTATTAGGTGCTCCCATGAAGGGGAGGGACACACACAGTAACGTACATTAACCAATCACACAATAGTTACATCCCACACATAGCCCTCCCCTCTACCTGTAAACTAATTATCTGTACACACAGGAAAATACATTTATCATAGGTAGGGAAAATACAGTTTTTACACAACATTCATAACTCCCAAAATATACATCACATTCGCATAAAAATACATATTCACAATCAATCCATTCGGGGGAACAACATACTCAAAAATCATACGAATTGGACCAGGGGTTCAAAAGTTAGTACAAATGTGCATTTGACCTTCTGGAAGCATGGTTTTCCCAGCTCAAACTAGTTCCCCAGAATCCTCTATCCTGGAGACAATGGAGAAGCTGATTTAATTATATCCAGGGACAAACACAGCCTCCATTAAGCACATGTTACCAGCAACCACCAAAAGACATAAAAATACATAACTCCTGTTATAGTAAACAGAACCCCCACATTCAACCCATCCCCAGATGGCTTGGATCTGAGCGCTCAACATATCCAAACAGCGCTCAGATGCCACAAACACAGTTCAAACGCCATGGGGTTTAAGTTTCGTATGGGCTGATGAGAGGGCCCATAATCCAGGGGCAGCCCAATAACCCACAGTATGCCCAAATACCGTGCATAAAGGGCCAAATCGCCCAGGGACCGTAGTCACAGGGTAAGAGGCGGGCAAGCAGCCCCCTCCAAAACACAGTGGCGAAGTGGCTTTTGCTACAATGGTCTTTACTGTAAACTAGAGAAATGCAAATTTGATCAACACAAGGTTCAGTTTTTGGGGTATAACATTTCTGCCTCTGGTTTCCAAATGGATCCTCGCAAACTAGAGGCCGTTCTACAATGGCCATTACCCAGTGGGTTAAAAACCTCTCCCTGTATTGGTTTCTCTAACAGGAGATTCATCAAAGGTTTCTTCTGTAATAGCCCCCATCACCAATATGACACTGTGACGGACCGCCTCCCACTCCGACCGAGTGCCTCCGCCAATCGATGCTCCTAGTGCTCACCGAGGAATTCGAGCACTCCACCAGACACCATAAGCACTGCAGACCCCACTTCCAGCGATGCAGCTGCGCCGGGGTCTTGCGGTCCTTCACCCACCCCGGACCAAAGACTGGGATCCAGCTGTTCCTCTCCTACTCCCAGAGAGTGTAGCAGGAACAGCTCTTATAAGAGCTAGTGATTATAATTCCTGGGGAGTATAGTGATATAGCAATCCCCAGGATAGATGCAGTCGTTTCCCCCACACATGAGATGAGACTCTATGTTGAGGGTAAGCAGAAACAGATTGTTTTTTTCAATTTGACATTTTTCATTTTCCAATTCAATCTTGGGGTACAGAAGGGGAGAGGGAAGGGAGAGAGTCACATAAGCACATCAAGTACAGCTTCCAATATCACGGTTTGGCATGTACGTACATCCTACCAGTACTTTACTATACAAGTTGTCAGAATATTTATCAGTGTCCGGCTCCCCCAATTCCCTCGAACTACTGAGCATCCTGAACTACTGAACGTCTGACCGTCCTGGGGGTTATTTATCCTTTTACAGGGAAAAGTCTATGGGATGTGTGGTCAAGTCTGTGTCTGTGTCCCCTTGGGTAGCACTGAAGCTGTCCCACCTAGCTGTTACCTCCTGAAATCGTTGTTGGTTGGGGTGAGCTTTCCTGACTACTTGTTCATATGATAAGTTAGTGGTGATTTGTCTCATTAGGGCTTGTTTTGACGGTGCAGTTGTTGATTTCAAGTCCCTTGCTATGAGTGTCAGCGCTGCTACCAGCGTTTGGAAAACTAGCAGTGCCTCCCCCCCCAGGGATTCTGTCCATGTTTATGAGTAAAAGACTCAGTTCAGGTGCGAGAGTGATCTTAGTTTGCGTGGCGATAATGTTTTCTACCATTACCCAGTATGATTGGAGCACACCGCAGGACTACCATATGTGGTACATCATACCCTCTGCCTCCCCACACCTCACATGGGGATGATGTTCCGGGGTGAAGTTTTGCCAGTCGGACTAGCACCATGTACCACCTTTTCCGCAGTAACTCAAGGTATGTCGTGCAGGTTGTTTTCCCCTTGTGTGCTGTGAGTGCTTTCGACCATTGGCTTACATTGAATTGTCTCCGCTAAATCTGTCTAGTATTACCAGGGTGCCCACGCTGAGGAGAGTATAACACATGGAAATTACTCCTCTCTTTAGCTTTTGAGTCATACAGGCTGCCTCAAACTTAGAGTGTGTGAGTGTACCCTCTGTGGTGGGTGTTTGGGCCGCTAGCATGGATTTGAGTTGCAGGTACGAGAATACCGTTGTAGGGGGCAGATTACACTTCTCCTGGAGTATAGGGAATGGCAGCAACTTGTGTGAATTGTGGAGGTCCCTTACGTGTGTGCAGCCCCCCTGTGTCCACTCTCTATGGTCAAACATGGAATTAGCCATGTGAAGACTGGTCTGCGGTGCTGCCTGTGACCACGGTGTTGTAGTGTTTAGTACCGTGTGCGTCTTGTCCCAGGTTGACACAAGTGTAGCTGTGGTGGGTAGCATATAAGGTTGTTTGGGGCGTATTGATTTGGGCACCCATATCAGCTTGCGGAGGTCAGACCCTTGTAGCCAGTGGTTTTCTATGTCCAACCATTGTGGGGGAGGGGGGTGTTCATGGATTGCATCCCTACTACTGGGGCTAGCAGTGCTGCTTGTAGTATAATTTAATGTTGGGGAGCACCAGATCGCCCTCTGGCACCGGTCGATATAGGAATTTTCTGGCAACTCTCACTCTTGTGAGTCCAGATAAATTTGGTGAACATGGTTTGGATTTTACTTAGGAAGGAGATTGGCAATTTGATCTGCAATGTTCGAAATAGATATTGGGGCTTGGGGAGGAATCCTGCTATGGATTTAGTGAGTTTGAGACCCAGGAAGGAAACGCTGTCCATTCTCCAGTCCATCTCGAATTGCCCCTGAAGTATGTGTAGCGTGTCACTGGGCACCTCAACACCCATGGCCTGAGTTTTTATCACATTAAGATTATAGTAGGAGCTGTCTCCAAAGTCTTTTATTTCTTTTAGAAGGTTGGGCATTGATATTAGTGGCTGGGTCAGAGTCAGCAGCACGTCGTCTGCGAATAGATTAGATTTGTACTTGTTTTGCTCGATGCACACCCCGTGAATGGAACTGTTGTGTCTGATCCTGAAGGCCAATGACTCCAGTGCCATGACATGAAGCCACCCGGCACTCCAAATTTTGCCATGACCGTTGTGACAAACTCCCCTTTTTCTGTGAGTTTGCCACAAGCTTTTGGACGGGCCTTTTTGCTTGCCTCCTACCCTGTGACTATGGGCCCTGCAATATACCTTGCCCAATACACTTTATAAGGCTCCATTCATGTAATGTAAGTACTTTTGTACTCCACAAAGAGAGACCGACCGATTGCCCTAATTCCCTGGAACTGTTTTTGGGCATGAAGCTTTTGAACCCCTGCTCTGATATGGGTGATTTTTGGATATGTTGTTCACTCAGATCAGGGCTGTCCGGGGATGTAAACATGTGAGGTATGTTATGTTTTGGAGTACTTTCTGAAGTTTGTGAAAATGTTTTTTCTGCCTGGAGATAATTGAGTTACTTATAGGACTTTACTCAATTATCTCCCAAGCAGAGGAGAGGGATTGTGTGCTGTACATGGGTGTGTCACAGACTGTATGTTTGTTCTGATTGGTTTGTGTCCTTTGTGTTCCTGTGCTCCATCAGGTCCAGGGGATGTTCCTGAACCATTAAAGATCAGATCATCTTGCACCTTCATGACGTCTTGGCTCATGTTTGCTATAATCACTATACTCCTCAGAGTATAATCACTAAGCTCTTGTAATAGCTGTTCCTGCTCTCAGGATTAAGAGAGGTCTACCTACTGGAAGCTGAATCCTGGTCTTGGGTCAGGAGTGGGTGGAGGATGGCAGGACCCCAACCAAGCTGCGGCGGTTCGTGGGGTCTGCGATGGTTATGGTGCTCCAGCGCAGTGCTTATGGTACTCGTCAGTACTAGGAAGCAGCGATTGACGGAGGTACTCGGTCAGAGTGCCAGGCGGTCTGTCACATTGGTGGCATCGGCGGGATGGCTTCCTAGAAGCACAGAAGCATCCTGGAGACACCGGTATCGTATGAATTTTAATTGAGGGCAACGCTAGTATCCGTACAGCGCCCCTGGCTACAGCAGTATAGAATCAGCTAGTTTCCAGACAGCGTTCCATGACAAAGAGGAGGAGGCTGCAGACTACAGGGATGCAAAATGGAAGAAAGTCTGGTATGAGACCCAGTGATGAGCAGCGGCTACAGAAGCATGAGGTGGTGCAAATGTATCTCTTGGGAGAGCGGCCCCAGGTTGAGAGGGTGACAAGACTAGAGACCCTAGTATGGCGGGAGATTTGGCTTGACAACGCATACCAGGCCCTATGGTGGTATACCATTCAACATACCCCCTGGACGGCCGAGCACAACTTGCCCAAAGGTGATGATTATGATGGCCCTGGTTTACTATGGGATGCCTTGGAGGAGGCCATTTTTCTCGGCAGCACGGATGAGGATTTTGGGACATCGATGACTACAGGGTGAGCATGCTTGTTTGGGCTGACTACCTCAAGATGAGACAAGACATGACCCACCTGGTGACAAGGGAGTGGGAGCTGGAGCAGGACTACCAGCACCTGCTCAGCTTCGTGCAGCCCCAACCTACCCGACAAGCAGAACCAGTGCAGCCCCAACCTACCCGACAAGCAGAACCAGAACCTGGGTAGACCTGGCTAAGGTACCCCCTGCTTCCCTACCAGCTACTGCAGTAGACTCATAGACTGGTTCTGGGATGACCTAAAGATGGCAGGTGGAGATGGCACCGAGGTCTCTCCACCGGCCCAGATCCCCAGCTACAGCCAGAGTTACCGGGAGTAGGGACAGTGTAGCGGAGGGCAGTATTATAATCCACGATCTCTGCTGGTTTCACAGGTAAATCCACAGTCAGCGCTGAAAAGTAATGCAAGTCCCCAAATCCTCCCAATAACCGGACGAAACACAGTTTGGGAGTCAACTAACTGGCTTTATTTGCAGGCTTGTATATTTATACAGTTCCCCATGCAAGGGGTTTCTTTATTGAGGTTCCAGGGGATTTCTCCCATCAGGCATTGTAATTCTCCCAGGGTACATTGCTACACGAGAGGGATACTCCCACTAAAATGGACGATTAAGTGGATTATCCCCTCGTGTAGCAAAAACCGACAATTCACCTTAAAATACTTTTTATGAGCTTTATACGGTACTTTGACATAACCGAACGTTCGGCAGATAGCTGGGGTCTAAGCGAATCTTTTGTGAGAATACCGCTCAGATCCCAGCTGAAATGACCGAACGCCCCACAAATACAGTCGTATATGAAAGTTCCCCTCAATCTACCGATTGCGCTTAGAGGAACGATTCTACCGAACGCCGGGCTCCCGAACGGTCTGGAAGTCCAGCGGTGTTCGAGTCATCGAGTAGCCGATTTTGGTTCCAGGCGCTCGACGACCAAACACCGCTGAAGAATAGACGATCCAAGATGGCCGACCGCCGCATGGTCGGTAGCCGAACCACGGCCACCCAGGAGAGCCTCTAATTACCGATTGCAACATTGTTGCAATCGGTTAACAAGCGCCACACGACTCTTAGTGTGTGGTCTATCAGGGGAGCCCGCATTCGTTCCACGAACAGCCCGGATAGCCGCTGTTCGTCGAACGAAGTGTTTGCCTGCTGGTAGCTTACGGCTGCCAGCATGCGAACGACCATAGCCTAATATACACACAGCAGAAGATATACAATACACACAGTACAGCATACAGACAACCTTTCTATGTTATAGTCCAGAAGTGGCTAGGTTTGCCACAGACAGTTAGTCCTACTCCACAGCAGCAGTGTACCATACAGGGAGAGGAGACAACCGGTCTCTCTCCCCAGTGGCAGGGTGAATACAGGCTGTTTAGCACCAGGCAGCGTTACCGGGAATCGAGAGAGTCGGTCTGACTCCCTAGCGGCAGATTGCATTATTGGGAAAAGAGTCAGTCAGTCTCTCTCCCTAGCGGCAGGGTGAGTCCGTCATCCCAGTGGTAGCAAGCAATTCAGCACCAAGCAGCGTTACCAGGAGTCGAGACAGTGGGTATGACTCCCCAGCGGTAGAGGGTGTTACAGAGAGAGGAGACAACTGGTGTCTCTCCTCAGCGGCAGGACAAGTTATTGGGAGTGGAGACAGTTGGTCTCCCTCTCCAGTGGCAGTGTGTATTACAGGGAGAAGAGCATATCACCCCCTCTCCCCAGCGGCAGCAAGCAGTTCAGCACCAGGCAGCGTTATCGCTGACTCCCCAGCGGCAGTGTGTTGTAAAGGGAGAAGAGGCAACCGGTCGCTCTCCCCAGCGGCAGGGCATCGCACAGGGAGAGGAGATTGTCAGTCCCTCGTCCCTGCAGCATTGGGAGTGGAGATGGTCGCCCCCCATTACCCAAAACCAGGCAGCTTTCCTGTGAGTCTAGGTTCAAGCACTGACCGACAGGAGGTCAGGTACCTGGTTAGTCTCCCCCTGGGAGGGAAGATGTGTGACAAACTCCGCTTTTTCTGTGAGTTTGCCACGAGTTTTTGGAGGGGCCTGTTTACTTGTCTCCTACCCTGTGACTATGGGCCCTGCAATATATCTTGCCCAATACACTTTTATAGGCTCCATTCATGTAATGTAAGTACTTTTGTACTCCACAAAGAGAGACCGACCGCTGGCCCTAATTCCCTGGAACTGTTTTGGGCATGAAGCAACCGGTCAAAAAGAGACTTCCATGAAACTTTGGAACCCCTGCTCTGGGTATTTTTTGGATATGTTGTTTACCAAGATCAGGACTATCCGGGGATGTAACATGTGGGGGATGTAACATGTGGGGTATGTTATGTTTTTGGTACTTTTTGAACTTTGTGAAAATGTGTTTTTTCTGCCTGGAGATAATTGAGTTACTTACAGGACTTGACTCAATTATCTCCCAAGCAGAGGGGAGGGATTGCGTGCTGTACATGGGTGTGTCACAGACTGTATGTTTGTTCTGATTGGTTTGTGTCCTTTGTGTTCCTGTGCTCCATCAGGTCCAGGGGATGTTCCTGAACCATTCAAAATCAGATCATCTTGCACCTTCATGAAGTCTTGGCTCATGTTTGGGGGATTGGAGACCTACACTCTGTGGATTGTTATAATCACTATACTCCCCAGAATCACTAAGCTCTTGTAAGAGCTGTTCCTGCTCTCTTGATTAAGAGAGATCTACCTACTGGAAGTTGGATCCTGGTCTTGGATCCAGAGTGGGTGGAGGACGGCGGGACCCCAACCAAGCTGCGGCGGTTTGTGGGGTCTGCGGTCAGGGCTGGACTGGCCCACCGGGATACCGGGAAAATTCCCGGTGGGCCGCGGCACCTGGGACTTGTCTGACAGCCCTGTCAGTCTCTCTGCACAATTTACCTTAATTTTGGCCGCATGCCCCGCCTCCGCACACAAGCCACGCCTCCTGATCATAGCTCCGCCTCCCTCGCGTAAGCCCCACCCCAACACACGTTGCTCGCCGGAAGAGACTACAAAATGGAAACTTCTCCTACCAGGTAAGCTTCAGCCATGACAGTGATTGTGTGTGTGTGTGTGTGTGTGTGTCTGCTAGTGAGTGAGCTTGTCTGTGTGTGTGTGTATGTGTGTGTGTGTCTGCTAGTGAGTGAGCTTGTCTGTGTGTGTGTGTGTGTGTAAATGAGCTTGTGTGTGTGTATGCCTGCTAGTGAATGAGCTTGTTTGTGTGCAGGGCCGGTGCAAGGATTTCTGCTGTCCTAGGCAAAGATCCATTTTGCTGCACCTTCATGTCACTCACTGACAGACACACACACACGCTGACACACATACTCACTTACTGACACACACACACATAGAAACTCACCGACAGACATACACTCAATCACTGACAGACACACACACACAGACACTCACTGACAGACATACACACAGAATCACTGACAGACATACACACTCACTCACTGACAGAAATACACTCACTCAATGACAGACAAACACACACACACACTGACATGCATATACTCACTCACTGACAAGCACACACAGACACTTACTGAGAGACATACACAAATTCACTGACAGATATTCACTCACTGACATACACACTCACACAGACACTCACTGACAGACATACACTCACTCACTGACACACACACTCACTGACACATATAAAGTCACTCACTGACACGGCCTTAGAATGGCCGGACTCGACGTATATGAGAGGAGACAGAGTCAGGAACGATCCGAGATCAAGGGCACAGAGAGACAGCATAAACTAGGACTAGCCTGGGTCTGGTACACAGTAAACAGCAAGCCGGCAAACAGAACAGATAAGGATACAGAGATAACATAGTCAGCAACAAAGCCAAGGTCAATACGAAGGAACACAACTGAACACAACAAGCGCTAAAGGGAACTGAAACAGAAACCACGATAGGGCAGGGAGTAAAGGGAGAGGTAAGTTTAAATACCTTCAACTTATTCTTGATTGGCCCCTGTCATATCCACGCCCCCAATATGTGAGAGTATGGTGAGTGTGGGGTGACAGGGGCCAATGAGAGACCGTTTTGATTTTCGGCTCCCACTTCCCCTCTCAAAGCTAGGCGGGACACGCGACCGCATTCCGCGGTCAGCGCCCGCCGTCATCGGCGCTCTGAGCGCGCCGGGAACATAGGACCTCGGCCGGCCCCCGGACAAGGTAAGTAACGCTACAGTACCCCCCCTCTGGGTGGGTAGGGCCAGGTCTGGCAGGAAAACGAGAATGGAAAGAACGCACAAGGCGGGGAGCATGAACAGCATCAGCAGAAATCCAACTGCGCTCCTCCAACTGCCCTTCCAATGAACCAAGTACTGAAGTCGACCCCTATGAAAACGAGAGTCAAGAACAGCAGAAACTTCAAATTCCTCATGACCCTCCACAGAGACAGGAGGGGGAGGATGAGTATGCCGGGTATAGCGGTTGCATACGTAAGGCTTCAACAATGAGGTGTGCAGACCCAAGGCATACGAAACAGGATTAACCTTATGTAGAATACGATAAGGACCAATGAAGCGGGGAGCCAATTTCATAGAAGGCATAGAATATTCCGTGTGGAAAGCAAAACCTTGTCTCCCACAACATAAGAAGGAGCCGCTCTGCGATGCTTGTCAGCCTGAGCCTTCTGGCAAGCAGCGGAATCCACCAAAGAACGCTGAACCTGCTCCCAAGTATTACGCAAACCAACCAAATGCTCATCCAGAATTGGCATGCCCTGTGAGGAGAATGCAGCCGTAAGAACAACGGGATGCTGGCCATAGACAACTCAGCCCAAGGAAGAAGGTCAGACCAATTGTTCTGATGGTGGGACACAAAACAACGAAGGCACTGCTCCAGGGACTGGTTGGCACGTTCTGCAGCTCCACTAGACTGGGGATGATAAGCGGAAGAAAATGAGAGAGAAATACCCATTTCTGAACAAAAGGCTTTCCAGAACCTGGAAATAAATTGGCTACCCCTATCGGACACAATAGATACGGGAATACCATGCAACCGGAATACCTCTCTAGCGAAGATACTAGCTAGTTCCCTGGATGTGGGCAACTTGTGAAGAAGCACAAAGTGAGCCATTTTGGAAAACCGATCTACTATCATCAGGATAACTGTGTAACCATTCGAAGGGGGTAATTCAACAATAAAATCCATGGATAGGTTAGACCAAGGTCTCTCAGGAACGGGTAACAGATGCAAAAGCCCACAAGGAACTCTACGAGAAGATTTCATACATGCACAAGTAGTACAAGCACCTATATAGTCAGTGACATCCTTGCGTAAGGAATCCCACCAAAAATACAGAGAAACCGCTGACATAGTTTTGGAAATACCAGGATGTCCAGCAGTCTTAATATCATGATATAATGACAGAATCTCCCGTCTCTCGGGAACATCAAAGAACAATTTATCAATAGGCCTCTCGCTAGGTGCCATGCTTTGTTTCGCCTGTATGGCCTGCAAAAGGGATGAAGAAATGGTCAAAATAGTAGTAGCTATTATTCTGTCTGGGGGAATGACAGGAGTAACATCAATCTCCTGTTTGTCAGCAGTTTCGAACTGTCTGGACAGAGTGTCTGCTTTAACGTTACGATCACCTGGTCTATAGGTGATAATATAATTGAAATGGGACAAAAACAATGACCACCTAGCCTGCCTAGCAGATAATCTTTTAGCTTAACCAAGGTAGGATAGGTTCTTGTGATCCGTAAAAATGATGATAGGATCCTTCAGGGGCGGACTGAGAACCCTCAGGGCCCCCAAGCAAAATAAATCAAGGGCCCCCTCACAGGCCCCACCCATACTCCGCAGCAAGCGCCACCCATGTCCCGCCTCCATGTCGCCTCCAGCCACACCCTACACAATCTTTAGACACAAGGAACAAAAGTGCAATAATCCCTTCGAGGCCCCAGTAGAGACTACAATTGAGGGCTAATGGGCCATGGAGGGGGGTCTTTCTAGCAGAGGCTATCTCAGTTTCCTTTAGAGAGTGTGTTAGAAAGAATCCCCTCCAGGCCCTATTAGAGACTACAATGGAGTCTAATAGGCTTGGAAGGGGGTCTTTCTAACAAAGGCCATCTCAGTGTCCCTGCTGGAAACAGTCGCCTCCAGGCCCCAGTAGAGGCTACAATTGAGGGCTAATGGGCCATGGAGGGGGGAGCATTGTAGCAGAGGCTATCTCAGTGTCCTTTAGAGAGTGTGTTAGAAATAATTTCCTCCAGGTCCCATTAGAGACTACAATGGAGTCTAATGGGGCCTGGAGGGGGGTCTCTCCAACACTCTGGTTCCTATTCACAATATAGTAACACAACATAGCTCGCTGATACCTAGGCCAAGTTGGCTCCTCTTACCTTAATTACTTTTGCTGGCTGGCAGTCTGTGGGCTTGCTGGAAGGCTGTGGGCTTACTGGCTGCGCCTGGCAGGCTGTGGGCTTGCTGGCAGGCTGTGGGCTTGCTGGCTACTGCCGGCAGGCTGTGGGCTTGCTGGCTGCGGCTGGCAGGCTGTTGGCTTGCTGGCTGCTGCTGGCAAGCTGTGGCTTGCTGGCTGTGGCTTGCTGGCTGGCAGGCTGTGGCTTGCTGGCTCTGGACTTTCTGGCTGTAAGCCTAACTGGTGGCCTGTGGGCTGGCTGGCTGGCTACTGGCCAGCAGGTGGGCTGGCTGGCTGGCTACTGGCCAGCCTGTGGGCTGGCTGGCCAGCCTATGGGCTGGTTGGCTGGCTGGCCGGCCTGTGGGCTGGCTGGCTTGCTGGCTACTGGGGCACTTGTAGGTTATTTTAAGAAATAATCCATGCATAATAACCACTACTGCTCTGTGTAGTCGTTATGGTGCCAGGAGGGCCGGGCCCCCCCTACCAGAGTAAGTAGTCAAACCGTTAAAGAACAGTTTGACAACTTGCCTGGGGTCTGCTGGGATATGAAGCTCTAGTAGGGTATAGGAGCAGTGGTGCAATGTGTAAGGGGTGCAGTGTGTGTGTGTGAAAGGTTCAGTGTGTGTGAGGGGGTGTAGTGTGTGAATGTGTAGGGTGTGTGGGGCAATGTGTGTATGAGGGGGCTGTGTATGTGTGTGGCAATGTTAGTATGGGGGGCTGTGTGTGTATGGGTGGGCAGTGTATGTGTGTGTGTGTGAGGCAATGTGTGTAAATGTGTATGGTGTGTGTGGGGGCAGTGTGTGTGTATGGGGGCAGTGTGTTTATGGGGCTAGAGTTCACTCTCACCACTGCGACCACCAGGAATCCCTGGTGGTCACAGTGTTGAGAGTGAACTCTAGCCCGTAGCTCCAGGGCTAGAGTTTACTCTCGCAAGAGCCATAACGTTGCCGTGGTGCCGTGCCGTGTGCTCGCGCAAGAAGGACCCAGAGGAGCTGCAGGCTGAGCTCCCGGGTCCTCTCTTCCTCCCTCCCCTGCCGGCTGCCGCACGGTGCCTGCGGACAGGGGAGGGGGCAATTTCCCTCTTCTTACTCCCCCCTCCCCCTCTTCTTACCCCCCTCCTTACTCCCCCCTCTTCTTACTCCCCCCTCACTCTCTTCTTACCCCCTTCTTACTCTCCCCCTCTTCTTACTCCCACCTCTTCTTACTCCTCCCTCTTCTTACTCCCCCCTCTTCTTACTCCCCTCCCCCCCTCTTCTTACCTCCCTCCCCCCTCTTCTTACTCCCCTCTTCCTCTTTTTACTCCCCCCTCCCCCTCTTCTTACCCCCTTCTTACTCCCCCCTCCCCCCTCTTCTTACTTACTCCCCCCTTTCTTACTCCCCCCTCTTCTTACTCTTCCCTCTTCTTACTCCCCCCTCCCCCTCTTCGTACTCCCCCTTCCTCTTTTTACTCCCCCTCTTCTTACCCCCTTCTTACTCCCCCCTCCCTTCTTACTCCCCCCTCCCCCTCTTCTAACCCCCTTCTTACTCCCCCCTCCTCTCTTCTTACCCCCCTCTCTCTCTTCTTACCCCCCTCCCTCTCTCTTCTTACCCCCCTTCCACTCTCTTCTTACCCCCTTCCTCTCTTCTTACCCCCCTCCTCTCTCTTATTACCCCCTTCCTCTCTTCTTACCCCCCTACCTCTCTTCTTACCCCCCTCCCTCTTTCTTCTTACCCCCCTCCCTCTCTCTTCTTACCCCCCTCCCTCTATCTTCTTACCCCCCCTCCCTCTCTCTTCTTACCCCTCCCTCTCTCTTCTTACCCCTCCCTCTCTCTTCTTACCCCCTCCCTCTCTCTTCTTACCCCCCTCCCTTTCTCTTACTACCCCCCCTCCCTTTCTCTTCTTACCCCCCCTCTCTTCTTACCCCCTCCCTCCCTCTCTCTTCTTACCCCCTCCCTTTCTCTTCTTACCCCCCTCCCTCTCTCTTCTTACCCCCCCTCCCTCTCTCTTCTTACCCCATCCCTCTCTCTTCTTAAACCCCTCCCTCTCTCTTCTTCCCCCCTCCCTCTCTCTTCTTACCCCCTCCCTCTCTCTTCTTACCCCCCTCCCTCTCTGTTCTTACCCCCCCTCCCTCTCTGTTCTTAGCCCCCCACCCCCTCCCTCTCTGTTCTTACCCCCTCCCCTGTAGCGTGGCCGAGCTGCTCTCCGGTCCGCGGTGCCCGGCCGGAGTGATAGGAAGGTGCACACTGAGTGTGCACCTTCCTGTCAGCCAGGCCGGGTACAGGAAACAGAAACTCCTGTTCCGCGCGGAACAGGAGTTTATGTTTCCTGTACCCGGCCGGACTGACAGGAAGGTGCACACTCAGTGTGCACCTTCCTATCACTCCGGCCGGGCACCGCGGACCGGAGAGCAGCTCGGCCACGCTACAGGGGAGGGGAGGTGAGAAGCTGCAGCCGCCTGAGCGCTCTTAAGAGAGCGCTCAGGCGGCTGCAGCATTTAAAGGGCCGGCCCTGAACGCAGCCAGCCCTGCCGGGCCCCCCTCCCGGCCAGGCCCTCGGACCATGTCCGAAGTGCCCAACCGGTCAGTCCGCCCCTGGGATCCTTAGTTCCTTCTAACAAGTGTCTCCATTCTTTAAGAGCTAAGATAATAGATAGGAGTTCACGATTACCCACATCATAATTATTTTCAGCTTTGGACATTTGTCTAGAAAAGAAGCCACAAGGATGCAATGGCTTTTCAGGCGATTCTCTTTGGGACAAAACAGCACCTACCCCGATATCAGAAGCATCAACTTCAAGAATATAAGGCAGTGAGGGGATAGGATGCTGTAAAATAGGTGCAGAGGCGAATATAGTTTTAAGAAAGTCGAAAGCCTGAAGTGCCTCGGGAGACCAGACACGAGTATTACCACCCTTTTTTGTCATACGGGTGATAGGCGCTACAATATAAGAAAAACCTTTAATAAAGCGTCTATAATAGTTAGAGAAACCAAGAAAACGCTGAATTGCTTTCAAACCTTTTCGCAGAGGCCACTCTATGACAGCAGAAAGCTTCTGGGGATCCATACGAAAACCTTTGGCGGAAATCAAATACCCCAAAAACTGGACTTCGGATTGGTCAAATAACATTTTTTCTAGTTTACAATAAAGACCATTAGCAAGGAGTAAATCTGTAGAATATATTAGTATGTCGTCCAAGTATACAATTACAAATGTGTGAATAAAGTCTCTTAAGACGTCATTAATGAATTCTTGAAATATTGCTGGGGCATTGCAAAGACCAAATGGCATAACAATATACTCGTAATGACCGGATCTAGTGTTGAATGCAGTCTTCCATTCGTGGCCTTTCTTAATACGTATTAAATTGTATGCACCTCTTTAGGTCCAATTTCGTGAATACAGTAGCATGTTTCAGCCTGTCAAACAATTCTGTAATTAAAGGTATAGGGTATGCATTTTTGATAGTGATTTTGTTTAGACCTCTATAATCGATACACGGTCTTAAATCACCTTCTTTCTTAGATACGAAGAAGAACCCCGCTCCAGCCGGAGAAGAGGATCTCCTAATGAACCCCTTTTATAGTGATTCCTTAACATACTCCTCCATGATACGGTTTTCTTGAATAGATAAAGGGTACACCCTGCCCTTTGGAGGTATAGTGTCAGGCAATAAATCGATAGCACAATCATAGGGTCTGTGAGGTGGTAATTTATCAGCTTCCCTTTTATCGAATACAGTCTTGAGAAAAAGAGTACTGAGGAGGTATATCAGTAGACAAAGGAGGAGTAGTAGGAACATTAATAGTATTTAAAGGGGTGACTTTAATCATACAAGATTCGTGGCAGGCTTTGCTCCATGATTTTAATTGTCCCGACTCCCAGTCGAAAATGGGATTGTGAGAACATAACCATGGGTACCCTAACACGATATGAGAAGAGGGAGAGGTGATAACCTGGAACTGAACGGTCTCAAAGTGTAAAACCCCTGTGTACATGAATAATGGTACAGTTTCATGGGTAACGACTGGAGTACTTAAAGGTCTACCATCTATGGCCTCAATGGCCAAGGGTATCTCCCTCTCTTTGATGGGAATGTTGTTTTTCGTAACAAAACCAGAGTCTATGAAGTTCTCAGCAGCCCCAGAGTCAACCAAGGCTAGTATGCTTTCAGCTATACAACTCTCTCCCATATGAAGAGAAACAGGGAGAAGCAAACAGTTAGGAGGCAATTTAGGAGACTTGGATATCACACCCAAGGCCAGTCCCCTATAAGGTCTTAGGTGCGAGAGTATTCCGGAAGCAAAGGACATTCCTTTACCATATGGTCTCTCCTACCCTTCTCCTAAGTGATTTTTAGTATCAGAGAGTTTGGCAACCCCTAATTGCATGGGTTCCTCCTCAGGTACTTTAACACTCTCAGATTGATCAATTCTGAGGTTACTAGGTGTAACAAAACATCTATTACTGTTCTTAGTATAGAGCCTGTCACGAATCCTATTGTCTATATCAATGAGGTAATCGATAAGGTCCTCTAATGCAATAGGAAGCTCCCTTGCTGCTACCTCATCCAATATAGTGTCAGATAAACCTTCCATGCAGTAGTTAACCCATTATTGGTCTAATCTACCTGTGAAGCAAGGGTACGAAACTGAATAGCATAGTCAGCCACAGACCTAAAACCCTGTTTAATTCTCATTAATGCTCTTGCGGCATTCTTTGACCTTTTCGTTGTGTCAAAAGTTCTACGAAAAGCCGTAAGAAAACTATTGAAATTATGCACCATAGGTCCATTGGCCTCCCAAATAGGATTTGCCCACTCAAGTGCTTTGTCAGTAAGTTGATGCATCAAAAATCCCACTTTAGACCTATCAGTGGGAAAGGAACGTGGATACATCTCAAAGTGGAATTCTATTTGATTAATGAAACCTCTGCATGTCTTAGCTTCCCCTCCATACCTAGGAGGGGGTGTTAAATGGGGCGACGTATTAGGTAAATTGGATACTTTGGAAAGAAGAGGTGTAGGAGGGTTAGGTGCGGTTGCAGTAATAGTTCTAGACAAGAGCGTCTGCAGAGCCTGAGCTATCTGGTCCATACGGTGATCCTGCTCTACAAACCTTGCCTCATGAGAAGCCATTTGCTGAGCCAAATCTGCGGGGTCCATGGCCCTATCATAATGTAACGAAAATATATCCCAACTCGCAGGATTCAACTCGACAAAAGACAACACAGAGGAGAGATACGTCTACCGGACCTTAGAATGGCCGGACTTGACGTATATGAGAGGAGACAGAGTCAGGAACGATCCGAGATCAAGGGCACAGAGAGACAGCGTAAACTAGGACTAGCCGGGGTCTGGTACACAGTAAACAGCAAGCCGGCAAACAGAACAGATAAGGATACAGAGATAACGTAGTCATAAACAAAGCCAAGGTCAATACGAAGGAACACAACAAGCGCTAAAGAGAACTGAAACAGAAACCACGATAGGGCAGGGAGTAAAGGGAGAGGTAAGTTTAAATACTGTGAGCGTAAAAGTGGCATTGTGGTTGATGGAAGATACATCAGGCCTGATTTGCTAAACTGCAACCTGAGAGTTTTCAGTTAAATGTCCCAGGGAAGATGTTAGTGTTTGCAATCTACATTGCTGAGGTTCTGCAAAACATGGTATGGGTCCCTGGGGCGGAGTATTTGGAGAGTAGGGTGGGCCAATGCTCCAACAGCACTAGTTGCTGTGTAACAAACCACAATTTAGATCTGACTTAAGAGTTAACTAATTGACACTCACCTGTAGCTAGTCAATTAGTAGACAGGCATTTAAATGAAGAGGGCAGCCTGCTGCAGGGTGAGGGAGAAAAAGACAGCTAGGAGAGTGAATGACAACTGTGTTCATTGCAAAGACATTTATTTTGTTTGGAAAATTGGTAAGTGGGAAAGCCACCCAATTGCAGATAGCAATTTCCTGTCTAGTAAGAGCTCAAGTAAGAGCAAGGGATTTTGTTTGTTTTTGTTATTATTTAAAGCACCTGTTTTCTTATTGAATAAAGAAAAAAAAGGAAAATTGAGCGGTGGTTACTGCAAGATCTGTGACAGCCCTACCTGTAAAAGAGGTGGTTTGTTACAATACTTTCAACTTATTCTTGATTGGCCCCTGTCATATCCACGCCCCCAATATGTGAGAGTATGGTGAGTGTGGGGTGACAGGGGCCAATGGGAGACTGTTTTGATTTTCTGCTCCCACTTCCCCTTTAAGAGCGTGCTCGTGACGCGCGGCGCGCTCTCAAAGCTAGGGGGGACACGTGACCGCATTCCGCGGTCAGCGCCCGCCGTCATCGGCGCTCTGAGCGCGCCGGGAACAGAGGACCTCGGCCGACCCCCGGACAAGGTAAGTAACGCTACACACACACACACTCACTGACAGACATATACTCACTCACTGAGAGACAGACACACACACAGACAGACACTCAGTGACAGACATACTCACTCACTGACAGACACACCCAGTCACTGAAAGACATTCACTCACTGACATACACACTCACACAGACACTCACTGACAGACATACACTCACTCACTGACACACACACTTACTGACAGATATACAATCACTCAGTGACAGACAGACACACACACACAGTCACTGACAGACACACACATTCACTGACAGATATATACTCACTCACTGAGAGACACACACACTCACTGAGAGACACACACACACAGACAGACACTCAGTGACAGACATTCACTCACTGACAGACACACAGACACTCACTGACAGACACAGACACTCAATGACACACACACACACAGGCAGACACTCAGTGACACACACACACTCACTGACAAAAACTTAAACACTCACCTCCCTAGGATCCAGTGTGGGGCAGCTCCTCACTCCTCCCGCCCGCCGTTAAGTAGGCCGGGCAGGAATGATGTCATATCCCGGCTCATGGCATCACACAGGACGCGTGAGGGAGGAGTCACCAGGATTTGATGGCAGAGCAGGCACCTGTGATCAAGGTAAGAAGGTGCCTGCTCTGCCATACTGTGACAGGGCTCTTCTGGGCGCCCCCACCCTTGGGTGCCTGGAGGCAGCGCTGCGGCCCAAGACAGGGTGAGCCACCAGGAATTTCTCGGTGGGCACCCCCAGCAGGCCAGCGCCCTAGGCGCCCTAGTTCACCGAACGGTGGCGCCAGCCCTGTCTGTGTATGTGTGTGCCGGCTAGTGAGTGAACTTGTCTGTGTGTGTGTGTCTGCTAGTGAGAGAGCTTGTGTGTGTGTGTGTGTGTGTGTGTGTGTGTCTGCTAGTGAGAGCTTTTGTGTGTGTGCATGCTAGTGAGTGAGCTTGTCTGTGTGTGTGTGTCTGCTAGTGAGAGAGCGTGTGTGTGTGTGTGTCCCTGCTAGTGAGTGAGCTTGTCTGTGTGTATATGTCTGCTAGTGAGAGAGCTTGTGTGTGTGCCTGCTATTGAGTGAGCTTGTGTGTGTGTGTGTGTGTGCATTCTAGTGAGTGAGCTTGTGTGTGTGTGTGAACTTATCTGTAGTAAGCTTGTGCGTGTCAGAGTTTGTCTGTACTACATTTGTGTGTGTATGCCAATAAGCTTGTCTGTGCATGTCAGTGAGCCTATTTGTGTGCATCTGTAAACTTGTGGATTTATGTCAATGAGCTTATAGATATCAGTGAGATTGTTTGTCTATGACGCTGTGTATCAGTGAGCTTGCGTATGTCAGTGAGATTGTCTGTGTCTGCATGTGAGTATGCTAACTGTATAATTAAATGTTTGACTCTGAAAGGAATATTTTATATAAGAAAAAACTAATATATATATTGGCCAATAATATGTAAGGGGCTATGTCTTGCCACCCCTGACGATTGAGTCATATATAAATACATATTATAATATTTATTTATATATGACTCAATCGTCTGGGGTGGCAAGACATAGCCGTACATATTACATGTGACAATACGTGGCGCAATTGATACCGGAGAAACTGACGGAAGCCGAGCACAGGGAGATGGACATAGGTTTCTTCAGGAAGGAAGAGATCTTTATTCGATTCACCGACCGGGACTCAGAGGGACTAATGTCACCAAGAAACAGCAAAATCTGAGCCCCGAACATACAATGTAGGTCCCTTATATAGGCATATTACTCCTCCCATAATCAGCTCCACCCACACATACTCTTACCCAATCAACAGAACAAAGACTAACTTCCTGTTTGACCACATGGCTTGCCCAGCACAATGGAGGAGGGGAATTCTCTATATCCTGTATTCCTGCACATGCTCCGTACACTACTGATTGTATCATTGCCACGTGCAACCAACCGACCGATGCATCAGTGTATGCACGTGCACATACCACGTGGCAATCTCGGCCTACTAAATTTATTTTTACCGAGATTCCACCACATTCCCCCCTTTGATGCTTCTGATATTTCATAATTCCAGATGCATCACTTAATCAGAGTTTGCTTACACCTCAAGTTGCCATAAACAAGACTAGACTCTGCGACTCTCTAGAGATACGAACCCCTCAGCATTCCTCTTCCTGTACGTGTTCTCCTTGATTTAGAGCCTCATACCTGTAACCAGCCATTATCTGTGCAGCGGCCTTTCTCTCTGCTATATTCTCTATAATACTCTGCACAGACCTAACTACCAAAGGAATCAGACATGGCAGGAGAAGGCACAGCATCAAGATTAGCATGACTCCACCTACCAATGCCTTGAGTCCTCCAAGCTGCTCATACCAATTACCAAACCAACTACTCGGATTATACCCTTTCCATACTTGAGTAGGCACATGTGCTAATTTAACCATATGGCTAGTAAGCTCAGCTATTGCTTGCCCTTCATCATCTATTTGGAGACACCAATTGCTTAGATTAAACTTCCCACATACACCTCCCTCTACTTCAATAGGTAATCCAAGGTTAATCTATTTTGGTAGACGGCTGTGTAGCGGAGAGCTGATTTCTCGCAGCTATTCTCCACTTAAGATCCTAGGGAGGCTCAGGAACAAAGGTAAAAAGGTACAGCAATATCCCCACAGCACTCCCAATAACTGGACGACACACAGTTTCAGGAGTAGAACTGACAATCGTTTATTCCAAGGTTTCTTATAAAGCCTGCTCCCATGCAAGGGAGGGATTTACAGTAATTAGGACAGTAACCAATACAGTGTTTGTTACCTCCCACACATCTCCTCCCCTCAGAGTGAGTCATAATCCCCTTAACTTGCACAGCAATTTACCCCAAACCTGGATGTACCCCTAAACCATCACCTAACATTAATATTAGGGTACCGCTAGGTAGCCCTGATCTGGGTGACTATAATATCAAAAATTCACCCAGATCGGACCAGTGGTTCGGTAGTTACGGGGAGGTGAAGTTTGACCGACCGCACACGAGTTGGTATCCGAAAAGGGTTCCATAAGATTGGGCCCTGCGGTCGGTCTCCGTTCGGCAGTTAAAACATACATTTATAATTGCCATCCACACTTAAATTCACATAGATGTTGATTCCCTCATTCGGTACTTTGTTTCTACCGAATGGGGATTCGTTAGGACTCTCCGTTCGGCAGTTACGGAGCTCTGGAGGTCTCAGCGGTGTTCGGTTGTTTGAGTGTCCGATTTGAGTTCCAGACACTCGACGACCAAACACCGCTGAGATTTTCATGCGTAAGATGGCCGCCACCACGTGTACGCATGCCGAATGGCGGCCACCCAGATACAATGTTAATGAGCCGGTTAACTTGCGGTTTAGAAGGAATGTGAACTTTAATTGCTGGCACACTTCTCTCTGGGGTGGTCCCTCAGTTCGGTAGTTTCCATAAGCATATGGTACGGATGGAAACTACCGAATAACATACAATTCACATAGTAAATATACGAATGCAATTTAAACACAGGCAAAAAATAGAACGAATACAGTCACACAGGCATGTTATAGGACAGGCTTACTGCATTCCGCTACACTGCTCCCCCTTGCCCACAAGCCGGCATACACAGTCTGATCCCACACGGATCTGCTTGGGGATGACCGGGGTGCTCACGGAATTTTTCCCAGTCTCGGTGAGTCTCTGCGAAGGTTCGGAGCATCTGTTTTAAGGTGCCATTGAACCGTTCGCAGAGCCCATTAGTCTGGGGGTGGTATGGAGCACTAATTATGGGCTTAACTTTACAGAACTTCCAGAGTTGTTGGGTGACCTCTGCCGTGAACTGAGTGCCCTGATCCGAGATGATCTCCCTGGGTAACCCCATCCGGGAGAAAATCTGCATCAGCGCCTCAGCCACCGTCTCTGCATGTATGTTAGTTAAGGCTACCGCCTCGGGGTAGCGAGTAGCGTAGTCCACTACGGTCAAGATATACCGTTTGCCCGATGGGCTAGGCTTCCGGAGGGGGCCTACAATATCTACTGCGACCCTATGAAAGGGTTCCTCGATTATGGGTAATGGGTGCAGCTTCGCCTTACGCTTATCCCCCCTCCTTCCTACCCTCTGGCACGTATC
This sequence comes from Pelobates fuscus, assembly GCF_036172605.1. Taxonomy (NCBI): domain Eukaryota; kingdom Metazoa; phylum Chordata; class Amphibia; order Anura; family Pelobatidae; genus Pelobates; species Pelobates fuscus. The sequence continues at coordinate 244,256,236 of NC_086320.1, forward strand.
GCAGGTGTTACAATATCTGCGCACCTCCTGGCTAATCCGTGGCCAAAAGAAACTTTGGGTCAGCCGATATCTGGTACGGCTGACCCCCAAATGTCCGGATAGCGGAATATCGTGCGCTATCCGGAGTAATTCGGTTCGGTACCTCTGAGGTACCACCAGCTGCCTTGCAGCAATGGGATCTGACCCAGCTATCTGTTTACTTGTCTCTCGGTACAATAACTGTCTGTCCCACACAAATCTTTCTCCCTCCGCCCCCGGTTGGTTAGAGGTGACCTTGTCTCGGTATACTTGTAAGGTAGGGTCAGTGATCACCTCGGCTACAAACTCGTCAGGAGGGGCCCAAGGGATACAGTCTAGGGAAGGGGAGGAATCTCTTACCTGGACCTCCGGCAGTGCGTTGTTGTGCTGGGTGCGGGCCTGTTGCCTGGTAACTACTGGATGCGCTTCCTCAGTAGTTTGGGGCTCAAATGCGGAGGTGAGTTTGCCCAGATCATTCCCCAGGACCACCTCAGCAGGTAATTGCGGCATTAGTCCCACTTCCACATTCCCGAACCCTGCACCCCAATGCAAATGTACCCTGGCTGTGTCTAGCCGATACACGGCTCCCCCTGCAACCCTGACAGCAACAGTCTTATTCAGTTTGGCCTTGTCAGAAACCAAATGACTTTGAACCAAGGTGATGGTGACTCCCAAGTCTCTGAGCCCCTGCATAGGCTTCCCTTCCAGATACACGGTCTGCCTATGGTGCTGTCGATTGTCCGCCTGTGCCTGTAAGGGGTTGGCCTCATGCAGCACTTCCCACTGTTCCACAGTCGTGACTGGAACTGCAGAGCCGTAGGGAAGTGGTACCTCGTCCTGATAGTGGTGCGCTGCTGCTCTCGGTGGTGGTGGTGGAGGCCCTGGACGGATCCAGGTGGTGCGGTCTCTAGACTGTGGACAATCTCGCTGGAAATGTCCCCACTTCTGGCACCGGTGGCATTGCACAGAAGCAGGTGTGCGGTATCTCGGTTGCGCTGCTGCTGGTGCTGGTGGAGGGAGTTGTCTTGGTGGGGGTTGAGGGTTAAGGGAGAAGGAATTTCCTCCCAGCGGTCGCATGGCAGGTTTAGTACTCACTGCCTTGGTTTGTCTGCGGGCATCCATAAAATCATCTGCCTTTTTGGCAGCCTCGGTGAGGGTGGTGGGGTTACGATCCCTCACCCATTCCTGCAGTTCTGTTGATATCCCCTCATAAAACTGTTCCAATAGCAGCATTTGTAACAAGTCCTCCATGGACCGCGCTTTACTTGACTGCATCCACCCAAGAGCTGCCCTTTCTAGTCGGCAAGCCCACTCTGCGTGCGAGTCTTTGTCAGCCTTCTTCAGTTCCCTGAAGCGCCTCCGGTATGCCTCTGGTGTTATTGCATACCGGGCCAGGATAATCTCTTTTACCCGGCTATAGTTCCTAATTTCAACATCTGGTACAGTGCGGTAGGCTTCAGCTGCCCTTCCTGACAGCCGTCCAGCTAATATGGGTACCCACTCTTCCCTTGGTATGTTATGCAGCGTACATAGTCTCTCAAAGTCTTGGAGGAAGGCATCTATATCCTCCTCTGCCTCCACATACGTTTTAAAAGCTTGATAGGGAATTTTAGGCTTACCCTCTTGTGTCACAGCTCCTGCTGCACTTCTTTCTGGTGTTTGTGGTCTCCTTTTGCTCATCACAAACTCCTGCACCTCTGTCATGGTTTTAGAGATGATCTCTGTTGGTGGGTTTTCCCCATAAAAGGCCAGTCTGAATTGTAAATGCCTTTGGAACTCCTCCTGTTCTGTTTCAGGTCTTTGTTCCGTGGCCTGGACCTCCTCTGCTCTGTATTCTGCCATTACTTCAGTGATAAGCGTTGCTTTGGATTTGCTGCTAGCTGAAACACCTTTCGCTTCCAGAAGTTCTTTCAACGTGGATCTCTTTAGAGTAGAAAGGTCAATCTCCATTAATCCTTGTTCCTCTGTGAGTCTGGATCCCACCGCTGCCACCAATGTAACGGAGAGCTGATTTCTCGCAGCTATTCTCCACTTAAGATCCTAGGGAGGCTCAGGAACAAGTCATTAGTAAATCCACAGCAGAGTTTCCAGCAGGTAAAAAGGTACAGCAATATATTACATAGTTACATAGTTACATAGTTAGATAGCTGAAAAGAGACTTGCGTCCATCAAGTTCAGCCTTCCTCACACCTGTTTTTTCCTGTTGATCCAAAAGGCAAAAAAAAAAAAAAAAAACAGTTTGAAGCACAATTTTGCCACAAGCTAGGACAAAAAATTCCTTCTTGACCCCAGAATGGCAGTCAGATTTATCCTTGAATCAAGCAGTTATTACCCTACATTGAAAGATTATATCCTTGAATATTCTGTCTTTGCAAGTATGCATCTAGTAGCTGTTTGAACATCTGTATGGACTCTGATAAAACCACTTCTTCAGGCAGAGAATTCCACATCCTGATTGTTCTTACAGTAAAAAAACCTTTCCTTTGCCTTAGACGAAATCTTCTTTCTTCCAGTCTAAACGCATGGCCTCGTGTCCTATGTAAAGTCCGGTTTGTGAATAGATTTCCACACAATGGTTTGTATTGGCCCCGAATATATTTGTATAATGTTATCATATCCCCTCTCAGGCGACGTTTTTCTAAACTAAATAGGTTTAAATTTGTTAACCTTTCTTCATAGCTGATATGTTCCATTCCTTTTATTAATTTTGTAGCCCGCCTCTGCACTTTTTCTAGTGCCATGATGTCCTTCTTTAGAACAGGTGACCAAAATTTCACAGCATATTCAATATGTGGTCTTACCAGTGATTTATAGAGAGGCAAAATGATATTCTCGTCCCGAGAATGAATGCCCTTTTTCATGCATGACAATACCTTACTGGCCTTGGCCACTGCTGATTGACATTGCACATTGTTGCATAGTTTGTTGTCTATAACAATTCCCAAGTCCTTTTCGTGTGTTGTTATCCCTAATTCACTTCCATTAAGGGTATACGTTGCTTGTGTATTCCCCACAGCACTCCCAATAACTGGACGACACACAGTTTCAGGAGTAGAACTGACAATCGTTTATTCCAAGGTTTCTTATAAAGCCTGCTCCCATGCAAGGGAGGGATTTACAGTAATTAGGACAGTAACCAATACAGTGTTTGTTACCTCCCACACATCTCCTCCCCTCAGAGTGAGTCATAATCCCCTTAACTTGCACAGCAATTTACCCCAAACCTGGATGTACCCCTAAACCATCACCTAACATTAATATTAGGGTACCGCTAGGTAGCCCTGATCTGGGTGACTATAATATCAAAAATTCACCCAGATCGGACCAGTGGTTCGGTAGTTACGGGGAGGTGAAGTTTGACCGACCGCACACGAGTTGGTATTCGAAAAGGGTTCCATAAGATTGGGCCCTGCGGTCGGTCTCTGTTCGGCAGTTAAAACATACATTTATAATTGCCATCCACACTTAAATTCACATAGATGTTGATTCCCTCATTCGGTACTTTGTTTCTACCGAATGGGGATTCGTTAGGACTCTCCGTTCGGCAGTTACGGAGCTCTGGAGGTCTCAGCGGTGTTCGGTTGTTTGAGTGTCCGATTTGAGTTCCAGACACTCGACGACCAAACACCGCTGAGATTTTCATGCGTAAGATGGCCGCCGCCACGTGTACGCATGCCGAATGGCGGCCACCCAGATACAATGTTAATGAGACGGTTAACTTGCGGTTTAGAAGGAATGTGAACTTTAATTGCTGGCACACTTCTCTCTGGGGTGGTCCCTCAGTTCGGTAGTTTCTATAAGCATATGGTACGGATGGAAACTACCGAATAACATACAATTCACATAGTAAATATACGAATGCAATTTAAACACAGGCAAAAAATAGAACGAATACAGTTACACAGGCATGTTATAGGACAGGCTTACTGCATTCCGCTACAGGCTGTCCTCATCCTAGTATTATGTTTTGCTAGGAGATTTAGCGCTTGCGATGTCTCATTGGTAATTATCTCAACCACTGCCTGTAACCTTATAATACGGTTGAGCATGTATATTGGGGTTCTATATCCAAAAGTACAATCCTCTGCCCACGTAGCTGGCCCATAATATTCTATAATACACTGGGGTGGCCACTCATTATCTTCCCAGGTACCTATCTCTAGGGGTCCCCTTTTCTTTCTATGATTCACATCATATACTTTAACTCCCAAAGTCTCTCCTGTTTCAATTGGCAACAAGAAGAAGGATGGTTTGAGCATACCTAATACACATGCCCCTTCCCAGTCCTGTGGTAACTCCGAATAGGCTTTCTTACCACAGATCCAGTACAAATTTGCTGGGGCTTTCCAACTAGATGTAGCAGATAGGTCAAACCACACATCCTTTAAATTGGTATAACTTGCAAATGGGTTATGTGGTTCTGAGACATTTGAAGCTGACCACCAAGTTGTATCTTTTGTATCATCATCATAAGCTTTTTGCCCTAGACAAGTCAATTCTCCTACAGATGTGTTAAACATTATTCCTTTCCTTGATATGCAAACATAACCTATAATGGAGGTCTTTAATCGCCACTCAGATTTACCTCTAACACTCATTTGATAATCAGTTTGAGAAGATATTAACTGTTCAACTGTTCAGAACCGGAATACATTACCTCCTTTGCTTCCCATGGCCATTGGTCTCCCATATTAGTACCTCCACACACATAGCAGTTGGTTACATTAAGACTACCAGCAATACTCTCGGCTAAATCAATAAACAAGTTATTCGCATTATGAGGGATCTTATTTCCCACACTCATCTCCTCATAGAAGGAATGGAAAACCTGATGAGTCTGGGTTGCCACAGTATCGGTCTCTATCCCTATAAATAATATTGTCCCAGGATCCAAACCTGTTCCATATATCTGGAACCCAAATAAGTTCCCAAACCTATCTATAAATAGTTCAGGGTCATTGATAAGTATATGGACTGGGTTACACTCCCTAGACTTACAATATGGTTTGGTAGGCAACTTATTAACAATCATATCCTTCTCTACTGTCTGTCCCCAGGTTGCCCACCCCACACAGGACCAATACGGACAATAATTATAATCTTTATTTGGGCATTTTGGATCCATATATTTGTACTTACTACTGGGGCAGATATACTTATCATTAGACCCATACGTTCTTTCCCATTTAAGATCACCACATACATTCCACAATTTTCTACCACCTGATATCGCCTTACATGCATCAAATAGCAGAACACCTGACGAATGTACAGTTTCTAGTATGGTCTTATTTATCAGGGTCCCCTGTGAGCCTCCATTCTGAATAGTCAACCAAATTGTACGGGGTTGATACTCTGGGCTAAAACACTTAGATTCTCCTGCTCCTAAATGGCATACACTATAATCTATACCTAAGTATCTACACTTAGATACATGTCCTTTACACTCATATTGTGAATGCCAAATAAGGGTCTGGGAAATATGATTGCATGTTTTTGTAGTCTTAATGCAAACCTCACAGCCTGGTGTGTCGGTACCTCTACCTTCCTGAATGATTAAAAACACAAATATACACATTATCAAACACATCACTCCTGACATCTTTGTCCTCATTCTTCGACCGTGCGATGGAACGTCAGCTTCCAGGATGTAAGGGCTGCAGGGAATGGAGTCCTTCAAGTCCTCACTTTCCTTCACAGAGGTCCCTTCAAGACACTCTGACTATGTAACGTAGGCAGGTGGTCAGGCTTTATTATGGCCGTCAAAACACCTACTTGCTGATCTCTATGATTACTCTAGAAGTCCCAATATCTCCTTGTCACTCCGACTGAGTTGCACGCTTCAACCGGATCTTGCAGGGATTCTCAGGATCTGGTGTAACTTGCCAAGAATCTACTGCTGCTGGTGTAACCTTTGAGTGATGAATCCACGGAGTCACTTCGGCCACCTTTATAGCTGTTGGGGTAGACAAAAGAACAACATAAGGACCCCTCCACTTTGGCCCCAACGGTACACTGTTCCACTCCTTTATCCAAACTTGGTCTCCTGGATGATAAGAATGGACAGGTGGATAAATATTCACAGGTAACCTATCTTGTACCCATTTCTGTACCTCCTCCATAGTTTTACCCAACTCTACAACCTGCTGCCGGGTAATTCCTTCTCCCAACTGACTCAAATCCCCCCTTAAGTTACCAAGTACAGGAGGTGGACGCCCATACATAATCTCAAAAGGTGAGAGACCCATCCTTCTGGTAGGTGTACTACGAATGCACAACAGAGGTATTGGCAAAAGAACATTCCATTTAAGTTGGGTTTCTTGACACATCTTTGCCAATTGGTTCTTAATAGTTCTGTTCATCCTTTCCACTTTCCCAGAACTCTAAGGCCTATATGCCGTATGAAGTTTCCACTTAATACCGAGCATATGAGTCAGTTGTTGTAGGCACTGGTGAACAAAGGCTGGACCATTATCCAATCCTATAGAACATGGTAGTCCACAAAGACTCTTTTTAAAGATATTTTTTTCCACTTGTTTCTAATTACTATCGGATTGTGACCATTTGGTCTGGTTTATACTGTATTATTACTCTCTAGCGCAGCCCTTCCCCCCCTCTTTTTATCTCTAGTCCATATCGGGGTATTATTTCCCGCAACAGAAATCGCACAACTTCTTCTGCTTTCTCTGTACGAGTGGGACATGCTTCTACCCAACCTGAGTAGGTACACACAACTACTAGTAGGTAACGATATCCGCTGGATTTAGGCATTACCGTATATTCTATTTGGAGATCGGACATAGGGAGTCCTCCCATATACTGGACTCCCGGTGGTTTCACTGGACCTTGTCTTGCGTTGTTTTTGGCACATAACACACATCTTCGTACAATGGCTTGAGTCAAGTTGGACAATCTTGGTATGTAGAAATGCTTCCAAGGGATTCTTCCATACTGTCTCTCCCGGAATGTGTCCCATTGTGATAATTCTGGACAATTTCTACAGCTTGCAATGCTGTAATAACTATCCTTCCATCTTCTAACTGATACCAATTATTCTCCAAGTATTTTCCAGCTTCAGTCTTTAACCACTCTTCTTCTTGAGCTGTATAAACTGGAGTCCATTGAGACAGAGGGGTCGGTATGAGAGCAGCTATATGCTCCACATATTCCTGTTGTCCCGATTCAGCGGCACGCTTGGCTGCATTAGCTGCCATCCGATTTCCTTTCACTACATCACCATCACCTTTCAGATGCGCTCGACAATGTATGATACCAACTTCTTTCGGTTCCCACACGGCTTCCAATAGTTGTAATATCTCAGCTGCGTACTTGATTTCTTTACCCTCTGAGTTCAGTAGTCCTCTTTCTTTATACAAGGCTCCATGGGTTATGAGTGGTTAAAAATGCATACTTTGAGTCCGTATAGATGTTCACCCTCAATCCTTCAACCAATTGTAACGCTCGTGTGAGTGCGATTAGTTCTATCTTCTGTGCCGATGTTCCTTTTGACAATGGCCGAGCTTCTATCACCTTGTCTATGGTTGTCACTGCATATCCTGCATAGCGAATCCCTTCGTTCACGTAACTACTGCCATCCGTATAGTACTGGACATCGGGGTTCTGGATGGGAAAATCACGAAGGTCCGGTCTACTTGAGAACACTTCATCCATCACCTCCAGGCAATCATGTTGACTCGCAGTAGGTTGTGGCAAAAGGGTAGCTGGATTCAAGGTATTGACAGTCTCAAGATGCACTCTCAGGTTCTCACATAACATAGCTTAATACTTAGTCATGCGACTATTGCTGAACCAATGATTGCCCTTGTAGTCTAGCAACGTCTGTACTGCGTGCGGGACTCACACGTAGAGTTCTTGACCCAGAGTGAGCTTATCAGCTTCGGCTACCAGCAGGGCGGCGGCAGCTACGGCTCTTAAACAAAGTGGAAGACCACTGGCCACTGCATCCAATTGTTTGGACATACATGCAACAGGTCATTGCCATGATCCCAAGTACTGTGTCAGTACTCCCACAGCCATCCTTCTTTGCTCGTGTACATATAAGTAGAATGGACGTGTATGATCAGGTAGACCTAATGCTGGGGCGCTCATCAATGCCTTCTTAACATCCTCAAATGCCTTCTGCTGTTCAATAGTCCACAGGAAGGGATTGTGTTATGTGCCCTTTATAGCTGCATAAAGGGGTTTCGCCAATATCACGTAACTGTGAATCCTTATCCTGAAGAAGCCTACTGCCCCCAAGAACTCCCGCACTTGTCTTCTATTCTTGGGTATTGGTATTTGGCATACAGCTTCTTTTCTCTCTGGCCCCATTATCCTTTGACCTTCAGAAATATGGAATCCCAGATACTTGACAGTTGGCTGACACAACTGGGCTTTCTTCCTGGACACCTTGTATCCTGCCTTCCAAAGAATGTGCAGTAAATCATATGTTGCTTGCTGACATATTTCTCTTGTAACTGCCGCTATCAACAAATCATCTACATATTGTAGTAGTACACATTCTCCTGGGATGGACTTGAAATCTAGTAAGTCCTGACTTAAAGGGACACTCTAGGCACCCAGACCACTTCTGCCCATTGGAGTGGTCTGGGTGCCAACTCCCACTACCCTTAACCCTGCAACTGTATAAACTGCAATAATTACATTGCAGGGTTAACTCCACCTCTAGTGGCTGTCTACTAGACAGCCACTAAAGGTCACTTCCTGGGTTCTAGCACAGGAAACCTGTGCTAGAGCGTCGCTGGACGTCCTCACGCTGTGTGAGGACCTCCAGCGTCGCTCAAAACCACATAGGAAAGCATTGAAATGATTTTTCAATGCTTTCCTATGGGGAGACGTAATGCGCATGCGCGGCATTTCCGCGCATGCGCATTAGGTCTCCTCGGCCGGCGGGCGAGATCAGTCTCGCCCACCGGCCGACGCAATCACTGGGAGGAGCGTCGCGGAGGCGGAGACAGCGGCGAGGGACATCGTCGCTGTCCCAGGTAAGTGACTGAAGGGGTTTTCACCCCTTCAGTAACCGGGGATTGGGGGGTGGGAGGGAGAGGGACCCTCCAGTGCCAGAAAAACGGATCGTTTCATTTTAATGCTTTAATGTTTTAATGGAGTTTCCCTTTAATGCTGATCCAAATAGGGTAGGTGAATTTTTAAACCCTGTGGGGCAACCTTGTCCAAGTCATCTGACGTTTCGAGCCTGTTACAGCATTTTCCCATTGGAATGCAAAGATACACTGGCTTTCCGTAGCAATTCGTAGGCAAAAGAAGGCATCTTTGAGGTCTAAAACTGTGAAATAGGTAGCCCCGCCCGGAATTAAAGCAAGCAGGTTATATGAATTGGGCACAACTGGATGTATACTTACTACCACATCATTGACTGCTCTCAAGTCCTGCACAGGGCGATACTCATCTGTCCCGGGCTTTTGAACAGGAAACAATGGGGTGTTCCAGGGGGAAGTACAGAATTTTAGGATACCATACCTTATGAACTTATCCAAATAAGACTGTTTGTTCTTCTTTGCCTTTTGTGGAATATGATATTGTCTCAGGCTCACTGGGTAAACCCCAAGCTTTAGTTCAATCCGAATAGGTGGGATATTGCGAGCAAGTCCTGGTGGGTTACTCTCTGCCCACACTCCTGGTACATTAAACAAGGATTCATCACTCTTAGGGTTTTGGCTGGTCAACACTGTTTAAAGTCGCCACTCTTCTTCCTTTGGTACTGATATTGTCATTATACCTGAGGGTCCATTGAACTTCAAGGATGTTGTTCCGTTAGGCAGAAATGTTATCTGTGCTTGTAACTTCGATAACAAATCACGTCCTAGCATTTGGACTGGACATTCAGGCATGTAAAGGAACTGATGTTTTACTACGTGGCCTCCCAGCGTACAGAGTCGACTTTTAAGAACCGGTTTAGCAGCACTTCTTCCAGTTGCTCCTATTACGGTGATAGTTCTTCCTGAAGGAGGAGCGACTAGGTCAGTCACCACAGAATGTTCAGCACCAGTGTCAATCATGAAATAACTCCTTTTTCCCCCTATTGCTACATCGACCATAGGCTCCGCTCGGCCAAGGGGGATGGAGCCCGGTCGGTATCAATAGTCTTCCATGACAGTGTCAGCCAAACCCACAAAGTCCCTATCTTCTCTTTCTCGGGGTCTCTGTGCTGCTGGGTAATACCTATCCCCATTAACACTTCCTCTATTATTCCCACCATTTCCTCCAGGGCCTCCTCTTCCTCTCGCTATGCCTCTATAATTATTGCTATATCCTGCCCTTGTTCTATCTCTCTCATGCTGTTCCCTCTGTGGACACTCACTTCTCCAATGCCCTTCTTCCTTACAATACGCGCATTGGTTCCTACTTAAAGGCTCCCTGTTCCACTTATTCTCGCTTTTCTCAGTTCCCCTATACACTTCCTTTTCCCTTCTATCTATGCCTGCGATAGCTACTGCTAGCATGTCTGCTTTCCTTCTCATCTTTCGCTCTTCTTCCTTTTTCGTCTCTGTCTCCCTATTCATATAAACCTTATTTGCTATCTCCATTAGTTGAGTTATAGACATCCCTACAAACCCTTCTAACTTTTGTAACTTTCTCTTTATATCTCCGTAGGCCTGGCTGACAAAGGCAGAGTTAACCATCCGGGAATTCTCAGGAGCCTCTGGATTAAAGGGGGTATACAACCGGTATGCCTCCAATAATCGATCATAAAAGGCACTGGGCGACTCATCACATTTCTGCAATACCTCAGCCTTTTCCCTCCGGCTTTCATGCCAGCAATAATGGCGTCCCTGTAAGCTTTTAAATGGGCCATGTCTGCGCCATTGACATTCCAATTCGGATCTGCATTTGGATAATGGGCTGTGGCCCATGCTGCCGGGTTGGCCTGATTTTGAGTACGGGCCACTTCTTCCAGCGCTTGAATTGCCGCTTGATTTATCCGTGTTCTTTCCTCGTTATTAAACAATGTCATAAGCAATTGCTGGCAATCAGCCCAAGTGGGATTATGTGTCTGGATTATGGAGGTAATCAAATCTGTCATGGCTTGAGGTTTATCGGTGTAGGAGGAGTTATGGGTCTTCCAGTTAAATAAATCAGTTGTAGTGAAGGGAACATAAACAAATACAGGATCAGCGTGTTGTAACTGGCCCTCACCGTTAATATGTGTCGGGCCCGGTGTCAGTCGGAGAGACATTTGATAATGTCGAGGTTGGAGGGTACCGGTCAGTTGTCGGGTTAGTATGGGGCTTCGTTGAGGAATGTCTGTTAGGGGTTCCGGTCGAGGGGTAGTAAGACGAGGGGAAGGGGACGCTTTTTCTTTACTGAAGGGAAGATCAGTAAGTAGAATATTCCGGGCCGGGCTGGGAGGAGCCCGACCAGGAACTAGAAATGACGCCAAATCTGGATAGGTGGGGGTAACAGGGGTAGGTACCGGAAGGGGAGGGTTTAAAACAAGTGGGCTAGACTCTGAGCTAGAGGAAGGGGTAGTGTCAGACCTTCCGGCATTCGCTAACCGTGGACTTCCGGGTTCTCGGAGCGCGGCCACTCCCCCTCCTATGACGCGGTCGTTCCCAGGATTCATAGAGAGACCGCGTCAACACCACAGTGCTGGATCAACTCGAAAGCTCCCGCGAACTTCAAACTGAATATTTACTACTTCTACTGCGTATCGGACCCGGACTGTTTAATCGTTTACCCTCCTTCTCCTCTCCTACGACCTCGGACTGTTTTTGGATATTCTCTTGCCTGCTGCAACCTCGATTCTCTGTGGAATCTCTATCACCAATTTGGATTATCGCTCCTTCATAAGTTAAGTAAACCAGATTGGCTCAAGCTTAATATATAACCATCCTAATTCTAAGTGGTTCGCTATCTGCTCCACCTAAACTCCTAACCTTGTTTTCAACACCTACTAATTAATCATCTGCATCCTAATTTGGAACTTCTCGCTGGTTGTGTTAAATTTGCCTTATCTTAAAACAACTTCAACTCCGCTGCTGTTTATAACCTGCCAGGAATTAAAGAGACAGTTCAAATTGATTATCTTTTTTATTTAAAAGCAATAAACAATATCAAGTTCAGAAATCTGCAGTTGTTTCCATCTTGTCAACAATTGAGCATTACAGATTGATCCAGCCTAATTAATGGATACAGCAGATCTCACTTCTGAAATCACCAGATTAAACCAAAGAGTGGATACGCTTACTCAAGGCATGCAAGATCTACAGATCACCAATGAAAGAATCCTTACTTATGTAAGGGACTTGCAAACACATACTCCTCACACAGTTACACACTCGGCTAGTGACCCTGCTGTCTCCAACCCCGAAAAATTCTCTGGAGACAGGTCCCAATACCGAGAGTTTATCAATTCTTGCAAGTTGTTGATTGCATTAAAACCCCGATCATATCCCACTGAAAGATCTAAAGTTTGTTCTGTTATTTCATTTTTGAGAGGTGAACCCATGGCCTGGGCTCATTCCTTTCTTGAGAATGATGATCCCATATTGGATTCTCTGGATGAATTCTTTGAAGCCATGTCTCTTCTTTACGAAGACCCAAACAAACAAGCGACTGCAGATTTAACCATTAGAACACTGCAGCAAAGAAACCGGCCTGTCGAAGATTACATTGCTGAATTCAAACGATGGGCACCAGAAACTCAGTGGAATGACATAACTCTACGTAACCAGTTCCGTATTGGGTTATCTGAAGCTGTCAAGGATGAGCTCTCCAGAACTGAACTACCTACTACACTAAATACACTTATCCAACTGTCAATCAGTATCGACAGAAGACTTAGGGAAAGAAAAGCTGAGAAATCACTCACTAGCTCTCTATGGAAAAAACCCTTCACCTCTTCAAAGGCACCGGAGAAACCTATAACTCCCGCTGAACCTATGGAAATAGGGGTTGTGAGAAGTCCTCTTACTCCAGAAGAGAGAACCAGAAGAAGACAAATGAACCTCTGCATGTACTGTGCTTCGCAAGAACATGTGGTCCCAGACTGTCCCCTATTGAAACGTCCCCGTGGTGGTAAGCATGGTTCCACCACAATTGTTATGAGTGTGCTTCCCTCTAAACCAATCTCTCATTTCTCCTCTGTTTCTCTCATATTACAGTGGGACAAAGAAAGAATTACGACTAAGGCCATTATTGATTCCGGTGCTAATGGGGTGTTCCTGGACTCATCCTTTGTTACAAAAAATAAAATTCCTTGTGTTCAAAAACGTAATTCCGTCTCTGTCAGAGTTATTGATGGCTCCTTAATCTCCTCGGGGCCCATTCGCCTTGAAACTGTCCCTTTAAGGACTACTACTAATTATATCCATTCTGAATTTCTTGTTTTTGATGTCATAAATTCTCCTCTTTATCCAATAATATTAGGGATAGACTGGTTACGGACTCACAACCCACTTATTACATGGGCTCCTTTCTCTCTCACGTTTAACTCTGCATATTGCCAGGGAACATGTCTACAACACATCCCCATTTTGCATGTTACTGGGGAATCCACTATACCTTCCAGCTATTCAGAGTTCGCTGATGTGTTCAGTAAAAAGGAAGCAGAGACACTTCCTCCTCATCGACCCTATGATTGTCCGATTGACCTTGTTCCTGGTGCTCCTATCCCTTTTGGACATATTTATCCTCTCTCTGAATCAGAGTTAAAAACCCTCAAGGAATACCTGGATGAAAACCTCCGTAAGGGGTTCATTAGACCTTCCTGTTCACCAGCCGCTTCCAGCATGTTTTTTGTAAGAAACAAGGACCAGACTATACGGCCAATCATCGATTACAGGTCTTTAAATAAAATAACTATCAAGAATCGTTACCCTCTTCCCCTGATCAATGAGTTGATTGAAAGATTAAGAACAGCTACCATCTACACTAAACTTGACCTTCGTGGGGCATATAACCTTGTTAGAATCAAGGCCAATGATGAATGGAAAACGGCGTTCAGGACCCGATATGGTCTTTACGAATATCTTGTCATGCCCTTCGGGCTATGTAACGCCCCTGCAACCTTTCAGCATTTCATTAACGATATCTTCCGAGATCTCCTAGACGTTTGTGTCATCATTTACTTAGATGATATTCTCATCTACTCCAACAACCTTGAAGAACACAGAAAACACGTGAGATGGGTATTATCCAGATTAAGAACACACAAATTATACGCAAAACCAGAAAAATGTATATTTGAAGTCAATGAAATCACTTTTTTGGGATACGTTATCTCCCCTCATTCCATAAGTATGGATACCTCCAAAATAGATTGCATTGTCAACTGGTCTACTCCTACTAATACTAAAGACTTACAACGTTTTCTGGGATTTGCCAACTTCTATAGGAAGTTCATTAAAAATTACTCCAAGTTTGCTCATCCCCTCAACCTGCTCAATAGCAGTAAACGGTCCTTTGCTTGGAACGATAAGGCTCAAGCAGCCTTTGATGAATTAAAACGGAGATTCACAAGTGCTCCCATTCTTCAACTACCTAATCCTGCTTTTCTCTACGTCATGGAAACGGATGCTTCTGACACAGCTATCGGGGCAGTCCTCTCTCAACACCAAACGCCTCAAGATCCTCTCCATCCAGTAGCTTTTTTTTCACGATCTTTGTCTCCTGCTGAACGAAATTATCCTGTAGGAGAAAAAGAATTATTAAGTATTAAAGCTGCATTCGAAAACTGGCGTCACATACTTGAAGACACACGCACTCCTGTAATTGTTTATACAGACCACAGGAACCTTGAATATCTTCATTCCAACAAAACACTCTCTGCCAGACAAGTACGCTGGAATCTTTTCTTTTCCCGTTTCAATTTTCAAATCATCTACAGACCTGGATCCAGAAACAAAAAGGCAGATGCCCTGTCCATAATTCACCAAGATCTTCCTGTAAACGAAACTCAACCTCCTAAAATCATAGGTATTATTTCGTCATTAATTGATGATATTAAACATCTTAAAGAAGAAGATCTTGAACTTCCCAAACAAAGCAATCTATCAAAAAAGGACGGTATGTACTACTTCAAAGACAGGTTATACATTCCTCCCTTGCTTAGGAATAAAATACTCTCCTTGATTCATGATTCCCCTCTGGCTGGTCATCCTGGTACAAGGAAAACACTGGAGCTGTCTAAAAGATATTACTGGTGGCCTCGCCAGGACAGAACCATAGAATCTTATGTCAAAAACTGCCCAACCTGTCTGAGATCAAAATCTGACCATCATCCACCATTCGGTCAATTACTGAGCCTACCTGTTCCAGAAAGACCATGGCAGTCCATCTCAATGGACTTCTTGGTAGAACTCCCTCCTTCGCAACATCATACCACCATTCTGGTAGTGGTAGACCGTTTCACCAAGATGTCCCATTTTATTCCTTTGAAGAAATTACCCTCTTCATCTGAACTTGCAAAAATATTCATCAACAACATCGTGAAACTCCATGGTCTTCCTGAAGAAATCATATCAGACAGAGGAACACAGTTCACCTCCAAATTCTGGAATGAGATGTGTTCCTCCCTCAACATTCAACGTAAATTATCTTCAGCCTATCATCCCCAAACCAACGGACAAACAGAGAGAGTTAATCAATGTGTTGAACAATACTTGCGGTGTTATTGCTCTCACTTACAAGATGATTGGATCACGTGGTTACCAATGGCAGAGTTCTCATACAACAACTCGGTACACGCTAGTAGCAAAATGACTCCATTCTTCTCAAATTTTGGATTCCATCCTTCTTCATTCCCTGATCAAGGACTTCCTTCTTCTAATCCATACGTCTCCAACCATAACTCGTTCATGTCTGCCCTCTTCCTCAGGTTACGTGATAACCTTAAAAATGCATCATCTGCTCAGAAAAAGTTTTTCGATACTGGTAGACGACCTTCCCCTACTTACAAGGTTGGTGATCTAGTATGGCTCTCTTCAAAAAACATTGTCACCAACCGTACCTCAAAGAAACTGAGCTCACTCTTCCTTGGCCCTTTCCGTATATTGTCGCTTATCAACGAAAACGTGGTTAGATTGAAACTTCCACCTACCATGAAACTACATCCAGTCTTCCATGTGTCATTGCTTAAACCACACCACTCCGACCCTTTCATGAGGGATGTTCTTACCACTCCTGATCCCATTCTGGTACAAGGTGAAGAGGAATACGAGGTCCAGAGGATTCTCGATTCACGAATCCATCGTGGTTCCTTACAATATCTTGTCCGGTGGAAGGGCTACGGAGTTGACGAAGATTCATGGGTGTCGTCCTCCGCGGTGCATGCTCGTCGACTTATCAATGCGTACCATGCTCGCTACCCATCCAGACCTCGTTGACAGCATCCGGTGGCTGCTTCTTATGAGGGGGGTTCTGTCAGACCTTCCGGCATTCGCTAACCGTGGACTTCCGGGTTCTCGGAGCGCGGCCACTCCCCCTCCTATGACGCGGTCGTTCCCAGGATTCATAGAGAGACCGCGTCAACACCACAGTGCTGGATCAACTCGAAAGCTCCCGCGAACTTCAAACTGAATATTTACTACTTCTACTGTGTATCGGACCCGGACTGTTTAATCGTTTACCCTCCTTCTCCTCTCCTACGACCTCGGACTGTTTTTGGATATTATCTTGCCTGCTGCAACCTCGATTCTCTGTGGAATCTCTATCACCAATTTGGATTATCGCTCCTTCATAAGTTAAGTAAACCAGATTGGCTCAAGCTTAATATATAACCATCCTAATTCTAAGTGGTTCGCTATCTGCTCCACCTAAACTCCTAACCTTGTTTTCAACACCTACTAATTAATCATCTGCATCCTAATTTGGAACTTCTCGCTGGTTGTGTTAAATTTGCCTTATCTTAAAACAACTTCAACTCCGCTGCTGTTTATAACCTGCCAGGAATTAAAGAGACAGTTCAAATTGATTATCTTTTTTATTTAAAAGCAATAAACAATATCAAGTTCAGAAATCTGCAGTTGTTTCCATCTTGTCAACAATTGAGCATTACAGGTAGGTGGAGACAACGGGGCAAGGGGAGTAGTGTTACCAACGGCACCTCCTCTTCCTGTAGAGGAGGAGTAAGGGGGCGGCATAGGGATATCTGACTCAGGGGGCATGTCCAGAATGGGCGTAATCACGGCCTTAGTGGACAACCGAGTTCTGGCCACCATGAGGCGACATTGCTCCTCGTGGCATACCCTGATCCATTTTGGCAAGTCATTTACGGCCTGCTTCCAACAATCAATATACGGAAACTGGCCGTAAAGTTCAGGCCTACCCGATACAGCCACGTGTACGCGCTGCACCAGATTAGGATCCAAACTACCACGTGGTGGCCATGCAGCCACCAAAGTAGGCCATTCCCTACTACATAAAGTAGGCAGGCGTGTTAGAGACATCTTTACTCCAAAATCATATACATTATATCCCTTCTTAAAGTTTCTTTTTTTTTTTTTTTATTCTTTATTTTTGTTGTGCCTTATGAGTTACAAGCAATCCTGTTATGCCACGACAGCAGTCACAGGTATATCAACGTTAACATCGTCATGACAGGTTTAATCTGCACATTTTTTGTGGGTAGGTATGCGTACTAGTACGTGCAATCAACGTTAACAACGAGCGAATTATTAAAAGTTTTGCTTATTAAAACGTACATATCATGGAAAAGTTGGTAGAGGAGAGACAAAGGAGAAGAACAAGGTTTGAGCATACAATCTACGTTCAAGGTTATACTAGGTAGTTCTCATCATTCGCGTTAATATTGTTATCACTCGCCTTGATACCGTCATCTCTCGCTTTAGTGTGTGTGTGTGACAGGTTATCTCTCGCTTTAGTGTGTGTGTGACAGGTTATCTCTCGCTTTAGTGTGTGTGTGACAGTTTATCTCTCGCTTTAGTGTGTGTGTGACAGGTTATCTCTCGCTTTAGTGTGTGTGTGACAGGTTATCTCTCGCTTTAGTGTGTGTGTGACAGGTTATCTCTCGCTTTAGTGTGTGTGTGACACATATTTTAGTTTTAAATCAGGCTTAAACATTTGGCTTTAAACACAGATTGGAATTATAAGTATGTTAGAACGGTGCTATAATCACGCTATAAACAATTCAAGTAACGTAAATGCATATCATTTAGCTATATCTGCATAGGTGCAGAGTGGCAGTGCGTGGAGTCGTTTAGCTAGTCAGAATTTTTATATCAGAAGTGGAAACCACCCAGAATACGTATAGATATATAAAGATTAAATTTAGATTGAAAAATGGGACAACCTGGTATGGGTCAGCTGTCCTTAGATCGAATAAACAAACGATAATTCAGGCCTTTCACCCTCTCAGGGGTTATGTGATGAGTGTAGATATCCTCCAACACGATATATGTAAAAGATAGCAGTTAAAAAGGCATCTCTCCATATACATATGGAACTCCTAGTGGTGGTAGTGTAGTGTCCACAGTGGAGGTCCAAAATTGATAGAAGGATTACAGGATTCAAAACAAGTAAATAAAAGCAATTAAAAGTTCAATAATATCCGGTTATTATCCAACGCGTTTCGTCCTGTCAGATGTCGGACTTTTATCAGGGATAACCTTGGGTCCATCTCGGATGGTTTATATACCGTCGTGGGCAATTTTCGGAATCCTATACACATGAAGAAAACTTGCGTTCCACTAATGAAACGCACCAATCGGGCGCGAAATCCGTAGTGTTTTCCAAACAGTTCCGGGTTGTAGTGCGCATGCGCGTAAGAATGCGCATGCGTCAACTTGAAAATACCGCTGCCTAGAGGGGACAAAAGACAGAAAACGGCGAAAAAACGCCTGAGCAAGATAATCACGCCTGTTCTATACCCTAGAGTACAAAAAATAGAACTCCAGGTGTAGTGGTATAGCTATAGTCCCATATTATTTTGCATGTATATTATTTCCAATACCACCAATATATATATAGATACTTACAGAAACTGATATGTACAGCTATATTTAGAGATTTTAAGGGAATTTTACTTGATTGGAAATTTGGCTTGATATATGTAGTGCTGTTAAAGGCACACTCACCCTCATATAAATGCCATTAAAGGCACATTCACCCTTATATAAATGGAATTCACATATTGCTTGAAAAATACAGAGTAAATGGAGTTGAATCTT
Source organism: Pelobates fuscus (assembly GCF_036172605.1). Lineage (NCBI taxonomy): Eukaryota > Metazoa > Chordata > Amphibia > Anura > Pelobatidae > Pelobates > Pelobates fuscus. The sequence goes on from NC_086320.1 coordinate 244,275,420, forward strand.
AGAATAATATATGTAGATCAGAGATTAGAAATACAAAAAACAAAAATAAAAATATAAATATAAATGTGGTGACATTATAGTAATGTTACATGAGACTCATATTACATGAAGATAAATACTTAGAGAGTATTTTGAAATTATAAATTTACATAAAAATATTTACATAAACAATATATACATTTTCATAAACATCCCCCAAAGAGATCGCATGAAGAAAACTTGATTAGATAAGGCCTTGTAGATCAATTTCTTGATTGAGTCCTAGGTTTAAAGTTTTTAAATTAAAAATCCACAGAGCTTCTTTTCTAACTAGCTCCTGTAGCCTATCTCCACCTCTCCACCCTAATTGGACTGAATCTATTCCAAAAACTTGTAGGGTGTTCCAAGAAAATAAAGGACAGGAATTGCAGTGTTTAGGTACACTGTGATCAATTTTATTTTTACGTATATTATTGTAATGTTCTAATATTCGGGTGTGTAATTTTCTGGATGTGCGGCCCACATATTGGGCCCCACAGCCACATTGTAATAAATAAATTACAAAAGAAGAAGAACAATGAATATGATTTTTTATTTTGTATGTTTTTTTCGTATATGTACCCATGAAGTCATGAATTTTCCTTTTTAGATGAGTACATGTAGAACAATGACCACAGCTGTAAAACCCTTGTATTTGGACCTTTAGAAAGTTGTTACTGGTAGGGGTAATAGGTAATAGGCTAGGTGCCAGTTTATTCTTTAAATTATTTGATTTTTTATAAATTACCGTGGGGCGATCTGGTAATATATCTTTTAGGATCTCATCTCTTTTTAGGATGTGCCAATGTTTTTTGAGGATTTTTTCCACCTGTCTCGCTTGAGAGTTATATTGTGTGACAAACGCAAATTCGAATTTGTTGTTAATATTAATATTCTTACATTTATCTCCAATTTTATTTTTATTTTTGTTACTCCATTTAAATCTGTCTTTTAATTTTTGCTCGGCAGTTAGAGGTTCTGAACCCTCTTTATCTTTGTTGATCAGAAATAGTGACCTATCAGAATTTAGTATTTCAGTTTTAGAGATTTCCATTTTTTGAATGTTATACCCTTTCTATGCATATCTCTGTTGAATAATTTTGGACTGTTCCAGAAACGTATGATCATCTGTACAATTCCTTCTAAGCCGGGTAAATTGGCTCTTAGGAATATTGGAGAGCCAGGAAGGGTAATGAGTACTGGAATATTCTATCGCTGTATTGCAATCAGTGTGCTTAAAATATGTCTTGGTTTTTAGCTGGTTGTTTTCTACGTATATAGTTAAATCCAAGAAATTAATACTTGAACTACTAGATACTGAAGTAAATTTCAAATTATACTCGTTATTGTTAACTTGCACCAAAAAAGAATTAAGGCCCTCCAGAGGTCCATCCCAGATGATCAGAACATCATCGATGAAGCGCCGCCACAGGACCAAACCACCCCCATCCTGATCCGCCAACTTGATGTGTTGACGTTCCCAATGGGACACATACAAGTTGGCGAAGCTGGGGGCAAATTTAGTACCCATGGCGACGCCGCATCGCTGGAGAAAAAAATGTCCGTTAAACCAGAAAAAGTTCTTGGTGAGTACTAATTGAATACAACTCACCAAAAACTCAATCTGGGAATCTTCTAAAACTTGTTGTGATTTTAGGGTATCTTGAATACAAGAAATCCCCTTAGCATGGGGAATGTTAGAGTATAAAGCTGTAATGTCTGCTGTGGCTAGAAGGTAGGAAGGTTTCCAATCTATAGATTGTAGATCTTGTAAAATGTGTTTGGTATCTTTAATAAAGGTATTGTGTAATGGGACATACGGTTGTAAAAATAAATCCACATACTCTGATAAATTACATGTCAAAGAATTAATTCCGCTAATTATAGGGCGGCCTGGGGGTTTTTTTGTATTCTTGTGGATTTTTGGCAAATCTCCAATATTCCTAAGAGCCAATTTACCCGGCTTAGAAGGAATTGTACAGATGATCATACGTTTCTGGAACAGTCCAAAATTATTCAACAGAGATATGCAGAGAAAGGGTATAACATTCAAAAAATGGAAATCTCTAAAACTGAAATACTAAATTCTGATAGGTCACTATTTCTGATCAACAAAGATAAAGAGGGTTCAGAACCTCTAACTGCCGAGCAAAAATTAAAAGACAGATTTAAATGGAGTAACAAAAATAAAAATAAAAATGGAGATAAATGTAAGAATATTAATATTAACAACAAATTCGAATTTGCGTTTGTCACACAATATAACTCTCAAGCGAGACAGGTGGAAAAAATCCTCAAAAAACATTGGTACATCCTAAAAAGAGATGAGATCCTAAAAGATATATTACCAGATCGCCCCACGGTAATTTATAAAAAATCAAATAATTTAAAGAATAAACTGGCACCTAGCCTATTACCTATTACCCCTACCAGTAACAACTTTCTAAAGGTCCAAATACAAGGGTTTTACAGCTGTGGTCATTGTTCTACATGTACTCATCTAAAAAGGAAAATTCATGACTTCATGGGTACATATACGAAAAAAACATACAAAATAAAAAATCATATTCATTGTTCTTCTTCTTTTGTAATTTATTTATTACAATGTGGCTGTGGGGCCCAATATGTGGGCCGCACATCCAGAAAATTACACACCCGAATATTAGAACATTACAATAATATACGTAAAAATAAAATTGATCACAGTGTACCTAAACACTGCAATTCCTGTCCTTTATTTTCTTGGAACACCCTACAAGTTTTTGGAATAGATTCAGTCCAATTAGGGTGGAGAGGTGGAGATAGGCTACAGGAGCTAGTTAGAAAAGAAGCTCTGTGGATTTTTAATTTAAAAACTTTAAACCTAGGACTCAATCAAGAAATTGATCTACAAGGCCTTATCTAATCAAGTTTTCTTCATGCGATCTCTTTGGGGGATGTTTATGAAAATGTATATATTGTTTATGTAAATATTTTTATGTAAATTTATAATTTCAAAATACTCTCTAAGTATTTATCTTCATGTAATATGAGTCTCATGTAACATTACTATAATGTCACCACATTTATATTTATATTTTTATTTTTGTTTTTTGTATTTCTAATCTCTGATCTACATATATTATTCTAAGATTCAACTCCATTTACTCTGTATTTTTCAAGCAATATGTGAATTCCATTTATATAAGGGTGAATGTGCCTTTAATGGCATTTATATGAGGGTGAGTGTGCCTTTAACAGCACTACATATATCAAGCCAAATTTCCAATCAAGTAAAATTCCCTTAAAATCTCTAAATATAGCTGTACATATCAGTTTCTGTAAGTATCTATATATATATTGGTGGTATTGGAAATAATATACATGCAAAATAATATGGGACTATAGCTATACCACTACACCTGGAGTTCTATTTTTTGTACTCTAGGGTATAGAACAGGCGTGATTATCTTGCTCAGGCGTTTTTTCGCCGTTTTCTGTCTTTTGTCCCCTCTAGGCAGCGGTATTTTCAAGTTGACGCATGCGCGTTCTTACGCGCATGCGCACTACAACCCGGATCTGTTTGGAAAACACTACGGATTTCGCGCCCGATTGGTGCGTTTCATCAGTGGAACGCAAGTTTTCTTCATGTGTATAGGATTCCGAAAATTGCCCACGACGGTATATAAACCATCCGAGATGGACCCAAGGTTATCCCTGAAGAAGTCCGACATCTGACAGGACGAAACGCGTTGGATAATAACCGGATATTATTGAACTTTTAATTGCTTTTATTTACTTGTTTTGAATCCTGTAATCCTTCTATCAATTTTGGACCTCCACTGTGGACACTACACTACCACCACTAGGAGTTCCATATGTATATGGAGAGATGCCTTTTTTAACTGCTATCTTTTACATATATCGTGTTGGAGGATATCTACACTCATCACATAACCCCTGAGAGGGTGAAAGGCCTGAATTATCGTTTGTTTATTCGATCTAAGGACAGCTGACCCATACCAGGTTGTCCCATTTTTCAATCTAAATTTAATCTTTATATATCTATACGTATTCTGGGTGGTTTCCACTTCTGTTTGTTCGCTATATATTTCCATAGGTGGTTGTGAAGTTCACCTGGGGCTACCCACAGTATACGTGTATATCTTTAGTGTATATACTTTATTTTTTGTTGTTGTAGAATTTTTATATCGGCTATCCTAGCTGTCCTAATCATGAGTGACTAAACATAAAACATAATGCTTGAAACTTTGCTTTGCCATTAATCAACAGGAAAAGTAGACAGTCAGAAGAGAAAACATATTATTAGGGGCAGGTTTTTATCACAATTTAAGATACTGATAATAACTACTAGTTCAACTTTAGAATGGAGTTCAAGAGCTGTATTTGCAGGTTAAGCTATGCTTCAGTAGATGTGCTAGGCTATGTACAGGGTGTTTGTCAGGTGTCACATGTGAGTACCTAACCGTCTATGGCATGTGATATGCTGGTGTACATGTGATGGTGTAGCATTGCTCACAGGTGCATATACAATAAGTGTGGTGTTTCACTAGGGTAATGAACATGTAGGAGTTGTAAAACTATGTGTGTTAATGTGGCCCTGGCTAGAGAGGCAAGGCTGGATAAGGATGGTGTGAGTCAGAATCCTCTTCGGCTGCATGGGCTTGGTGGTGTGGTGGCTGCCCTAGCCGTATGATGGCAGTTGGAGTCAGCCTACTCCTGTCGTCGGTGCCAGCAAAGCACATAGAGAGTCCAACTGGGTTTCGGCATTGCGGGTCAAGTAGGCTGGAGGGATACCGCTGCTGCCTCCCGTTCCTCCGTGAGTACCTTGGGTGGTGGGTGTATTTCTCTGGCGGTTTGGCCATTTCTCTACTCCCCTCGTGGTTTTGCAGGCCGGAGTCTCTGTGTGTCCCTGTGGTATGGGAGCGTAGCCCTTCTGGGTGCTGTTTGCGGCTCTGTGTCGCTGCTTCTGGGTGATGCACTGGCAGGCCTTGGTTGTGCTTGGAGCCGGCCGTGTCCCAGCCCCTCGAGTGCGCCATTTTGTTTTATTTAGTGGCGGTTCTTGTTTGGGAGCCCTCCGAGTCGGTCGGGATCCATGCCAGCGGTGTCGGATGCGCGGTCTGTGGTTCTTATGTCCGAGCATAGTTCTCGTTTCTGTCAGCGGCAGGGCCAGTCGTTTGGGTTTGTGGGCCCGTCGGGAGCTTCGTCCGTTTTGGCGCCCATTGCTTACTTTATCTGGGGGAGGGAGTTTGCGCCTGCTTAAGGAGTGTGTCGGTAATACCTTGGGTGAGCGTGTGGCCTTATTGTGAGCCTCCGCTTTTCGCTCTTTAGCTGCCATCTTCTCCAAGAACGTAGCTATTATGGCATCTAGCCTGGCCATGAGGTTGGGTCTCTCTGCGGTGTGATTCCACGTGGCGGCAGCTATTTTGCAGGGCCGCGCCTCATCTCTCCGCTCGTTTGCCTCTTCCTTTCGGTTCTGTGCCCGTGTGTGTCCGCTTGGACCGGGATAACCCCCGCCGGTCAGGGGGGGGGGACAGGTTGCTGGCAGGTCCGATTCTCCGGTTCGTTGACCGGGAGAGCGGCCGTCTCTCCCTGTCGCCGTCGCGTGTAGGCCCCAGCCAGCCATCGTGGGTTCCCGATCACCGAATCGCTCGTGGAAAGCGTCAGGCGTATCAGCGGGACCTCCTTTATGCAGGTAGGGTATCCCGGTAGGTATATGTCTCAGTTTTTGGCTAGTTAATGGTGCAAGTCTGTGAATCCAGCAGGAGCTCAGCCTTCATGCGTCTGCTCCGCTTGCTGGCTTGGCCCCGCCCCCTTCTTAAAGTTTTTTAACATACATTCTAAGGGATCAATAGTCTTTGAATCCGACGCACCCATACTTAACAATGAAGCGTCGTCTCCAACAGAAACAAAACGATCACACCCGTTCCCTTGGTAACAGCACCACGTGGTACAGTTACTAGGCCAAACGCACACAACAAAACACTCAGGGAATTCCTGAACACACACAGCTGTTACACCAGTCACTAAATAACTATTACCGTACCTTTTGGCGAAACTATACAATCACCCACGTTATAATTCTCAGTATTTAAATTACCCGTCTATAACACACCCTAGTAACATCGTCTTTACAAACAGTAGTTATAGTACGGTTAGCATTGGTTAAAGTACAATTTTAAAGTCACAGTTCAGTTAGTAGTGGTTATGGTGTTAAACATAAACGACAATTATTAGTAATTATTTACAGTATCAGTAATTATAATACATGGTTATGGTACCGTGCGCTATGATACAGTTACACACTATTCACACTCTCGCTAGACGGCAGAGCTCACGCTATCTAGCAAGATATACAGTCTACTACAACAATTTTTAACACATTTACAATTTCCCAACTAATCTATTGGCCAGTACCTCGATGGACTGCCTAAAACCATTTGCATCCGTTTTGGTTAGCCGTCGCTGCCCAAGCACCACATATAGCGAACTAGAGGGCAGAATTTACAACAGAACCCTCTTAGTCTATCTACTCTATCAATAGTCTAGTGGGTTCCAAATTTACACGCCTTCCCACTTAGCCAAGATAGGTTGAGATCTAGCGGACTGAATTTACACCAGGCGCCGCTTAGTCTCCCGGTCCCTCTGACCTAGCGAACGAAATATACACCCTAGATATGCTAGTCTAGACAAGACACCGGTGTCCGGCTTGGGCTATTTACACAGGACCCAGCCTGACTCCAAACCAAAATTAAACGGGCTGACTACAGGGCGTTTAATTACGAGCGGTGCGCCTTCGCTCATTCCCTCCACTGGAGGGGGCCAATTCCATACACAATACAAACCCCTTATGGGCCTACCGCACAATCGGTATCCAATACCTCTAGTGGGTCCACCAACTAAAACAGTAGTCATCTTACCTCCTTCGTTCCTGAACCTGAGTTCACACTCATCGACGGGGACACCCCAGCACTTACTACGTAGAGGCCGATGATCTCCTGGACAACAGACCAGTGGCGCCGAGACGAAAGGAGGTCCACGCAAAAGTTCAGGGGTGCAGCCGTAGGGAGCGTGGGCAAAGATAGACCGTCTCATGCCTCTGCTTCTCAGCTACCGTTGAATGATGAGCTTCCCGGCCAATGCACCAAATGATACCAGAGAAACTGACGGAAGCTGAGCACAGAAAGATGGACACAGGTTTCTTCAGGAAGGAAGAGATCTTTATTCGATTCAACGACCGGGACTCAGAGGGACTAATGTCACCAAGAAACAGCAAAATCTGAGCCCCGAGCATACAATGTAGGTCCCTTATATAGGCATATAACTCCTCCCATAATCAGCTCCACCCACACATACTCTTACCCAATCAACAAAACAAAGACTAACTTCCTGTTTGACCACATGGCTTGCCCAGCACAATGGAGGAGGGGAATTCTCTATATCCTGTATTCCTGCACATGCTCCGTACACTACTGATTGTATCATTGCCACGTGCAACCAACCGACCGATACAGCAGTATATGCACGTGTACATACCACGTGGCAATCTCGGCCTACTAAATTTATTTTTACCGAGATTCCACCACACAATGACTTATGGGGCTGACATAGATTTTTTTCCAGGGCTGTTGTTGTAGCTACTCATACATGACATTTATAGTGATCAGTAGCTAACAGTGTGTATGTATCTTAATATTTATTGTATCTTATGGTCTCTGAATCAATGTAGTGAGATTGCCCTGCAATGGCGGATAAACCAAAAAGAAACAATATATGCATATAGCTTAATAACCCATTTTAGAAAAAGAGGTAGCCCCATTTAACGTATTAATGGGGGGTGGGAGTGGTTAGTACATATAGTCATTATCATCTTGTCTTCAACTCAGATTTATTGAGAGTAATATATACATGTGAAATATAATAATTAAATAAAATAAAATGAAAAGATGGAAAATTAATAAACCGTCTGTTAACAGTTAAGGTGGTCAAAAGGATGAATTGTAAGCCTATATAATATATATATAATAAAATACACTGCTTAAAAAAATAAAGTAAACACAAAAATAACACATCCTAGATCTGAAATAATTAAATATTCTTCTGAAATACTTTGTTCTTTACATAGTTGAATGTGCTGACAACAAAATCACACAAAAATAAAAAAATGGATATCGCATTTTTTAACCTATGAAGGTCTGGATTTGGAGTCACACTCAAAATTAAAGTGGAAAAACACACTACTGGCTGATCCAATTTTGATGTAATGTCCTTAAAACAAGTCAAAATGAGGTTCAGTAGTGTGTATGGCCTCCACGTGCCTGTATATCCTCCCTACAACGCATGTGCATGCTCCTGATGAGGTGGCGGATGGTCTCCTGAGGGATCTCCTCCCAGACCTGGACTAAAGCATCTGCCAACTCCTGGACAGTCTTTGGTGCAATGTGACGTTGGTGGATGGAGCGAGACATGATGTCCCAGATGTGCTCAATTGGATTCAGGTCTGGGGAACGGACGGGTCAGTCCATAGCATCAATGCCTTCGTCTTGCAGGAACTGCTGACACACTCCAGCCACTTGAGGTCTAGCATTGTCTTGCATTAGGAGGAACCCAGGGCCAACCGCACCAGCATATGGTCTCACAAGGGGTCTGAGGATCTCACCTCGGTACCTAATGGCAGTCAGGCTACGTCTGGCGAGCACATTTATTTCTAAAATATTTTACCAGGAAAGATACATTGAGATTTCTCTCATTTTCAAGTTTGTCCTGGGTCCACAAATCATTGCATTGTTACATTAGGTTACAATAAAATACAAAAACAATATTAATACGGGGGCGTGGCCTACTGAGGAGCTTAATGGACGCACATTGATTTTGCTCCTAGAGATCCAGGATCTAATCCACTGCAATCGGGGAAAACAGTACACCATGGGCAACTCTAAGAAATACCAAACCTCTCAGGGACAAGGAAGGAAAACTCCGGTAGCCAAATCAGGCTTCTTAAACAAGTATTTTAAAGATTCCTCAGACCGGGACACAGAGCCAGCACATGCGGCCTGCAAAATGGCCGACACGGAGTTAAACTACACCCAGCGACCTGACAGCCCAGCCACGTCGGACTGCTCACACAACACCCAAGATACAAGCTCGGAACCAGACATCAGAGCAATCCTAAAAAACGTACCTTCTAAACACGACCTTCAAATGATGATGAGCAAACTGGAGGCAACGTTCATATCCAAAATGGAGGTTCTGACGTCCAACAGCTCAACCTCCGAATGTCGGACCTGGAGGAGGAAAAAAACGTTATGCAGGCGCAACTCACCAACCTAGCCTCAGTGATGGACTCCCACCTCCTTCAATATGCAGCTCTACAAAGACACACCGACGATCTAGATAACTGCAGCCGTAGAAACAATCTACGGATAAGAGGTATGCCTGAATCCCAGGGAGAAGACCTCCCACTGCTATTAACAGAATTGTTTAACCTAATCCTCAACTCCCCTAGTGGCACACAACTCAAACTTGACCGTGCGCACCGCTCACTAAGGCCTAGAACCTCACCCTCTGACACTCCAAGGGATGTAATATGCCGAATTCACCACTTCCCTGTTAAAGAAAATATACTCAAAGCACTCAGGGACACTTCTCAGCCCCTCCTGTTTCACAACCATCCGATTCAAATCTACCCAGATCTATTCTGGTACACTCTTCAGGCTCGCAGGGCACTCAAGCCGGTCACTGACCTCCTGAGACAGAGAAACATCAAGTACCGCTGGGGCTACCCCTTTGCCTTAATAGTGTCCAACAAAGGTAACAACATCATAATCTCCTCTCCACTGGACGTCCCACCGTTCCTTCAAGCCCTTGACCTCCCTGAAACCCAAGTTATGGACTGGAATACACCACTTACGAACCAGGAAACACTAGGTCCCACTCAAAAACAACGATGGCTTACACCGGCTAAGAAGCGAAGACAAGACCAGAGTCTCCAATCACCACAACTCAGGCGCAGAGGACATCGCAAGGGTCCGCCAGGCCCATAAACAGGACTGAAACCATAATCTATCCACCCTCCTTCCTCCCCCCCCAACCCCACTACCTACCCCCACCCTCCCCCCCCCACTTACCGAAGAGGTACTTTTCACCTTAGCCTCTGCATCTCTCTAAAACTGGACCTAACACCAAAAAAAAAAAAGTGATGTAACGAGCCGAAAATTGCATCGAGCTGGGAACCCCACGGTACAGGTCGTATAGTAGTTTGATATACCATACCGCATTGACTCTCTCTGCAATATAATGTACTAAAATGCACTGTTTTACTGTTGATAAACTGCTGTTGATGACACTATGTAACAAATGCTATGCCGCTCCAATTAGCAAACCTTAACTATTGTATTGCCATTGTCGGATAGAAATGTATACTATAAATAATCAGCGTTCTAAGCTAGATATCGCTGCCTAACCAGCGACATTCCAATCCAAGACCGCAATGCTTGTTTACTCGCACCCATAGATACTCCATAACGACCGCAGAAACACAAGACAAATCCCCAGCCTTACAGCATCACCCAACTACCAGACACCCCATGATATAAGGCTATACCTCATAACACACGGATATACTATTCGAAATAGGGAGCACTGTATCCCCCCCTTTCCTCCCCTCCCCCCTTTAATCCCTTCCTCTATTACTACAACACAAAAAAAACAAAAAAAAAACCTATGTACGTTAACCGCCCTGTTATCCTCCCCCGAGCAAACCATATTAGCCCATGACAGAAGACATAAACACAGTCTCCTCTTCCCCTAAAGTTACAAAACTAGTTGAGGATTTCTAAATCCTCGGATCTCGAACCCGGCCTCAGACCCCGATTCATATTAAGGTTCTATCTTAGCGTCAAGATAAGAACCCTATACCTCCACTATCCTAGGAGGACCTGCACACCGCAGGACTTATACCAAAACCCATCATCAACTACCCCTCCCCTACAAGTCTCACTTCTGGAAATTGACAGGTCCTCACGACCGCATACAGATTCTTACTCATTACTCTTGCACAAACGCAAACCCTGCTCATCTCTATTGTTATTTGAGACACATTGTTATCACAAGTTGTATCACTATCAGTTTTGTTTTTCTAATACAACTGTCCTCTTTTTGTTTGGAACAATATTGAACCTATCCTCTAGAAACCTACCTGTTGATTGCAGTTACTCCACATCTGTTTACATAACACGGCAACGATTTACGACAAGTGAACCCTAAACCCTAAAACCACCTAACGACCTCACAAGAAACAAGGAAAAGGTCCCGAGTTAGCAGATTACACTCTGAGTCACTTAAACCGTCTCCTGTACCAAATCATACATCACAATCCCCTGCTTTTCTACATCACCTAAATCAACCCGACCGCCCAATCTTGAATCTAAAACGTACGCCCTACGTCCACCTGCCAGAGTACCCCTAGAACGCCCATTTCTCCTCGCATGATAAAACATAAACGAAAGAAATGACTTCCATAACCATACTCACTCAAAATGCCAGAGGATTAAATACTCCAGAAAAGCGCGCAATAGCCCTATCAGACTTCCATAGAAATAAAGCAGACATAGTCTTTATTCAAGAAACCCATTTTCGTAAAGACAAAGCGCCCAAACTACAGAATAAGAATTACCCAAAGAGTTATTTTGGGAATTACTCCAAATCTAAATCTAGAGGAGTGGCGATACTAATCGGCAATAATGCCCATTTCACATACAAGACCAGTGCACAGATGAATCCGGAAGATTTCTCTTTATAAAAGGCAAACTAGGTAACACTCCAGTCACATTGGCCAATGTATACCTCCCCAACAAAAAACAGAATGCAGCACTATAGAAAATACAAACCATTCTCTCCGATTTCCACGAAGGAATGTTAGTACTAGGGGGCGACATCAATGTATCTTTGGATGGGAAGCTGGACTCCACTTCCAAACCACACCCAAACTCAGCTTTAACTAGGAAACAGATAAACAATACCCTTCATGAAGCTCAACTTTATGATTGCTGGAGAGCCCTACACCCGACACGTAAAGATTGCTCATTCTTCTCACCCACTGCGAGAACATACTCCAGCATAGACACCATTTTTCTGCAACATAGATGACCTTTGGCCACATCAGCATCATATGGTCCAATATCGTGGTCAGACCATGCCCCTATGACCTTACAACTCACAATCCCCACCTTGCCACCCCAAAACACACACTGGCGTCTTAACGACCTACTCCTTAACAACACAGAAACTGTAGCAAAACTCCGAGAGTCGGCTAACACCTATTTTAAACTAAACGCGCAACTGGAAACCTCACCAGCCTTGGTTTGGGAAGCACACAAGGCAGTCCTGAGAGGGGAGCTTATTCGCATTGCTTCGTCCCAAAAATGCAGAAGAGAAAAACAAATTAAACAATTAACTCAGGAACTAAAAATCCTGGAAGTCACACAACAATCTAACGAAGACTCAATGGATACATATAAACGGATTCTCACCAAAAGAACGGAACTGACGACAATACTCCAACTCTACGCAAGACGCCAAATTAAACTAACCAGACACTACTACTATACTAAAGGAGGAAAAGCAGGAAAACTCCTCGCTCAAGCTCTCCAACAAGATAAACCATCCACGTTCATAGCCGAAATTAAACAAGAAGACGGGAAAACCATGAACCGTATGCCAGACATCATAAAGTCCTTCCACAAATTCTACATGGATCTATATAATCTTACACAGAATCAACCATCCGCAGAGGATATTCTGGGCTTTCTCAAACCGAGGATCAAACACACACTCCCAATTAACGAATCACAATTCTTAGACGAACCAATCTCACCCGAAGAATTCGACCTGATGGATTCTCGGGCAAATACTATAAAGCTCTCTCACAAACATTATCGCACCCATTCACCGAGGCGTTCAACGCACAAAAACTCAGGTCCTCCCTACCCAAATCCGCACTAGAAGCAACTATTGCCCTTATACCTAAACCCGCCAAAGATCCCTCCACGTGTGGAAGTTACAGGCCAATTTCACTAATCAACGTTGATTTAAAAATCCTAACCAAAATTATGGCAAACAGACTGAAACCATTCCTCACGAAATTAATACACCAAGACCAAGCAGGATTTGTACCTGGACGGGAGGCTAAACACAACACGACGAAAATAATAAATGCAATTTTCTGGGCTCAAAAACATAAAACGCACAGCGCCTTACTAGCTATCGATGCTGAAAAAGCATTTGACAGGGTGAACTGGGCCCTGCTCACCAATACAATTAATATCCTGGGATTCGGAACAAGATGGAAGGGCTGGCTAGAGGCCATTTATTCACAACCCACAGCCAGACTCTGCATCAACGGTCAACTCTCTCAACCAGTCACCATATCCAATGGAACCAGACAAGGCTGCCCCCTTTCAGCTCTCCTGTTTATCCTAATCCTAGAATCCTTCCTACAAGGGATCAGAGACAACGCTCATATCCATGGTCTATCAATAGGAGGAGATGAATATAAGGTCTCAGCATTCGCCGACGACCTCCTCTTTACCGTGTCAAACCCCCTCTCTAGCATACCCAACATCCTTAAAGAAATGGATAACTACAGCAAAATATCAAATTTCCGAGCGAACCTCGCCAAATGCGAATTGCTGCCGATACACACTACAAACTACATACACACAAAACTGAGAAAGAACTTTCACTTCTCCTGGGCACCGAAATCTGTGAAATACCTAGGTGTCCACATCCCGAACAAATTGACCTATCTATATGAACAAAACTTCCCCCCACTCTTAAACAAAATAACCAAAGACCTTCAATCCTGGCATAAACCGTGCTTCGGATGGCTGTGTAGAACCAACATTGTCAAGATGAATATCCTCCCAAGAATACTATATCTTCTACAAACGCTCCCGATAATGGTCCCCAAAAATTTTTTCAACACCATTAAATCCACCATCACGAATTTTATATGGTCCTCCAACCAACCCAGAATAGCTTACAAGACACTAATAAAAACCAGAGATAAAGGAGGCATAAACCTACCGGACATCATCACTTATTACCAAGCGGTCCATCTTACCACAATACACGACTGGTCCCACTCAACTAACAGTCCCCATTAGGTGAAAATGAAAAACGCATGCGCCAAGATCAACCTTAGACTTTGCCCCTGGCTAGACACCGGCAACGTCCTACACTCACAGCCCCACGTTAACCATCCTACAATTGATGCCACCTTAAAGGTCTGGCATAACCTTATAAAAACGACAGACATATCCCCCCAGCCGTCCCCATTGTATCCAATCACCCACAATCCCAGTTTTCAAGGAGGCAAATCTGGGAACACCTATAAAGCCTACCACGAGGGCAACACGCTACAACTGAAAGATTTAGTCGGAAACACTGGGCTCAAAACCATCGAATGTATCTTTCCCCACACCCACATAACTGGAAATCAAAGATTACAATATAGCCAACTAAAACTCTTTGTTCAAAGCCAAGGTCTCCTCCCAAAGGGAAATAGGACACTAACTACCTTTGAACATATCTGTAGTACCCAACCGCTCAAAAAAAAATGCTCTCTCCGCTATGTACCACCTGATCAGAGAATTACAAGACTCACACCCACCAAAATTCACCACACAATGGGAAGAAGAACATGAATCTCTCGACACAGGAATGGAAATCCATACTCAAGCTCACTCACAAATCCTCTTCATCCATTCTAGCCCAAGAGAGTAACTACAAACGAATTACAAGATGGCACTACACACCGACGATAATCCAAAAACTATATGACTCGTCTTCAGATACATGTTGCCGTTGCCAGGAACCCAGAGCTCATCACTCATACATTTGGTGGCACTGTCCATTAATATCGAAATTTTGGACTAGGATACCTAAACTCATCCAACTAGTCACTAAGAATATCTTTACTATGGACCCTAAACAATATATTTTCCTTCTTCCTTTACAACATCATCGAAAAGACCAATCCATCCTCCTTAACTTCCTCATTATGGCTGCTGCACAACTCATCCCCAAATATTGGAAACAAACTCGCATCCCGACTATCAGGGAATGGTACGCAAGAGTCGAAGACATCAAACACATGGAAGAACTGGCTTATGCTAAAAACCAATCATTATGAAGCTTTCTCCAAAGTATGGAATCCCTGGAACGACTTTCTAGCAAGCGAAAAAGGAAAGACTCTCCTGAACTACCTAACTAAATTAGGCGGATCCTCATACACATAAACCTCCCCCCACCCCCCACCCCCTCCTCCCCCCCTTTTTCCTTTTCCACGCAATGGATACGCACGCAGTAGGGTTACTATACATTCCTAATTGATTTGAACTGGACCTACCCTGGCAACATTAACCAACAACTATTTACCCCCTAAAGTCCAGATACCTACTACAGACAAACAATCCTCAACACAAGGTAACACACACTGAAACTGTCACTTGAGTCAAAATTACTCCCCCCCTCCCCCCAAAGCATACTGATACCTAAATATTTAATATCTCAATATTAACTTCTAAACGTCTCTAGGTTCAATACTGTTAATTGTACTGGAAAACATGTAATTTATCCTTTGTTAATGTTACGGAATACATGTATTACGCTGTCAATATCAACCCTTTGGCTATTAGCTTGTCAATGTTGCCAACAAATGTACCTACTGAATAATATAACTTCATTGCCAACAAATGTGACAACTGTTTATTGTAACTTTATGAAACAAAAATAAAAAACTTTGAAATAAAAAAAACCCAATATTAATACACAATAAATACAAAATTTAACATAGAACAGGTAGGAAATATATAATCAACCATGAAAGGTGCATTCTGTTTTGAGGTATGTAGAGATGGATCTCTAAAGGACTTTAGGCTGAGGGAAGATTTTAAATTGTGCTGGAGGTCGTTCCACAATTGCAGTGCTCTGTAGGAGAAGGAGGATCGGGCTGCTTTCTTTTTGTATTGAGGTAGACTAATTAAAGTGTTGGTACTGGATCGGAGGTTATAGGAAGTCGGAACAGCTGAGGAAAACATTTTGTTCAGGTAGGGTGGGAGTTTCCCAGAAAAGCTCCTAAACACAAGGCTGGAAAGATGAAGGGTGCGTCAGGATTCCAGCGACAGCCAGTTTAGTTCTTTTAGCATGTCACAATGGTGAGTCCTGTAATTACATTGTAGCACAAATCGTCAGAACAAGTTATACAATGTGTTGCGTTTATTAATGTGGGATTGCGATGCTAATGCATATACTACATCCCCATAATCAATGATTGGCATCAGCATTTGCTGTACAATCTATTCCTTTACTGTAGGGCTTAGGCAGGATTTGTTTCTGTACAGGGCACCTAGTTTTGGATAAAGTTTAGATGCAAGTGTTTCTATGTGGAGGCCAAAAGTTAGATTGGGGTCTAACATCATACCCAAGTATTTAAAAGAGTGGACTGCGGTCAGTGTGCCATTTGAATTTGTTTTAATGGATAGGTGGGAATTGTCTAATTTATGTAATTTAGGTACTGTTCCAAAGATCATTGTGACAGTTTTGTCAGTGTTCAGGAAGAGTTTGTTTTTTGCGATCCACTTTTCTACCTTTGTAAACTGGTCTTGGAGCACAGCCTCAAGCTGCGGTAGATTGGATTTGCTCACATAGATTACTGTCATCTGCGTACATGTGTACATTTGAGGATTTGCAGACATTAGGCAGATCATTTATAAATAATGTAAATAGTAGGGGGCCGAGAATGGAACCTTGGGGAACACCACACGTGACTGGGAGAGGTAGGGAGTCGCTGTCAGAAATGGACACATATTGCGAGCGATCCGATACATACGAAAGCAGGTTAGCGAATGATCACCAATACCTGAGTTTTTGAGTTTGTGCAGTAGAATGTTGTGGTCTACTGTGTCAAAGGCCTTAGCAAAATCAAGGAAAATAGATCCAGTTAGGTCTCCTTGTTCGATGCCAGTTTGGATGTCATTGCAAACTTTTAAGAGGGCAGTTGTAGTGGAGTGATTCTGGCGAAAGCCCGATTGATCAGGGGTCAGATAGTTTGATTGTTGGTAGTACTCACATAGTTGCGTATGGACACATTTTTCTAAGATTTTTGACAATAACGGGAGCAATGATATTGGGCAATAGTTAGAAACCAAAGTAGCGTCACCACTTTTATGGAAAGGCACTACTCTCGCAGTCTTCCAAAGTTTGGGTATGTATCCAGACACCAAGGATTCGTTAATTAGAGTTGCGATGGGTTTAGCAATTGCCGGCGCACTGAGCGGACTGGTTTTTCATTTTTAGATTATTAAGATATTTTTTAATGACACTAACAGGTACAGGTCTAAAAATGAACTTGTCTATATTAGGCCTTTGCAAATTTAGTGGGACCTGATCCACATTTGTAGTTTTAGGATGCGTGCCATTTATTAGCTTGACAATCAGGGCAGTAGAGCATCCGACAAAATAATTGTGAAAGGCATTTGCTACATCTAAGGGAAGTTGCAGGGTTTGGTTATCCACTTTGACAGTGGAGGGTTGGGAGTGGATTGGGGGAGTTTGTAGTTTATTTATGACTTTCCAAAAGTTTCTAGGGTTTGAGATGTTATTGTTCAGATTTTCATATGACCATGGCCAATTTTTTCTGTTTTGTGCATATATTTCGCCATTGTCTATATGCACAGTGATCATTCATAGAGCCAGTACGCTTAAACTTTGACCACAAAGAATCCCGAAACTGGTACATTTGGATGAGGTCAGCTGTGATCCAGTTCATATGTGCTCCTTTTACCCTCACCTTATGCAGCGGGGCATGCAAATTCCATATATATATATATATATATATATATATATATGTATATATATCTTTGTTAGTGATGGTTCCTGATGCTAGTGAAAAGTAATGAACCAAAGAACACGGAGTAATTAATATCAAATAATTAGGTGGGCAGCAACATACATACACAAGCGATTTGAGCTCAAGATATAGAATGTATGTGCGCTCCTAAATAAACTACAAAAGTGACCAAAATTTATACAAATATAAGTATTTATTACTAAATAGTAAATCAATAGATAGCTAAACAGGTCTATAGTTAATTCGACCATAATTACTAATAATAAGGTAAAATATATAAATGAATAAAATGGTACAAATAAATCCTGATAGTAATGGATGTCACAGTAGGTGTTCCACACACCAAAAAAGTACAATATAATAGAATGTAGCTATCTGGATATACAAAAGAACACACAATGTTATAAAATGAAACAAATATATATGAGTGAACTCAATATACTTCCTGATGCTAGTGCCCCAAAATTAACGAGCCCTTATCAGGAGTGCTGTCATAGAAAAACAAAACAAAAAACAAAGGGTCATTTTTGGTTCCCAATAGCAAAAAGAAGAACTAAAACCCCAACGGAATAGCCAAATATTGTGTTATGAGGATTCTCCACGTATCTATTCTATTAATGAATGAATGGAGTAAAATTAAATTCATCATTCAGTCCTTTTGGGTATAGTGTTCTGTACTGATAAATCCAATGGGATTGAGCCTTGAGTAGTGCTATGTTAATATCTCCTTTTCAATGGTTTTGAGATATTTGTTGGATCACTTGAAATTTGAGTGTACTAGACTTCGCTGCATGGTTTTGTCATACGTGTCTGGCCACTGGGGTGTCCACATGTAAATTGGTTATGGAGTTGATATGTTGTAGTATTCTTCGGCGTACGTTTTACCGATATATTGTACACCGCACTCACATATTATAAGGTAAATAACATTAGAGGAGCTGCAGTTGACAAATGCATTGATGGTATGTTATTTTGTTTAAAAACTGATTTAGTAGGTAAAATGAAGTCACAGGCTTTACAATGTCCACACTTATAAAGACCTTTAGTAGCTTGAAGCCATGTGGGTGCTGTTTGTACCAGTTTTAAATGGATGTGTGTTAGGTGATCTGCCAAGTTCCTTGCTCTTCTGTAGGTCATTGAGGGTTGGCTGGCAATAGTATTTTTAAGAGATGGATCATATTACAGTACTGGCCAGTTTCTATTGAAAACCTGTTGTGCCATGTCCCAATGATTGTCGTATGTGCCTATAAATCATGTTATACCTGGGGATGTGGAGGTATTCCTAGGGGGTCTGTGTAAACGTTCAGACCTATCTGTTTCTTTGGTTCATTGGTAGGATTTCTTTAGAATCCTGTTTGGGTAACCAAGGCTTTTAAATCTATTTCTGAGTTCCTTGGTGTGGCGAAAGTGACCTCACCACTGTAGGTTTTTGGAGGGGCCTGTTTGCCAGCCTCCTGCCCTGCGACTATGGCCCTGGGATGTATTGCCCTTCTAGGAACTCCTTTGGGCATATTGTATTTTATTATGCTGCTGCTGGCCCTTTAAGAACCATATGGGGACATACTGTGGAGTTACTGGGTGGCCACCATTTCATGTATCATAGGCACATGGTGAGAACAATGGATGAAGCACATGGTGAGAACAATGGATGGCGGCCATTTTAACTCACAGACACTGTTTGGACTTTTCTACATGGTGCCATCTCACCGGTATTTGGTGCACAAAGACATTGTGCAGTAGTTTTAAACTGTACAACAGGGGACACATTATACAGTAATTATTTTTCATATAGCCTGTATATGCCCTGCGGAATCTGCATTAAACTTTATCTTCTTTAACTACTGAACGGATCTGGGTGAATTTTGGATATGTGGGTTTATGGGGTTATTGCATGTTTTGGGATCCCTGTGATATGTTTTATAAAACTGTATTTCTCTGCCTGTGATAATTATATTACCCATTGTGTTCAGTAATCATATCACAGGCAGAGGGGAGGATTTTGTGTGGGAGTGTCTGTGTGTATTGTACGGATTGATTGGTTGTATTTCAAAACCATGTGGGCAGTACTATGTTTGTGGATTGTGAATAAAAGAGGCTGTATGTGCCAGTACAGTCAGTTCTGCTTGACCTCAAAACAAAGTGTCGTCTCGTTATTGGGGGAATTGGATTGTATGCTGATTGCCAGGAGTGTAAGCTGATTGTATGTGTAGCGGAGGCCTGGTATTCCACAGGTTAACTCCGCTAAAGATCCCAGTGAGGCTCAGGAACAAGTAGTAAAAATACCATGAAGTAATCATTCCAGCAAACAAAGTAATCCACGAATATCCCCATACAGATCCCAATGACTGGACGACACACAGCATCAGGAGCAGAACTGAACTTTTAATCCACACGGTCTCCTTATAAAGTATTCTCCCATGCAAGGGAGGGATTCACATTAATCAGTACAGTATCCAATAGTGTAACAGTTACCTCCCACACATCTCCTCGCCTCAGTATGACACTGAATCCCGTTATACATGCTGTAGTTTTCCCTCAAGTTCTGAATGTACCCTAATGATACCGGAGAAACTGACGGAAGCCGAGCACAGAGAGATGGACACAGGTTTCTTCAGGAAGGAAGAGATCTTTATTCGATTCACCGACCAGGACTCAGAGGGACTAATGTCACCAAAAAACAGCAAAGTCTGAGCCCCGAACATACAGTGTAGGTCCCTTATATATGCATATAACTCCTCCCATAATCAGCTCCACCCACACGTACTCTTATCCAATCAACAGAACAAAGACTAACTTCCTGTTTGACCACATGGCTTGCCCAGCACAATGGAGGAGGGGAATTCCATATCCTGTATTCTTGCACATGCTCCGTACACTACTGATTGTATCTTTGCCACGTGCAACCAACCGACCGATACATCAGTATATGCACGTACACATACCACGTGGCAATCTCGGCCTACTAAATTTATTTTTACCGAGATTCCACCACATTCCCCCCTTTGATGCTTCTGATATTTAATAATTCCAGATGCATCACTTAATCATAGTTTGCTTACACCTCAAGTTGCCATAAACCAGACCAGACTTTGCGACTCTCTAAAGATACGAATCCCTCAGCATTCCTCTTCCTGTACTAGTTCTCTTTGATTTAGAGCCTCATACCTATAAACAGCCATTATCTGTGCAGCGGCCTTTCTCTCTGCTATATTTTCTATAATACTCTGCACAGACCTAACTACCAAAGGAATCAAACACGGCAGGAGGAGGCATAGCATCAAGATTAGCATGACTCCACATACCAATGTCTTGAGTCCTCCAAACTGCTCATACCAATTACCAAACCGACTACTCGGATTATACCCTTTCCATACTTGAGTAGGTACATGTGCTAATTTAACCATATGGCTAGTAAGCTCAGCTATTGCTTGCCCTTCATCATCTATTTGAAGACAACAATTGCTTAGGTTAAACTTCCCACATACACCTCCCTCTACTGCCAATAGGTAATCCAAGGCTAATCTATTTTGGTAAACGGCTGTCCTCATCCTAGTATTATGTTTCGCTAGGAGATTGAGCGCTTGCGATGTCTCATTGGTAATTATCTCAACCACTGCCTGTAACCTTATAATACGGTTGAGCATGTATATTGGGGTTCTATATCCAAAAGTACCATCCTCTGCCCACGTAGCTGGCCCATAATAATCTATAATACGCTGGGGAGGCCACTCATTATCTTCCCAGGTACCTATCTCTAGGGGTCCCCTTTTCTTTCTATGATTCACATCATATACTTTAACTCCCAAAGTCTCTCCTGTTTCAATTGGCAACAAGAAGAAGGATGGTTTGAGCATACCTAATACACATGCCCCTTCCAGGTCCTGTGGTAACTCCGAATAGGCTTTCTTACCACAGATCCAGTACAAATTTGCTGGGGCTTTCCAACTAGATGTAGCAGATAGGTCAAACCACACATCCTTTAAATTGGTATAACTTGCAAACGGATTAGGTGGTTCTGAGACATTTGAAGCCAAGTTGTATCCTTTGTATCATCATCATAAGCTTTTTGCCCTAGACAAGTCAATTCTCCTACAGATGTATTAAACATTATTCCTTTCCTTGCTATGCAAACATAACCTATAATGGAAGTCTTTAATCGCCACTCAGATTTACCTCTAACACTCATTTGGTAATCAGTTTGAGAAGATATTATCTGTTCAATTGTCTCAGAACTGGAATACATTACCTCCTTTGCTTCCCATGGCCATTGGTCTCCCATATTAGTACCTCCACACACATAGCAGTTGGTTACATTAAGACTACCAGCAATACTCTCGGCTAAATCAATAAACAAGTTATTCGCATTATGAGGGATCTTATTTCCCACACTCATCTCCTCATAGAAGGAATGGAAAACCTGATGAGTCTGGGTTGCCACAGTATCGGTCTCTATCCCTATAAATAATATTGTCCCAGGATCCAAACCTGTTCCATGTATCTGAAACCCAAATAAGTTTCCAAACCTATCTATAAACAGTTCTGGGTCATTAATAAGTATATGGACTGGGTTACACTCCATAGACTTACAATATGGTTTGGTAGGCAACTTATTAACAATCATATCCTTATCTACTGTCTGTACCCAGGTTGCCCACCCTACACAGGACCAATATGGACAGTAATTATAATCTTTATTTGGGCATTTTGGATCTATATATTTGTTCTTACTACTGGGGCAAATATACTTATCATTAGACCCATACGTTCTTTCCCATTTAAGATCCCCACATACATTCCACGGTTTTCTACCACCTGATATCGCCTTACATGCATCAAATAGCATGAAGAACACCTGAAGAATGTACGGTTTCTAGTATGGTCTTATTTATCAGGGTCCCCTGTGAGTCTGCATTCCGAATGGTCAACCAAATTGTACGGGGTTGATACTCTGGGCTAAAACACTTAGGTTCTCCTGCTCCTAGATGGCATACACTATAATCTATACCTAAGTATCTACACTTAGATACATGTCCTTTACACTCATATTGTGAATGCCAAATAAGGGTCTGGGAAATATGATTGCCTGTTTTTGTAGTCTTAATGCAAACCTCACAGCCTGGTGTGTCGGTACCTCTACCTTCCTGAATGATTAAAAACACAAATATACACATTATCAAACACATCACTCCTGACATCTTTTTCCTGATTCTTTGACCGTGCGATGGCACCTCAGCTTCCAGGATGTAAGGGCTGCAGGGAATGGAGTCCTTCAAGTCCTCACTTTCCTTCACAGAGGTCCCTTCAAGGCTTTATTATGGCCATCAAAACACCTACTTGCTGATCTCTATGATTACTCTTGAAGTCCCAATATCTCCTTGTCACTCCGACTGAGTTGCACGCTTCAACCGGATCTTGCAGGAATTCTCTGGATCTGGTGTAACTTGCCAAGAATCTACTGCTGCTGGTTTAACCCTGGAGTGATGAATCCACGGAGTCACTTCAGCCACCTTTATAGCTGTTGGGGTAGACAAAAGAACAACATAAGGACCCCTCCACTTTGGCTCCAACGGTACACTGTTCCACTCCTTTATCCAAACTTGGTCTCCTGGATGATAAGAATGGACAGGTGGATAAATATTCACAGGTAACCTATCTTGTACCCATTTCTGTACCTCCTCCATAGTTTTACCCAACTCTACAACCTGCTGCCGGGTAATTCCTTCTCCCAACTGACTCAAATCACCCCTTAAGTTACCAAGTACAGGAGGTGGACGCCCATACATAATTTCAAAAGGTGAGAGACCCATCTTTCTGGTAGGTGTACTACGAATGCGCAACAGAGCTATTGGCAAAAGAACATTCCACTTGAGTTGAGTTTCTTGACACATCTTTGCCAATTGGTTCTTAATAGTTCTGTTCATCCTTTCAACTTTCCCAGAACTCTGAGGCCTATATGCCGTATGAAGTTTCCACTTAATACCAAGCATATGAGTCAGTTGTTGTAGGCACTGGTGAACAAATGCTGGACCATTATCCGATCCTATAGAGCATGGTAGTCCATATCGGGGTATTATTTCCCGCAACATAAATCTCACAACTTCTCCTGCTTTCTCTGTACGAGTGGGACATGCTTCTACCCAACCTGAGTAGGTACACAAAACTACTAGTAGGTAACGATGTCCACCGGATGTAGGCATTACCGTATAGTCTATTTGGAGATCGGTGGTTTCACTGGACCTTGCCTTGCGTTGTTCTTGGCACATATCACACATCTTCGTACAATGGCTTGAGTCAAGTTGGACAATCTTGGTATGTAGAAATGCTTCCTAAGAGATTCTTCCATACTATCTCTCCCGGAATGTGTCCCATTGTGATAATTCTGGACAATTTCTACAGCTAGCGATGCTGGAATAACTATCCTTCCATCTTCTAACTGATACCAATTATTCTCCAAGTATTTCCCAGCTTCAGTCTTTAACCACTCTTCTTCTTGAGCTGTATAAACTGGAGTCCATTGAGACAGAGGGGTCGGTATGAGAGCCGCTATATGCTCCACATATTCCTGTTGTCCAGCTTCAGCGGCTCGCTTGGCTGCATTATCTGCCATCCGATTTCCTTTTACTACATCTCCATCACCTTTCAGATGCGCTTGACAATGTATGATACCAACTTCTTTCGGTTCCCACGCGGCTTCCAAGAGTTGTAATATCTCAGCTGCGTACTTGATTTCTTTACCCTCTGACTTCAGTAGTCCCCTTTCTTTATACAAGGCTCCATGGGCATGAGTGGTTAAAAACGCATACTTTTAGTCCGTATAGATGTTCACCCTTAATCCTTCAGCCAATTGTAACGCTCGTGTGAGTGCAATTAGTTCTGCCTTCTGTGCCGATGTTCCTTTTGACAATGGCCGAGCTTCTATCACCTTGTCTATTGTTGTCACTGCATATCCTGCATAGCGAATCCCTTCTTTCACATAACTACTGCCGTCCGTATAGTACTGGACATCAGGGTTCTGGATGGGAAAATCACGAAGGTCCGGTCTACTTGAGAACACTTCATCCATCACCTCCAGGCAATCATGTTGACTCTCAGTAGGTTGTGGTAAAAGGGTAGCTGGATTCAAGGTATTGACAGTCTCAAGATGCACTCTCGGGTTCTCACATAACATAGCTTGATACTTAGTCATGCGGCTATTGCTAAACCAATGATTGCCTTTATAGTCTAGCAAAGTCTGTACTGCGTGCGGGACTCGCACGTAGAGTTCCTGACCCAGAGTGAGCTTATCAGCTTCGGCTACCAGCAGGGCGGCGGCAGCTACGGCTCTTAGACAAAGTGGAAGACCACTGGCCACTGCATCCAATTGTTTTGAAATATATGCAACATGTCGTTGCCATGATCCCAAGTACTGTGTCAGTACTCCCACAGCCATCCTTCTTTGCTCGTGTACATATAAGTAGAATGGACGTGTATGGTCAGGTAGACCTATGTCAGGGTACCTGTGGTCTCTACCTCCGAAAGAGGTAGAGACTTAGCTGTTCCTCCATCCAGACGGCCTGATGGCTCCCTTCCCCACGGTCTATCCGGTCATGCAAGGCCGGCCGCGAGGGAGTGACTGCCTTTTACAGCATCTAGGCAGGAAGTTGTCATCAGGACACTCCTCCGGAACGACCTGTCACTCAATTGCTGCAGGACCAATCAGGACGCCTCGGAGGCGTGGTTACTGCTCTGAACAGGGTATTTAACAGAGCTTCTTTCATTAGCTCATTGCCCTGTCGTGGTTCTAGCTTGTTCTAGTCACTCAGTGCTTGTGTATTCTATTATCCCTTTTGGTTTTGACCCGGCTTGTTTACCTTACTCTGCTTATCTCTGTTATCCTTGATTCGGCTTGTCTCTCGCTTACCTGTCTTCTGTTACCCTCGACCTCGGCTTGTCTTTGACCATTCTATACTGTACTACTTACGTTAGTCCGGCCATTCTAAGGTCCGGTATACGTATCTGGCTACTGTTTGTACTCTGCGTGTTGGATCCCTGTCCCGATCCTGACATTACGACAGGGCCAATGGATCCTGCAAGTACAAACAGTCAGCTGGCTTCTCCTGATCCTAGGTTTGAAGCCATGGATCACAGAATGGATCAGATGTCGCTTGCGCTGCAGGCTCTATTATCTCGTGCCAATAACCCACCAGAGGAGATACGTAATACCCCTGTTTCTCCTGTTGGTTCAGGTCTAGAGGTAGCCACAGTGGGTGCTTCTTCTCGCATTACCCCCCCAGTACGCTATGGTGGGGCTCCTGAGAAGTGTCGTGGTTTCTTAAACCAAATTAGTATCCACTTTGAATTGCAACCTCGCTCTTATCCTACAGATAGGGCAAAGGTAGGATTTATTATCACCCTACTTATTGAGAAAGCTCTGAGATGGGCCAACCCATTATGGGAGAACGATAACCCATTAGTTTATAACTATAACGCCTTTGTAGCTGCTTTTAGAAGAACATTTGACCCTCCAGGTAGAAAGGTTAATGCAGCCAGATTACTGTTGCGTCTGAGACAGGAGAACCGAACACTGGTGGATTATGCACTAGAGTTCAGGTCTCTGGCGTCAGAAGTCAAGTGGAATGAGCAGGCGTATATGGATGTATTTTTGAATGGCTTATCTGAAGTAATCCTTGATGAGGTTGCTACCAGAGAACTCCCTGAGAATTTAGAGGATTTAATTTCGTTCATCTCTCGTATAGATGAACGTTTAAGAGAGAGACAGAACACTCGAGAGAGGAACCGGAGACCTTCTTTTAGGTTAGCCCCCGCTTTTCCAAGTCCTGACTCCACGGTATCTTTGCTTCCTGAACCTATGCAGATAGGGTATACCCGCCTCTCTGAGGAGGAAAAACAGTACAGGAGAAGAGAGGGTTTGTGTATGTATTGTGGAGCTAAGGGTCATTTACTCTCGAACTGTTCTAACCGCCCGGGAAACGCTCGCACCTAAGTCTCTCTAGAGGACAGGCCTTGGGTGTTTCTATTTTGTCCTCTACTCCTAATTATAAAGATCACAGGCTTCTGCTACCTGTTTCCTTAACTTGCAGGAGGGAAGTAGTAAGGGCTATGGCTTTGATAGATTCCGGTGCTGCTGAGAATTTTATCGACCAAGCCTTTGCTAGTAAAAACAATTTCCCATCCCAGCTAAGGGAGACACCCTTGGCCGTTGAGGCCATAGATGGTAGACCACTACTAGACCCTGTTATCTTTCGTGAGACCATACCCATTGATTTAAATGTTGGTATCCTACACGTGGAGAATTTATCTCTTCTGCTCATTTCGTCTCCTTCCGTTCCCATAGTTCTGGGGTACCCATGGTTGAAAGAACATAACCCTATTATCGATTGGGAGTTAGGGGAGATACTCTCGTGGGGCAAGGGCTGCCAGGATCGGTGTTTGTGCAAGGTTTCTCCATTAGCTAATATTAACATACAGGAGAACCCTACTCAGGCCACAGAAAGACAAATACCAGACCTTTACCTAGACTTAAGGGCAGTGTTTGACAAGAAGAATGCCGATTCTTTGCCGCCACACAGGTCATTTGACTGTAAAATTAAGCTTCTACCCGGGACTATGCCTCCGAGGGGCCATGTATATCCTTTGTCTGTTCAGGAAAACTCGGTTCTAGAGGAGTATATTCAGGAGAATTTAGAAAAGGGATTCATCAGGAGGTCTTCTTCTCCGGCCGGGGCGGGGTTCTTTTTCATTAAGAAGAAGGATGGCACGCTGAGACCGTGTATCGATTACCGAGGCTTGAATAAAATAACTGTCAGAAATGCCTATCCTATCCCACTGATTACCGAGTTATTTGATCGTCTTAAGGGCTCCAAAATCTTCACCAAGTTAGATCTCAGAGGGGCTTACAATTTGGTGAGAATCCAGCAAGGTCACGAGTGGATGACCGCATTCAATACCCGGTATGGCCATTACGAGTACACTGTTATGCCATTTGGACTATGCAATGCTCCTGCAGTATTTCAAGATTTGATTAATGAGGTACTTAGGGAGTTTCAGCATGATTGTGTTATTGTTTACCTGGACGACATACTAATACACTCTAAGGAGATTGAGACTCACCATAGACAGGTCAGAAAGGTGTTACACAAACTTCTGCAACATGGTCTATACTGCAAATTGGAGAAGTGCAGTTTTGATCAGTCTCAGGTAGACTTTCTTGGGTACGTGATTTCTGGGGAAGGTTTTAAAATGGATCCTGGTAAACTCCAATCTATTTTAGACTGGCCTTTGCCCAAAGGACTCAAGGCTATCCAAAGGTTTATTGGTTTTTCCAACTACTATAGGCGCTTCATTAAGGGTTACTCCTCTATCATTGCGCCTATTACCAATATGACCAAACAAGGGGCTGATACTAAGTTCTGGTCTGAGGAAGCTCTTGTTGCTTTTAAGACTCTCAAGGAACTTTTTGCCTCAGCTCCCATTCTAGTTCATCCTGATACGACTCTGCCTTTCTTGCTCGAGGTCGATGCTTCTGAGACAGGAGTTGGGGCTGTTCTGTCTCAAAGGTTAGGGGTGGATAAACCGTTACACCCTTGTGGTTTCTTCTCTAAAAAAATTTCTGGGCCTGAGAGCAGATATGACATCGGGGAGAGGGAACTGTTAGCGGTCATTAAGGCTTTAAAGGAGTGGAGACATTTACTGGAAGGGACACTACACCCTGTTACTATTCTAACGGATCATAAGAACTTATCTTATATTGGGGAGGCTAAGCGCTTGTCCGCCAGGCAGGCTCGCTGGGCCTTGTTCCTCACTCACTTTAATTATGTACTTACGTATAGACCTGGTTCTAAGAACTCTAAAGCCGATGCTTTGTCTCGTCAATATGAACCATCCACTATAACTGAACCACTTCTGTCCTCCATAGTTCCTAAGGGGAATATCATCGCGAACACGAATCTCAGGATTCACTCTCCATTGCTTTCTGAGATCATGAAGTTTCAGCATTTGGCACCCAAACAGACTCCTGGGGATCGACACTTCGTTCCTGCCGCTCTCCAACTGGAGATGCTACGCTGTCTCCATAACAGCAAGGTGGCTGGGCATCCTGGCATCCGCAAGACTTATGCGCTGGTCTCTAAAGATTTTTGGTGGCCTGACTTACGCAAGGATATTAAAGAATTCATCGGGGCATGTGAAGTTTGTACCAAGACCAAGCTACCCCATTCGCTTCCATGCAGATTTCTGCACCCTTTAGAGGTTCCTGAAAAGCCTTGGTCCTGCCTGGCAATGGACTTCATTGTTGATTTGCCTATTTCTAAAAAGCAGACTGTCATCCTCACTGTGGTAGACAGATTTACTAAAATGGCTCACTTCATTCCCTTACCTAAACTCCCATCTTCGCCCGAATTAGCGGAGATATTCGCCAGGGAGATTTTCCGTTTGCATGGGATACCTTCCCAAATTGTCTCTGACAGAGGCTCCCAATTTGTTTCCCGTTTTTGGAGATCATTCTACTCTCAACTAGGCATCAAATTGAATTTCTCCTCTGCCTATCATCCTCAGTCCAATGGAGCTGCTGAATGCACTAACCAAAAAGTTGAACAATATTTACGTTGTTTCGTTTCAGAACACCAGGACGATTGGGTCGGTTTGATTCCTTGGGCAGAGTTTGCACATAACAATCTCATTTGTGATTCTACGCATTCTAGCCCTTTTTTCTTGAATTATGGCTTTCATCCTTCCATCCTTCCTTCGGAGTCTTCTTCTCAAGGGATACCGTCGGTGGATGTTCATGTTGCCAATTTAAGAAAGTTGTGGGATCAAACTCGACAAATCCTTCTGCACAATTCTACGCTGGTTAAAAGACACGCTGACAAACGTAGAAGGGCAGCACCGGTGTTTGTTCCAGGCGATAGAGTATGGTTAAGTACTAGAAACATTCGGTTAAAAGTGCCGTCCATGAAGTTTGCTCCTCGATATATTGGACCTTACAGGGTACTGTCTCAAATTAACCCAGTTGCGTATCGTTTAGCGTTGCCTAATGCCTTACGCATTCCTAATTCATTTCATGTTTCCTTGCTAAAACCATTAATATGTAACAAGTTCTCCTCCACGATCGCCCCTCCCCGCTCAGTTCAGGTGGAGGGTCAGGAGGAGTATGAGGTCAATTCCATCGTTGATTCTCGAATCTCCTGGGGGAAACTGCAATATCTGGTCGATTGGAAGGGTTATGGTCCTGAGGAGAGAAGTTGGGTACCTCAGGAGGAGGTGCATGCTCCCCGTCTCCGCAGGGCGTTTCACTCTCGATTCCCTTCTCGCCCTGGTGTATTCCACCCGGTGGGCGTATCTGAGAGGGGGGGTACTGTCAGGGTACCTGTGGTCTCTACCTCCGAAAGAGGTAGAGACTTAGCTGTTCCTCCATCCAGACGGCCTGATGGCTCCCTTCCCCACGGTCTATCCGGTCATGCAAGGCCGGCCGCGAGGGAGTGACTGCCTTTTACAGCATCTAGGCAGGAAGTTGTCATCAGGACACTCCTCCGGAACGACCTGTCACTCAATTGCTGCAGGACCAATCAGGACGCCTCGGAGGCGTGGTTACTGCTCTGAACAGGGTATTTAACAGAGCTTCTTTCATTAGCTCATTGCCCTGTCGTGGTTCTAGCTTGTTCTAGTCACTCAGTGCTTGTGTATTCTATTATCCCTTTTGGTTTTGACCCGGCTTGTTTACCTTACTCTGCTTATCTCTGTTATCCTTGATTCGGCTTGTCTCTCGCTTACCTGTCTTCTGTTACCCTCGACCTCGGCTTGTCTTTGACCATTCTATACTGTACTACTTACGTTAGTCCGGCCATTCTAAGGTCCGGTATACGTATCTGGCTACTGTTTGTACTCTGCGTGTTGGATCCCTGTCCCGATCCTGACAACCTAATGCTGGGGCGCTCATCAATGCCTTCTTAACATCCTCAAATGCCTTCTGCTGTTCGATGGTCCACAGGAAGGGATCGTGTTCTGTACCTTTTATGGCTGCATAAAGAGGTTTCGCCAGTATCGCATAACTGGGAATCCATATCCTAGAGAAACCTGCTGCCCCCAAGAACTCTCACACCTGTCTTCTATTCTTGGGTGTTGGTATTTGGCATACAGCTTCTTTTCTCTCTGGCCCCATGATCCTTTGACCTTCAGAGATATGGAATCCCAGATACTTGACAGTTGGCTGACACAACTGGGCTTTCTTCCTGGACACCTTGTATCCTGCTTTCCAAAGAATGTGCAGTAAATCATATGTTGCTTGCTGACATATCTCTCTTGTAACTGCCGCTATCAACAAATAATCTACGTATTGTAGTAGCACACATTCTCCTGGGATAGACTTGAAATCTAGTAAGTCCTGACTTAATGCTGATCCAAATAGGGTAGGTGAATTTTTAAACCTTTGTGGCAACCTTGTCCAAGTCATCTGGCGCTTCGAGCCCGTTACAGCATTTTTCCATTGGAATGCAAAGATACACTGGCTTTCCGCAGCAATTCGTAGGCAAAAGAAGGCATCTTTGAGATCCAAAACTGTGAAGTAAGTAGCCCCGCCCGGAATTAAAGCAAGCAGGTTATATGGATTGGGCACAACTGGGTGTATACTTACAACCGCATCATTGACTGCTCTCAAGTCCTGCACAGGGCGTTACTCATCTGTCCCGGGCCTTTGAACAGGCAACAATGGGGTGTTCCAGGGGGAAGTACAGAATTTTAGGATACCATACCTTATGAACTTATCCAAATAAGATTGTATGTTCTTCTTAGCCTTTTGTGGAATATGATATTGTCTCAGGCTCACTGGATAAAACCCAAGCTTTAGTTCAATACGAATAGGTGGGATATTGCGAGCAAGTCCTGGTGGGTTACTCTCTGCCCATACTCCTGGTATATTAAACAAGGATTCATCACTTTTAGGGTTTTGGCTGGTCAACACTGTATAAAGTCACCACTCTTCTTCCTTTGGTAGTGATATTGTCATTATACCTGAGGGTCCATTGAACTTCAAAGATGTTGTTCCGTTAGGCAGAAATGTTATCTGTGCTTGTAATTTCGATAACAAATCACGTCCTAGCAGTTGGACTGGACATTCAGGCATGTAAAGGAACTGGTGTTTTACTACGTGGCCTCCCAATGTACAGAGTCGACTTTTAAGAACCGGTTTAGCGACACTCCTTCCAGTTGCTCCTATTATGGTGATAGTTCTTCCTGAAGGAGGAGCGACTAGGTCAGTCACCCCAGAATGTTCAGCACCAGTGTCAATCATGAAAGAACTCCTTTTTCCCCCTATTGCTACATCGACCATAGGCTCCGCTCGGCCAAGGGGGATGGAGCCCGGTCGGTATCAATAGTCTTCCATGACAGTGTCAGCCAAACCCACAAAGTCCCTATCCTCTCTTTCTCGGGGTCTCTGCGCTGCTGGGTAATACCTATCCCCACTAACGCTTCCTCTATTATTCCCACTATTTTCTTCCAGGGCCTCCTCTTCCTCTTGCTCTACCTCTATAATTATTGCTATATCCTGCCCTTGGTCTGTCTCTCTCATGTTGTTCCCTCTGTGGACACTCACTTCTCCAATGCCCTTCTTCCCTACAATACGCGCATTGGTTCCTACTAAAAGGCTCCCTATTCCACTTATTCTCGCCTTTCTCCGTTCCCCTATACACTTCCTTTCCCCTTCTATCTACGCCTGCGATAGCTACTGCTAGCATGTCTGCTTTCCTTCTCATCTTTTGCTCTTCTTCCTTTTTCGTCTCTGTCTCCCTATTCATATAAACCTTATTCGCTATCTCCATTAGTTGGGTTATAGACATCCCTACAAACCCTTCTAACTTCTGTAACTTTCGCTTTATATCTCCGTAGGCTTGGCTGACAAAGGCAGAGTTAACCATCTGGGAATTCTCAGGAGCCTCTGGATTAAAGGGGGTATACAACCGGTATGCCTCCAGTAATCGATCATAAAAGGCACTGGGCGATTCATCACATTTCTGCAATACCTCAGCCGTCTTAGACATATTAATCGCCTTTTTCCCTCCGGCTTTCATGCCAGCAATAATGGCGTCCCTGTATGCTTTTAAATGGGCCATGTCTGCGCCATTGACATTCCAATTCGGGTCTGCATTTGGATAATTGGCTGCGGCCCATGCTGCCGGGTTGGCCTGATTTTGAGTACGGGCCACTTCTTCCAGCGCTTTAATTGTCGCTTGGTTTATCCGTGTTCTTTCCTCGTTATTAAACAATGTCATAAGCAATTGCTGGCAATCAGCCCAAGTGGGATTATGTGTCTGGATTATGGAGGTAATCAAATCCGTCATGGCTTGAGGTTTATCGGTGTATGAGGAGTTATGGGTCTTCCAGTTAAATAGATCAGTTGTAGTGAAGGGAACATAAACGAATACGGGATCAGCGTGTTGTAACTGGCCCTCACCGTTAATATGTGTCGGGCCCGGTGTCAGTCGGAGAGGCATTTGATAATGTCGGGGTTGGAGGGTACCGGTCAGTTGTCGGGTTAATATGGGGCTTCGTTTAGAAATGTCAGTTAGGGGTTCCGGTCGAGGGGGAGGAAGACGAGGGGAAGGGGACGCTTTATCTTTACTGAAGGGAAGGTCAGTAAGTAAAATATTCTGGGTCGGGCTTCGAGGAGCCTGACCAGGAACTAGAAATGACGTCAAATCTGGGTAGGTGGAGTTAATAGGGGTAGGTACCGGAAGGGGAGGGTTTAAAACAAGAGGGCTGGACTCTGAGCTAGAGGAGGGGGTAGGTGGAGACAAAGGGGCAAGGGGAGTAGTGTTACCAACAGCACCTCCTCTTCCTCTTCCTGTAGAGGAGGAGTAAGGAGGCGGCATGGGGATCTCTGACTCAGGGGGCGTGTCCAGAATGGGCGTAATCACGGCCTTAGTGGACAAGCGAGTTCTGGCCACCATGAGGCGACATTGCTCCTCGTGGCATACCCAGATCCATTTTGGCAAGTCATTTACGGCCTGCTTCCAACAATCAATATACGGAAACTGGCCGTAAAGTTCAGGCCTACCCGATACAGCCACGTGTACGCGCTGCACCAGATTAGGATCCAAACTGCCACGTGGTGGCCATGCAGCCACCAAAGTAGGCCATTCCCTACTACATAAAGTAGTCAGGCGTGTTGGAGACATCTTTACCCCGAAATCATACACATTATATCCCTTTTTTAAAGTTTTTTACCATACATTCTAAGGGATCCATAACCGTTGAATCTGACGCACCCATACTTAACAATGAAGCGTCGTCTCCAACAGAAACAAAACAAACACACTTCCAACGATCACACCCGTTCCCTTGGCAACAGCACCACGTGGTACAGTTACTAGGCAAAACGCACACAACAAAACACTCAGGGAATTCCCGTACACACACAGCTGTTACACCAGTCGCTAAATAACTATTACTATGCCTTTTGGCGAAACTATACAATCACCCACGTTATAATTCTCAATATCTGAATTACCCATCTATAACACACCCCAGTAACATCGTCTTTACAAACAGTAGTTATAGTACGGTTAGCATTGGTTAGAGTACAATTTTAAAGTCACAGTTCAGTTAGTAGTGGTTATGGTGTTAAACATACAACATAAACGACAATTATTAGTAGTTATTTACAGTATCAGTAGTTATTATACATGGTTATGGTACCGTGCGCTATAATACAGTTACACACTATTCACACTCTCGCTAGACGGCAGAGCTCATGCTATCTAGCAAGATATACACTCTACTACAACAATCTTTAACACATTTACAATTTCCCAACTAATCTATTGGCCAGTACCTCGATGGACTACCTAAAACTATTTACATCCGTTTTGGTTAGCCATCGCTGCCCAAGCACCACATATAGCGAACTAGAGGGCGGAATTTACAACAGAACCCTCTTAGTCTATCTACTCTATCAATAGTCTAGTGGGTTCCAAATTTACATGCCTTCCCACTTAGCCAAGATAGGTTGAGATCTAGCGAACTGAATTTACACAGGCGCCGCTTAGTCTCCCGGTCCCTCCGACCTAGCGAACAAAATATACACCCTAGAAGGCTAGTCTAGACAAGACACCGGTGTCCGGCTTGGGCTATTTACACAGGACCCAGCCTGACTCCAACCAAAATTAAACGGGCTTACTACAGGGCGTTTAATTACGAGCGGTGCTTCTTCGCTCCTTCCCTCCACTGAAGGGGGCCAATTCCATACACATATAACCCCTTATGGGCCTACCGCACAATCGGTATCCAATATCCCTAGTGGGTCCACCGTCTAAAACAGTAGTCGTCTTACCTCCTCGTTCCTGAACCTGAGTTCACACTCATCGACGGGGACACCCCAGCACTTACTACGTAGAGGCCGATGATCTCCTGGACAACAGACCAGTGACGCCGAGACGAAAGGAGGTCCACGCAAAAGTTATGGGGTGCAGCCGTAGAGAGCGTGGGCAAAGATAGACCGTCTCACGCCTCTGCTTCTCAGCTACCGTTGAATGATGAGCTTCCCGGCCAATGCACCAAATGATACCGGAGAAACTGACGGAAGCCGAGCACAGAGAGATGGACACAGGTTTCTTCAGGAAGGAAGAGATCTTTATTCGATTCACCGACCGGGACTCAGAGGGACTAATGTCACCAAAAAACAGCAAAGTCTGAGCCCCGAACATGCAGTGTAGGTCCCTTATTTAGGGAAAATAACTCCTCCCATAATCAGCTCCACCCACACATACTCTTATCCAATCAACAGAACATAGACTAACTTCCTGTTTGACCACATGGCTTGCCCAGCACAATGGAGGAGGGGAATTCCATATCCTGTATTCTTGCACATGCTCCATACACTACTGAATGTATCTTTGCCACGTGCAACCAACCGACCGATACATCAGTATATGCACGTAGACATACCACGTGGCAATCTCGGCCTACTAAATTTATTTTTACCGAGATTCCACCACACTAAAACAAGCAGTGATAATAATACTTTGATCTGGGTGACTAACATACCCAAAATTCACCTACATCGGACCAGGGGTTCAGGAGTTAGGTGGAGGGTGTAATTTGACCGACCGCACACGAGGTGGTATCCGAAAAGGGTTCCATGTGTTTTGGCCCTGTGGTTGGTCTTCGTTCAGGAGGTAAAACACACATAAAATACTGCCATCCACGATTAACCTTGCATTCGTATGAATCCCCTTGTTCGGTACTTTAAACTTACCAAACGGGGGGCTGATTAGCCTTCTCGTTCAGGAGTTACGGAGCCCTGGAGGTCTCAGCGGTGTTTGGGTAATCGAGTGTCCGATTTGAGTTCCAGACACTCGACGACCAAACACCGCTGAGATTTTCGTGTGGAAGATGGCCGCCGCCACGTGTTCGTATACCGAACGGCGGCCACCCAGATACATCAATAAAGTACCGATTAACTTGCGGTTAGAGAAGTGTGAAAGCTTAATAAGGTACACACTTCTCTCTGGGGTGGTCTATTGGTTCGGTAGTTTCCATTCGTATGGAGTATGGATGGAAACTACCGAACAATCATATGAATCTTACATACAGTTTAACCATACAAATAGAAAACCACACACGAATTGCAATTTTACTACAGTGTTTTAGGATAACCTTAGTACCATCCGCTACAGTATGCTTTTCCTGTTCAGTTGTTTACAGCATTAATATGCTTGAGAGCATTTGTATACTTCTCCGGTTCGGTGGTTGTGGTGTCTGCTGCAGTGCTTGGAGTCCTCAGGAAGCGCTAGGAGCATCCTTCAACGGAGGTACCCAGTCAGGATGCCAGGTGCCTTTGCTCTTAAATATTGGCCTTTAGATGATAGGGGTGAAAGCTATGCCAATGTAGAAAGCTGTTGGTGGCCATAGGTTTCCTAAATAAAGATGTAGTCACCTCCCCATCCTCTAGAATGTTAATTCTTAAGTCTAGAAAGACTAATTCCCTCTCGTCGATGACATGAGTGAGTTTCAAATTTCTTGCATTCTTGTTGGATGTATCCACCATTTCCTCAAACAGTGCAAAAGAACCTGACCAAAAAATTGAAATGATATCTATATATCTATACCATTTATGTATAGATGTAGTGAATTTAGTATTGTGATGAAAGCCACTTCGCCACTGGGGTTTGGAGGGGACTACTTGCCAGCCTTTTACCCTGTGACTATTGCCCCTTTAATTTTTTGGGGGCTGAGAGACCCTAATTGTGCCTATTGACACTTTAAACATTGGTTCTTCGAACTCACTAACAGTCGAAGTGGCTGCCATTCGACATTCGAACACGTGGTGGCCAGGGGAGGGCTGGCAGCCTTAGGCCTGGGGTGCAAATCCAGTCAAATAGCCAATTTCACCAAGAAGAGAGTAAAAACACATTTCCCATGTGATTGAAAGGGGGGGGCAGTCACCTAAACAGAAACACAATGACAGGCACACAAACACTTGCTGATTTGGCACACACTAAAAAATACACACTCACTGACAGGCACACGCACACACACACACACATACACACACACACACACAGAAAGACACACTGTTACAGGCATTCTGACTCATACAAACAGACATACTGACACACACACACACAGGCATACTGGCTCACACACACACACACAGACAACCTGCACACACAAACAAATACATACTTGCACACACATAGACAGACATACTGACACACACAGACAGACATACTGGCACACACACACACAGGCATACTGGCTCTCTCTCACACACACAGACAAACTGGCACACACACCCAGAGACATACTTGCACACACATAGACATACTGACACACACACAGACAGACATACTGACACACGCACACAGGCATACTAGCTGACACACACACAGAGATATACTTGCACACACATAGACAGACATACTGACACACACACAGACAGACATACTGGCACACACACAGACAAACATACTGATACACAGACATACTGACACACACACACACAGACATACTGACACAGACATACTGACACACACACAGACATACTGACACACACACAGGCATACTCATACACACACAGACAGACATACTGACACACACACAGACATACTGGCACACACACAGGCATACTCATACACACACAGGCATACTAGCTGACACACACACAGATATATACTTGCACACACTCAGACAGACATACTCCTTTAAGAATTGCTATCATCTACCGCCCCGCACCTCCCCTCCCCCCCCCCCGGTTATCCTAGACTATTCATTGAGCACTTTTCTTCCTGGCTTCCCCACTTCCTCTCATCTAGCATTCCTTCCCTTTTACTTGGGGATTTCAATATCCCAATCAATAACCCCAATTGCACTGATGCCTCTTGTCTGCTCTCTGTAACCTCCTCCTTTGGCCTTACGCAATGGTTCAATTTAGCAACCCATACAGCAGGAAACACTCTTGATCTTGCCTTCACCAACCTCTGTACTGCCTCTAATCTCTCCAATATTCATTTTCCTCTATCTGACCACCCTCTGCTAACTTTTGACATTGGCATACCTAAGACCCAATTGACACCACCGTCTGAACATCACTCTCACAGAAACCTCCACTCCACTAATCTTCAAACTCTTTTTTTACCTATCTCAAACCTCACCTGTCCTAGTTCTGCAACCTCCTTCTACAATTCCACCCTCTCCTCTCAACTAGACATCATGGCACCTTGTACATTTAAACGCCGCAGGCCCCCCAAACAACAACCCTGGCACACCAAGCTCACTCGATACCTCCAAAAATGCTCCAGAACTCCTGAATGCTGTTGGAGAAAGTCTCACTGTGCATCTGACTTTCTCCACTATAAATTTATGCTGAGCTCATACAGCTTGGCTCTTTCCTCTGCAAAAGTTAATTACTTCAATACCCTCATAACCACACTCTCCCACGAACCCAAACGACTATTTCACACATTTAACTCTCTTCTTCGCCCTGCTGTTCCTCCTCCACCTACTAACTTGACCACCTCAGACTTTGCAACTCACTTCACTGGCAAGATCTCTACAATTAGAGAAGAGATCTCTCATCTTTCTTCTTCCCCTTACAATACTTCCCCTAACTTCACTCCCTCTGCTGTTCTATGTTCATTCGCACCCGCTACATTGGAAGAGGTTTCTGCTCTGCTCCAGTCCTCCCGCCCCACCTCCTGCCCCCTAGATCTAATTCCCTCGCATCTCATCCGTACTCAGTCTTCTTCTCTTTCTCCACCTCTCACTAATATTCTCAATCTCTCTCTCTCCTCTGGTATATTTCCATCGCCCTTCAAACATGCAACTGTAACCCCAATTCTTAAGAAGCCCAATCTTGACCCTAACTCCCCATCCAACTATTGTCCTATCTCGCAACTGCCTTTTGCATCCAAGATCCTTGAAAGAGTTGTGTATGTGAGATTGACAGACTTCCTCGAGTCCAACTCTCTGCTAGACCGGCTTCAGTCTGGTTTCTGCGCTAAGCACTCTGTGGAAACGGCACTGACCAAAGTATCCAATGATCTACTCGCTGCAAAATCTCGTGGTCACTACTCTATCCTAATTCTCCTTGACCTGTCTGCGGCTTTTGACACTGTTGATCATCAACAGCTTCTTCTCATCCTCTGCAATATCGGTCTACAAGATATTGCTCTCTCCTGGTGTTCCTCCTACCTCTCCCAACACTCTTTCAGTGTTTCTTTCTCTGGCTCTGCATCTTCTCCCCAACTCCTCTCTGTTGGTGTCCCCCAAGGTTCAGTCCTTGGTCCCCTACTGTTCTCTATCTATACTGCCTCCCTTGGTAAACTCATTAGCTCCTTTGGCTTCCAATATAAATTCTATGCAGATGACACACAAATCTACCTGTCCTCTCCTTATCTCTCCCCGTCCCTCTTGACTAGTGTCTCTGACTGCCTCTCTGCTGTTTCTAACTGGATGGCTGCCCACTTCCTTAACCCCTTAAGGACCAAACTTCTGCAATAAAAGGGAATCATGACATGTCACACATGTCATGTGTCCTTAAGGGGTTAA
Organism: Pelobates fuscus; assembly: GCF_036172605.1. Taxonomy (NCBI): domain Eukaryota; kingdom Metazoa; phylum Chordata; class Amphibia; order Anura; family Pelobatidae; genus Pelobates; species Pelobates fuscus. Next base: position 244,315,390 of record NC_086320.1, read on the forward strand.
ACTAAACTTGACCAAAACTGAAATTCTGGTCTTTCCTCCCTCAAGTGTTGTTACTCCTGTGTCTGTCTCCCTCCAAGTCAACGGTGCTACCATCAGCTCCACCACGCAGGTTCGCTGCCTAGGTGTTCTCTTTGACTCTGACCTCTCCTTCAAGCCTCATGTTCAATCTATCGCCAAGTCCTGTCATTTCCATATCAAAAACATTGCGCGCATCCGCTTCTACTTAACGTCAGATGCGACTAAGGTGTTACCCCATTCCACTGTCCTTTCTCGCTCTGACTACTGTAATCCGCTTCTTTGTGGTCTTACGTGCTCCCAACTTGCGCCGTTACAGTCCATAATGAATGCGGCAGCGAGGTTCATCTTCCTGTCCGCCCGCACCTCCCATGCCTCACCCTTCTGTCAGTCCCTACATTGGCTTCCTATAAAGTATAGAGCTCAATTTAAAATTCTGGTTCTTGCTTTCAAATCTCTACATAATGCTGCTCCCACCTAACTATCCTCCCTTATACACAAGTATGTCCCGTCTAGGCCCTTACGATCTGCTGAAGACTTACGTCTATCTTCTGTCCGTACTCCCACCTCTGATGCTCGCCTTCAAGATTTCTCGAGGGCTGCACCATTCCTGTGCAACTCGCTTCCCTCCTCCGTTAGATGCTCACCCAGTCTCCACTCCTTCAAAAAATCGTTAAAAACCCACTTCTTCATAAAAGCGTATCAATTAAACTGTTAATAGCTCCCAACTGATTCCTCTTCTGCAGCTGTCACTAGTCTAATACTATCCTTACTTTTTGTGTAATTTTACCCCACTCCCTCTAGTATGTAAGCTCATTGAGCAGGGCCCTCAACCCCTCTGTTCCTGTGTGTCCAACTTGTCTGGTTACAACTACATGTCTGTTCGTCCACCCATTGTAAAGCGCTGCGGAATTTGACGGCGCTCTATAAATATCATAGTAATAATAATAATAATAATACTGACAGACACACAGACAGACATACTGGCACACACACACAGACAGACATACTGGCGCGCACACACACACACACACAGACATACTGACACACACACACACACACAGAGACATACTGACACACACACAGACATACTGACACACACACGTACACCCAAACTTTACAGTTCTAAAACCAGTAGACAGGGGCTGAGTAAGGGGACAGGGCTGTAGTGGCTGTAGCGAAAGGAAAGGGACAGGGGCTGGGTAAAAGAGGACAGGGCTGAGGTAAGGGAAAGGGACAGGGGCTGAGCAAGGGGACAGAGGCTGAGCAAGGGGACAAGGGCTGAGGAGGGGACAGGGGCTGACAGGGGAAAGGGGCTGAGGAGGGGGGACAGGGGCTAACTAAGGGGACGCGGACTGAGGAGGGGACAGGGGCTGAGGTAAGGGACAGGGGCTGAGGATAGGGGACAGGGACTGAGTAAGGGGACAGGGACTGAGGAAGGTGACAGGGGCTGAGGTAGGGGTTAGGGGCTGACTAAGGGGACAGGGGCTGAGGAGGGGAATAAAAAAAAACTAAAATGTATTTCCCCACTCCCTGAGTCTTACCTTAGGCCAGGGATGGGTGAGCAGCAGCCAACAGGAGCAGCAGCCAGCATACAGCAGCAGCAGTCAGTAAAGTTGGCCTCTCCTGATGACTTCTGTCATGAACGCACCCTACTCCAAGAGTGTGCATGATGTAGTTGTGGTGGTGGAAGGGTTAAAATACACTGTAAAAATAGATAGATTAGGCGCTCACTATACAATTAATAATAGTTAGGCATTAGTAACCCCAACCTTGTAATGAAATAGCGTGAACAGAAAAAGGAAGGAAACCGTACCCTATATGAAGAGGTATATAAATGATATACGTACACAATGGTAGTAGTGGTGGTCTTTATACAATTGACCTCAAAAGATAGAACATAAAAAATATTAGTGCAGTAAATAAAATACAGTGGGTACGTGAATGGATACTTGAAATAATTCGCACTCACTGTAGGAAATTGGCATTCCGTGAGATCTTTGTTTGTCACATATCAGTTTTCTTAACAATCGAATCAAGTATCTTGCAGTTTAACTTATGTTTATTCAAACATACACCTCTCATCCGGTAACAACATGTCATTAATAGTCTTTGTCCAATACAGAGCAATTTTCTAGATGTTATCCATTCTTGATGTTAAAGGTATTGGCCACGAATTCTAAGCTACAATCAGTTTTATGGGTTTAAAATTCAGTTACAGAGGGGAGTATACATAAGATTGCCTTACTTTAAAATAAGTGGCTATCTTAGAAAAAGGGGTGTGACTTAGCATCATTTGAAATCTATGATTAAAGTCATACGTTATATTTGGCGGCAAGATATGTAAGACAAAGAACTTCTATATACATGATGTAATGAATAATTGCCTGTAGAAATGTGAGTCTTCAAAGGAATTCAGGCTTTCAAGGCTAGGTCAAAGGTTATTATCAACAAGCCCTTCAACATCACTCTTAAAGTGAACCAGATGTGGTCTCCATTCCTATACAATGAAAGTCTGTAATACTCTATAGGCCAAGGTATGGCTTCTCAATTTCAGTGTTCTGGAAGCAATCTGAATACAACTTATAATATTTATTTCAACACATTAAATACATTTAAAGTACATAAAAATATATTTTTCACTCACATTTCCCAGAGCTAAATAAGAGCTCAGCCATTAGTACGCGTGGACAGAACAATCCCCGTCTAAGGATATGTATGAAACAGTAGATATCTTGGCCGCCTCAGGTAGATAATATGTGAAGAGACAGAGAAATCCAGATAGTGCAGTATATACTGATAAAATAAATAAATTAAATAGTAAAATTCCGTACTCACATTTACTAGAGCAGAACTTGCTCTAGTTTGTATAGCATAGGTGGTATAGTCCCCACCAAGGAGCAGGATGGTAACCAGGAAATAGGAAATAAAATCCAAATGGTATATATGGATAAGGATAATTTATTTAACAAAAATAAATAAAAAAAGATAAAAGTACTATGTATAAAGTCTTTTAAAATTCATTTGACGCGTTTCACCTGTCAAAAGGCTTCTTTAGAAGTGTGGCTAATGTCCTGGTACCATTCGTTTATATATGAAGTTCATAAATGATTATTTCGTCCTGGTGTGTGTTGATTGGACTTCCTGTTTCCTGTAACCAACGGTGAACCGCACGCGTCACACCGGAAGTGACGCGGCGTTGTGGAACCGTGGTTATATATGCGTTCCACGAATGGAACGCAGACGCTAACAAAATAGTAGCGCTGCGTTCCGGCAGGACAATTAGATAAATGCAACATAAAGAATGTAGAGTAGTCCGCGGTATACATGTTATGGACTTCTTGGAACTCAGTTAAAACTCGCACGCGTCGCACCGGAAGTGACGCGGTGTAATGGAGACGTAAATGTCTATGCGTTCCACACATGGAACACAACCAATACCGAAGTGGTAATTACATCGGGATATTTGAAAAAATCAATTATAAAGAAAAAAAGTCCCAAATTACCATGGTGTAGACTTCTGAAAGTTCATATTGGATTTCAAAGTTTACTCTCAAAAGAGAAAAAATACAATTAAATAAAACATATTATATAAGCAAATATGATAACATTATACACAATAAGTAAACACAGTTCTATATTAAATTCCAATCAAATAAAATGGATATATACATAACAAATATGTGTATAAAATAAATAAAACACAATGGTAAAAATAAGATTGGAATTTAAAATTATATAAAATGAAATAACCACAGGTGTATGTTAAAAACAGGTGTATAATAAAAAGAAGTGCAATAACATGCAATTGTAAAGAAGCAGCAATCATCTAGATACATGAAAGAAGTAACAATCATCTAGATACATGAATGTGAATATTGACATATAAAAATTATGAATATAAAAATATAAAGTTTAAAAAATGTGACATAAACATACAGCACCCAATACTTATGTAGCAGTAGGGATTTAATCAAAAATAGGACTAATAATCAGCAGAAAAAAATACCATGTAGTCGATGGAGAATGGATGGAATAAAAATCACCTATATATACATATATATGGACATACAAATATAATTAAGAAAATGATTTAAAAAATATGATAGAAAAAGGTATTATAAGAAGTTAAAAAGATCGAATTCAATATTTAACCCATTAGGGTGTAAGGTTAATAACCCACTCCATCTCTTTTTGTCCTATTTTTTTTTATAGGATCTCCACCTCTCCAGTGATTTTTTACTGTGGCTATGCCCATGAAAGTAAGGTGTTTAGGATCATTATTATGCTTGCAGAAATGAGATTATACTGAATGGTTGATATAATTTTTTTCTATATTTCTGCAATGTTCGGCTATTCGCATCTTTAATGATCTTATTGTGCGTCCAATATACTGGAGGCAGGAAGGACATTCCAGCAAATAGATAACATTTTTACTTTCACAGGTAATGGTATCTTTAATAGTGTATATTTTTCCTGTATTATTTGATTTAAATGAAGTTCTTCTTTTATCAGTAGGGTTTGTTTTTTTGCAAGCTACACAACTATTACATTTAAAGAAACCTTTGTTAAGGGATGAAAAGTTGTCCTTATTGGAAATATGTTTTATATCTTTAGTGTAGTTTTTTGTAAGGTGCATTTTACAATTTGGTGCGCCCCTAAATATAATTTTTGGTCTTTCTGGGATAATGTCCTTCAGGATCGGATCCTCCTTTAAGAGATGCCAGTGTTTATTCATAATTTTTTTTTATATGTCTATTTTTGTCAATATTTCTTTTGTTGTAATTTTTCTTTATGCATAAGATCTTTTTGACTGATTGCAAGTGTTTGTTGTATAGTGGATTCTATTGTTTTTCCCTTGTATCCTTTATTGATTAAACTATTTTTTATTTTGTTTGCTTGTTCAATGAAGATAGTATTATCGGAGCAGTTTCTTCTTAGTCTGGTAATCTGGCTCTTTGGAATACTATCTAGCCAGACTTTATTGTGACAACTTTTTGTGTCTATATAGTTATTAACATGTACATTTTTAAAATGAGTTTTAGTATTAATAATATTATCCTTGACATAAATGTTCAAATCTAAGTACGTAATTTCACTATTACTGATTTCTGAAGTTAAAACGATGCCTTCTTGGTTGGAGTTTAAAAACTTAATAAAATTTTGTGCATCTGTAATAGAACCTCTCCAAATAAAAATAAGGTTATCGATATATCTAGAGTAGGACACCAGGTTCGCTGTCCAGCCATGACCGCTCCAAATATATCTCTCTTCCCATTCGGCCATATAAAGATTAGCGTAGCTAGGCGCTAACCTGGTGCCCATAGCTGTACCTCTATTTTGTAGATAAAAAGAATCTTTAAACCAAAAATAATTGTTATTTAAAATTAGTTCTATACCTTCAATTAAAAAAATAATTTGATCTTGCATCATGGATTCATCTTTTTCTAGAATCTTTTTAACTGCTTTACATCCTTTACCGTGTTGAATGATGGTGTACAGGGATTGTACATCACAGGTGATAAGCAGATAATTTTCTTGCCAAGTAATCTTTTCTAATTTTTTTAAAAGGTCTATAGTGTTTTTAAGATAAGATTTGGTTTTGGTAACATAAGGCTGAAGTAAAATATCTATATATTCAGATAGATTTGAAAGGGCAGAACCAATACCAGAGACGATCGGTCGTCCTGGAGGTTTGGACAGGTTTTTATGGATTTTCAGGAGAAAGTAAATAACGGAATTTTTGGATGGGCAATGTTTATATATTGAAATTCTTTTTCATTCAAAATTCCGGTATATAATCCTTTATCTAAATATAATTTAAGTTCTTTTTTATGTTAATTGTGGGATTAGTAAGAAGTTTAGTATAAGTTATCTGATCGTTCAATTGTTTGTAGGCCTCTTCCTCATATTGTTCTTTAGATAAAATGACGAGGCCTCCACCTTTATCCGCAGGTTTAATCACGATTGTATTATCGTTATATAGATCTATGAGGATCTGTTTCTCCTTTTTATTCAAATTAGCCTTGTCTCTATATTTCTCTGATGTCTTTTCCAACCTTCTTTTCAAAGATATTTTAAGGCACTGGATTTGCAATGTGCAGGATAGAACTTTGATTTATTTTTTAGATTACTATTTATATATTTATTAGTTAAAATATTAGGAGGAACATTAACAATATTGGTCTGACTTTTATTAGCATTAGTAGTAAAAAACCTTTTCAAGGTAGCATTTCTGGCAAATTTGCCAATATCCATAAAGGTCATAAAATAATTATACGGTTTGGTAGGGGCAAATTTGAGGCCTTTTTAAAGAACATCTATTTGTCTGCACTAGACCGGAAATAATGACAAAACCCCCCTTTCTAACACCACCCACACTTAAACATAATATTATAACTATTACTATTTTAACGCTGCCACCACCAAGACAATTTATAAATGGGGTGCCTTGGTCCCCCAGCTAAATCAATAATAAAACCCACCAAATATTACTTAGTACAATATTTAAGGAATTACAAAAATACTAACTAGTCTCTTCAGGTAACGTGATTCTTAACCAGGCAAAGGCAGAACTTAATAAATGAATGTTTATTATGAGCAAAAATAGTCACAGTGCATATAAAATATATTATAAACAAATTAGTTACACCAACAACAGATAAAAACAAAAAGGATAAAATACAGAAGTCCTAATTACTCACTTAGGTTTTCAAAGTACAACTTCTGTCCAGGGGGTCTCTGGCAAGGAAGGATGATGGTGACTCACTCAAAATTAGATCTTGGCCCCAAGCAAGTAAACAAGCACACTTCAGGATCATTAGATATATACCCTGTGGTTTATCAAGTCTTGCCCAGAGGTGGAGTGAAGGCGTACCTACAGAAATAATAACTGACCACATCCTTTGTTCCAGACCACTGTCAATCCAAATGGAAACATTTGGCTATATCTTCTTTTTTTGTACCTGCCACAGAAATAATAATTGCATCTACAAATTTGTTATTATTTCCCCATTCCATAGACATGTTGCACGTCCCACCCACGATCCAATAGAAAGGATATCACAATTCCTTTCCCTAGGGTCAAGTTAGGCCACTCATGTTTGGACTTGGTTAGAAGATGGCACTTGTCACACTCCAAATATAACAAAAATGAGGCATTAATATTATTCTGTGGGGGTAAATATGAATGTTTTTGTCCTTCCTTTGGACATGATACTGGAACAAAGCTAATGGTATTTACATGTCAAAGAGATTTACTCATCACTTACAAGGTACATGCCAAATGGATGAAGAGACATTCAGACTTTTTCCAAGTGTAGAACCTTACACCTTGCAGAGCCTTGATTACTTCACATCCATATGGTAAAATCCTTTTCACATCGCTATGCCATTCATACTACCCCTTCTGTCATCTGACCTCTGTGAGGGTCCCAGCTTAAAAAATGTAACCTGCTGATAAAGGTGGAGGCCTCGTCATCTTATCTAAGGAACAATATGAGGAAGAGGCCTATAAACAATTAAACGACCACACCACCTATACCAAACTTCCTAATAATCCTATTACTAGAATCAAAAAAGAACTGAAATCATATCTGGATGAAGGTTTGGAGACCGGTATTTTGAACAAAAAAGAATCACAATATATAAATATTATTCACCCGAAGACTCCGGTTATATACTTTCTTCCAAAGATACACAAAAATCTTTCGAAACCCCCAGGAAGACCTATTGTCTCAGGGATTGGATCGGCCCTTTCAAACCTATCCGAATACATAGACATCTTACTTCAGCCTTATGTAACCAAAACTAAGTCTTACCTTAAAGATACCATAGATCTTTTAAAAAAATTAGAAAACATCAACTGGCAAGAAGATTACCTACTTATTACTTGTGATGTACAATCATTGTACACCATTATCCAACACAGAAAAGGATGTGAAGCAGTCAAAAAGATGCTAGAAATAGACAATTCTATGCTACAGGATCAAATTGATTTTTTAATTAAAGGTATTAAATTAATTTTAAACAATAATTATTTTTGGTTCCAAGATTCATTTTATTTACAGAACAGAGGCACAGCTATGGGCACCAGATTCGCGCCCAGCTATGCTAATCTATACATGGCTGAATGGGAAGAGAGATACATTTGGAGCAATCATGGCTGGGCGAAGAATCTGGTGTCCTACTCCAGGTACATTGATGATCTCATTTTTATTTGGAAAGGCTCCATGTTAGAAGCACAGGATTTTATAAGGTTTTTAAACTCCAACCAGGAAGGTATTATTTTAACTTCTGAAATAAGTAACAGTGAAATTACATACCTAGATCTAAATATTTATATTAAGGATAATTCTATAAAAACTAAAACGCACTTCAAAAATGTACATGTGAACAACTATATAGACACCGAAAGTTGCCATAATAAAATTTGGCTTGACAGCATCCCAAAAAGTCAAATTACTAGATTAAGAAGAAACTGTTCCGACAATACCATTTTTATTGAGCAAGCAAATAAAATAAAGAATAGTCTGACTAATAAAGGATATAATGGTAAACTAATAGAATCTATCATATTACAAAATCTGGAAATCAGCCAAAAAGATCTTATACACAAAGATAAATCACAACAACAGAAAAAAGATTTCACACTTCCTATAATATTAGATTATAATGATAAAAATAGACATCTGAAAAAGATCATGAATAAACACTGGCACCTTTTAAAAGAAGATCCGATATTAAAAGATATAATTCCAGAAAGACCCATTATTATATTTAGAGGTGCACCAAATTTAAAAATGCACCTTACAAAGAATTTCACTAAAGATGCCAAACCTAATCTTATCAAAGATAATTTTTTGTCCTTAGGCAAAGGATTCTTTAAATGCAATAGTTGTGTAGCATGTAGGAAAACGAATCCTACAGATAAAAAAAGAATTTCATTTAAATCTAACAACACAGGCAAAACATATACAATAAAAGAAACCATTACCTGCGAAAGCAAGAATGTGATTTATCTATTGGAATGTCCTTGTGGACTACAGTATATTGGCCGCACAATAAGACCTTTAAAAGTACGAATATCAGAACACTGTAGGAATATTGAGAAAAACTACACTAATCACTCAGTGTCATCACATTTTTGCATACACAATAATGATCCGAAATATCTTACTTTCATGGGAATAGCCACAGTAACTAATGTCTGGAGAGGTGGAGATCTGATTAAGAAAATAGGACAAAAAGAAATGGAGTGGGTTTTTAATATGGATACTCTCCATCCAAGTGGACTCAACATAGAATTCGATTTATTTAATTTTTTATAAATTTATTATAATATTTTTATATATATGTTTCATTTCTTTTCATTACATATTAAATACTTTTTGTCATCCATTTTTAACCACCCATCTTTTATCCTGTCTTGTCATTAGACTCCCTTCCTTCCCAGTTTAATAAATAGACACCACAAGTGTTTTTATTATATTTCTAATATATTTTATTGTTCTGTTATTTTATTTTGTTTATTGGGATAATTTACATGTTTGTTTTTACATATGTGTACCTCCGATCAGTTACTTATATATTTCATTTTTATTCTATTTTTAACACCATTAGAGTTGCCTTTGTATTTTTATTCATTCAGACCAGCTTTGCCCCCCTTTTTTCGATTATCCATGTACTGACTGCATATCAGATTAAATGCACATGTTTTATTTTGGCTCTCTTCATATATATGTATACATATTTTTTCCTTTATATATATATTCGAAATTTATCACCTCCTTTAGGATTCTATTATGGTGACTGATTGTCTCCCTCTAGCTATAATAAATACCGGAGTAGTTCCGGTTTTGTTTGCGTTCCACTGTGGAACGCACAATGCATCTACAGCTCTCGATGTTGGAAGAGCCAATCGCTAAGCAGTTCCGGTTTTGCCTGCGTTCCACGGGTGGAACGCAAGATAGAGTTGCAGCCCCTTACGTCGCGTCATTTCCGGGGTGACGTCGGCGAAACCGGAAGGGTCTGTGCGATATTTTCTACATATTGTAGATGCTGCCAAGATTGTACTTATATTGTTTTTGCTTATTAATTTATTAACACTTAATGGTACTTTTGTATTTCTTTGTATGCATTCTATATATGATGTGTTACTACTACCATGGACTTAATCCGCCGCGTCACTTCCGGTGTGACGCGTGCGGTTCACTGGTGGCTACAGGAAGTACCAATTACCCACACCAGGAAGTATTCATTATTATTGGGACTCTTATTTAAATGTTTGGAACCAGGACATTCTCCACACTTCTGAGGAAGCCTTCTACAGGTGAAACGCGTCAAGTGGATTTTAGAGACTATATATTTATATTTTTAATCTCTTTTTTTAACTATTGTTAAATAAATTATCCTTACTTACTATATTTCGGATTTTTTATTTTTTTACTCCTGGTTACCTGCTTGTTCCTTGGTGGGGACTATACCACCTATGCCATTAAGACTAGAGCAAGTTCTGCTCTAGCAAATGTGAGTACGATATTTTTATTATTTATTCACATATTTTATCAATACATACTGTACTATTTGGAGTTCTTTTATCTTACATATATCGCCCATATGAGAGTGTGAAGACCCCATATATCCTTAGACGGGGATTGTTCCGTCCAGGCGAGATAACAGCTGAGCTCTGAGTTAGCTCTGGGCCATGTGAGTGTGGAATATCTACAATTATTTATCCACCCACCATATTTAAATATACTACACTATTATTGTTTTTTATGTTTTATGCTTTTTTTGAGGTCTACTGTGTAAAGAAGACTTTAAACCACAACTTCTGTGTACGTATATATATATATATATATTTGCATATATCTTTTCATTTAAGGCGCGGTTTCCTTCCCTTTTTGTTCAAACCCCTTTTGACCTCAACAATACCATCTCTGTAATTTGTGCCATTTCCTACACAAATTACATTACAGGATAATATTCCATAGTGTAATAATAAATTATGCACCCTTGCCGTGACAACTTCCTCTGCTCTTCTCCCACATTCCCCAGCGGTCTTGTAAGAAGAGCAGTGAAAGTCACGCCCCCTCCTCTTGACATCATCAGGAGAGGCCGGCCCACTCCATTGACTGCAGGCTGCAGGAAGAGTGAGGTAAGTTGAAAAATCTCAGTCCCCAGCCAGAGGCAGGGCCGGAGCCCAAAGCAGAGCCTGGAGCAAGAGGCGGGGCAGGAGGCAAGGCCAGAGGCAGGGCCGGAGCCAGAGGCAGGGTCGGAGCCAGAGGCATGGTCGGAGCCAGTGGCAGGGGATTCTGATTTTTCCTTTTTTTGCTGCATGCAGACGGCCCTGGGTTTAGGGCGGCCTGGGGGTCAATTGCCTCCCTGCCCCCCATCCCAGCCCACCCGAACAGTCGAAGTGGCCTAATGGTGGTGGCGGCCATCTTGTTCGCATGAACTAAAACCGTAAATAGACTTCAGGGGGATTTAGCCACGAATGCCCTGGAACTATTTTCGGCATGAAAACCTCGCGGTTCCTGGTCGGTCCTCCAGCAGCACTTAGCCACGAATCTATGGAACTGTTTTGGGCATGAAATCCTGCAGTTTGCCTTGGCAAAAATCTGACTTCCATAACATTTTTGAACCCCTGCTCTGATCTGGGTGAATTTTGGTTATGTTGTTCACCCAGATCAGAGTTATCAGGGGATGTGATTTATGGGGATATGTTGTGTTTTGGGGTACTTATGGTGCGTTATATAAATGTGTGTTTTTTCTGCCTGTGGATAATTAAGTTAATGCATTTACTACCTTCATTATATCCACAGGCAGAGGGGAGGGATTGTTTAATGTATGTGGGAGTATTGTTCCTTGTTACACTGTTTTTATTGGCTTACATGTTTTGTGTCTTGGTGCCCAACTAGGTCCACCTGGGCGTCACCTTTGCTATAAAACTTGTATAAAAGGCCAGTTTGTGCCATTAAACCTTCTGTCCCTGTTTGACTCTCAACACGTAGTCATGTCTTGTGATTGGAGGGAAACTGCTATAATCACACTGGGGATTGCTATACTTTGTATACTCCCCTGGGCTCTGACATGGACAAAATATCCAATACTTATATTCAGGGGAATCCAAATTATACCAGGCACCTGGAGAAGCAATTAACACACGACACAGATGGTCGTGAGTCCAGAATTACTTTCTGCTCGTTTATTCAAAGTAGGATGTATTTATACACAATATTGTTGCAGTTTAGCTTGAAAGTTTAACCCCTTAAGACCAGAGGGCGTACTATTACGTCCTTTTTAAAGCGTCTCTAAACGCCGCAGGGCGTAATAGTACGCCCTCCGGTTTTTTGTTACTTACCCGGTCGCCGGCGATCCCACGCCGGCGATCGCGGTTGGGGGGACTCCCAGGGAGCCCCCCGCGGCACCTCCGTCCTCTTCAGCCCCCCCGGGCCATGTGAGAGTGAGGTCCTTGCGAAGACCTCACAATCACATGGCCGGGATAGCTGGCTGCTGCAATGCCAGCAGGGGGACTAACTGTAATGACAGTTAGTCCCCCTGCTGGCTGGAAATAAAATAAAAATAATTAAATCAGTGTAAAAAAAAGAAAACTATATACTTAGATCATATATATATATATTATATATATATGATCTAAGTATATATATATACACATATACATACACACACATACACTGTCTAGGTGTATTTTATTATTAATATATATATAATTATATATATATATATATATTAATATCAAATTACACGTAGACCGATACTGATTAAATATATATATAATTATTGTTATATATATTTATATATAATATAAACAAATAAATATGTAAATAGGTAAAAAAAAAATAAAAAAAAAATAATTACAAATAAAATATTAAAAAATATATAGATGTGTTTTATTTTGTATACATGTATATATCACTATATATAAATAAAAATATTTTAAAAAAATTCCAAAGTTCCAAGACACCATAAAACCTGTACATGGGGGGTACTGTTTTACTCGGGAGACTTCGCTGAACACAAATATTGGTGGTTCAAAACAGTAAAATGTATTACAACGATGATATCGCCAGTAAAAGTGACTTTTTTTGCATTTTCACGCACAAACAGCACTTACACGGACGATATTATTGCTGCAATACTTTTTACTGTTTTGAAACACAAATATTTGTGTTCAGCGAAGTCTCCCGAATACAACAGTACCCCTCATGTACAGGTTTTATGGTGTTTTCAAAAATTACAGCGTCAAATATAAGGCTTGTGTTTCATTTTTTTCACATTAAAATTTGCCAGATTGCTTACATTGCCTTTATGACCCTATGGTAGCCCAAGAATGAAAATGACCCCTATGATGGCATACTATTTGCAATAGTAGACAACTCAAGGTATTGCAAATGGGGTATGTGCAGTCTTTTTTAGTAGGCACTTAGTCACAAACACTGGCCAAAATTGGCGTTTTTTGCATTTTTCACACACAAACAAATACTAACACTAACTTTGGCCAGTGTTTGTGACCAAATGGCTACTAAAAAAGACTGGACATACCCCATTTGCAATACCTTGGGTCGTCTACTATTGCAAATGGTATGCCATTATGGATGTAAATTTATTTCCTGGGCTACTATACAGTCTCAAAGGCAACGTAACCAATCTGGCGAATTTCAAATGTAACACGCTATATTTGACCCTGTAACTTCTCCAAACACCATAAAACCTGTACATAGGGGGTACTGTTTTACACGTGAGACTTTGCTGAATACAAATATGTGTATTTTATTGCAGTAAAAGCAAACAGTATTATGACATTGACAGTTAAAATGTCATGTAGAACTAAAGAAATTTAAAAAATCATATTTTCTCCCATTTTTTCATATTACATTATGTTTCATAGCTAAATATTTCATATTAAATGAAAGCACTGTTTCCCCTGAATAAAATGATATATAATAAGGGGGGTGCATTTAATATGAAAGAGGTGAATTACGGTTGGACAGACATATAGCGCAAATGCCAGGTTTTGTTTACATTTTGTTTCGTTCACAACTTGTACATTTGGCTGCGGTCTTAAGGGGTTAAAAATAAAGTTTAAAAATAAATAATGTAGTTAAAGATAGGAAAGTCATTAGATTAAATTAGTTAATGTGGATACACATTTCATAAGATATAACATTAGTTTACAAAACAATATGTGGTTCATAAGATATAAAATTAGTTTACAAAACAATATGTGGTTACATATTTCATAAGATAGGAAGGTCGCAGAGACAAAATTAGCTATCAACCAGTCACACAATGTACAGTTTCTCAAAATAAGTGCTCCGGTGGAGGCTAGAATACACAGAGAGAAGAGAGAGAGAAAAAGTTCATTACATATAAAGAACATAAGATGTAGGCCTTAATTTAATTACTCTAAACCAATGTTCAAGATATAGATCAAGATATATTCCATCACAATACCCTCTTTTGATTCAAGGTTCATCCGACAGTCTAAGGTATATACAGGTGCGCTAGCCACATCTGTGGGACTTTTGTTATTTCTTCAACACTGTTCCCTTAGACAGGACAAACCAGAGGTCATCAGAGGAGTATCTTCTGTTACACAGGGGTATAGGCGTCGGAGGTATGGGAAGCTGGCATATAAGTTAAGGTTCGGCCAACATGAGGTTTTGAGATACATAAGTGAGAAAAGAGACATAAGAAAAACTTGAAAGTAAGAAATATTAACAGGATAACAAATACTGCAATAAGTAAGAAATATAATTGCGTGAAGCAAGGCCAGGAACCCCAACAAGGGAAATGGTTAGAGAAACATATTCAGGTTTAGATAACGGGCGGACGCTGGAGTCACAGTCTGGTGAGAGGGAATCCTGGGTATTTCTCTTATTTCTACGAGTCCTGTTTGGCGGGTCTTGGCCTAGGATCAGGTCTGATTTGTTAAACATAGTCATAGTAAGCGTGAGAGGGCACAGGGTCCTCTAGTAATGTTAGCAGGTATATAGGAAAATATTATGTTGCCGCAGGAAAAGGCCCAACCACTGGGTAAGCGGACATGTTTTAAATGACTGGGCTGCCTTATAATGGAATTATTGGCGTAGTGTTCGTTTTTGGTTAAATTAAGCGTCAACTGGCTACATTTGGGAATGAGGTCAGGGTTACATGTCATATTATAACACACTTCTGCCATAGTTATATTATGAGTCACTATCGAAGTCATATTCGGTTGCAAAGTCCTTGCTTATGGTTGACCTTCCACATAAGCATAGAGAGAGATAAACCTTAAACCATCATCTTCTACATCGGTATCATTGTAAATAATAACAAAAATTGCTTTTAAAGTGGCCACAGTGGTAGGTACAGCTAATTAACAAGATTCAATGGCATGTTTAGTGCTATGTAGTGGGTTGAGGCAAAAGGAGGTTAAATTAAAAGCTTCTGCTATTCGTAACCATATAAGGACGAAATATAAATAATAAAATAATAATAATAACTAGAAAAGCTACAATTTCTGGGGAAATTGTGTGAAATGTTCTTGCCTCCACCAGTAGTCTACAACTGGAGTGGACGGAGTAACTGTTATCATTTATATAGCACATTTAATTGCAACGTTGTTGCCCAAAGTGCTTCACAGTTACATTAAAACATACAGTTATACAAACCATTAGCAGGTGCAAAAGGCCCTGTCTATGACATCACTTGCTGCTGCAGCCTTGCACAGGTCAGAGTATTTTTGCGGTTGCCATCTTCAAACGGTCGTATTTTAAATACTATAAATCCTACAGTGAAGAGCTTTATATTGTGAGAATCACAAAACCCAGACCTACATTTTGATGTATAGTATGTCTCTGAGATATTAACAATGAAGGCGCAGTCGCAGTTTAGAAATTGCCCTTCAAATGTGAGCTTTGCAGAGTGGAGTTTCAATGAATGTCAATGGACTGCGTGAGTTGCAAACAAATGGTCATATTGTGACAACTATAAAGACTATGGCTTAGCTGTGGACATTTTTAGTGACAGCAGGGATAGCTGAACGTTTTGATATAAGATTTGTGTAGGTGGGCCTGAAAATGAGGGAGTGGTGGCAGTTTAGAAATCATGTCCTGATTTTTCAGCTTTTGCCAGCTCCCACTCTAGCTTTGCCATTCATTCCTATGGGACAAATTTCGCCACAAGAACGACGATATTCCGAGAACCATTCGGCGAAACGTTCCACAAAGTAATAGCAATCCGATCAGGAACAATCTGCACGTTTTGGTATATTTTTGTCTATGTAGTGTAAAAACTGTGGGAGGAGTTAGGGTGGCAAATTTGGCTATAATAATAATAATAATAATAATAACTAGAAAAGCTACAATTTCTGGGGAAATTGTGTGACGTGTTCTTGCCTCCACCAGTAGTCTACAACTGGAGTGGGCGGAGTAACTGTTATCATTTATATAGCACATTTAATTGCAACGTTGTTGCACAGTTACATTAAACCATACATTTATAAAAACATTTGAAGATGTGCAAAAGGCCCTGTCTATGACATCAATTGCTGCTGCAGCCTTGCACAGGTCAGAGTATTTTGGCGGTTGCCATCTTCAAACGGTCGTATTTTTAAAACTATAAATCCTACAGTGAAGAGCTTTATATTGTGAGAATCACAAGACCCAGACCTACATTTTGATGTATAGTATGTCTCTGAGATATTAACAATTAAGGCACAGTCGCAGTTTAGAAATTGCCCTTCAAATGTGAGCTTTGCAGAGTGGAGTTTCAATGAATATCAATGGACTGCGTGAGTTGCAAACAAATGGTCATATTGTGAAAACTATAAGGACTATGGCTTAGCTGTGGACATTTTTAGTGGCAGCAGGGATAGCTGAACGTTTTGATATAAGATTTGTGTAGGTGGGCCTGAAAATGAGGGAGTGGTGGCAGCTTAGAAATCATGTCCTGATTTTTCAGCTTTTGCCAGCTCCCACTCTTGCATTGCCATTCATTCCTATGGGACAAATTTCGCCACAAGAACGACGATATTCCGTGAACCATTCGGCGAAACGTTCCACAAAGTAATAGCAATCCGATCGGGAACAATATGCACGTTTTGGTAAATTTTCGTCTATGTAGTGTAAAAACTGTGGGAGGAGTTAGGGTGGCAAATTTGGCTATAATAAGAATAATAATAACTAGAAAAGCTACAATTTCTGGGGAAATTGTGAAGTGTTCTTGCCTCCACCAGTAGTCTACAACTGGAGTGGGCGCAGTAACTGTTATCATTTATATAGCACATTTAATTGCATCTTTGTTGCACAGTTACATTAAACCATACATTTATAAAAACTCTAGCAGGTGTACAAAAGGCTTTGTCTATGACATCACTTGCTGCTGCAGCCTTGCACAGGTCAGAGTATTTTGGCGGTTGCCATCTTCAAACGGTCGTATTTTAAAAACTATAAATCCTACAGTGAAGAGCTTTATATTGTGAGAATCACAAGACCCAGACCTACATTTTGATGCATAGTATGTCTCTGAGATATTAACAATGAAGGCACAGTCGCAGTTTAGAAATTGCCCTTCAAATGTGAGCTTTGCAGAGTGGAGTTTCAATGAATGTCAATGGACTGCGTGAGTTGCAAACAAATGGTCATATTGTGAAAACTATCAGGACTATGGCTTAGCCGTGGACATTTCTAGTGGCAGCAGGGATAGCTGAACGTTTTGATATAAGATTTGTGT
This sequence comes from Pelobates fuscus, assembly GCF_036172605.1. Taxonomy (NCBI): domain Eukaryota; kingdom Metazoa; phylum Chordata; class Amphibia; order Anura; family Pelobatidae; genus Pelobates; species Pelobates fuscus. The sequence goes on from NC_086320.1 coordinate 244,333,144, forward strand.
AGGTGGGCCTGAAAATGAGGGAGTGGTGGCAGTTTAGAAATCATGTCCTGATTTTTCAGCTTTTGACAGCTCCCACTCTAGCTTTGCCATTCATTCCTATGGGACAAATTTCGCCAGAAGAACGACGATATTCCGTGAACCATTCGGCGAAACGTTCCACAAAGTAATAGCAATCCGATCGGGAACAATCTGCACGTTTTGGTATATTTTTGTCTATGTAGTGTAAAAACTGTGGGAGGAGTTAGGGTGGCAAATTTGGCTATAATAAGAATAATAAGAATAACTAGAAAAGCTACAATTTCTGGGGAAATTGTGAAGTGTTCTTGCCTCCACCAGTAGTATACAACTGGAGTGGGCGGAGTAACTGTTATTTATTTATATAGCACATTTAATTGCAACGTTGTTGCACAGTTACATTAAAACATACAGTTATAAAAACATTAGCAGGTGCAAATGGCCCTGTCTATGACATCACTTGCTGCTGCAGCCTTGCACAGGTCAGAGTATTTTTGCGGTTGCCATCTTCAAACGGTCGTATTTTAAAAACTATAAATCCTACAGTGAAGAGCTTTATATTGTGAGAATCACAAGACCCAGACCTACATTTTGATGTATAGTATGTCTCTGAGATATTAACAAGGAAGGCACAGTCGCAGTTTAGAAATTGCCCTTCAAATGTGAGCTTTGCAGAGTGGCGTTTCAATGAATGTCAATGGACTGCGTGAGTTGCAAACAAATGGTCATATTGTGAAAACAATCAGGACTATGGCTTAGCCGTGGACATTTTTAGTGGCAGCAGGGATAGCTGAACGTTTTGATATAAGATTTGTGTAGGTGGGCTTGAAAATGAGGGAGTAGTGGCAGTTTAGAAATCATGTCCTGATTTTTCAGCTTTTGCCAGCTCCCACTCTAGCTTTGCTATTCATTCCTATGGGACAAATTTAGCCACAAGAACGACGATATTCCGAGAACCATTCAGCGAAATGTTCCACAAAGTAATAGCAACGCGATTGGGAACAATCTGCACGTTTTGGTAAATTTTTGTCTATGTAGTTTAAAAACTGTGGGAGGAGTTAGGGTGGCAAATTTGGCTATAATAAGAATAATAATAATAATATATTTGTGAGATAACATTAAGTGGTCTTGCTATGCAAGAACACTTAATAATAATAATATATATGTGAGATAACATTAAGTGGTCTTGCTATGCAAGAACACTTAATAATATATATGTGAGATAACATTAAGTGGTCTTGCTATGCAAGAACACTTAATAATATATATGTGAGATAACATTAAGTGGTCTTGCTTTGCAAGAACACTTAATAACTAGAAAAGCTACAATTTCTGGGGAAATTGTGAAGTGTTCTTGCCTTCACCAGTAGTCTACAACTGGAGTGGGCGGAGTAAAAGTTATTATTTATTTATATAGCACATTTAATTGCAATGTTGTTGCCCAAAGTGCTTCACAGTTACATTAAAACATCCAGTTATAAAAACATTAGCAGGTGTGAAAAAGGCTTTGTCTATGACATCACTTGCTGCTGCAGCCTTGCACAGGTCAGAGTATTTTTGCGGTTGCCATCTTCAAACGGTCATATTTTAAAAACTATAAATCCTACAGTGAAGAGCTTTATATTGTGAGAATCACAAGACCCAGACCTACATTTTGATGTATAGTATGTCTCTGAGATATTAACAATGAAGGCAAAGTCACAGTTTAGAAATTGCCCTTCAAATGTGAGCTTTGCAGAGTGGAGTTTCAATGAATGTCAATGGACGGCGTGAGTTGCAAACAAATTGTCATTTTGCGAAAACTATCAGGACTATGGCTTGGCTGTGGACATTTTTAGTGGCAGCAGGGATAGCTGAACGTTTTGATATAATATTTGAGTAGGTGGGCCTGAAAATGAGGGAGTGGTGGCAGTTTAGAAATCAGGTCCTGATTTTTCAGCTTTTGCCAGCTCCCACTCTAGCTTTGCCATTCATTCCTATGGGTCAAATTTCGCCACAAGAACGACGATATTCCGAGAACCATTCGCCGAAACGTTCCACAAAGTAATAGCAATCCGATCGGGAACAATCTGCACGTTTTGGTATATTTTTGTCTATGTAGTGTAAAAACTGTGGGAGGAGTTAGGGTGGCAAATTTGGCTATAATAAGAATAATAATAATAATAATAACTAGAAAAGGTACAATTTCTGGGGAAATTGTGTGAAGTGTTCTTGCCTCCACCATTAGTCTACAACTGGAGTGGGCGGAGTAACTGTTATCATTTATATAGCACATTTAATTGCAATGTTGTTGCACAGTTACATTAAACCATACAGTTATAAAAACATTAGCAGGTGTAAAAGGCTTTGTCTATGACATCACTTGCTGCTGCAGCCTTGCACAGGTCAGAGTATTTTTGCGGTTGCCATCTTCAAACGGTCGTATCTTAAAAACTATAAATCCTACAGTGAAGAGCTTTATACTGTGAGAATCACAAGACCCAGGCCTACATGTTGATGTATAGTATGTCTCTGAGATATTAACAATGAAGGCACAGTCGCAGTTTAGAAAGTGCCCTTCAAATGTGAGCTTTGCAGAGTGGAGTTTCAATGAATGTCAATGGACTGCGTGAGTTGCAAACAAATGGTCATATTGTGAAAACTATAAGGACTATGGCTTAGCTGTGGCAGCGGGGATAGCTGAACGTTTTGATATAAGATTTGTGTAGGTGGGCCTGAAAATGAGGGAGTGGTGGCAGTTTAGAAATCATGTCCTGATTTTTCAGCTTTTGCCAGCTCCCACTCTAGCTTTGCCATTCATTCCTATGGGACAAATTGCGCCACAAGAACGACGATATTCCGTGAACCATTTGGCGAAACGTTCCACAAAGTAATAGCAATCCGATCGGGAACAATCTGCACATTTTGGTAAATTTTCGTCTATGTAGTGTAAAAACTGTGGGAGGAGTTAGGGTGGCAAATTTGGCTATAATAAGAATAATAATAATAATATATATGTGAGATAATATTAAGTGGTCTTGCTATGCAAGAACACTTAACTAGAAAAGCTACAATTTCTGGGGAAATTGTGAAGTGTTCTTGCCTCCACCAGTAGTCTACAACTGGAGTGGGTGGAGTAACTGTTATTATTTATTTATATAGCACATTTAATTGCAATGTTGTTGCCCAAAGTGCTTCACAGTTACATTAAAACATCCAGTTATAAAAACATTAGCAGGTGCAAAAGCCTATGTCTATGACATCACTTGCTGCTGCAGCCTTGCACAGGTCAGAGTATTTTTGCGGTTGCCATCTTCAAACGGTCGTATTTTAAATACTATAAATCCTACAGTGAAGAGCTTTATATTGTGAGAATCACAAGACCCAGACCTACAGTTTGATGTATAGTATGTCTCTGAAGTATTAACAATGAAGGCACAGTCGCAGTTTAGAAATTGCCCTTCAAATGTGAGCTTTGCAGAGTGGAGTTTCAATGAATGTCAATGGATGGCGTGAGTTGCAAACAAATGGTCATATTGTGAAAACTATTCGGACTATGGCTTAGCCGTGGACATTTTTAGTGACAGCAGGGATAGCTGAACATTTTGATATAAGATTTGTGTAGGTGGGCTTAACAATGAGGGAGTGGTGGCAGTTTAGAAATCATGTCCTGATTTTTCAGCTTGTGCCAGCTCCCACTCTAGCTTTGCCATTCATTCCTATGGGACCAATTTCGCCACAAGAACGACGATATTCCGTGAACCATTCGGCAAAACGTTCCACAAAGTAATAGCAATCCGATCGGGAACAATCTGCACGTTTGGGTAAATTTTTGTATATGTAGTGCAAAAACTGTGGGAGGAGTTAGGGTGGCAAATTTGGCTATAATAAGAATAATAATAATAACTAGAAAAGCTACAATTTCTGGGGAAATTGTGTGAAGTGTTCTTGCCTCCATCAGTAGTCTACAACTAGAGTGGGCGGAGTAACTGTTAGTATTTATTTATATAGCACATTTAATTGCAATGTTGTTGCCCAAAGTGCTTCACAGTTACATTAAAACATACAGTTATAAAAAATTAGCAGGTGTAAAAGGCTTTGTCTATGACATCACTTGCTGCTGCAGCCTTGCACAGGTCAGAGTATTTTTGCGGTTGCCATCTTCAAACGGTCGTATTTTAAAAACTATAATTCCTACAGTGAAGAGCTTTATATTGTGAGAATCACGAGACCCAGACCTACAGTTTGATGTATAGTATGTCTCTGAAGTATTAACAATGAAGGCACAGTCGCAGTTTAGAAATTGCCCTTCAAATGTGAGCTTTGCAGAGTGGAGTTTCAATGAATGTCAATGGATGGCGTGAGTTGCAAACAAATGGTCATATTGTGAAAACTATTCGGACTATGGCTTGGCTGTGGACATTTTTAGTGGCAGCAGGGATAGCTGAACGTTTTGATATAATATTTGAGTAGGTGGGCCTGAAAATGAGGGAGTGGTGGCAGTTTAGAAATCAGGTCCTGATTTTTCAGCTTTTGCCAGCTCCCACTCTAGCTTTGCCATTCATTCCTATGGGTCAAATTTCGCCACAAGAACGACGATATTCCGAGAACCATTCGCCGAAACGTTCCACAAAGTAATAGCAATCCGATCGGGAACAATCTGCACGTTTTGGTATATTTTTGTCTATGTAGTGTAAAAACTGTGGGAGGAGTTAGGGTGGCAAATTTGGCTATAATAAGAATAAGAATAATAATAATAACTAGAAAAGGTACAATTTCTGGGGAAATTGTGTGAAGTGTTCTTGCCTCCACCATTAGTCTACAACTGGAGTGGGCGGAGTAACTGTTATCATTTATATAGCACATTTAATTGCAATGTTGTTGCACAGTTACATTAAACCATACAGTTATAAAAACATTAGCAGGTGTAAAAGGCTTTGTCTATGACATCACTTGCTGCTGCAGCCTTGCACAGGTCAGAGTATTTTTGCGGTTGCCATCTTCAAACGGTCGTATCTTAAAAACTATAAATCCTACAGTGAAGAGCTTTATACTGTGAGAATCACAAGACCCAGGCCTACATGTTGATGTATAGTATGTCTCTGAGATATTAACAATGAAGGCACAGTCGCAGTTTAGAAAGTGCCCTTCAAATGTGAGCTTTGCAGAGTGGAGTTTCAATGAATGTCAATGGACTGCGTGAGTTGCAAACAAATGGTCATATTGTGAAAACTATAAGGACTATGGCTTAGCTGTGGACATTTTTAGTGGCAGGGGGAATAGCTGAACGTTTTGATATAAGATTTGTGTAGGTGGGCCTGAAAATGAGGGAGTGGTGGCAGTTTAGAAATCATGTCCTGATTTTTCAGCTTTTGCCAGCTCCCACTCTAGCTTTGCCATTCATTCCTATGGGACAAATTGCGCCACAAGAACGACGATATTCCGTGAACCATTTGGCGAAACGTTCCACAAAGTAATAGCAATCCGATCGGGAACAATCTGCACATTTTGGTAAATTTTCGTCTATGTAGTGTAAAAACTGTGGGAGGAGTTAGGGTGGCAAATTTGGCTATAATAAGAATAATAATAATAATATATATGTGAGATAATATTAAGTGGTCTTGCTATGCAAGAACACTTAACTAGAAAAGCTACAATTTCTGGAGAAATTGTGAAGTGTTCTTGCCTCCACCAGTAGTCTACAACTGGAGTGGGTGGAGTAACTGTTATTATTTATTTATATAGCACATTTAATTGCAATGTTGTTGCCCAAAGTGCTTCACAGTTACATTAAAACATCCAGTTATAAAAACATTAGCAGGTGCAAAAGCCTATGTCTATGACATCACTTGCTGCTGCAGCCTTGCACAGGTCAGAGTATTTTTGCGGTTGCCATCTTCAAACGGTCGTATTTTAAATACTATAAATCCTACAGTGAAGAGCTTTATATTGTGAGAATCACAAGACCCAGACCTACAGTTTGATGTATAGTATGTCTCTGAAGTATTAACAATGAAGGCACAGTCGCAGTTTAGAAATTGCCCTTCAAATGTGAGCTTTGCAGAGTGGAGTTTCAATGAATGTCAATGGATGGCGTGAGTTGCAAACAAATGGTCATATTGTGAAAACTATTCGGACTATGGCTTAGCCGTGGACATTTTTAGTGACAGCAGGGATAGCTGAACATTTTGATATAAGATTTGTGTAGGTGGGCTTAACAATGAGGGAGTGGTGGCAGTTTAGAAATCATGTCCTGATTTTTCAGCTTGTGCCAGCTCCCACTCTAGCTTTGCCATTCATTCCTATGGGACCAATTTCGCCACAAGAACGACGATATTCCGTGAACCATTCGGCAAAACGTTCCACAAAGTAATAGCAATCCGATCGGGAACAATCTGCACGTTTGGGTAAATTTTTGTATATGTAGTGTAAAAACTGTGGGAGGAGTTAGGGTGGCAAATTTGGCTATAATAAGAATAATAATAATAACTAGAAAAGCTACAATTTCTGGGGAAATTGTGTGAAGTGTTCTTGCCTCCATCAGTAGTCTACAACTAGAGTGGGCGGAGTAACTGTTAGTATTTATTTATATAGCACATTTAATTGCAATGTTGTTGCCCAAAGTGCTTCACAGTTACATTAAAACATACAGTTATAAAAAATTAGCAGGTGTAAAAGGCTTTGTCTATGACATCACTTGCTGCTGCAGCCTTGCACAGGTCAGAGTATTTTGGCGGTTGCCATCTTCAAACGGTCGTATTTTAAAAACTATAATTCCTACAGTGAAGAGCTTTATATTGTGAGAATCACAAGACCCAGACCTACATTTTGATGCATAGTATGTCTCTGAGAAATTAACAATGAAGGCACAGTCGCAGTTTAGAAATTGCCCTTCAAATGTGAGCTTTGCAGAGTGGAGTTTCAATGAATGTCAATGGAAGGCGTGAGTTGCAAACAAATGGTCATATTGTGAAAACTATCAGGACTATGGCTTAGCCATGGACATTTCTAGTGGCAGCAGGGATAGCTGAACGTTTTGATATAAGATTTGTGTAGGTGGGCCTGAAAATGAGGGAGTGGTGGCAGTTTAGAAATCATGTCCTGATTTTTCAGATTTTGCCAGCTCCCACTCTAGCTTTGCCATTCATTCCTATGGGACAAATTTCGCCACAAGAACGACGATATTCCGTGAACCATTCGGCGAAACGTTCCACAAAGTAATAGCAATCCGATCGGAAACAATCTGCACGTTTTGGTATATTTTTGTCTATGTAGTGTAAAAACTGTGGGAGGAGTTAGGGTGGCAAATTTGGCTATAATAAGAATAAGAATAAGAACTAGAAAAGCTACAATTTCTGGAGAAATTGTGTGAAGTGTTCTTGCCTCCATCAGTAGTCTACAACTAGAGTGGGCGGAGTAACTGTTAGTATTTATTTATATAGCACATTTAATTGCAATGTTGTTGCACAGTTACATTAAAACATACAGTTATAAAAAATTAGCAGGTGTAAAAGGCTTTGTCTATGACATCACTTGCTGCTGCAGCCTTGCACAGGTCAGAGTATTTTTGCGGTTGCCATCTTCAAACAGTCGTATTTTAAAAACTATAAATCCTACAGTGAAGAGCGTTATATTGTGAGAATCACAAGACCCAGACCTACATTTTGATGTATAGTATGTCTCTGAGATATTAACAATGAAGGCACAGTCGCAGTTTAGAAATTGCCCTTCAAATGTGAGCTTTGCAGAGTGGAGTTTCAATGAATGTCAATGGAAGGCGTGAGTTGCAAACAAATGGTCATATTGTGAAAACTATCAGGACTATGGCTTAGCCGTGGACATTTCTAGTGGCAGCAGGGATAGCTGAACGTTTTGATATAAGATTTGTGTAGGTGGGCCTGAAAATGAGGGAGTGGTGGCAGTTTAGAAATCATGTCCTGATTTTTCAGCTTTTGCCAGCTCCCACTCTAGCTTTGCCATTCATTCCTATGGGACAAATTTCGCCACAAGAACGACGATATTCCGTGAACCATTCGTTGAAACGTTCCACAAAGTAATAGCAATCCGATCGGGAACAATCTGCACGTTTTGGTATATTTTTGTCTATGTAGTGTAAAAACTGTGGGAGGAGTTAGGGTGGCAAATTTGGCTATAATAAGAATAATAAGAATAATAATATATATGTGAGATAACATTAAGTGGTCTTGCTATGCAAGAACACTTAATAATATATATGTGAGATAACATTAAGTGGTCTTGCTATGCAAGAACACTTAATAATAATAATATATATGTGAGATAACATTAAGTGGTCTTGCTTTGCAAGAACACTTAACTAGAAAAGCTACAATTTCTGGGGAAATTGTGTGAAGTGTTCTTGCCTCCACCAGTAGTCTACAACTGGAGTGGGCGGAGTAACTGGGTGGAGTGGCTTGAGTAACTGTTGTGTGGTTGGAGTGGCTGAAGTAACTGTGGAAAGGTTGGACTGGACAGAGTTACTTTATGGAGTGGGCAGAGTAACTGTGTGGAGTGTTTGGAGTGAGTAAAGATAGTAAACATTACACTAACCAATTGATTGATCACATTTAAAAAGTGCACATGGCAAGCTTGATAGTGTGAGAAATGCATTTCAACTTTTATTTATTTATATAGTACATTTAATTGCAATGTTGTTGCCCAAAGTGCTTCACTGTTACATTAAAACATACATTTATTAAAACATTAGCAGCATTATCAAGCCTAGCAGATGAAGGTATGACCACATGCATTTGGGGGGTCTCAGCATCTTGACGTAGAATGGAGGTGAAGGTGTGCTATCTGTTTGGTGATAATCAGTGTTTACAACCACTGTTTCCTGGCAACGCTCATGCCTTGTTTATGCAGGCACTAAGCGTGTTCACAACCACTGCTCAAAACACAATACACGGGATCATGATAGCTGTAATAACTGTGCAGTACTCCTGACTGGAGACAGTGCTGCACCCTGGAGATGTAAATGTGATCCAACAGTGTGTTTTTTTCTGTGGTGGCTGCCCAGACCAGTTGGGTATATCCTCTTGAGTGAAGAAGGTCAGATATTGGCTTCTTTGCTCTGCACAGAAAATCTTCATTGAAATCTCCACAGAGTATTATAGGTTGGCAATCAATTCTTTCCAAAGATTCCAAGAGGCCCAGCAGGTTAGTAAGGAATTGGCCAATACTGTAATCAGGTGGCCTGTAAACAACGGCGATCAAAGCTTGTACAGGGGACTCCAGTTTGACAACCAAGAACTCCAAGTCAGTCACATTGTGATGGTACTGCTTTTCAAAGGCCTTGAAATGGTTTCTGACATACAAGGCGACACCTCCGCCACCTTTACTTGCAATGTCAGGACGGTTCGTGTACGAGAGATGTCTGTTGCATTTGAACAGGTTGTAGCCCTCCAGCTGGAGACTTTCATCAACAGAAGAGCCTGAGAGTTGAGTTTCAGTGAAACATAAAACATCTCCAAGTGTCAACTCGTGGTGAGATTTGATATCTTCAATGTGAGCTGGTAATCCTTCCGTGTTGTGATGGATAATTGTTAATGTTTTCTGTTTGTCTGTTGTCTGTAGAAACTTTAAGAGGGGCATAACACTTTCCAGTGATGCATTCTTCATTGAGTCCAGGGAGGCTGTGATTTCAGGATCAGCAAAGATCTTCTTCTCATCAAAGTCTGTTATGTGCAGTCCTTGCAGTGTAGTCGTTCTACTCAGAGCAACATAGGCCATTCCCGGTTGGAAGACCCGTTTCAATGAGACCACTGCCGACTGTATCGACATCCCCTGACACTTATGAATTGTACATGCAAAAGCCAACTTCAGGGGGAACTGCCTGCGAACAACTCCTTTCTGTCTCAGGTTTTCCTCTACCCTTTCAATGTACACCAAGTTGTCATCATCACAAGATGACTTGTTACGGTATCTCTGTCCTGCATTTGGATTGTCCAGTACAAGCCCAAGCTTGTTTACCGTAGTAGCACCATTCTCAGTCTGGATGATTATTCTTGCAATCCTGCCAAATGTCCCGTTAACAAGCCTGTCTTCAACATCAATGTTTCTTGTGATCATGATACGGGCACCTTCAGCTGCTTGCAGTGTGTCAATCAGATTGTCTTTGTGACCTTTGAAAGGTTGGTGTTGCCTCTGCATCACTCCTGTTTTAGGGTCTTTTCTGTAATCGTCGGCATCTATGTTGGTGACATTTGAATGGAGAACAGACACAGTTGCGGCATTATATTTGTGAACCTCTTTGTTGGTGGCAAAGATGTGCAGCACGTCATTAGGGCAGTGGGTGGGATCTGTCAAAGCCTGAGCAAGCAGACCTTTGTCATCATTGCTTAAGGTGCCAGTCTTCTGCTTAACTCTGATTCTATTCAAAAGCTCTGCAAATGAAATTTCATCCTTCTGTCGCATGATCTCTGTCAGCGTGATCATCTGAAAGTAGTCTTTCCAGACGTCATTGGTATTTTCCTCAAACACACAGAGTGGCTTACTTTTTCCCAGCGGGGGGACTTGGTAAAAGTCTCCTACTGCTAGTACTGACATACCACCAAAATGTTTCTTACTGCCTTTGATTTGCTGTAATCTCCAGTTGATGTAGGCAAATAGGGGCTTTGAAATCATTGACACCTCGTCAATAACAATGATCTCCGCATTTGACAGCTGTGCCCTCACTTCATCTATGAGATTTCCAAGTCCTTGGTAGGGTGGCTTCAAGCTTCTTGGCAACTTCAGCAGAGAATGCAAAGTGTTGCCTGAAATGTTGAAAGCTGCTGTTCCTGTAAATGCAGTTAGTAAAACGCTGGGCATGGATATGTCTGCTTCCTCACGTAGTCTGGTAAGTTTACAAAGTATCTTTGTCGCCTCAGCATAGATGCATTTTATCAGGTGTGATTTGCCTGTTCCTGCACCACCAGTGACAAAGTAATAGAATGGGTCAGGATTTAGGCCACGCACACGGTTAGTGCACCAGTCACAAACTGAGTAGAATGTCTGAGCTTGTGTCCGGTTAAGGTTTCTGTACATTTTCCGAAGGAAATCAGGGCACATTTGTGGGGTAGAGTATTGACCGTGGTTTCCACCTCGGATGGCACACACACTACAGCGCCGTGTATAGCTGCCTGTCGACCTTTGGGAAGTGTGATGATCTTGGCAAATGGCAGTATTTTGGCCAAAAGTTGTCTTTCCAGCACATTCAAAATGCAAAGCTCTGGGGGAATGGGCGCCAGCTCCATGTTGTTAGCCACAGCGATGGATGATTTGTGTCCTGCTTTTAAATGTGAATCACAGTTGTGACAAATCCATTCTTTGGTCCTTTCATCTGGTACGGTGCATTGTTCAGGGCCTTGACAGTGATTGTTGCACACATGGACATATTTCCCTGTCAAACAGGCAGCAACAATGTGTAGATTCTTCTTGTAATTACTGTGAATGCAATGTTTCACTTGGTTAGGGAAAAGGGTGCGATGACACATCGTGCACACAAACGTTGGCCCAGCTTTAATGCATTCATGGAAAGTGGATATGGCTGTCTGCATTAGGCTGTTGTCCACTGGTTGACTGCATTCCCGCATGACACATGTCCATCGTCTATATTTCATTCTTATTTTGAAGGCACATTGCATCTTATGGGTTATGCGAAAATCTGCTTGAGTGTGACATTTCATTTTCATGTAACTCATGCAATGTTGCAAGTGACGTTTTCTGAAAGCAGGATCATTATGATACTTTCTGGTGATGTATTGCTTCTGCTTCAAGTTGAAATCGGCATTTGTCGCATATTTTCTGGTGATGTATTGCTTCTGCTTCAAGTTGAAATCGGCATTTGTCGCATATTTTCTGGTGATTTATTGATTCTGCTTCAAGTTGAAATCGGCATTTGTTGCATATTTTCTGGTGATGTATTGCTTCTGCTTCAAGTTGAAATCGGCATCTGTCGCATATTTGCGAATGATATATTGCTTCTGCTTCAACTTAAAATCAGCATCTGCTCTGTATCGGCTGGTGATGTATGTCCTCTTCTTATTGGTGACAGACATCTTTGTAGCCTTGAAACCACGCCTTCTTTCATTTCTGTGTCTTGTCTTCAGTTTTTGTTGTTGCTGTGCATTTAATTTGGGAAATGCCTTACTGTCTTTCCATATGCCCTGTGAGGATTCTGCATCAAGTGATCGTGGAGAATGCTTACTGACTGGGAATCCAGTGTGTGTTGCATATCTGGTCATCTGTGTCAATTTGTTCTCCACATGCTTCCCATTATGTGGTTTGTCAGATTGCACCGGTGGGGACAGCAAACCATCTGACAGACGTCTTGCACGATGAAATGAGACTGGCATGAAGTCATACTGCAGTCCATCAATAGGGCCTCTGGTGTCTGTAAGGAGGAATTCATACAAATTATAAATCCTTGCCTACATATCACTCAAATGTGTAAAAGTGATCATAACAGCTTTTCCTTTTCCAGTGGCTGGAAGTCCATCATTATTTCGACTATGAGAATCAAACAGTCCATATCTCCCAGACTTGTCTCTGAACAATGCAATGCAATATGGCACTACTATAAAAAGTGCATGTGTAACATCTGCATTGAGGCACTGAAGTCTTGTGGAGAGGTCAACAAACCAACCTTGGTTGTCACCGTCTACCGTGGCTCTCACACATCCCGATAACACTGGAGATTTAACAACGTTATACTCATATTTTTCAGTGTTGACTCTGAGGGGCACTTCTTCCATTGTCAAGTGTTGGTGCTGATAGACATTTCTTCATTTTAGCTGTTGTATTGTTGTGCCATACAAGCTGTTGCCCTTCTTCAGTATTTTTTTTTTTGTAAATATATTTTTATTGTCATTTTTATATTCAATGTGAGACTCTCAGGTCCCAAAAGCTGTAACATTTTCAACATTCAAGTCGAGACTCGCAGGTCTCTTTAAGATTGGCAGAAACAAAGCACAACATGTGCTATAAAATATAGATTGGAATTGGAGCACGCAGGCCCCCAACAGTGGTGGACACGCAGGTCCTAGGAAATGTGAACCTTGGTTAGGCTTTTGATAAAACATTCGCGTGTCCCTCTGGGTTTAGCTACATATGAGGTTGCCACTGGTAATTGTCATGGTGCTTAGATTCAAGATGGATGTAGCTGCGGTTCATTGGATGAGGGGGTTGGGTAACCAAGTGTGCCAAACATCTCTAAGTCACCATAGGTGAGCATTATGCGTCTACGTGGCTGCCTGAGCCTTCGTACAGTAATCATACGTGTCACCGTGCTGTCGGGGCATTTGCCTACGACCTTAATGGGGGATATGGGAGATGCTAGAGGGGGGGGAAATGGGGGGTAGGGGGGGGATCCTGAAGGGGGAGGGAGTATGAGCACTATGGTAGGTTGGGTAGGTGGGGTGGCGGGGTCAGTCCGTCCCGTCGTGTGAGTCTCCTGCTTCCAGGTGAGTGGTGAAGTCTGTCTGCATGGTGAATACAATCCAGTGTGTCCAGGTCTCCATATATTTCACAGTGGTATTAGTGGCCCCTGAGTGGAGTTCTTCTATAGCCCTGAGGTCCTCCATTTGGTTGAACCAGGCTCTTAGGGGGGGGGGGTCTGTCCTGTCTCCAATATTGAGGGATGATCTGCTTTGCTACGTTGAGGATCCTAATGGTCAGGGATTTTTTATATCTAGATCTGGGTATTGTCGTGTGGTGTAACAGCATCGCCGCTGGATCCAGCGGTGGTGGTGCATCTGACAACCTCGACAAGATATCGTGAATAGACTTCCAGAATGGTGTAATCTTACGACAGTCCCACCATAGATGTAGTGTGGTGCCTGTAGCCTCTCCACATCTCCAACACAGGTCGGAGTGTGAGGGGTCTATGGCATGTAGTCTGTGTGGGGTGCGGTACCAGTGGCTCAATAGTTTAAATGCCGTCTCTTGCGTCTTTGAAAAGGTGGAGCAGTGGTGTGTTAGATAGCAAATTTTGTCCCATTCTGTCTCTGTAAATGTCCTCCCCAGGATCGTTTCCCATGTTCCCTTAAAGGCAGGAGTCTCTGTGGGGGTCTCTCTCTGTAGCAGTGAGTACAGAATAGAAATGCTGTGGGGAAGGGGGCCTGGTTGGATACAGTAATCCTCGAAGGTGGTCGGTTCCCTAGCGTAGTTCTGTCCTCCGGGCAGTGAGTCAATGTAGTTCGAAAGTTGTTTGTATTTGAAGGTTTGCATGAATGTGGGGTGTGTACAGTCCGTCAGTTGCGTGAGCGTCTTCCATCCGTTATGCGTGTGTATGTGGTGTAGTCTGGGGATTGGGTTGTGGATGAGGTCTCTGAAGGCCTTCGGATCCAGCCCAGGTGGGAAGTCCCGGTCATGGACGAGTGGCAGTAAGGGTGAGGGGTGTCGGGTGAGGCCATGTACCCGGGACGCTCTATGCCATACCCGTAGGGTATGTTGTGCCAAAGAGGAGCATCCCCGGCCCAGGCCCCCTCCGGAGCACCATGGTAGGGTCGACACCGGCCCTGCTGTCTCCGTCTCTTCCACCGTTTTCCATTGTTTGAGGACGTTAGTCTTGGTCCAGTCTAGGACCCTCCGTAGGTGTCCTGCCGTGTAATATAGGTAGAAGTCGGGGATGGCCAACCCCCCCCTCTCCTTAGGTAGAGTGAGGGTCTGGTACTTGAGACGTGGTCTTTTCCCGTTCCATATATATGCGCTAGTCAGCGTGCGTAGGGCAGTGAAAAATCTTTTAGGGATTGTTATAGGGAGTGTCTGGAATAAGTAGAGTAATCGTGGGAGAAGGTTCATTTTAATTACCTGAACCCTTCCCAGCCACGATATATGTGGATGGGACCACTCGGCTAGTTCCCTTTTGAAAGTGTTCAGCATAGGGGTGAAGTTTTCTCTGTATATGTCTTCTTTCCGTCTAGTTAGCCATGTACCTAGGTAACGTATTTTGTGTTCTGCCCATTGGAATGGGAAGCTAGGGCGGATGGGGGTAGTTCTGTTGTCAGGTAAGTCTACATTCAGTATATGGGATTTGGAGTAGTTTATTTTGAGGTTGGAAATGTGTCCGAATGTCTTGAAGGCTTGCAGAATGTTGGGGAGGGAGATCTCCGGTTTCGTGACGTAAAAGAGGAGGTCATCCGCGTAGGCGGCCACCTTGTGATGTGTGTCTCTTGTGTGTATGCCCGTTATGTCGTGGTGTTCCCTGATGGCTATCATAAAGGGTTCAAGGGCAAGGACGAAGAGCAGTGGGGAAAGTGGGCAACCCTGACGGGTGCCGTTGTGTATCGGAAATTCGTCCGTCAGTGCCCCGTTTACTATGACATGAGCCGTGGGCCCATCATACATGGCTGTGATCCAGTCCTGCATGTGGGGTCCCAGTCCTATTTGACCCAGGATCTGGAATAGGTACTCCCATCCCACTCTGTCGAAGGCCTTCTCCGCGTCCGTGGACAGAAGGAGAAGGCCTCCGGCGTCGCAGGTCTTGTTATGCATAAGGGCAAGGGTTCGAATGGTATTGTCTCTCGCTTCACGGTCTGTGACAAATCCGACTTGGTCGGGGTGTACCAGTGCGGGGATGTGTGGTTGCAGGCGACCGGCAAGCATCTTCGCCATCAACTTAATGTCGCAATTGATGAGGGAGATGGGCCTGTAGTTCCCGCAGTGCTCCGCGTCCTTGCCCTCCTTTGGAATGATCGTGCCCTTCTTCAGTATTTGATCAAGATCATCCTTCCTCACATCATCAAGCTCACTGTGGAATGCCAAAAATGTCAGAGCCATGCATGTACATTGTTTGTTCCTTAAACTTCCATAGCCATGATGACCCTGATGAAATGATGCCTGCACAGATATCTCACTTGGTACACATGGTTCTTGCATGCCATGGTTTTCAGAAGTGCCCATCACACTGTCACTGTGCTCTTGAACTTGACACTTAGTTGAACATGGGAATGGCACCACAGGATCACTATGTACCTCCTGGGCACATTCACTTTCACAAACCTCCATTTCCACTATGCTGCTGTGGGGCTCCGGATCCCGAAAACGTGGATCTGAAAGGTCCAGTTTAGTCCAGCGTATCTTTGCAGCTTTAGATCTCTTTCCTTTAGATGGCATGATGATATTCACACAGCTCTAATTTTACCACATGACAGGAGGCTTCATATTTGCATAACTCTCTTTACTGAAAATCTCCAGCAAAAGTCAGTAGGTGTACAAAAGGCCCTGTCTATGACATCACTCCCTCTTTCTTTGCTGCTCCAGCCTGGCACAGGTCAGAGTATTTTGCCTCTCCTGATTACTTTTCATTCTTCAAATGGTCATATTTTAATAACTGTAAATCCAAAGAGCTGTATATTGTGAGAATCACAAGACCCAGACCTACATTTTGATGTATAGTAGGTCTCTGAAATATTAAAAATGAAGGCAGAGTCGCAGTTTATATTCAATGAATGTCAATAGACGGAGTGAGTTGCAAACAAATGGTCATATTGTGAAAACTATAAGCACTATGGCTTAGCAGTGGACATGTTTAGTGGCAGCAGGGATATAAGATTTGTGTAGGTGGGCTGAATAACTGTGTGCAGAGTAACTGTGTGGAGTGTTTGGAGTGAGTAAAAATCGCAAACATTACACTAACCAATTGATTGATCAAATTTAAAAAGTGCACATGACAAGCTTGATAGAGTGAAAAATGCATTTCAACTTTTATTTATTTATATAGCACATTTAATTGCAACGTTGTTTCCCAAAGTGCTTCACAGTTACATTAACCCCTTAAAACCGGAGGGCGTACTATTATGCCCTATTCTAAGCGGCTCTAAATGCCGCGTTTTTTTTGTGACCAAATGGCTACTAAAAAAGACTGGACATACCCCATTTGCAATACCTTGGGTTGTGTACTATTGCAAATGGTATGCCATTATGGGTGTAAATTTAATTCCTGGGCTACCATACAGTCTCAAAGGCAACGTAACCAATCTGGTGAATTTCAATTTCAAATGTAACACGCTATACATGGCTACACACCATAAAACCTGTACATAGGGGGTACTGTTTTACACGTGAGAATTTGCTAAATACAAATATGTGTATTTTATTACAGGGAAAGCAAACAGTATTATGACATTGACCGTTAAAATGTCATGTAGAACTAAAACAATAACATTTCTTATTTTCTCTCATTTTTCTCATATTAAATTATGTTTCATAGCTACGTATTTCATATTAAATGAAAGCCCTGTTTCCCCTGAATAAAATGATATATAATAAGGGTGGGTGCATTTAATATGAAAGAGGTGAATTACGGTTGGACAGACATATAGCGCAAATGCCAGGTTTTGTTTACATTTTGTTTTGGCTCAGTCTTTAACCCCTTAAGACCGCAGGACGTACCATGCCGTCCTTATTTGGGCGGCTCTAAACGCCGCAGGACGGCATGGTACGTCCTGGGCGGTCTTCAGCCCCACGTGGCCGGCGGCACATGGCCGCTGCAGATCGCGGTCGGGGGGCATGCCTGGCCCCCCAGGCAGCCCCCCTGTGCCTGGGGACCGCGGTCTGCAGCTTCCGATCGCAGTGACAGGCTGTCACTGCGATCGGTATTTACCATGTGTCAGCCGATTTTATCGGCTGACACATGGAGCCGGCCGCGTTTTCACTGTGCAGATCGCGGTCGGGGGACATGCCTGGCCCCCCAGGCAGTCCCCCTGCGGTCAGTGACCGCGATCTGCAGAGTCTGATCGCAGGGAGAGGCTGTCTCTGCGATCTGAATGCAGAGACAGCCTCTCCCTGCGATCTGATCGCAGTGACAGCCTGTCACTGCGATCAGAGTTACTATGTGTCAGCCTATTGGCTGACCCATAGTAACTCCAATCAGGATCCCCCTGCAGATCGCGGTGGGGGGCATGCCTGGCCACCCAGGCACTCCCCCTGTGGCCAATTACCGCGATCTGCAGGAGGTGATCACAGTGACAGCCTGTCACTGTGATCACTGATCCTGTGTGTCAGCCAGTGATGTAAAATCACTGGCTGACACTGTCTCTGCCCCTCTCCTCCCCTATTAACCCCTTAAAGTAAAAAACAATAAAAATTAAAGTTACAAATAAAATACACTTACATCATTTATATATATATTATATATATGATCTATATATAATATATATATATATACGCACACATTTACACATACACTAAGTGTATTTTAATATTTATATATATATAATATATATATAATTATATATATATATTAATATCAAAATACACGTAGAAGGATATTGATTAAATATATACATAATTATAATTATATATATATATATATATATATATTATAATAAAAAATATGTAAATACGTAAAAAAAAAAAATTAAAAAAAAAATTAAAAATATATATGTGTGTAATTTCGTTCTAACTGTATTTTGATATTAATATATATATATATATATATATATATATATATATATATATCAAAAAACACGTAGAACAAAATAATATATATATGTATATACCCAAGTATATACGTATACATCACTATATGTATAACTATATATAAATAAAAAATAATAGTAAAAAAATTATATACATATATATACATATATATATATATACACACACGTGTATATATAATAATTTTACATATATATTTATGTAATAATTTTACATAATTAGGTCCTTTTATTAATTACAATTTGCAGGACCTGCCTAACAACCCAGGCCGAAAGTATAGGGAATTTAATTTGCTAGCACTATATTTAACCCTATAACTTTCCAAGACACTATAAAACCTGTACATGGGGGGTACTGTTTTACTCGGGAGACATCGCTGAATACAAATATTTGTATTTCAAAACCGTAAAATTTATTACAACAATGATATCGTCAGGGAAAGTGAAATTTATTGCATTTTTCGCACACAAACGGCACTTACACTGACGATATTTTTGCTGTCATACTTTTTACTGTTTTGAAACACAAATATTTGTGTTCAGCAAAGTCTCCTGAGTATAACAGTACCCCTCATGTACAGGTTTTATGGTGTTTTCAAAAGTTACAGAGTCAAATATAAGGCTTGCGTTTCATTTTTTTCATAATGAAATTCGCCAGATTGGTTACATTGGCTTTGAGACCGTATAGTAGCCCAGAAATAAGAATTACCTCCATAATGGCATACCATTTGCAAAAGTAGACAACCCAAGGTATTGCAAATGGGGTATGTTCAGTCTTTTTTAGTAGCCACTTAGTCACAAACACTGGCCAAAATTGGCTTTCAAATTAGTTTTTTGCATTTTTCACACACAAACAAATATTAACGTTAACTTTGGCTAGTGTTTGTGACCAAGTGGCTACTAAAAAAGACTGGACATACCCCATTTGCAATACCTTGGGTTGTCTACTTTTGCAAATGGTATGCCATCATGGGGGTAATTTTCATTCCTGGGCTACCATACAGTCTCAAAGGCAACGTAACCAAACTGGCAAATTTCAATGTGAAAAAACTGAAAAGTGTAACATGCTATATTTGACCCTGTAACTTCCCAAAACACCATAAAACCTGTACATAGGGGGTACTGTTTTACACGTGAGACATCGCTGAATACAAATATGTGTATTTTATTGCAGTAAAAGCAAACAGTATTATGACATTCACAGTTAGAATGTCACATAGAACTAAGAAAATTTAAAAAAAATCATATTTTCTCTCATTTTTTTATATTTTATTCATATTACGTTATGTTCCATACCTAAATATTTGATGTTAAATGAAAGCCCTGTTTCCCCTGAACAAAATGATATATAATAAGTGTGGGTGCATTTAATATGAAAGAGGTAAATTATTGTTGAACAGACATATAGTCAAAATCTGTGGTTTGTTTACATTTTTTTTGGTTCACAACTTGTACATTTGGCTGCGGTCTTAAGGGGTTAAGGGGTTAAAACATACATTTATAAAAACATTAGCAGGCCCTGTCTATGACATCACTTGCTGCTGCAGCCTGGGCACAGGTCAGAGTATTTTGGCGGTTGCCATCTTTAAACTGTCGTATTTAAAAAGAGCTTTATAGAGCTTTATATTGTGAGAATCACAAGACCCAGACCTACATTTTGATGCATAGCATGTCTCTGAAGTATTAACCCCTTAAGGACACATGACGTGTGTGACATGTCATGATTCCATTTTATTCCAGAAGTTTGGTCCTTAAGGGGTTAAAAATGAAGGCACAGTCGCAGTTTAGAAATTGCCCTTCAAGTTTGAGCTTGCTTGAGTGAAGTTTCAATGAATGTCAATGGAAGGCGTGAGTTGCAAACAAATGGTCATATTGTGAAAACTATAAGGACTATGGCTTAGCCGTGGACATTTTTAGTGGCAGCAGGGATAGCTGAACGTTTTGATATAAGATTTGTGTAGGTGGGCTTGAAAATGAGGGAGTGGTGGCAGTTTAGAAATCATGTCCTGATTTTTCAGCTTTTGCTAGCTCCCACTGTAGTTTTGAACATTTTGCCATTCATTCCTATGGGACAAATTTCACCACAAGAATGACGATATTCCGTGAACCATTCGGCGAAACGTTCCACAAAGTAATAGCAATCCGATCGGGAACAACCCGCACGTTTCGGTATATTATGGTCTATGTAGTGTAAAAACTGTGGGAGGAGTTAGGGTGGCAAATTTGGCTATAATAATAATAATAATATATATGTGAGATAACAGTAAGTGGTCTTGCTATGCAAGAACACTTAATAATAATATATATGTGAGATAACATTAAGTGGTCTTGCTATGCAAGAACACTTAATAATATATATGTGAGATAACAGTAAGTGGTCTTGCTATGCAAGAACACTTAATAATAATATATATGTGAGATAACATTAAGTGGTCTTGCTATGCAAGAACACTTAATAATATATATGTGAGATAACAGTAAGTGGTCTTGCTATGCAAGAACACTTAACTAGAAAAGCTACAATTTCTGTGGAAATTGTGAAGTGTTCTTGCCTCCACCAGTAGTCTACAACTGGAGTGGGTGGAGTAACTGTTATTATTTATTTATATAGCACATTTAATTGCAATGTTGTTGCCCAAAGTGCTTCACAGTTACATTAAAACATACAGTTAAAACATTAGCAGGTGTAAAAGGCTTTGTCTATGACATCACTTGCTGCTGCAGCCTTGCACAGGTCAGAATATTTTTGCGCTTGCCATCTTCAAACAGTCGTATTTTAAAAACTATATATCCTACAGCGAAGAGCTACATTTTGATGTATAGTATGTCTCTGAGATATTAACAATGAAGGCACAGTCGCAGTTTAGAAATTGCCCTTCAAATGTGAGCTTTGCAGAGTGGAGTTTCAATGAATGTCAATGGACTGCGTGAGTTGCAAACAAATGGTCATATTGTGAAAACTATCAGGACTATGGCTTAGCTGTGGACATTTTTAGTGGCAGCAGGGATAGCTGTTTTTTTTATAAAGACAGGGTGTGCTCAGTACATGACTCCTTATCAGGGCTGTCGATTTCCTATGGGGAAGCAGCAGTATGCTGTAAAGGAGGGGTAAACGGGGGCGCTGCTGCTGCATTGTGACATTGTGCTGGGCAAGCCATGTGGTCAAACAGGAAGTTAGTCTTTGTTCTGTTGATTGGGTAAGATTATGTGTGGGTGGAGCTGATTATGGGAGGAGTTATATGCCTATATAAGGGACCTACACTGTATGTTCTGGGCTCAGATTTTGCTAATTTTTTTGGTGACATTAGTCCCTCTGAGTCCCGGTCGGTGAATCGAATAAAGATCTCTTCCTTCCTGAAGAAACCTGTGTCCATCTCTCTGTTCTCGGCTTCCGTCAGTTTCTCCGGTATCATTTGGTGCATTGGCCGGGAAGCTCATCATTCAACGGTAGCTGAGAAGCAGAGGCGTGAGACGGCCTATCTTTGCCCACGCTCCCTACGGCTGCACCCCTGAACTTTTGCGTGGACCTCCTTTTGTCTCGGCGCCACTGGTCTGTTGTCCAGGAGATCATCGACCTCTACGTAGTAAGTGCTGGGGTGTCCCCGTCGATGGGTGTGAACTCAGGTTCAGGAACGAGGAGGTAAGACGACTACTGTTTTAGACGGTGGACCCACTAGGGGTATTGGATACCGATTGTGCGGTAGGCCCATAAGGGGTTGTATTGTGTATGGAATTGGCCCCCTCCAGTGGAGGGAAGGAGCGAAGGCGCACCGCTCGTAATTAAACGCCCTGTAGTCAGCCCGTTTAATTTTGGTTTGGAATCAGGCTGGGTCCAGTGTAAATAGCCCAAGCCGGACACCGGTGTCTTGTCTAGACTAGCGTATCTAGAGTGTATATTTTGTTCGCTAGGTCAGAGGGACCGGGAGACTAAGCGGCGCCTTGTGTAAATTCAGTCCGCTAGATCTCAACCTATCATGGCTAAGTGGGAAGGCGTGTAAATTTGGAACCCACTAGACTATTGATAGAGTAGATGGACTAAGAGGGTTCTGTTGTAAATTCCGCCCTCTAGTTCGCTATATGTGGTGCTTGGGCAGCGACGGCTAACCAAAACGGATGTAAATAGTTTTAGGTAGTCCATCGAGGTACTGGCCAATAGATTAGTTGGGAAATTGTAAATGTGTTAAAATTATTGTAGTAGACTGTATATCTTACAAATACATAAATAGATTAACCCTTCTCTCCTAATAGATCATAGAACTGACCTTACTAGTACACTCAAGATAAGTTAAAAATAATGTATTATAAAATACAGACAAAATATAAAAAGGAAACAATAACTATTGCATATAATATGTCTATTTTAAAATTCTAAATAAAAGCCATGTGAAAAGTCATGTAAAAAGTCCAGACCTTATTCGAATGCGCGGCATCAAGATAAGTTAAAAATTATTTATTATAAAATACAGACAAAATATAAAAAGGAAACAATAACTATTGCATATAATATGTCTATTTTAAAATTCTAAATAAAAGCCATGTGAAAAGTCATGTAAAAAGTCCAGACCTTATTCGAATGCTCGGCGTCAAGATAAGTTAAAAATAATTTATTATAAAATACAGACAAAATATAAAAAGGAAACAATAACTATTGCATATAATATGTCTATTTTAAAATTCTAAATAAAAGCCATGTGAAAAGTCATGTAAAAAGTCCAGACCTTATTCGAATGCTCGGCGTCCCGAGTCAGCAAAAATATGCAGTGCTGAGAAAATATATCAAATAATAGTCCTTTTGTAGTACAAGTGATGGCTGGTATTGTTGGGAGTCAGACCTCTCCAGACGCATTTCTCCGCTTCGGCGGCTTTCTCAATGGATGAGGTCTGTATCATTGTGTTCGCTTATATAGCAATTTGCCGGTACGGATTTGATCACAGCAGATGTATAACAGAAACAAGTATTGCAAAAGTAAACTGACTTTTATGTAACCAAATAGTCAAAATGTATCACAACATAATAGCTTGGAAATGTTCTTACTTATTTTGATCGGCATATAACATTACTATACTTTATTGACTTCCGTTACCATAGTAACGCCCGCCTAAGCAGGTTTAAATGTAACTGCCGTTTTATCTTCTTAGGCAAAAAACGAAAAAATAGGAAAGAAATAAATAGCAGGAGAAGTTTATATTAAAACAAGAAACAAATGTTTGAAAACGTAGTTACTATATAACCAAATGGTTGAATAGTATCAGAACTTGATAACTCGAAAGTGTTACTATTAATTATGATCGGAACATTAAATTCCTATTCTTTATTTACTACCGTTACCATAGTAACGCCTGCCTGAATAGGCTTAAATGTAACTGCCGTTCTCATCTTATTAGATAAAGAACAGAAAATAGGAAATAAATAAATTCCGAAAGAAGTTTATGTTACATCAAAAAATGCATATTTCAAAAGTAACTACTATATAACCAAATAATTGGAAAATATTAGTATTTGTTTTAATCGGCAAATTAGATTACTAATCTTTATTTACTTCCGTTACCATAGTAACGTCTGCCTGAGCAGATTTAAATGTAACTGCCATTTTTCATCTTGTTAGATAGAGAATGCAAGATAGGAAAGAAATGAGGGGGTGTGGCCGACAGCCGACCTACATGGACGCACATTAAACTCGCTGCTACCGACTCAAACACAATCCATAGCAATCGGAGATTTCAACAAATCATGGGTAACCACAAAAAGCAACCTAACTCCCAGGGACAACAGGGGAAGACACTGTCGGCGAAATCGGGATCTTTAACCCGATATTTCAAAGAAAATCAAGACCGATCAGTGGAGGCCGCGGCTGCGGCCTCGAGTATTAGACATGGATTCCAACTCAGAATCGCAACCACGCAGTCCCTGTTACTCAGACAGCTCTCAACATATCGAAAAACAAGAAGATGTAGACTTACGACAGATGAATGCATTGATTAAAAACCTACCTTCTAAAACAGATATCCAACTCATGCTGAATAAAATGGAAGCTTCATTCCAATCCAAAATGGAAGATATGGGCTCAGACATCCAGCAAATCAATTTGAGGGTCTCAGACCTAGAAGAAGAAAGAGATGTCTTACAGGCACAAATTACCAATATAGCAACAACACTAGATGCACAAATATTGAACTGGACTTCAACGCAACGCCACATAGACGACCTTGATAATAGAAGTCGCAGAAACAATTTACGGGTCAGAGGCATACCCGAATCCCAAGGTGAAAACATGGCTACAATTCTCACAGAACTCTTCAACTTAATACTTGGCAAATCTACCGATAATACAATAACGCTAGACAGCGCTCACAGATCACTCCGACCGAGAGGTATGTCACAAGAGGCCTCAAGAGACATTATATGCAGGCTTCATTATTTTACCGATAAAGAAAATATAGTGAAAGCTCTGAGAGAGACTAACCAACCATTACTCTTCCACAACAACCCAATCCAAATATTTCCTGATCTATCTTGGTATACTCTCCAAGCAAGAAGGGCTCTTAGGCCCATCACAGAACAACTGAGACAGCGTAATATAAAATATAGGTGGGGCTTTCCCTTCGCCCTGATCGTCTCAGTTAAAGGCACTATACACTCTATCACGACGATCCTGGACGTACAATCTTTTCTCCGGGCGCTCGAACTTCCAAACATATTGATAGTCGACTGGAATAATCCACCTCCTAATCAAGATGCGATACCTCAACCACAGCGACAGAGATGGCTCACACCGGCCAGGAAGAGACGGACAGATCAGAGGTTTCAATCCCCCGGGCAGACATCGAACAAACCTCAGATGGAAGGTACCCCTCAATGACAAATCACTAGAGACTTTCTCCCAAACTAACTTCCATATCCACCACCCTACCTTTCCTGATTACGCTGGCTCCGACGGGAGTGCCTTGAACATTGGAAATGAATGTTATGCTTTTCCTAAAATCAACAAGCAGACTTGAGATACCATATCAGCACAGGTCGTATTTCACTATTGTTCTGACAAATAAGGTCATTTGTGTTATACTGAATCGATCTACTAGATGACTTGCATAACTATTGCTAAATTAGCATTGTTATAGTAGATATAACTCTGTAAATTGCATTAATATGTACATTCATATTTATCTGAGAACTATAGTTACATTATATTATAACTGTAATGTATGTTTTACTTGATAATGATATGGCTAGACTTAGACTCCACTACATCTTCGCTCTTCTCACAGACATTAGTGATTAAACCACACATCTTTCAATAAGCGATGACTGTATGTTGATAAATGCATTATGTAACCTAGTAGCCTTATTCTCACTATTACTCATGGAAATGGAGTAAAACACTATGGTAGGCATTCTTAACAAGTAACTTAGGAATGGAAAATGCTCGAAAATCTGGCTACACAGATTATACTTCCACATTGTGGAGACTATTAAAACTAGACAATCTCTTATATAGCTATAAATGATAAGACAAGCAGAGCTTATGCCATCATATCATTTTCCCAATAACAATTACTCCAATGAACGTTTAATCGCCTTTATCTATTCAGCAAGCCTATTAAAAAAGATCTTTCAATATCTCACTTTACTATTCCTCTTTAGACGATTTTTCCCCTTTTCTTTTATGTTGAAATTTTAAATCAATGCTTTACTTGTAAGAAAAGTGAAACTATACACGACACCTACAAAATCTCATCACTTTGTCCCTGAAAGGTTTTACCTCAGCGACATTTCATTAACTACAATGATTTTTACTGCTCGATCTCCTAAGTTTGCAGATAGGCATAACAAGATTGTACCATGCACCTTAATCTCTCATAAAAACTACATCAATCTTTTTTGATGTTACCTCAAAACGACGACATTCAACATGTCATTCAAAATATCTCTAATAACAAGGAAGCGCAGATCAATAGCACATCCCACCAGACGTAAAGAGTCTCAGTAATATAAACAAATAATAAACAATCTCCAATAAGACAGAATAAGCATTAGGATTGTGACTTGAGTCCACAGCTTAAGAGCTATCCCACGATCCCCGATAGTTTTAGGTTCTATCTTTAGCGTCAAGATAGGATCAAATTCCCTTTAGGTAGATTAGGTAAGAAGAGCATTTACATGCATTCAGCAGCCTGCTCTCTCAGAGCCAGAAACGGATTTATAAAAAAATAAAAATAAAGAATAGGTTTTAAAAAAGTCGACAGTCAACCACACATGATGGGTGAAATAATTGCTTCTTTAAAAGCTATATGCTGCCGCAATTATGTATATAAATACAGATTAGGGCACAGCGTAGAAATAAAAATACAGTTTCAAATCTCATATATGGGGATTCAGTTCCACCACATATTGGTGTATCTTACACTAATTCCAGTGGTAGATAGTGCTAATACTGAAGGAGGCTAATTTTAATAATAATAATGAGTTGTAGGAGCATTGTAAATATAATAATGCAAAATTAGTTTGATATTGCAAAGCCTGCAATATTCTAAACAGACATTAACAATTAAGAAAATAGAAAAATAATAATGCATAAAGAATAATGCATAAAAAAATGCAGTGTCAATTAAAGTGATAATGCTTTGATATAGTAAATCCCATTGTATATCGCATATCTGCTATATGAAAAGTATAATTAAGGTAACTTTACTGTCCAAAGCCCCCTCACATCTATTTTATAGAATCTATACTTTTCTCTGGTCACCTCCAAAAGGGCCTCTGAAACTGGGGGGCTGAGAGGGGTGCTCATCCTAAAAGGAATCAGATTTCACACTTAAAAAAATAAATAAAAATAAAATAAATTATAATAATAGAAGAAGTATTATGGGAACATCCAGAACATGCATTTTTGTATTTAATCTTAATTTGCAGATATTTTATACCTTAAAGACATATAAAGGATATTTAATTAAATATTCAGGTATCTTTAAAAATTAAGCAATGTTAAAATAAATAAATAAATAATAATAAATATTTTTATTTTTTTACCACAAGATAAACAGTCACAATATAAACAGCTTTGTTAAACAGATTTAAGTACAAGGATTTTGTCAAAAAAATATACAGAATACGTTTACAACAGGCAAGTTTAGCATAAATGCAAAATTGTTGTTCTTTGGGGATTTATTATTGCCCAAGAAATCTCTGAACATATACAGAATTTTAGACAGTAGCAAGTATAGATAGCAGATTGCAATGGACACCATTACAATATTGCTTTGCCAATTGAGGTCAGAGCTTTGAAGAATAAATAAATAAATATTCTATGGCTCGCTAGACCACTGGCTTTTAATGAACAGTTTGCACAACACTTATGAATAGTTTGTAATACTGCACATTATAGCTAAAAGGGTACAGAGTACAAATGCTATTTCACTGTTTAATAGACTTACCCAGTATTTAAGGACGACATGTTTCTTACAAAGTAATCGGGACTTTGAGGGAGGTTCTAACTATGTTTAATTAATTAATTAATTTACTAAAGGAAAAAAAAAAGAAAAAAAGGTTTTGTTTTTTCCCCTGCAAGTGAATTTTCAGCGCAAGGTCATTTTTTGTTCACAGACTATTCGGATTTTAAAAAAGCTGTTCTTTATCTCACATTATGAACGGCCTTGTAATTCCTATCCACACTAAAAGTTAGCTTTTAAATTTAATCGTTTTAACTTTAATATTTCATAGTTAATACAAAGGATAAAGTAATTTAAAGAAAGTATATTAATTGATAAGATTTCATTTATCTATTTTGGTCCACTGTTCACTGATCTCGAATCTCAGTCTGGTGTTCAAACAGTTTCTTACGATACGTCGTGTGTTTATATCCACAACTGCATTTTGCTTTGTGGTAACAAATTGAAAGCCTGGCATTGTAATACGTGTATGGACATGCTTATAACAAAGCATGGTCCCTCTCCTCATATAGTTGGCCGTTAACAGGCACTTTGATGCAATGTGTCTGTGGTCACTGGATCACAAAAGCATACCCTATCTCTCAGTCATGATGCAGAGTTTATGCTTGCAAGGATATCCAGACCTTATCCACCTGGTATCCACATAAATACTCCTATCGTTTAGAGGGGTTAATTACATAATAACCATTGAAGGTAATATGTTGGTTGTTCTTCCTATAGAGGAAAGATAGACTTGCCCAAAAGCTTTTTCATGGCTAGGACAAGCTCTTAAAAAGAGAGGTAATGTACTTCTGACTCCTGAAAAGGAATATTGGTGGTCCAATATGGGAAATACTGTAATTCATGTGTTTAGTAATCATAAGCATTTGCTTATTGCCACATTACTGATGTACTGTTTATTGAAATATTAATATCTTACGTACTGTTTGAATTACTATATATTGGAAGTTTGCCAACATCTCATGGTTATAAATATGTTTTTGTATGTGTTGATGCATGTACCAGGTTTACTTGGATATATCCTGTGCAAAGTGCAACCTCTGATGCCACGTTTTCTAGTCTCACTTCCTTAGTATGCATTTGATAATCCCAGGATCATCCATTTGGATGGTGGTCCTGCAGTTACTGCAAAGGAAACCTAAAACTGGGCAACCACATTTGGGTTACTTTGGGATTTCAGTGCGCCAACCACCCCCAAAGTAGTGGGATTGTGGTCTGGGAAAATGCTGAGGTTAAATGATTATTAACCAAGTTACCAGTTGCTTGCCCCACACAGTGGTATCTATTTATTCCTATGGTACAGATGAGCATTCACAACATACCTGATGACACAAATGACGAGACACCATATGAAATGTTACATGTTTTTCACTGACAAACATATTTCTGCACCAGGGACAACCATTGGTTCTATTAAAGAAATTTAGGGAATTTTTTTCCAGCCCACCTCACCATGCACCACCAACTTTTTCTTACTGTTGGCCAGTTTGTCCTGGAGAGGGTGACTCAGAGAACTTTTACTACAGAGAACAATCAGAGCCAACAGAGAACAGTAAGTTTTGATATTTTACTAACAGGACGTTCACAGAACCACTGACTGACACAGTGAATGCTGTTAAAGATGACAAGATAAAACAAACAGAGGATGACAGAAATGCCACCAGAACACAGCCACCAGAATCATGGCCACATAACAGACTGAATCATGATCTGACATCTGAACCTGCAAATGTGAAGGAGAAAGGATGAACAGACAGGCGTGATACATTCACAGTTAACATGGAATGTATGGAAAATGAATCATCAACATCATTATAAGAAAGACTCTGGAGAAAACAGAGACTGAACCTGAATTATCTTATACAGTAAGAAAGAAATGCAAAGATGGAAGCAAAAGGATGCTAGAAAATTGGTTATGGTGTCTCCTTCTTACAATCTGCAGCATTATCATCGACCCTAGCTGTCATCAACCCTAGCTGTCGTTTTAAAACTGCATTGAGATTATGCTAACAAGCAGGAAGCACCTGAACTGAATTGGACTGCACACTATACAAGTTCTTTGATCGTGAGGACTACCTCCAAGAACCATCTCAAAAGGAGAGACACAGCTCACAGTGAAATGAATACACTGGTATTTCACAAGGAACCTATTGAGATCATTCCAAAAAACGATTATACATGAGAGAGATGTGATTGGACTATTTCAAATCCTAATAATGGACTCAACGATGATGGCAAAGCATGCTGAAAACAGAAAAAGATGGGACAGATGCTTGTGAAAGACTTTGAATGCACCTATGAAGGTGATGTAAGAAAAGACTATGCCATATAGTTTATCATTGAATGACTACCGCAAACAGCCTTCTTATGCTGAAAAGAAGTGCTATGTTAATTCTGGACATTGCTATTATCCAGACAGAAGATGACCGGAAAAATAAATAAAGGCTGATAATTGTCAACACCCAGCTGTTTCTCAAGATGGAACATGGTACTGAGAAAACCTGATTGACTATCAAAGCGCCTCACAGTACAAGACACAGATTGTTGCCTCCAACTCAGAAAACATGGTTAATAGGAAGGAGCAGAAGAAGAGGAATATAGATTTCCTACTGGAGTGAAAAACCATCCTGGAACAATATTCTGTAACAATGAACTTTATTATGACATTTGGTGGCATATGAATTTGAATTCGGCAGAAACATATCAATTAACGAAAGAAACCTTGATGCAATTAATAAATAATAACAACACAGGCCTACTAAGAGCAGATGCCCTGCCAAGAGAATGGAATATAAAAGACCAGCAAAATCTGTCAGAAACCTTACATCATGGGACACTTGTACTAAAGCACGATTTGCAGCTTTTCTTAAACTCTACATTTTATGTACATACCTGCAAAGTAAGGAACTCCTGTAAACATAAACACAGAGACATTGCTACAACAAGGAATCTGTAATTGTTCTGTTGCAGATGTGATCTACCGATGTACTCCTTGCTCTTTTGGTATAACTTTACCAATCAAAACGTTAAATGGCTCCATAGAATCAAACGACAAAGGATTTTTGCTATATTCTGGACTTCCAGGAATGTGGTGCATGGACAGAAAAATTATAATTACTAAAGCAATCATGCTATTTTTTTCCCTGTATCAGAAATGTGTCAGTGACAACGTGTAATATAATACAGATACTATAATTAATGGTATAAAATAAACACATAATGTGTTAATTACAAAGGTGGATAGACTTTGTGAATATCTGAAACGCAATTGAAGATTATTGCTAAACTGCCATATGCAGCTGCAGTCTGGCCTACAAACAAATATATTAGACATAAGTATAAGAGCATAACAGCTAATTACCCAGATAAATAATTTAATCATGATAGTTAAAGATCATATGATTACAATAACAACTGCAATAATGATTTTTTTTTTTTTTTTAAATACTTTATTTTTGCATCCTGTCGGACAAGGTGATATGACAACATTGCACGGGCTTACGCAGAAGCCACGAAACATAGATAAAAGAATAACATCCACGTTAACTGTACATAAATGCTGTAAACTAGTTCTCACGAGGCTTGATGTCATCATAGTCTCTGTCCTCCAGGGGTTTTTTTCTTTTTAGAAATCCACATTACATCGTGCTGGTGTAACCATTGGAAAAAAACATTCGTGAAATAGTAAATATAACATATAACCTTCTGTATTGTAACCTGATAGGGTTGCCTCGTCCCTTAATATAGGGGTTCACCCTGGCGTACCTTTCCGTGTACCTATCTTGAACACGATTTGAGTGTAAGGTGTGTTGTGGTTCATGTTGTGTGGTTATGCACCGTTGTTTTGGAATGTATGTGTAGAACTTCCGTGCTCTCCCCGTCTCCGTTTACCAAAAAACGGGGGGATTAGGAAGGGAATAGAAAGTAAAGAAAGAAGAAAAAAGGGGTCAAGAAGTAAGGGCAGGGAGGGGGGGTGAGGGGTAGATGGGGTGGGTCGTATGCGACGTCCCAGCGCAGCGTGGTAAGTTAATTTTTCTATGTATACCAGTATGTGTTGTTCTACGCGGTGACCGGGAGAACATAATCATGCCACGGTTCCCACACTCTGTCAAATTTAGGTGTGGTGCCTTTCAATCTGGCCGTTAGACTATCCATTAGGTGTACCTCTTTTATGTTTCCTATTACTCTCTGGGTGGTGGGTAAGTCTGTTTGTAACCATGTTTATGCTATCGATCTCCTAGCTGCTAGTGTAATTTTATGGAGTAATGTTTGTTCATCTCTCGTCCACTTATCTACGGGTCTGTTCAGGAGGAATGTCCATGGATTTAGGTCGGGTGCCTTGTGGAATATCCCATTGACTACTTGGTGTATCTTAGCCCAGAATGCTTGAGCTTTGGGGCAATCCCACCACATGTGAAGGTATGTACCCTTATGTCCGCAATCCCTCCAGCAGTCGTCAGTGGGTGTCTGACCCATGCGGTGTAGTGTGACTGGGGTGGTGTACCACCTGAACATTGTTTTGTAGGATTGCTCCTGTAGTGTTACACTTATAGATACCTTATGGTTAGCCTCCCAGATGTCCCTCCATTCCTCTCCCTCTAGTACCTCCCCCAGGTCTCTTTCCCACGCCTCCGTGTACGTCAATGGTCCCCACTCTTTTGATTCTGAGCATATGTGCGCACATTGTGGTTATTAAGCCATTTCGTGTCGATTCATTCAGACACATTCTTTCATAGAATGTTAGGGGGGTGGTTGCTGCTTGTCGAACGTCTGTCTGCTGGACATAGTCTCTTATCTGTATATAACGGAAGAAGTCAGCTGGGGTGAGGTGTGTTCTCTGTTGGAGTAGGTCAAAGGGGACTAATTTCTTATGTTCATACATATGGCAGATCCTCTGGATCCCTGCTGTCTCTATGTTAGAGAAGTCCCTAGCCGCTATGCCTGGAGGGAACGCCCTGTTCCTCATTATAGGGGTCATGGGTGAGTGTCTAGATGTTAAGTTATATCTGTGGGCACATGTGTCCCATATGGTTAGGGAATTCAGTATGGCTGGGCATGTGGTCCTCAGGATAGGCCTGTCTTCTCTGCGTACCCACATGTGATACTGCGGGAGGTCGGTCCCTGTCATGAGCGACTCCAGGTCTACCCACCTTCTAACCTCCAGGGGAGAATGCCACATAGCGATTTGTGCCAGTTGAGCCACTAGGTAGTAGGAGTAGAGGTGTGGCAGGCCCAGCCCCCCTCTTTGTTTCTGTCTAAATAGTATATTCCTGGAGATCCTGTGCCTGCGGTTTTGCCATACGAAATCGCCTATTGCTTTCTGGAGGTGTGCCAGGTCTGATTTGAGCAGTCTGACAGGCAGTGCCTGAAAGAGAAATAGGATTCTTGGTAAAATGTTCATTTTTACTGTGTGGATGCGCCCTATCCAGGATATGGGTTTGTCTTGCCAGTTGTCCATGTCGTGCATGAGTGTCTTAATCAGGGGGGTGTAGTTCAGGTGGTGTAAATTTTTGGGGTGAGCAGATAGGCGTACTCCTAGGTACTTTAGATGGTCACATACTATCGGAATATTGTGAGTTTCCTGTATGGTCGTTATGTCCTCTGTTGTCATGCCGATTGGGAGGGCACTTGATTTATCCAGGTTTGCCTTGTAACCGGAGAAGGCCCCAAACTGTGTCAGTAGGCCTCTGAGTGCTGCCATGGATACTGCGGGATTCGTGAGGGTCAACAGAACGTAATCCGCGTAGGCGGAGGCGAGAAACTCTTGTCCCGCTACTTTGATCCCTGTAATCAGAGGGTGTCGTCGCATGGCTTGCATGAGTGGCTCAAGCGACAGCACAAACAGGAGGGGGGATAGGGGACAGCCTTGTCTGGTTCCGTTCCTCAGAAAAAAGGGCTGGGGCCCTGCTCCCGTCATCCTGACTTGTGCAGAAGCATGGTTGTACATGGCCTTGATTGATGTTACGTATCTTTCGGGGAAGTTCAGGTGTTTCAAGAGGTCGAACAGGTACGGCCACTCGACCCTGTCAAAGGCCTTCTCTGCATCAAGCGAGACCAATAATGTGGGAGTGTTGGAGGCCTTCTGTCGCCATATGAGGTCTATATTTCTCCGGGTATTCTCAAATAGCTGTCTGTCTGGTACGAACCCCACTTGGTCAGGGTGGATCAGGGTCTTTAATGCGGGGTTCAGTCGGTCTGCTAATATCTTCGCCAGTATCTTAATGTCTTGATTAATCAGTGATATGGGTCTATAGTTGTCAGGGAGTAGTGGGTCTTTGCCAGGTTTCTGGAGGAGTATTATGTTAGCTAGAGACATACTGCTTTCTGTGTCGCCGCCCTCCATGAGGTCGTTAAATACTCGCGCTAGGCGCGGGGATAATTCCTCCCTAAAGGCCTTGTAGTACGCCCCATCAAAGCCGTCTGGACCCGGTGCCTTGTTGCCTTTCAGGCCCGCTATAGCCCTATCTACTTCCTCCCTCGTTATGGCTTCGTCAAGGAGCTGTGCTGTGCATGTGCATGTTAGCTTCTTCTTGAGACGTCTGAGATCGCGGTGTGTGGTTGTAGAGTTTCTTATAATAGTTGGTAAAGACCTGTGCCACCTCTGCTGGGGTGTTTTTTATCGTTCCGTCACTGTGTTTGATCGTAGTGATTGGGGCACGGTTTTGTCTTGGTCTTAGGGTTCTGGCCAATAAGGTGTCCATTTTGTTTGAGTATTCATAATACGTTCTCTTGGTCCAATTAAGGGCTTTTATGGTGTCATCCATCAGTAAAGCGGTTATGGATCGTCTGATCTCTTGCACTTGCTCCGTGAGTTTGGGGGTTGGAGCGGTTTTATGCCTCTGCTCTGTTTTCCTCAGCTCTTCCATTAGTCTGCTCACCTCTTTGGCCTTGTGGGCTTTCTTTCTCGTTGCTAGTTTAATGCATGTGCCCCTGATCACAGCTTTATGTGCCGCCCATTCTGTGTTTGGGGCAACATCATCAGTTTCGTTTTCGATGAAGTAGTTTTGCATGTCGGCGCGTATTTCAGCTTTGGTACCCTCGTCGCGTAACAGGTGTGGGCTCATCTTCCAGTTCCATGGCGCTGCTGAGCACAGGTGGTCCAGCGTCAGGGTGACTTCGGCATGGTCTGACCATGTGATTGAACCAATTGCGGTCTCTTTTACCTTTGCCATGCTTGTGTCGTTAACGAGGAAGTAGTCAATCCTCAAGTAGGTACCATGCGGTGAGGAGTAAAAAGTGTAATCGAGTTCTCCGGGGTGCTGGGCCCGCCACACGTCAATCAGGCCGGTGCTCTGGAGAAAACCACAAAGCATTCTGTCCTGACCCCCCCTGCCCTGCGACCTCTGAATACCTGCCCTGGCGCTTCTGTCAACTGCTGGGCACGGTGCGGCATTGAAGTCGCCCCCCATGATTAACATACCGTATGGAAGGGCCTTAATTTTGTCCGTCATTGTCCCCCAGAATGTTGAGTCTGGTGAGTTAGGGGCATACACATTGATTAAGTGTACTGGATGGGAGTACAATGTCCCTGACAGTATGATGTATCTGCCGTCGGTGTCTATGTCCTTGGATTGTATTTGTATTGGGCACCTGTTATGCACAAGGATAGCCACCCCGTTGTGTTTGCGGTGAGATCTAGCCTCATAGGATGTAGGGTACGTACGGTCTCTGATGCGGAACGTCGTGTTCTGAGAGATGTGTGTCTCCTGCATGAGCGCTACGTCAGGGTTGTGTCTTTTGATTTCCCTGAGCATGAGGCGTCTCTTTCTAGGGGCGTTCAAGCCCTTGACATTTATGGAAAGTAGTTTTAGAGCCATATCCATCGTGGTGTTGGTCGCTCGTTACCAGTTAGCGGGCTCCCTCTCTGACTATCACTATTGCTATAATAACTACCGATTACTGGTGTTATGAAGTGTTCCTCCGCCTCTGAGACCATCGCATACAGGAGGGGGGGGGGGGTAGGGGATAAGGTAAGGGGGGAAAAGAGAGAGAAGATTAAAGAAAGAAAGAGAAAAATAAGAAAGTCTGGACTTACTTATTGCCAGTTCTATTTGGGGTGTCGTCCTCGCGTCCACAGCCTGTACCCAGCAGGGTACTATATGGACTTCGGGTTACAAAGCCGTGGCGGAACCGCACCGCGTAAGTCGCTACATGTCAGTTTGATGTAAGCGTCACTTGTACGTGTATGTGCGTCCCAGGGAGGGACTAGGTAACGTGACTCCGTGGGGTTAAAGGCGAGGGGCCATAACTTTGATGTGAGAAGCGGGGGGGGGGGGGGGGGTTTAGGGAGAAGGAACTGAATTGGGTCTTAGGGAGAAGGAACTCATGTGTGGGAAGTAGGACATTGACATAACATTTACTTTTACATTTACATTTACCCAGTGGGGGTGCGCTGTATAATCAGTATATGCAATTGATTATTGATTAACTAATTAATTAGTCAATTAAGGTGGGAGATATACATTACTTTCCCTCAGATTTGTCTCATCTGGCCAGTGGGTCATCCCCCCTTATACATTTAAGTGGAGCGCCTGTCCGCTGTGGGGTTACATATTGTATATTTGTAGGCGATGCAGTTAGGCTCACATGCAGATAAATCATATATAGCGAATACATACACTTAAGAGAAATATGGTATATACATTGCTACCCCAGAACCCATTTCATTCGGCCACCCCCTCCCATACACTCGGGCTATAGGGCTATCACTTAGGCCCGACTACTCTAGTACACCCATTGTGGCCCCATGCCCGGCTGGTAAATACTCCTACTGTCGGGTGCAGGTGTATTGAAGGGAGCCAGGAGCACGGAGAAAGGACCCCTGAGCCCCCAGGGGAGGGCAGTCTCCGGACGCGACCTCTCATAGGTGACCCACCATAGAGGGGGTTTTTGGGGTTAATGGTATATATATTTACTGGGTTTTTTTTTATTTATTTTTTGTGTGATCGCATAGCGCATGAAAATCTGGGGCCTAGCAATAGGGCTAGGTCTCAAGCCACATATAAACACATATAATATATATAATACTATATATAATTCAGGGTTGAGTGTCCAGATACCAGTACCCTGACACCCGATCCCAGTGACCCCGTCCCCCCCTCCCCATCCCCCACCCAAACATTGTTATATGGTATGTTCAGCGCTCAGTGTCCACCCTTTGTCAAATGAAAATGTTCTCCCAGACCCATTGCTGAAGTGTTTCTCCCCATCCCAGTTCCCCCCCCAAGCTGGCCGACCTGGGCCTCTTTTCAACCCCCAGTGAACGTTATGTGGTCAGTCACAGTCCCTTGATGTTATCTGTGCCCCTGTACCTTACTCTCCGATTGTATGCCATTCTCCTGGTAGGGGCTGTAGATCTCCAGACTCTGCCGCCACGCTAGGGACGCCCTCTGGGGCCGGCATCCCCATGGCCGTGAAGAAGGGTCGTGCATCTGTTCCTGGGTGAAGGACGTGTGTTCTCCCCTCCTTGAACGCTAGAAGCTTGAAGGGGTACCCCCAGGCGTAGCGGATACCTGCGTCTCGCAGTGACTCCGTGATGGGCCTCCATTCCCGTCTCCTCTGCAGGGTAGTTGGCGCTAAGTCCTGGAAAATAGACAGCTCAGCACCCTGGAAGGTGATCCGGGCCTCTCTGCTTTTCTTAATGATGGCTTCTTTTGTTTGGTAGTGCAGGAACCTTATAATAATGTCTCTCGGGTAGTTGGCGTCTGGCCTCTTTGCTCGCAGAGCTCTGTGGGCTCTTTCAATGTGCCATTGGTGGACGGGGATATCAGGCAGTAGTGGTTTCAAAATTGCAGACACTATGGGCGCCACTGGGCCCTCTCCCGTGTTTTCTGGGAGGCCCCTGAGCCGTAAGTTATTGCGGCGTGATCTATTTGCCATGTCTTCGATGGTTAATTCAGCCGCAACCATTCTAGCCGTCAGTTGATTGACTTGTGCGACGGCCGTATTGTTGGCCTTTGTCGTGGTTTCAAGCCTCGTTTCCAGCCTCGTGGTGCGGTCTCCCAGGGCCTGGATTTCATCCCGGAGGAGCTTGACGGCGCGGTCTATCTCCCCAGCCAGGAATGATTTTACCTCTGCGAGTGTGGTAAGTATTTGGGCTGCGTCTGCAATGCTCTGAGGTCCCGCAGCACCAGTCCAGTGAGCTGGCTCCTCTCCTCCCTCCTTCCCGCCGCCGCCGCCATCTTGGCGGTCTGTGGTCGCAGCTCGTGCGGTGAAGAATTCCGCCACGGAGGTTCCGGAGTCTTGGCCCTTTTTAGGGTTCTTCTTCTGGGGCCTCTTGTCCATCCCCGGGAGCAGTTTCGGCTTCTTTCGGATGTATTTTTATGCTGATGTTAGCTGTTTTGCGGTGCGGTCGGAGCGGAGCTCTAGGCAAACACGTCCAGCTCGCTCCGTGTCCAAGCCACGCCCCCCAATAATGAATTTTTTAACTCTAAAAGAAAATGTGAATGTTTTTATTACATCAGAAACTACTCGATATTCGTTTAAGTTTGCAGAGTGGTATAATT
The DNA here is from genome assembly GCF_036172605.1 of Pelobates fuscus. Lineage (NCBI taxonomy): Eukaryota > Metazoa > Chordata > Amphibia > Anura > Pelobatidae > Pelobates > Pelobates fuscus. The sequence goes on from NC_086320.1 coordinate 244,371,530, forward strand.
AATACAATCTAATTAATATATGTGAAGTACTTCAACAGTTAAAATGTAACTGAAAGACAGGCAGAAACTTTAGTTCACCTATCATAAAGTTTATTTACAATGATCAACATATTCAGTCTGCCATAGCTAAGGCCAGCCAATGGAAATCAAAGAGTATTATGGATTAACCCGTCCAGGTGATATACATGATGATTTTGGAAATTGATCATTTAGGTCACCTATTGCAAACTGGTGAAAAGATGTCAAAGATATAAATTCAACATCCATACCACTCTATGTATATATATTAAAATACATGTAATCAAATTTTTTATCGGTTTTTCAAATACCAAGAAAATGTTATTTGGTTTGTGATGGTTAAAGGTACATAACGCCACCTATACAAAGGTAGAGTTATAATATAAATACCTTCAATATTGTATCTGAGTGCTTTCTTAACTCACTTTTAGAAATAATAAAACATTCAAATCATCTTAAGGCACACCCAACAGCCACTGAAAAATATACTTGAACAATTAAGATTCACATTGTTAAGCATCCAATGTCACGAACGTAACTTTCCACAATGGCTGTCAGATCTTGGTAAAAAAAAAAAAAAAGTTTTTTTTAATTCAATTTGTGGGTGTTTCTGGTATTTTAAGCCACTAATAACTGTAGTTATTATATTATCTAACCGTAACTTAGGAAATAAGTTGTCTTCTCCCTAACAGGACAAAGAAAGATGAATAATGTCATATTTCCAATTATCAACTATTCTAAATATATTGAGACATTTTGAATAAAAGAGTATTTTTATCACTTAAAGAGAATGTCATTTTACATACCATTGTGAACAAAGGCGGTAAATACTTTGCTGCTTCGAATTATCCTTATATCTCTAAATCATATACAAGGGCGTTTATCTTTAAAACAAAACACTAGAAAGATTAACTATGTTACTATTCCATCTATCATTATTATACAAAGTATTACAAATGTAAAGATTTTTACACAGATTTTACCTGTTAACATTTTTAGCACAACAGCACCTGATGTCATTGAGATGTCTATCACTGAGATGTTACAAAGATTCCAATACAGCAAAAAGAGGCGTTCTTGAAAATCTACTTTGATTGCTGTATCAACATAACATTTACTATAATGGGATCCATGTCACTTAAGACAATGTCTTGGAAATGCTGTGAATTAATTTATTCCGTAAAAGAATATCGGAGATTATCCAATATATACACATCATAAAACGGTGTAAAAATGTTTCACGAAAAAAAAAAAAAAGAAAAAAGCAAACAAGTAAAGACAAATACCAACACCATCACCACGGTGATAACAGATGATGCTGATTCAATATCTGCAACCAATTCTAGCCAAATATTTGGAAAGCGGGACTCTACAATCTATACTCTACAACAAATACCCGGGTATTCTACAAACACAACCTCCAGCAATGTATCTAAGGAATGTAAACTTCTACAGGCCTTTACAGACTTTGGATTACAAATACAATAACTACTTTTAACTTTGAATTACAATTCGTATCCGGATCCATCCAAGAATATCTTACTCTGGAACTTGGTTTTCTTTTCAATTCTTTCCCAGACAAATGCTTTGCTCATTTTAATCAACCACCTTTACAGGAAAAGATCACACTACGGATATTTTACTGTTCCAACAATGATCAAAGATGCTGGGAGCACAAAAACCCTAAAGACAGTTGGAGAACTTTGGTTCACTAATTTAAGGAAGAAATTGTCTACAATGCCCACAGTTTAATGGAGAGGGTGTTATGGGCAAATGCAAATATTACAAGTTTTAGAATGAAATGTTGTATTTCTTAAACTGTGTACTTTGTCAAGGTGTTAGAAATGGAACATATTGTTTTTCATAGATGTTTCTTTAAGCAATAACCTCAGTGCATAATATGTTTGCGCCATTTTGTCCCAGACGAATTACAATAACAATAACGCATAAACAAGTTTCAAGGCTATACTACGACTCTTTCAGTACACAATATACTGTGGTAACCCCAAGTTAATGGAACTTCCCCAAATCCGGGAATCTCCCACGACTGTGCACTTGCGTCTTAGTATAAACAACAGATAAGCTATTCAGACTTTGGGAAGCCATCTTGTCCCAAGTTGGTGGAAGTTCCCCAAGTCAGGAAAATTTCCATGACGTATGCACCCTTTAGTTATTGCCTTGTATCTTTGCCAAATTAAGGGAGGTCCTAAATTGATTTAAAGTAGACAAGTTACTTTTTCAGATATGAACTATGGTGACTCTAGAATGACGACACCCAAGGTATAAATAAGTGTACTTTTAAATGTTAACACACAGAGGAGAGACTTGGAGACAGATGCTGCTCAATCTTAAAATGACAGAAAGGCTGACATGATGACATGTTCAGAAGGGTATGTTAACCTACTAATGATATTTGCACGCATTTCATTTCATCTTATAAACTCTGCTATAATGGATTTGATATGTCTATATTTATATTTTTATATAATACATACCGTATATACTCGAGTATAAGACGACCCGAATATAAGCCGAGGCCCCTAATTTTACCCCAAAAAACTGGGAAAACTTATTGACTCGAGTATAAGACTAAGGTGGAAAATGCAGCAGCTACTGGTAAATTTCTAAATAAAATTAGATCCTAAAAAAGTTATATTAACTGAATATTTATTTACAGTGTGTGTATATAATGAATGCAGTGTGTGTGTGTGTATGAATGCAGTGTGTATATGAATGCTGTGTGTGTATGCAGTGTGTGTATGAATGCAGTGTGTATATAATGAATGGAGTGCAGTGCGTGTATATGAGTGCAGTGCGTGTATATGAGTGCAGTGTGTGTATAATGAATGCAGTGCAGTGTGTGTATGAGGGCAGTGTGTATGCAGTGTGTGTGTGAGTGCAGTGTGTATATAATGAATGCAGTGTGTATGTATGAATGCAGTGCAGTGTGTGTATATGAGTGCAGTGTGTGTGTATGAGTGCAGTGTGTGTGTATGAGTGCAGTGTGTATATAATGAGTGCAGTGTGTGTATATGAGTGCAGTGTGTATATAATGAATGCAGTGCAGTGTGTATGCAGTGTGTATGCAGTGTGTGTATGAATGCAGTGTGTGTATATGAGTGCAGTGTGTGAGTGCAGTGTGTATATAATGAATTGAGTGCAGTGTGTGTATGAGTGCAGTGTGAATGCAGTGTGTGTATGTGTGTATGTATGCAGTGTGTATGAATGCAGTGCAGTGTGTGTGAGTGCAGTGTGTGTGTGTGTGTGTGTGAGTGCAGAGCATTGGTGGGGGTGGGCATTTTATTAATTATTATTGTAATATATATATTTTTTTTTTAATGTTATTATTTTTTTTTTTTTTTTTTATTATTATTTTTTTTTTCGTCCCCCCTCCCTGCTTGTTAGCTGGCCAGGGAGGGGGGCTCTCACTCCCTGGTGGTCCAGTGGATGGGCTGTAGGAGGGGGGCTGTCAGGAAGCTGTAACTTACCTTCACCGCAGCTCCTGTCAGCTCCCTTCTCTCTCCTCCGTCCGTACAGCTCCCAGGTCAGCTTCCTCTGCAACTCTCGCGGCCGCGCGGAGCGTTGTCACGGTAACCCGTGGCAACGCTCTGACCCCGCGGCACTCGCGAGATTTGCAGAGGGAGCTGACCTGGGAGCTGTACGGACGGAGGAGAGAGAAGGGAGCTGACAGGAGCTGCGGTGAAGGTAAGTTACAGCTTCCTGACAGCCCCCGGTCCTTGTCTGTATTATGGCAATGAAAATTGCCATAATACAGACAACTGACTCGAGTATAAGACGAGTGAGTGTTTTTCAGCACAAAAAATGTGCTGAAAAACTCGTCTTATACTCGAGTATATACGGTATCTAAAAGACAAAACTATTGCTTCCAAGACAATCCTTATTTTATATTGTATTCTCAATTATTTATATATGTTAAATAGAGGATCTCTTACACTAACTATATAAAATTATGGCTAAGATATCTGTATGGTTAGCCCTACTAAGTTCTATGCTTTAAGACATTATAGTGGTAAATAAGGGAACCGCCAGCGGTTACAGTTGGAAGTGTGTTTGTTTTGTTTCTGTTGGAGACGACGCTTCATTGTTAAGTATGGGTAAGACGGATTCAAAGATTATTGATCCCTTAGAATGTATGTTAAAAAACTTTAAGAAGAGATATAATGTATATAATTTTGGAGTAAAGATGTCTCCAACACGCCTGATTACTTTATGTAGTAGGGAATGGCCTAATTTGGTGGCTGCATGGCCACCACGTGGTAGTTTGGATCCTAATCTGGTGCAGCGCGTACACGTGGCTGTATCGGGTAGGCCTGAACTTTACGGCCAGTTTCCGTATATTGATTGTTGGAAGCAGGCCGTAAATGACTTGCCAAAATGGATCAGGGTATGCCACGAGGAGCAATGTCGCCTCATGGTGGCCAGAACTCGGTTGTCCACTAAGGCCGTGATTACGCCCATTCTGGACACGCCCCCTGGAGCAGAGATCCCTATGCCGCCCCCTTACTCCTCCTCTACAGGAAGAGGAAGAGGAGGTGCCGTTGGTAACACTACTCCCCTTGCCCCGTTGTCTCCACCTACCCCCTCCTCTAGCTCAGAGTCTAGCTCACTTGTTTTAAACCCTCCCCTTCCGGTACCTACCCCTGTTAACCCCACCTATCCAGATTTGGCGTCATTTCTAGTTCCTGGTCGGGCTCCTCCCAGCCCGGCCCGGAATATTCTACTTACTGATCTTCCCTTCAGTAAAGAAAAAGCGTCCCCTTCCCCTCGTCTTACTACCCCTCGACCGGAACCCCTAACTGACATTCCTCAACGAAGCCCCATACTAACCCGACAACTGACCGGTACCCTCCAACCTCGACATTATCAAATGCCTCTCCGACTGACACCGGGCCCGACACATATTAACGGTGAGGGCCAGTTACAACACGCTAATCCCGTATTTGTTTATGTTCCCTTCACTACAACCGATTTATTTAACTGGAAGACCCATAACTCCTCCTACACCGATAAACCTCAAGCCATGACAGATTTGATTACCTCCATAATCCAGACACATAATCTCACTGTGCTGATTGCCAGCAATTGCTTATGACATTGTTTAATAACGAGGAAAGAACACGGATAAATCAGACGGCAATTAAAGCGCTGGAAGAAGTGGCCCGTACTCAAAATCAGGCCAACCCGGCAGCATGGGCCGCAGCTCATTATCCAAATGCAGATCCGAATTGGAATGTCTATGGCGCAGACATGGCCCATTTAAAAGCTTACAGGGACGCCATTATTCCTGGCATGAAAGCCGGAGGGAAAAAGGTGATCAATATGTCTAAGACGGCTGAGGTATAGCAGAAATGTGATGAGTCGCCCAGTGCCTTTTATGATTGATTATTGGAGGCATACCGGTTGTATACCCCCTTTAATCCAGAGGCTCCTGAGAATTCCCGGATGGTTAACTCTGCCTTTGTCAGCCAGGCCTACGGAGATATAAAGAGAAAGTTACAGAAGTTAGAAGGGTTTATAGGGATGTCTATAACTCAACTAATGGAGATAGCGAATAAGGTATATATGAATAGGGTGTGGCGAAGCCAACCTCGCCACTGTGAACTGGAGGAGCCTGGTTGCTCGCCTGCTGCCTTTAGATTATGGACCGGCAGCTAAAGGGTTAATTTTGCTGTACAGAAGGATTTATTTCTCCCTTTCTGTACAGCAGTTCGGTAGATTCCATCTACCGAACAAACAGCCGTTTACCAACCTCCCCAGAGCCGTGGGAAGCCGGCCGGCGTTGTTAATTGGCCACCCAGAAGCTCGAGTGTGCTGCCAATTTACCTCCCTGAAGCTGCGGTTAACCGCAGCTTAATTGCTTGTTACTGGGTGGCCGCATATACACTTAGCGGCCGCTCGGTGGCGGTGTTCTGGAGCTCTCAGGGCAGCCAGCGCTTTTCTGCCCGGCTTTGATGCACCAAAATCTGACACTTTTACGTGCAGGCACCGCTGAACCTCCAGCCCCTGGTTCTAATTCTTATGGATTTGGTGAATGCAGGGAAATTCGGTATTTTATGTTTTATGTGAATGTTTTAACCCAGATAGCTATGCCATGGAGCCTGTTCGTATAATTAAAGACTTTAGCTCCATGGCACCTAAACTGTATTCGGGTGGTCTGGGTGCCATTCACCTAATAATGTGCACCCAGACCTGAGCTATCTGGGGATATGTTACATGTCTGTGTTTTATGTATAAAATGTGTCTTTATGTATTTTAAAGTGATATACTGTTTCTGTGTCACCACGTGTATAATGGAGTCTTGCCTTTGTCCTGGGAGATAATTGAATTACTTCATTAATTATCTCCAGGACAAAGAGGAGGAAACCAGGATGCATTGTGGGAAAGTATTGTGGCTGTATGTACTAAAGTGATACATGTCTGTCTGTGGTTTCAGTCTCCCATATGGTCCCTTAGGGGAGTGTCCACCAGTTGGGAGACCTGCATAAATACTGGGCAGGTAGCCCTCAGTAAAACAGATTCTGCTTGACCCTCAAACCGATGTGTCGTCTCGTTTTTGGGGGAATTGGATTGTATGCTGACTGCCAGGAGTGTAAGCGGATTGTATGCTTTTCCTGTTCGGCTGATTCCAGGGTTCGTGTGTTTCCAGTTCGGGAGTTCCAGAATTCGTACAGTTTGGAATTCGGGAGATTGGTGATTGCTGTAGCTGCTGGTCTAGGAAAAAGGGGATTATCGCCTAAACGATTTTTATCCCCTTTTTAGCAAAACGGTCCATTACATAGGGAGACAGAGACGAAAAAGGAAGAAGAGCGAAAGATGAGAAGGAAAGCAGACATGCTAGCAGTAGCTATCGCAGGCGTAGATAGAAGGGAAAAGGAAGTGTATAGGGGAATTGAGAAAAGCGAGAATAAGTGGAATAGGGAGCCTTTAAGTAGGAACCAATGCGCGTATTGTAGGGAAGAAGGGCATTGGAGAAGTGAGTGTCCACAGAGGGAACAACATGAGAGAGATAGAACAAGGGCAGGATATAGCAATAATTATAGAGGCAGAGCGAGAGGAAGAGGAGGCCCTGGAGGAAATGGTGGGAATAATAGAGGAAGCGTTAATGGGGATAGGTATTACCCAGGAGCGCAGAGACCCCGAGAAAGAGAAGATAGGGACTTTGTGGGTTTGGCTGACACTGTCATGGAAGACTATTGATACCGACCGGGCTCCATCCCCCTTGGCCGAATGGAGCCTATGGTCGATGTAGCAATATGGGGAAAAAGGAGTTCTTTCATGATCGACACTGGTGCTGAACATTCTGTGGTGACTGACCTAGTCGCTCCTACTTCAGGAAGAACTATCACCGTAATAGGAGCAACTGGAAGAAGTGCTGCTAAACCGGTTCTTAAAAGTCGACTCTGTACGCTGGGAGGCCACGTAGTAAAATATCAGTTCCTTTACATGCCTGAATGTCCAGTCCAACTGCTAGGACGTGATTTGTTATCGAAGTTACAAGCACAGATAACATTTCTGCCTAACGGAACAACATCCTTGAAGTTCAATGGACCCTCAGGTATAATGACAATATCAGTACCAAAGGAAGAAGAGTGGTGACTTTATACAGTGTTGACCAGCCAAAACCCTAAGAGTGATGAATCCTTGTTTAATGTACCAGGAGTGTGGGCAGAGAGTAACCCACCAGGACTTGCTCGCAATATCCCACCTATTCGGATTGAACTAAAGCTTGGGGTTTATCCAGTGAGCCTGAGACAATATCATATTCCACAAAAGGCAAAGAAGAACATACAGTCTTATTTGGATAAGTTCATAAGGTATGGTATCCTAAAATTATGTACTTCCCCCTGGAACACCCCATTGTTGCCTGTTCAAAAGCCCGGGACAGATGAGTATCGCCCAGTGCAGGACTTGAGAGCAGTCAATGATGCGGTAGTAAGTATACATCCAGTTGTGCCCAATCCATATAACCTGCTTGCTTTAATTCCAGGCGGGGCTACTTATTTCACAGTTTTGGACCTCAAAGATGCCTTCTTTTGCCTACGAATTGCTACAGAAAGCCAGTGTATCTTTGCATTCCAATGGGAAAATGCTGTAACAGGCTCGAAACGTGAGATGACTTGGACAAGGTTGCCCCAAGGGTTGAAAAATTCACCTACCCTATTTGGACCAGCATTAAGTCAGGACTTACTAGATTTCAAGTCCATCCCAGGAGAATGTGTACTACTACAATACGTAGATGATTTGTTGATAGCGGCAGTTACAAGAGAAATATGTCAGCAAGCAACATATGATTTACTGCACATTCTTTGGAAGGCAGGATACAAGGTGTCCAGGAAGAAAGCCCAGTTGTGTCAGCCAACTGTCAAGTATCTGGGATTCCATATCTCTGAAGGTCAAAGGATAATGGGGCCAGAGAGAAAAGAAGCTGTATGCCAAATACCAACACCCAAGAATAGAAGACAAGTGCGGGAGTTCTTGGGGGCAGCAGGCTTCTGCAGGAAATGGATTCCCAGTTATGCAATATTGGCGAAACCCCTTTATGCAGCTATAAAGGGCACAGAACACGATCCCTTCCTGTGGACTATTGAACAGAAGAAGGCATTTGAGGATGTTAAGAAGGCATTGATGAGCGCCCCAGCATTAGGTCTACCTGATCATACACGTCCATTCTACTTATATGTACACGAGCAAAGAAGGATGGCTGTGGGAATACTGACACAGTACTTGGGATCATGGCAACGACCTGTTGCATATATGTCCAAACAATTGGATGCAGTGGCCAGCGGTCTTCCACCTTGTTTAAGAGCCGTAGCTGCCGCCGCCCTGCTGGTAGCCGAAGCTGATAAGCTCACTCTGGGTCAGGAACTCTACGTGCGAGTCCCGCACGCAGTACAGACGTTGCTAGACTATAAGGGCAATCATTGGTTCAGCAATAGTCGCATGACTAAGTATCAAGCTATGTTATGTGAGAACCCGAGAGTGCATCTTGAGACTGTCAATACCTTGAATCCAGCTACCCTTTTGCCACAACCTGAAAGAAGGGATTCGCTACGCAGGATATGCAGTGACAACCATAGATAAGGTGATAGAAGCTCGGCCATTGTCAAAAGGAACTTCGGCACAGAAGGCAGAACTAATCGCACTCACACGAGCGTTACAATTGGCTGAAGGATTGAGGGTGAACATCTATACAGACTCAAAGTATGCGTTTTTAACCACTCATGCCCATGGAGCCTTGTATAAAGAAAGAGGATTACTGAACTCAGAGGGTAAAGAAATCAAGTACGCAGCTGAGATATTACAACTATTGGAGGCCGTATGGGAACCAAAGGAAGTTGGTATCATACATTGTCGAGCGCATCTGAAAGGTGATGGTGATGTGGTGAAAGGAAATCGGATGGCAGATAATGCAGCCAAGCGTGCCGCTGAATCGGGACAACAGGAATATGTGGAGTGTATAGCTGCTCTCATACCGACCCCTCTTTCTCAATGAACTCCAGTTTATACAGCTCAAGAAGAAGAATGGTTAAAGACTGAAGCTGGAAAATACTTGGAGAATAATTGGTATCAGTTAGAAGATGGAAGGATAGTTATTCCAGCATCGCTAGCTGTAGAAATTGTCCAGAATTATCACAATGGGACACATTCCGGGAGAGATAGTATGGAAGAATCTCTTAGGAAGCATTTCTACATACCAAGATTGTCCAACTTGACTCAAGCCATTGTACGAAGATGTGTGTTATGTGCCAAAAACAACGCAAGACAAGGTCCAGTGAAACCACCGGGAGTCCAGGATATGGGAGGACTCCCTATGTCCGATCTCCAAATAGACTATACGGTAATGCCTAAATCCGGCGGACATCGTTACCTACTAGTAGTTGTGTGTACCTACTCAGGTTGGGTAGAAGCATGTCCCACTCGTACAGAGAAAGCAGGAGAAGTTGTGCGATTTCTGTTGCGGGAAATAATACCCCGATATGGACTACCATGTTCTATAGGATCGGATATTGGTCCAGCCTTTGTTCACCAGTGCCTACAACGACTGACTCATATGCTCGGTATTAAGTGGAAACTTCATACGGCATATAGGCCTTTTGAAATTATGTATGGGCGTCCACCTTCTGTACTTGGTAACTTAAGGGGGGATTTGAGTCAGTTGGGAGAAGGAATTACCCGGCAGCAGGTTGTAGAGTTGGGTAAAACTATGGAGGAGGTACAGAAATGGGTACAAGATAGGTTACCTGTGAATATTTATCCACCTGTCCATTCATATCACCCAGGAGATCAAGTTTGGATAAAGGAGTGGAATAGTGTACCGTTGGTAATACCGGAGAAACTGACGGAAGCCAAGCACAGAGAGATGGACACAGGTTTCTTCAGGAAGGAAGAGATTCTTTATTCGGTTCACCGATCGGGACTCAGAGGGACTAATGTCCCCAAAATACAACAAGTTCTGAGCCCCGGACAATAGTGTAGGCTCCTTATATAAGCATGTAACTCCACCCATAATTAGCTCCACACACACATTCTCTTACCCAATCAATCGAATAAGAACTAACTTCCTGTTTGACCACATGGCTTGCCCAGCACAATGGAGGAGGGGAATACTACATCCGGTATTCTCGCACATGCTCCGTACACTACTGATTGTATCTTTGCCACGTGCAACCAACCGACCGATACACCAGTATATGCACGTACACATGCCACGTGGTAATCTTGGCCTACTAAATTTATTTTTACCGAGATTCCACCACATTCCCCCCTTTGATGCCTCTGATATTTTCACAATTACGGAGGCATCACTTAACCTTAGTTTGCATATACCTCAGGTTGCCATGAACCAGACCAGACTTTGCGACTAATGACATGAATCCCTCAACATTCCTCTTCCTGCACTAGTTCTCCCTTATTTAGAGCCTCAAATCTATATATGGGCATTATCTGTGCAGCAGCCTTTCTCTCTGCTATATTTTCTATAACGCCCTGCACAGACCTAACTACCAAAGGAACAAGACATGGTAGGAGAAGACACAGCATTAAGATTAGCATGACTCCTCCTACCAATGCCTTAAGTCCTCCAAACTGCTCATACCAATTACCAAACCAACTACTTGGATTATACCCTTTCCATACCTGAGTAGGCACATGCGCTAGTTTAACCATATGGCTAGTAAGCTCAGCTATTGCTTGCCCTTCATCATCTATTTGAAGACAGCAATTGCTTAGGTTAAACTTCCCACATACACCTCCCTCTACTGCCAATAGATAATCCAAAGCTAATCTATTTTGGTAAACGGCTGTCCTCATCCTAGTATTATGCTTCGCTAGGAGATTGAGCGCTTGTGATGTCTCATTGGTAATTATCTCAACCACTGCCTGTAACCTTATAATGCGGTTGAGCATATATATTGGGGTTCTATATCCGAAAGTACCATCCTCTGCCCAAGTGGCTGGCCCATAATAATCTATAATACGCTGGGGAGGCCATTCATTATCTTCCCAGGTACCTATCTCTAAGGGTCCCCTTTTCTTCCTATGATTCACATCATACACTTTAACTCCCAAAGTCTCTCCTGTTTCAATAGGCAACAAGAAGAAGGATGGTTTGAGCATACCTAACACACATGCCCCTTCCCAGTCCTGTGGTAACTCCGAATAGGCCTTCTTACCACAGATCCAGTACAAATTTGCTGGGGCTTTCCAACTAGATGTGATAGATAGATCAAACCACACGTCCTTTAAATTGGCATAACTTGCAAACGGGTTAGGTGGTTCTGAGACATTTGTAGCCGACCACCAGGTTGTATCCTTTGTACTATCATCATAAGCTTTTTGCCCTAGACAAGTTAGTTCTCCTACAGATGTGTTAAACATTATTCATTTTCTTGCTATGCAAACATAACCTATGATGGAGGTCTTTAATCGCCACTCAGATTTACCTCTAACACTCATTTGATAATCGGCTTGTGAAGATATTATTTGTTCAACTGTCTCAGAACCAGACATTACCTCCTTTGCTTCCCAGGGCCATTGGTCTCCCATGTTAGTACCTCCACACACATAGCAGTTGGTCACATTAAGACTACCAGCAATACTTTCAGCTAAATCTATAAACAGGTTTTTAGCATTATGGGGGATCTTATTGTCTACACTCATCTCTTCATAAAAAGAATGGAAAACCTGATGAGTTTGGGATGCTACGGTATCGGTCTCTATCCCTATAAATAATATTGTCCCAGTATCTAAACCCGTCCCATATATCTGGAACCCAAATAAGTTTCCAAACCTATCTATGAATTGTTCAGGATTATTGATAAGTATATGGACTGGGTTACACTCCATAGACTTACAATACGGTTTGGTAGGCAACTTAGTAACAATCATATCCTTATCTACTGTCTGTCCCCAAGTTGCCCACCCCACACAAGACCAATATGGGCAATAATTATAATCCCTATCTGGGCATTTTGGACTTACGTACTTGTTTTTACTACTGGGACAAATATACTTATCGTTAGACCCATACGTTCTCTCCCATTTAAGATCCCCGCATACATTCCACGGTTTTCTACCACTTGATATCGCTTTACATGCATCAAATAGCAGAACACCCGAAGAATGTACAGTTTCTAATACTGTTTTATTTATTAGGGTCCCCTGTGGATCTCCATTCCGGAGGGTCAACCAAATTGTACGGGGTTTATACTCTGGATTGAAGCACTTAGGTTCTCCTACTCCTAAATGGCATACACTATATTCTATACCTAAGTATCTACACCTAGACACATATCCTTTACATTCATATTGTGAATGCCAAATTAGGGTCTGGGAAATATGATTACCTGTTATAGTAGTCTTAATGCAAACCTCACAGCTAGGTGTGTCGGTACCTCTACCTTCCTGAATATTAAAAGACACAAAAATACACATTATCAAAAACACTTCTTTCGATGTCTTCATCCTCAGTCTTCGTCCGTGCGATGGCACCTCAGCTTCCAGGATGTAAGGGCTGCAAGGAATGGAGTTCTGCAGGTCCTCTCTTCCCTTCACAGAGGTCCCTTCAAGACACCCGGGCTATGTCACGTGGGTAAGTGGTCAGGCTTTATTATGGCCGTCAAAACACTCACTTACTGATCTCTTTAAACACACTTGTAATCCCAATATCTCCTCGTCACTCCGACTGAGTCGTGCGTTTTAACCGGATCTTGCAGGGATTCTCTGGATCTGGTGTAGCTTGCCAAGAATCTACTGCTGCTGGTTTAACCCTGGAGTGATGAATCCACGGAGTCACTTCAGCCACCTTTACTGCTGTAGGGGTAGACAAAAGAACAACATAAGGACCCCTCCACTTAGGCCCTAACGGTATACTGTTCCACTCTTTGATCCACACTTGATCTCCTGGATGATAGCTATGAACAGAGGGATAAATATTCACAGGTAATCTATCTTGTACCCATTTCTGTACCTCCTCCATAGTTTTACCCAACTCTACAACCTGCTGCCGGGTAATTCCTTCTCCCAACTGACTCAAATCCCCCCTTAAGTTACCAAGTACGGGAGGTGGACGCCCATACATGATTTCAAAAGGTGAGAGACCCATCCTTCTGGTAGGTGTACTACGAATACGCAACAGAGCTATGGGCAAAAGAACATTCCACTTAAGCTGAGTCTCTTGACACATCTTTGCCAACTGGTTCTTAATTGTTCTATTCATTCTTTCTACTTTACCAGAGCTCTGAGGTCTATATGCTGTATGAAGCTTCCACTTAATACCAAGCATATGAGTCAGTTGTTGTAGGCACTGGTGAACAAAGGCTGGACCATTATCCGATCCTATAGAGCATGGTAGTCCATATCGGGGTATTATTTCTCGCAACAGGAATCGTACAACTTCTCCTGCTTTCTCTGTACGAGTAGGACATGCTTCTACCCAGCCTGAATAGGTACACACAACTACTAGTAGGTAGCGATGTCCACCGGATTTAGGCATTACTGTATAGTCTATATAAAGATCGGACATAGGGAGTCCCCCCATATACTGGACTCCCGGTGGTTTCACTGGTCCTTGCCTTGCATTATTCTTAGCACATATTACACATCTTCGTACAATAGCTTGAGTCAAGTTGGACAATCTTGGTATGTAGAAATGTTTTCTGAGAGATTCTTCCATACTATCTGTTCCAGAGTGTGTCCCGTTGTGATAGTTCTGGACAATTTCTACAGCTAGTGATGCTGGAATAACTATTCTTCCATCTTCTAACTGATACCATTTGTTCTCCAGGTACTTCCCAGCTTCTGTCTTTAACCACTCTTCTTCTTGAGCTGTATAAACTGGAGTCCATTGAGACAGTGGAGTCGGTATAAGAGCAGCTATATGTTCCACATATTCCTGTCTTCCTGATTCAGCGGCACGCTTAGCTGCATTATCTGCCATCCGATTTCCTTTGGTTACATCACCATCTCCTTTCAGATGCGCCCGACAATGTATAATACCAACTTATTTCGGTTCCCACACGGCTTCCAGTAGTTGTAATATCTCAGCTGCGTACTTGATTTCTTTACCCTCTGAATTCAATAGTCCTCTTTCTTTATACAAAGCTCCGTGGGCATGAGTGGTTAAAAACGCATACTTGGAGTCCGTGTAGATGTTCACTCTTAAACCTTCAGCCAATTGTAACGCTCGTGCAATTAGTTCTGCCTTCTGTGCCGATGTTCCTTTTGACAGTGGCCGAGCTTCTATCACCTTGTCTATAGTTGTTACTGCATATCCTGCATAGCGAATCCCTTCTTTCACATAACTACTGCCGTCCGTATAGTACTGGACATCAGGGTTCTGGATGGGAAAGTCACGAAGGTCTGGTCTACTTGAGAACACTTCATCCATCACCTCCAGGCAATTGTGTTGACTTTCAGTAGGTTGTGGCAAAAGGGTAGCTGGATTTAAGGTGTTAACAGTCTCTAAGTGCACTCTTGGGTTTTCACACAACATAGCTTGATACTTAGTCATGCGGCTGTTACTAAACCAATGATTGCCTTTATAGTCTAGCAACGTCTGTACTGCGTGCGGGACTCGCACATAGAGTTCTTGACCCAGAGTGAGTTTATCAGCTTCAGCTACCAGCAGGGCGGCGGCAGCTACGGCTCTTAGACAAGGTGGAAGACCACTGGCCACTGCATCCAGTTGTTTTGACATATAAGCAACAGGTCTTTGCCATGATCCCAAGTACTGTGTCAATACTCCCACAGCCATTCTTCTTTGCTCGTGTACATATAAGTAGAATGGACGTGTATGATCAGGTAGACCTAATGCTGGGGCACTCATCAAAGCCTTCTTCACATCTTCAAATGCCTTTTGCTGTTCAGGGGTCCACAGGAAGGGATCGTGTTCTGTACCTTTTATAGCTGCATAAAGAGGTTTCGCCAATATCGCATAACTGGGAATCCATATCCTACAGAAGCCTGCTGCCCCCAAGAATTCCCGCACTTGTCTTCTATTCTTGGGTATTGGTATTTGGCATACAGCTTCTTTTCTCTCTGGCCCCATTATCCTTTGACCTTCAGAGATATGGAATCCCAGATACTTGACAGTTGGCTGACACAACTGAGCTTTCTTCCTGGACACCTTGTATCCTGCCTTCCAGAGAATGTGTAGTAGATCATGTGTTGCTTGCTGACATATTTCTCTTGTAACTGCTGCTATCAACAAATCATCTACATATTGCAATAGTACACACTCTCCTGGGATGGACTTGAAATCCAGTAAGTCTTGACTTAAAGCTGATCCAAATAGGGTAGGTGAATTTTTAAACCCTTTGGGCAGTCTTGTCCAAGTCATCTGGCGTTCCGAGCCCGTTACAGCATTTTCCCATTGGAATGCGAAGATACACTGGCTTTCCGCAGCAATTCGAAGGCAAAAGAAGGCATCTTTGAGATCTAAGACAGTGAAATAGGTAGCCCCGCCCGGAATTAAAGCAAGCAGGTTATATGGATTGGGCACAACTGGATGTATACTTACGACTGCATCATTGACTGCTCTCAAGTCCTGCACAGGGCGATACTCATCTGTACCGGGCTTTTGAACAGGCAGCAATGGGGTGTTCCAGGGGGAAGTACAGAATTTTAGGATACCATACCTTATGAACTTATCCAAATATGATTGTATGTTCTTCTTGGCCTTTTGTGGGATATGATATTGCCTTAAGCTCACTGGATAGACCCCAAGTTTCAGTTCGATTCGAATTGGTGGGATATTGCGAGCAAGTCCTGGTGGGTTGTTCTCTTCCCACACTCCTGGTATATTGAACAAGGATTCATCACTCTTAGGGTTTTGGCTAGTCAACGCTGTATAAAGTCGCCACTCTTCTTCCTTTGGTACAGATATTGTCATTATACCTGAAGGTCCGTTGAACTTTAAAGATGTTGTTCCATTAGGTAGAAACGTTATCGGTGCTTGTAATTTAGACAACAAATCACGTCCTAGCAGTTGGACTGGACATTCAGGCATATAAAGGAATTGATGTTTTACTACGTGGCCTCCCAATGTACAAAGCCGACTTTTAAGAACCGGTTTAGCAGCACTCCTTCCAGTTGCTCCTATTACGGTGATAGTTCTTCCAGATGGAGGATCAACTAGGTCAGTCACCACCGAATGTTCAGCACCAGTATCGATCATGAAAGCACTCCTTTTTCCCCCTATTGATACATCGACCATAGGCTCCGCTCGGCCAAGGGGGATGGAGCCCGGTCGGTATCAATAGTCCTCCATGACTGTGTCAGCCAATCCTACAAAGTCCCTATCTTCTCTATCGCGGGGTCTCTGCGCTGCTGGATAATACCTGTCTTCTCTAACACTTCCTCTATTGCTACCAATATTCCCTCCAGGACCTCCTCTACCTCTCGCTCTGCCTCTATAATTACCATATCCTACCCTAGGTCTGTCTCTCTCATACTGTTCCCTTCGCGGACACTCACTTCTCCAATGCCCTTCTTCCCTACAGTATGCGCACTGATTCCTACTCAGGGGTTCCCTATTCCACTTACTATCGCCTTTATCCGTTCCCCTATACACTTCCTTTTCCCTTCTATCTACGCCTGCGATGCTACCGCTAGCATATCTGCCTTTCTACGCATCTTGCGCTCTTGCTCTTTCTTCGTCTCTGTTTCCCTGTTCATGTACACTTTATTCGCTACCTCCATCAGTTGGGTTATGGACATCCCTACGAACCCTTCTAACTTTTGTAGCTTGCGCTTTATATCTCCGTAGGCTTGGCTGACAAAGGCAGTTAACCATCCGGGAATTCTCAGGGGCCTCCGGATTAAAGGGGGTTTACAAGCGGTATGCCTCCAATAATCGGTCATAAAAGACACTGGGCGATTCATCACATTTCTGTAATACCTCAGCCGTCTTAGACATGTTAATCGCCTTCTTTCCTCCAGCTTTCATGCCAGCAATAATAGCGTCCCTGTAAGCTTTTAAATGGACCATGTCTGCGCCATTGACATTCCAATTTGGATCGGTGTTTGGATAATGGGCTGCGGCCCATGCTGCTGGGTTGGCCTGATTTTGTGTACGGGCCTCTTCTTCCAGCGCTTTAATTGCCGCTTGATTTATCCTAGTCCTTTCCTTATTATTAAACAATGTCATTAATAATTGCTGGCAATCAGCCCAAGTGGGATTATGTGTCTGGACTATTGAAGTTGTTGTAGAATTATTAACCCCTTATAACCTATATCCATTATTAGACCCCTTATAACCTATATAATCCTTACTGGGCCCCTTTTAATACTATATTCTCATGTATATATTCTTTGTTTGCTTAAAAGAATCCTTTATCAATTTGGCGCATCCAACGTGGGGGCTGGGCTATGCCCTGCTAGGACAGCCGTCCGAGGAGACGTGGGGTAGGTTGGTCCTGGGGGAAGGAAGGAGATTGATCAACTCTAAATACACGGTAGAGTGCACCTGTCCGGTATGTTCCGGCCCCTGTGATTTACCTGCCTCAGCGTCTGAGATCGGCTGCCAAGAGGACATCAAAGTCAGGTAATATCTTGCCCAGAGACCCCTATACCTTACCTGTTGACTATCTGTTGCCTGATTGTGTTTGGTTTGTTTTGTCTCTAGTATGTGCCCGGGTTGAGTGATTGCCTGTTTACTCCTTTTAGGAACCACGTGGCTGTGGTTGTAAGGAAAAAGGGGGGTGGATCTGTGGAAGTTTTCCTGGGGATCTTCTGTTTGCCTGTTTACTCCTTTTAGGAACCACGTGGCTGTGGTTGTAAGGAAAAAGGGGGGGGAATCTGTGGAGGGGTGTAGACTCACTGTCTCCTGGGGGTTTCCCATAAGTGTCGCTTTGATTGCTAGCCTCATTGGACATCACTTTACTCTGCTTGCTGTGTGCAGAGAAGCGGAACACTGCAGCTTCGAGCGCTGATGCTGGGCGTTCCAGTTTAACTTTTGTGGCAGGTGGATTCAGGCAGATATTGCTGTCTCCATCACCACGTGGATGGAAAGGGATTTTTGTTAACCCTGTTTAAACTTATTTGCATGCACTGTATTTTACTTGAAATGTTGTCTTAATTGTCTGTCACACAGATTCCTGTGTTTACTTTTATCTTACTCTCTGTACTATTTACACTTCCCCCTCCTGTTTCTCTTTCTCTGATGAGAGAAGTGATTGGTCACACACTTCTTGCCACGCTCCAATCCTTGGGTAGACGGAATCAGTGACTAGTCTACGTTTTGGGAAGACGTACGTTGGAATTTATTCTTGCGTAGCAGTCGAGCATTGTAGACGTTATCTTTCAATATATCTCTCTCTCTCCCTCTCTCCCTCTCTCTCTCTGTCTCTCTCTCTCCCTCCCTCTCTCTCCCTCCCTCTCTCTCTCCCTCCCTCTCTCTCTCTCTCTCCCTCTCCCTCTCTTTCTCTCTGTCTCTCTGTCTCTCTATCTCGCCCTCTCTCTCTCTCCCTCTGTCTCTGTCTGTCTCTCTCTATCTCTCTCCCTCTCTCTCTCTCTGTCTCTATCTCTCTCCCTCTCCCTCTGTCTCTCTCTCTCTCTGTCTCTCTCTCTCTCTCTCTCTCTCTCTGTCTCTATCTCTCTCCCTCTCCCTCTCCCTCTCTCTCTGTCTCTGTCTCTCTCTCTGTCTCTGTCTCTCTCTCTCTCTCTCTCTCTGTCTCTCTCTATATCTGGGACGCCTTATATAGAGGATATGGGACAGAAATTAGGAAAGCCCAGTAAGGGGTGGCTTGCGTGTGATTTGGTAGAGGATAGAGAAGGGGAAGAGATGGTTAAGAAGGTTGATAAGATTGCTAAAGTGTGTGGAATTACCGTACCTCCGTGCGGCAGGTTGCAGCCAGAGAGCTGGCGTAAGTTACTGACAGAGAAGAAGGGAAAGCTTTCAGATCATGATTTAGTCCGGACAGCTGAGGCGTGGGATGGATTGAGGAAGAGGTTGATCATAAAGGTGTAAAACTGTTTGTGTATTACAAAAACTTTGTTCCAGGGAAACTCTCCCAGCCAGCGCTTAGTTGTGGCGCACACGAGGTGACCCCGAGTGAAAAGCAACTGACCATAGCTCCCGCTCCTAGTCCCCTCTCTGCCACTGCCCCCGTTTACCCAGTCCTGAATGCTGATGGTTCCATATTTTCCCCACCATCAGTCCCACAACTCCCATCATCCTCATCCAACACGTCACCCCGTCCATCTCCCTCCAGCACCTTCCACCCCTCCAACATGACGTCCCTCCGCCCGTCCCCACCTACACGCCCCCGTGCCCGCCCATTCTCCACTTCTTCTCCCACTGACCCATCCCCTCTGCCTGTCCCTCCTCCTTTCGCCTCCCCTATTTCCCCTGCCCCACCTTCTCCTCCTCCTACCCCTCCAGCCCCGCCCACTCCACCCTCTTCCCCACCTACTCCACCCGACTCTCATCCCTCCTCTTCCACATCCTCATGCCCATACCCCCTGTATCCTTCCGCCCTTCCTAGTCCCTACTCGTCACCTCCGCCCTACGCCTACTCCACCCAACTGTCCTGGCCCCTCTCATATCCCTATCCGTCACTTCCGCCCTACACACCCACTTCCCCTGTGCCTCCCGTAGTCACGCAGTCAGCCCCTCTTGCTCCTGTCCTTGTCATGCCCACATCCAACATGGCCGCCACTTCCTCACTGAACCCAAACGTCACTTCCTTCCATGCCTCCAATATGGCGTCCCCCAGTAACACAGCACCTCTTATGCCAGTCCTTCCAAATGATCTACTTCCATCAAATCTTAGTACACCGGCAGCCCCAGCCGGAGGAGTGCCACTTCTGCCCCCAGCCTTGACACCTCAAGTAGTGCGTCCCCCAGGCATCCGGGTGACACAAGCAGATGAATCTAGCTCGGCCGACTCGTTTGGCTCTGGCCACTCGTTTAGCACTCATGGCTACCAGGTGCCACCGGACGCCAGGGAATCTTCACCCCAATCATCCCGGCGCTCTTTAAATGACCCTTTTGGCCGCAGGCTTCAGGGAGGTGAGGCCCCTGTAATGTATGTCACCTTTAAATCAACACAAGCCAGTACACTGATGAAGTCACTCCCTGACTCTGAAAAACAGCCCATGCCCTTCTACAGAGCAATAGTTCAGATCCAGCAAACTTACGCTTGGCGAGACTTACTGAGCCTTTGTGCCATTAAAGCTGGGGATGCCTACTGGCCTAGCATTGCCCGTCACCTCTGTACTAACTGGTTAGTAAGTGACACAGATTATATGTCCGGTATCGAGTTCTGTGACCAACTGAAGACCTGGGCTAAGGATAAGCTTGCTGATTTAGCAGCAGGCCTTAACGACATTATTCAGGAAAAAGGTGAAACTGTAGAAAGATTTCATGCTAGACTTTTCCAAGTGTTCACTGACCTAGGGTTTGAGCTCAGTAATAAGATACATGCTCAGATGCTTTCCGGTGCCTTTGTCCAAGGCATCAAGGACTCTATCCGTAAGGGTATTATTGCTGCCCGCCCAGAGTATAGAGTGGTTCCCCTTGATAAGCTGCTCCTAGTTGCCAGAGGCTTAGAAGCTGCACAGGTTCCGAGGAGACCCCATCCCACTCCCCTTATGGTATCACGTCCCCCCATCCCCAAAGGCACTAAGCCTGCAGATGGAATCTGCTTCAATTGTGGAGAAAAAGGCCATTTTAGGAGTGACTGTCCTGCACCCCTTAAACACCAAAGATCTAACAGGCCCAAATCTACCACTAAGGCCCCGGCACCTCCTTCACCTGATTCAGCCCAAGAAGACTAGGATATTGGCAAGCCTGTATCATTAACCCCTGTTATGGCAGTATCTGCAGGGGAACAAGGGGGGCCATTAGCCACTGTAACTTTACCCATTGAAGGCCACCCCACCACATTCCTTGTTGATACAGGTGCAGCCCGAAGTGTTCTGCGAGAACAAGACCTGCCTGATTCTTCCTTTTTGTCCAATATTGATGTCTCCTGTGTGGGAGTGGATGGTCTTCCAAGACAAAGCCCATTAACTACTCCTTTGCGGGTTGGCAGCTGCCCTAGTCTGCTTGCCCGTTTTGTGGTGTCATCCACATGTCCCATTAACCTGTTAGGTGCTGATGTACTTTCCTGCCTACAGGCATCAATCACTTTCACACCTGATGGCCAAGTGGAATTATCTTCAGCCCTCTCTGACTCAGATACCTCAGCCTTGTGTTCCTTACCTCTGATGCTTCACCTAGAGACACCACAGGGTTATGCAGAAGGCATGAGAGAAAATTTCCCTGCATCTCTAATGAACACTGTCCCTAAGACTTTGTGGTCCTCAGGCCCAGAAGACATAGGCCATCTGAAGGTCCCACCAGTAATGGTCAAACTTATCCCAGGGGCAAAGCTACCAAGAAAGTCTCAATACCCATTGAAACCTGCCCAAGCAGCAGCCATTACCAAGCAAGTCCAAGCACTGCTGGAGAAAGGGGCTCTTGTTAAATGTGAATCTCCATGTAATACTCCTTTATTTCCTGTGAAAAAGAAGACACCCAAGGGTGAACCGGAGAAATACCGAATGGTCCAGGACCTCAGAGCAGTAAATGAGGCAACAGTCCTGGACACCCCAATTGTGCCAAATCCGCACACACTCCTCTCTGGCGTTCCACCTTCTGCCAAATACTTCACAGTGATTGACCTAGCCAATGCATTCTTCAGTGTTCCGCTGGAACAAAGCTGTCAATACCTGTTTGCCTTCACACATGAAAAACAACAATATACATGGACTGTTATGCCCCAAGGGGCAGAGAATTCCCCAAGCCAGTTTGCAAAAGCAATAAGTATCATCCTTGACCCCTGGCAGTCTGACCATCCAGAGGTTGTCCTACTCCAATATGTAGATGACTTGCTCCTTTGTGGAGATGATGTTCCCATAACTGAAAAATGCTCTCTGGATCTCCTCTGTTATCTTGCAGATCAAGGATGCAAGGCGTCTCTCATCAAACTTCAATCCTGTCAGCCTACTGTGATCTTCCTAGGCCACTGCCTGTCACATGGCACCAGACACCTCACACGTGACCGTGTCAGAGCAGTGTTGGCCATTCCACCTCCAAAGAGCACAAAATCCCTACATGCTTTTCTAGGCCTTATCTCATACTGCAGAGCCTGGATCCCTGAGGCCTCTCTGCTCATGCAACCCTTGTATGACGCTCTCAAATCAGACCCCTTCTGCCTGTCACCAGAGGCACTTGACAACTTCTACACTCTTCAGCGAGCCCCTGCTCTTGGCCTACCAAATTATGACAAGCCTTTCAAATTGTTTGTGTCTGAAAGACAAGGCCATGCTACAGGCATCCTCACTCAACCACATGGTCCTGGCGGACGTCAGAGGCCTATTGGATTCTTCTCCTGTCAACTGGATATCGTAGCCAGAGGCACCCCTTCCTGCCTTCGTGCTGTCTTCGCAGCTCAAGAACTTATTGACTGTACTGGGGACCTAGTTCTTGGTCACCCTCTTACTGTTTTGGCACCTCATGACATTTCTGCGATAATCAACCAAGTCCAAATCAAACATGTCACAGCTGCCAGACACCTTCGACTCCAGTGTCGTCTTCTGCTACCTGACAACGTCACCCTCCAAAGATGCCAGGTTTTAAACCCGTCCACTCTTCTGCCACTCCCTGAGGGGGGTACCTATTATGGATTCATCATGGACGAAGGATATGTCCTACTTCTTACACACACCCTGGCAATACTGCTACCCAACTTGCCTCCCTGTGACGGGCCTGAATATGCTTTTTGCACCATGTGGTACAAGCCAACCATCAACCCTGAACCTCGCTATGAAGATGAACTTTTCCAGTTGGTTGAGATAACATTCACCCTACAGGACTTGTACTATGATACTGAAGGTAACAGCATGGCTTTAGTCCAACTGCCACATGAACTTGAACATCTGTACCATCATTGGGACACAGCCATTCCACGTCCCTGTAACCAAGTCAAAGACTAAGTCATGGGGTGATCTTGGGCCCATGGCAAAATTATGGGCCACCATGAATGATTCACAACTTCAAGAAATAGGCATTGCCAAGTATCCATCAACTGAACGTGAACATATAAGAGCATGGCCACGTTACTTTCTGGAAGAAGAATTTGAAGACCTGGTCATACAGCATGACTATGATCCAGAAACCCCCCATGACTGCTTTGAACAGATGAAAGTGGAAACCACACACCTACCAACCGTGCATGAGGATCCACTAACAGATCCTAGAAAGAAAAGGGGACCCCTAGAGATAGGTACCTGGGAAGATAATGAGTGGCCTCCCCAGCGTATTATAGATTATTATGGGCCAGCTACGTGGGCAGAGGATGGTACTTTTGGATACAGAACCCCAATATACATGCTCAACCGTATTATAAGGTTACAGGCAGTGGTTGAGATAATTACCAATGAGACATCGCAAGCGCTCAATCTCCTAGCAAAACATAATACTAGGATGAGGACAGCCGTCTACCAAAATAGATTAGCCTTGGATTACCTATTGGCAGTAGAGGGAGGTGTATGTGGGAAGTTTAATCTAAGCAATTGTTGTCTTCAAATAGATGATGAAGGGCAAGCAATAGCTGAGCTTACTAGCCATATGGTTAAATTAGCACATGTGCCTACACAAGTATGGAAAGGGTATAATCCGAGTAGTTGGTTTGGTAATTGGTATGAGCAGCTTGGAGGACTCAAGGCATTGGTAGGTGGAGTCATGCTAATCTTGATGCTGTGCCTTCTCCTGCCATGTCTGATTCCTTTGGTAGTTAGGTCTGTGCAGAGTATTATAGAGAATATAGCAGAGAGAAAGGCCGCTGCACAGATAATGGCTGTTTACAGGTATGAGGCTCTAAATCAAGGAGAACATGTACAGGAAGAGGAATGCTGAGGGATTCGTATCTTTAGAGAGTCACAAAGTCTAGTCTGGGTTATGGCAACTTGAGGTGTAAGCAAACTCTGATTAAGTGATGCATCTAGAATTATGAAATATCAGAAGCATCAAAGGGGGGAATGTGGTGGAATCTCAGTAAAAATAAATGTAGTAGGCTGAGATTGCCACGTGGTATGTGCACGTGCATATACTGATGTATCGGTCGGTTGGTTGCACGTGGCAATGATACAATCAGTAGTGTACGGAGCATGTGCAGGAATACAGGATATAGAGAATTCCCCTCCTCCATTGTGCTGGGCAAGCCATGTGGTCAAACAGGAAGTTAGTCTTTGTTCTGTTGATTGGGTAAGAGTATGTGTGGATGGAGCTGATTATGGGAGGAGTTATATGCCTATATAAGGGACCTACACTGTATGTTCGGGGCTCAGATTTTGCTGTTTTTTTGGTGACATTAGTCCCTCTGAGTCCCGGTCGGTGAATCCAATAAAGATCTCTTCCTTCCTGAAGAAACCTGTGTCCATCTCTCTGTGCTCGGCTTCCGTCAGTTTCTCCGGTATCAGTTCCAGCATTCTACTTGCTGGGGGCTATTGGCCTGCCTGGGGGCAGTCACAGCCATAAGAGCTGTTGGTTTCTTGTGTGTATTAGAATTAGCCTCTACCCCCATGGCTACTTTAACTGCTTTGCGGTGCGCAAGGGGGGTGTAAACCATCCATAAAACAAGTAACAAAATGTCTGATAGACAGGGGGTCTGCTTCAGAGTATCCTAATGACTCCCAGCCTATGTGAAATCAGGCAAAAAATCTTCCCACTGATTCCTCTTTACCTTGCACAGTATCAGTGAGTCCCACCAAGTGTTAGCCCATTAACATCTAGGGTAAATCCAGTAAGATTTCTGAGCAGGGCCGGCCCTAGGGATGTGTGAGCTGTGCGGCTGCACAGGGCGCCATGGAGTTAGGGGCACCATGTGGCTGACACAGCTCACACATGGCCGGCCAGGATTAAAAAAAAAAAAGTGCGGTGGGGCGGAGCTTCCTGTGCGACGCGGGCGGGGGTGCGGCTAAAAGTGCCGGATAACTGCAGCAAGGGAAGCAGGAAGGAGTCCCTGCTTCCCCAACAAACAGTCTCCAGGAGCTGCACTGCCTCCACAATGAACAGAGGCAACTATGTGTGTATGTCTGTGTGTGTGTATGACTGTCTGCCTGTGTCTGTGTGTGTATATGACATTCTGCCTGTGTGTGTATGACTGTCTGCCTGTGTCTGTGTGTGTGTGTGTGATTGTCTGCCTGTGTGTGTGTGTGTATGACTGTCTGCCTGTGTGTGCGTGTGTGTGTGACTGTCTGCCTGTGTGTGTGTATGACTGCATGTGTGTGTGTGACTGCATGTGTGTCTGTGTGTATAACTGTCTGCCTGTGTGTGTGTATGACTGTCTGCCTGTGTGTGTGTATAACTGTCTGCCTGTGTGTGTGTATGACTGTCTGCATGTGTGTGTATGCATGTCTGCCTGTGTGTGTGTCTGTGTGTATGACTGTCTGCCTATGTGTGTGTGTGTGTGTGACTGTGTGTGTGTCTGTGTATATGACTGTCTGCCTGTGTGTGTGTATATATGACTGTCTGCCTGTGTGTGTGACTGTCTTCCTGTGTGTGTGTGTGTGTGTGACTGTGACTGTGTGTGTGTGTGTGTGTGACTGTCTGCCTGTGTGTGTTTGTGTGGCTGTCTGTGTGTGTGTGTGTGTGACTGCATGCCTCTGTGTGTGTGGATGTCTTCCTGTGTTTGTATGGCCATCTGCCTTTGTGTGTGTGTATGGCTTTCTGCCTGCGTATATGTGTGTGGATGTCTGTGTGTGTGTGTGTGTGGCTGTCTGCCTGCGTGTATGTGTGTGGCTGTCTGTGTGTGTGTGTGTGTGGCTGTATAGCTGTCTGCTTGTGAGTGTGTGTGTCTGTGTGTGTGTGTATGACTTTCTATCTGTGTGTGTGTGTGTCTGTGTGTGTGTGTATGACTGTCTGCCTGTGTCTGTGTGTATGACTTTCTGCCTGTGTGTGTATGACTGCCTGCCTGTGTATGTGTGTGTGTGTGTACGACTGTCTGCCTGTGTGTGTGTGACTGTCTGCCTTTGTGTGTGTGTGTGCCTGTGTGTATGACTGTCTGCCTGTGTGTGTGTGTGACTGTCTGCCTGTGTGTGTGACTGCCTGTATGTCTGTGTGCATAACTGTCTGCCTGTGTGTGTGTGTGTGTATGACTGTCTGCCTGTGTGTGCATGACTGTCTGCCTGTGTGTGTGACTGTATGTATGACTGCCTGTGTGGGTGACTGTGTGTGTGTCTGTGTGTATGGCTGCCTGCCTGTGTGTGTGTGTGTATGACTGTCTGCCTGTGTGTGTGACTGCGTGTGTGTGTGTGTGTGTGTGTGACTGGCTGCCTGTGTGTGTGTGTGTGCATGACTGTCTGCCTATGTGTGTGTGACTGTCTGCCTGTGTGTTTAAGTGACTGTCTGGGTGTGTTTGTGTTGCTGTCTGCCTGTGTGTGTGTGTGTGACTGCATGCCTCTGTTTGTGTGGATGTCTTCCTGTGTGTGTATGGCCATCTGCCTCTGTGTGTGTGTTTGTGTGTGTGGCTGACTTTGTGTGTGTGTGTCTGTCTGTGTGTGTATGTGTGTGGCTGACTGTGTGTGTGTCTGTCTGCCTGTGTGTGTGTGACTGTGTGTGTGTCTGACTGTCTGCATGTAAGTATGTGTGTGTAAGACTGTATGTGTGGCTGTGTGTGTGTGTGTAAAACTGTATGTGTGGCTGTGTGTATGTGGCTGTCTGCCTGTAATTGTGTGTGAGTGTGTTTATCTACCTGTAACTGTGTATGTGTGTTACTGCCTGTACCTATGTTTCTTTCTGATCATGTGTATGTGACTATCTGCCTTTGACAGTGTATATGTATAACTGTGTGCATCTGACTGTAGGACTGTGTGCACATAACATAATATACACTTGCATTCACACACAGGCGTGTGTGATGGTTATTTACTCTGCAAAAATTTACACCTGCATTCACTGTGTGTGATGGTTATTTAATTTATCTGAATTTAATAACCATCACACACAGCCAATAAACCAAGCACAAATATCACATACAACCAATACACGCATATCACACACTGTTAATACACCCATTACAAATATCACACACAGCCAACACATAGCATCATATCTCACACAGTCATCACATCTATCACATACACAGACAACACAAACATTACATCATACATGGATGATGAAAGGGTGGCGCTGTAAATATTTTTCGCACAGGGTGCCTAAAGGCCTAAGGCCGGCCCTGTTTCTGAGTAACTGGATTAGTAGTAGAGACAGAGACCCAAGGGGTTTGTTTGAGAGACCTTATCCTGGTATGGGGGCGGCTTGCTGGGGGAGTCTGTGGATTAATTATTTCCCAGACTGCCAAAACATTGATAATAAGTTGTACCCTTTCTGTTGGTTTTCCTACATCCAGGTAACTAAGGTTAGTTCAACTGCAGTATCATTCCATTTCTGGGCTGTCTCAACTAAATTATTATCTTCTAAACATCCTTGGTAATTAGCCATAAATTATCTCCATATCTGGGTGTCCAAAGTGCCTCTAGAAGGCATGCCAGCTTTCTTTAAACGTTTGTTTATGTTCTTAAGTGCATCTTTGCCTTTATGATGTTTCACTATCGTTAAAGCAGTGAATTGCTCCCGTGTACTTTGGGAATTACCCATAGTACCTAGAGTTGAGCGAACCCGGACTATAAAGTTCGGGTTCGTACCGAACATCACGTTTTTTGGACCCCAGACCCGAACACGGACATTTCAGTGTATGTTCGGGTTGGAGTTTGGTGTTCGGCGATTTAATGGCGCATTTTGAAAGGCTGCAGGGCAGCCAATCAACAAGCGTTTGACTCGTGTGCCCTTAGAAGCGATCTCAGCCATGCCTACTAATGGCATGTCTGTGATTGTCCAGTGCAGCATGGGACCAAGCCTCTATATGTAAGCTGGAGTCACGTAGCGCTGCACGTCACATGAGCTCTTATTAGTGTAGGGAAAGGATGCTGCCACTTTCAGGGACAGATTAGGAAAGAATTCTGCAAACTAGTACATTAGTGGGGTGCACTTCATATCTGAGAGTCAAATAGAAGCGTCAAATACTGTGGTTACATCGGAGTTTTAAAAAGTCAATTAAATAGAAGCGTCAAATACTGTGGTTACATCAGAGTTTTAAAAAGTAAATTGTTTGGGTGCTAAAAAGTACATTAGTGGGGTGCACTTCATATCTGAGAGTCAAATAGAAGCGTCAAATACTGTGGTTACATCGGAGTTTTAAAAAGTCAATTAAATAGAAGTGTCAAATACTGTGGTTACATCAGAGTTTTAAAAAGTAAATTGTTTGGGTGCTAAAAAGTACATTAGTGGGGTGCACTTCATATCTGAGAGTCAAAACAGAAGCGTCAAATACTGCAGTTATAGCGCAGTTGTAAAAAGTCTAATTGTTTCGGGGCTAAACTGCTAAATAGTAAATTTGGGGTGTGCTCTTCATATCTGAGAGTCAAATAGAAGCGTCAAATACTGTGGTTACATCGGAGTTTTAAAAAGTCAATTAAATAGAAGCGTCAAATACTGTGGTTACATCAGAGTTTTAAAAAGTAAATTGTTTGGGTGCTAAAAAGTACATTAGTGGGGTGCACTTCATATCTGAGAGTCAAATAGAAGCGTCAAACACTGCGGTTACAACGCAGTTGTAAAAATTCTAATTGTTTTGGTGCTAAACTGCTAAATAGTAAATTTGGGGTATGCTCTTCATATCTGACAGTCAAATAGAAGCGTCAAATACTGCGGTTACAGCGCAATTGTAAACATTCTTATTTTCTCTATGCTTATCTGCTAAATAGTAAATTTGGGCCCTGCACTTCATATCTGCGAGTCAAATAGAAGCGTCAAATACTGTGTTTATAGCGCACTTTGACAAATTCCCATTTTTTGCACCTAAGAATTACATTTGGGGCGTGCGCTTCATATCTGAGAGTCAAATACAGGGCCGGATTAACATAGGGGCTAATGGAGCTGCAGCTCCTGGCCCAGGCCCATGGAATAGGCCAATTGAAAAAAAAAATGTAAACAAATTTTTTTTTTTTACATTTTTTTTTTTTTTTACACACACACTACTCTTAGGTTTGCCACCTGACTGGTATTTTACTGGCACAGACGGTATTTGAGACTGCCTGGCCGTGCCGGTATTGCAGTAATACTGGCAATACAAATGCAGGTATTTTTCTCAGAATAAGTGGAGATTACTCTGCAATACCAGCACCGGCCAGTAGGGGTCACTGTGTGTGGAGAGAGGCAGGGATAGGAAGTTACAGCATATCCCCATAGACATATAATACCTAGACGCCGCATTGACCTCGGGGGGCTATGAAATGCGGGCGCCATTTTGGGCCGGTCACCCGGTGTGTTATTATATGTCTATATATTATGACTTCTGTCCCGAATTTTTTTTAATTTATTTTGCCTTAGTGACAAATCTCACTTTAGTAAATAGTCATGTGATTGTTTGTTCTCCTATTCTCTTTATGCTATCTCCATGTGGACTTCAAAGTGCAAAAGACAGAGCTCACAATATTAAAGAGTTGTAAATATCTACATTTTATTTTGCACAGTTCCAAAATCCATATTAGTTAAAAATAGGTGAAAAGTAAATACATTACAAATTAGGCAAATATCCAGTCCCAGTTTAAAACATGTATATTAAGATGATAGATTGTGGGGTTAGTTCACTAAACTTATAATTTTAGCAAACCTAAATCCAAATGCAACGCATAGTTTCAATCTGGAAATTCAAATAATTTCAATATATTGAGTAAGCGTAGTCGATAATGTAAATAACCACAGAGGTCTTAAAGCAGCAAATGTCAGTTAATTTTATTTAATATCCCAGGATTAAACATCCTGCTACTGGATCTATACACCCTCCAGGTGGATTTTAAGACTAACCATGTTTACTTTGAGGACCTTGCTCTGCAGATCATAGACATATATATTCTATATATGTCTATGCTGCAGATCACACTGTGACCGATCCAAGATGGCGGCCCCGCGTCTCATCAGCGCCAATAGGAAGTAGCAGTCAATGCGGCGTCTAGTATTTTATGTCTATGCATATCCCTGCTTTTCTGTACTACTCACTGATCCGTGGGGACCAGCAACACAGCACAGAGTCCAGACAGCAGCTCTACAGCTCAGATAA
This sequence comes from Pelobates fuscus, assembly GCF_036172605.1. Classification (NCBI taxonomy): domain Eukaryota; kingdom Metazoa; phylum Chordata; class Amphibia; order Anura; family Pelobatidae; genus Pelobates; species Pelobates fuscus. Next base: position 244,402,234 of record NC_086320.1, read on the forward strand.
GTGAGGGATGGGGGGAAAGGCAGCAGGGACACATGGGGACACTGAGACACTAGGGGACACATGTGGACACTAAGATACTAGGGGACACTGAGACACTAGGGAACATATGGTGACACTGAGACACTAGGAGACACATGGGGACACAGACACTAGGACACATGGGGACACAGACACTGGGAGACCTGGGAACACTGAGACACTTGGGGACACTGAGACACATGGGGATGCTGAGACACATGGGGACGCTGTTTCTCCCAGTGTCCCCCATCCAGTGTCGCTAGTGTCTCAGTGTCCCCAAGTCTCCCAGTGTCTGTGTCCCATGTCTCTGTGTGCCTAGTGTCATGTCTATGCCCACAACTGTCCCCATGTCTCCCAGTGTCCCCAAGTGTCTGTCTCCCAGCCAGTGTCCCCTAGTCTCCCAGTGTCCCATAGTCTTCCAGTGCCCCATTGTCTCCCAGTGTCTGTGTTCCCATGTCTCTGTGTCCCTAGTGTCTTAGTGTCCCCAAATGTTTCAATGTCCCCATGTCTCCCAGTGTCTGTGTCCCTAGTGTCTGTGTCCCCATTTCTCCCAGTTTCCCTAAATGTCTGTGTCCCCATGTCTCCCAGTGTCCCCGGGTCTCTCAGTGTCCCCATGTCTCTCAGTGTCCTAGTGACATGGGGACACACTGAGACACTGGGAGAAATGGGGACACTGAGACACTGGGAGACTAGGGGACTGGGCGACATGGGGACACTGACACTGTGATACATAGGGACACTGAGACACTGGGTGACTTGCGAGACTGAGACACTGGGAGCAATCCATCTATACAGCAGAATCAAACTGTGAGTAGTTTGTTGGTGATTTTACAGAATTTTCTCTGATGTCACTCCTTGTGTGTATACAAAGGATTAAGGCTGGTATTTTGTTCCAAGAAAGGTGGCAACCTTAACTACTCTTCACTCTTCACATACTCTTGTAGTAAAATAACTTGTATTCAAGTCTGCAGCTGCTGGCTCTGCCTCTGAACCAGGGCCGGCCTTAGGGGTGTGCGAGCTGTGCGGTCGCACAGGGCGCCATGGAGCAGGGGGCGCCCTGCGGCCGCACAGCTCACACATGGCCGGCCGGAATAAAAAAAAAAGAAATAAATTGTGGCGGGGGCGGGGCTTACCATGCGGCGGGGCGGAGCTAAACTGCCGTCTAACTGTTGCAGGGGAAGCAGGAAGGAGTCCCTGCTTCCCCCAACAACCAGAATCCAGGAGCTGCACTGCCTGTCTGCCTCCACAAGGAACAGATGTAACTATGTGATTGTCTGCTTGTGTGTGTGTGTGTGTGTGTGTGTGTGTGTGTGTGTGTCTGTCTGTCTGCCTGTGTGTGTGGCTGTCTGCCTGTGTGTGTGGCTGTGTGTTTGACTCTATGTGTGTGTGATTGTCTGTGTGTGGCTGTCTGCCTGTGTGTGTGACTGTCTGTGTATTTGACTGCCTGTGTGTGTGACTGTCTGCCTGTGTGTGTGTGACTGCCTATGTGTGTGTGTCTGTGTGTGGCTGTCTGCCTGTGTGACTGTGTGTTTGACTCTCTGTGTGTGTGACTGTCTGGGCAGACTAGATGGGCCGAGTGGTTCTTATCTGCCATCACATTCTATATCTGTGTGTGTGTTTGTGTGTGGCTGTCTGTGTGTGACTGCCTGCGTGTGTTTGCGGCGGGGGCGGGGCTTGGTGGGGGCGGGGCTTACCATGCGGCGGGGGCGGAGCTAAACTGCCGTCTAACTGCTGCAGGGGAAGCAGGAAGGAGTCCCTGCTTCCTCCAACAACCACAATCCAGGAGCTGCACTGCCTGTCTGCCTCCACAAGGAACAGAGGTAACTATGTGATTGTCTGCTTGTGTGTGTGTGTGTGTCTGTCTGTCTATCTGACTGTGTGTGAGGCTTTCTGCCTGTGTGTGTGGCTGTGTGTTTGTCTCTATGTGTGTGTGACTGTCTGTGTGTGGCTGTCTGCCTGTGTGTGTGACTGTCTGTGTATTTGACTGCCTGTGTGTGACTGTCTGCCTGTGTGTGTGTGACTGCCTATGTGTGTGTGTCTGTCTGCCTGTGTGTGTGACTGTGTGTTTGACTCTCTGTGTGTGTGACTGTCTGCCTGTGTGTATGTGTGTGTGTGTGACTGTCTGCCTGTGTGTGTGTTACTGTCTGTCTGTCTGTGTGACTGTCTGCCTGTGTGTGTGTGTGTCTGTCTGTGTGTGACTGTCTGTTTGTGTGTGACTGTCTGCCTATGTGTGTGTGTGTGTGACTGTCTGCCTGTGTGTGTGTGACTGTCTGCCTGTGTGTGTGGCTGTCTGCCTGTGTGTGACTGTCTGTGTGTGTGATTGTCTGTCTGTGGCTGTCTGCCTGTGTGTGTGTGTGTCACTGTCTGTGTGTGTGTGAGTGTGTTTGGCTGTCTGCCTGTGTGTTTGTGTGTGGCTGTCTGTGTGTGACTGCCTGCCTGTGTGTGTGACTGTCTGTGTGTGTGATTGTCTGGCTGTGGCTGTCTGCCTGTGTGTGTGTGTGTCACTGTCTGTGTGTGTGTGAGTGTGTTTGGCTGTCTGCCTGTGTGTTTGTGTGTGGCTGTCTGTGTGTGACTGCCTGCCTGTGTGTGTGGCTGTCTGCCTGTGTGTGTTTGTGTGTGTGGCTGTCTGCCTGTGTGTGTGTGACTGCCTATGTGTGACTGCCTGCGCAGACTAGATGGGCCGAGTGGTTCTTATCTGCCATCACATTCTATGTCTGTGTGTGTGTTTGTGTGTGGCTGTCTGTGTGTGACTGCCTGAGAGTGTTTGTGTGTGTGTATGGCTGTCTGCCTGTGTGTGTGACAGGGTGTGTGGGGAGGGGGAAGGAGGGGGGGAAGGAGGGAGGGCGGGACGGGAAGGAGGGGCGCTGTGAAGATTTTTCGCACAGGGCGCCCAAAGGCCTAAGGCCGGCCCCGCTCTGAACTGACTGTCTGCTGACATCATCAGAAGTGGTGGTCTGAGCAAATTACAATACTTCCCCATAGGATTGTCTGAGACTGTCAACTAGGCAGATCAGGGGCAGAGCCAGCACAAGTCATAGCCCTGGCCAATCAGCATCTCCACATAAAGATAAATTGAATCAATGCATCTCTATGAGGAAAGTTCAGTGTCTGCATGCCGAGGGTGGAGACACTGAATGGCAGTGCTGCACACTAGGCAGTACTGCCACAATAAGCACCTCTAGCAGCCATATAAAGAGTGGCCAGTGGAGTTATTTTCTCTGAAAAGACAGTGTTTACTGCAAAAGGCCTGAATGGAATGATTCTACTAACCAGCTGTAGTTGTTCTGGTGACTATAGTGTCCCTTTAAGTTTGGAAGCTTAAGAGGGATGTATGGGAACAAAACTTGTGTGGACTGGCTGACAATAAAATTAGTTTAGGTAATGCAGACGTTGGTCTCTCTAACACTGTGGCATGTCCCCATTCATCTACACTCACTACATACACCTTTTATCTGTCTCAGACTATATACCAGGAACTTCTGCCTGCTAGTAAGAAGGTAAGGAGACAAGTGGACCAGCGAGTGCTAGGGGACAGTCCTTAGAAAGCATTGAGTGAGCGCATCATTAGACGCATTTATGTCAAGCTCAGGGTGCTGCCTGCATAGTATGCCCTTAGTCGGACAGTCTGCATGATTGGCGGGCAGCCTGACATGCATTCATGCCAGACTGTCCTTCAAATTCTTTGGACAGACATGCCCCCTTTTTGGGCATGTTCTCCCCTTTTGGCAGGTCTGGTCACGTGATTCGCACCAGTGGCCACTCTTTTACCCTGCCCATTGACTGCCTGCTTCACTGGACACTGCTGTTAAGGGTTATAGATTTAATTGAAAGATGAACGATATAAATTAGAGTATGTGAGTATGTATAGAGTATGTGTTTTCTTATAGCTGCATCCTATGAGTTTCCCTCCAGCACCATCTCCATCAGATACATGCATGACGCTTGGGAGGTATGATTGTTTTAATGTTTTTGGTCGATAAGATTCCGTAATTAGGCCCATCATAGTTGTCAGCACCAGGCCCAGTGTGCTCTTAATCCGGCCCTGGTCAAATAGAAGCGTCAAATACTGTGGTTACAGCGCAGTTGTAAAAATTCGAATTGGTTTGGTGCTAAACTGCTAAATAGTACATTTGGGGCGTGCTCTTCATATCGGAGAGTCAAATAGAAGCATCAAGTAGTGCGGTTACAGCGCAAATGTAAACATTCTTATTTTCTGGGCACTAAATTGCTAAATAGTAAATTTGGGCCCTGCACTTCATATCTGAGAGTCAAATATTAGCGTCAAATACTGCGATTACAGCGCGGTTGTAAAAATTCTAAATGTTTTAGTGCTCAACTGCTAAAGAGTAAATTTTGGCATGCTCTTCATAGCTGAGAGTCAAATAGAAGCGTCATATAGTGTGGTTACAGCGCAATTGTAAACATTCTAATTTTCTGGGTGCTAATCTGCTAAATAGTAAATTTGGGCCCTGCACTTCATATCTGAGAGTCAAAAAGAAGCGTCAAATACTGCAGTTACATCGCAGTTGTAAAAATTATAAATGTTTTAGTGCTAAACTGCTAAAGAGTAAATTTGGGGCGTGCTCTTCATATCTGAGAGTCAAATAGAAGCGTCAAATAGTGCTGTGACTAGTGATGTACCGAACGGTTCGCTGGCGAATAGTTCCCGGCGAACATAGCGTGTTCGCGTTCGCCACGGCGGGCGAACACATGCCCGGTTCGATCCGCCCCCTATGCGTCATCATTGAGTAAACTTTGACCCTGTGCCTCACGGTCAGCAGACACATTCCAGCAAATTAGCAGCAGACCCTCCCTTCCAGACCCTCCCACCTCCTGTACAGCATCCATTTTAGATTCATTCTGAAGCTGGAAAGTGTAGCTGCTGCTAATTTGATAGGGAAATTGATAGCTAGGCTAGGATATTCAGTGTCCACTACAGTCCTGAAGGACTCATCTGATCTCTGCTGTAAGGAGAGCCCTTTTTAGGGCTAGAACATCAGTCTGCTTTATTTATTTATTTTCTGTGTAATGTAATTGCAGTTGCCTGCCTGCCAGCTTCTGTGTCAGGCTCACAGTGGATACTGTGCCCACTTGCCCAGTGCCACCACTCATATCTGGTGTCACAATAGCTTAAGCTTGCATTTAAAAACAAAACTATTTTTTTCACTGTAATAGATTGAATAGCAGTTAGTTGTCTGCCAGCTTCTGTGTCAGGCTCACAGTGGATACTGTGCCCACTTGCCCAGTGCCACCACTCATATCTGGTGTCACAATAGCTTAAGCTTGCATTTAAAAACCAAAAAAATTGTTTCACTGTAATAGATTGAATAGCAGTTAGTTGTCTGCAAGCGTCTGGGTGTCAGGCCTTCAGCGTGTACTCTGCCAACCTCTGCCAGTGCACTTTGCCACTCATATCTGGTGTGAAAATAGCATGCCTTTAAAAAGAAAAAAAGTTTTTCACTGTAAGCTAATAGCAGTCAGTGTCCTTCAAGTGGGTGTCAGGCCTTCAGCGTGTACTCTGCAAGTGCACTTTGCCACTCATATCTGGTGTCACTATAGCGTGCATTTAAAAAGAAAAAACGTTTTTCACTGTTATAGATTGAATAGCAGTTAGTTGTCTTCAAGCGGGTGTCAGGCCTACAGCGTGTACTCTGCCAACCTCTGCCAGTCCACTTTGCCACTCATATCTGGTGTGACAATAGCGTGCCTTTAAAAAGAAAAAAAGTTTTTCACTGTAAGCTAATAGCAGTCAGTGTCCTTCAAGCTGGTGTGTCAGGCCTTCAGCGTGTACTCTGCCAACCTCTGCCAGTCCACTTTGCCACTCATATCAGGTATGACAATAGTGTGCCTTTAAAAAGAAAAAAGTTTTTCCACTGTTATAGATTGAATAGCAGTTAGTTGTCCTCAAGCGGGTGTCAGGCCTACAGCGTGTACTTTGCCAACCTCTGCAAGTGCACTTTGCCACTCATATCTGGTGTGACTTTAGCGTGCCTTTAACCCCTTAAGGACCCAACTTCTGGAATAAAAGGGAATCATGACATGTTACACTTGTCATGTGTCCTTAAGGGGTTAAAAAGAAAACACGTTTTTCACTGTAAGCTAATAGCAGTCAGTGTCCTTAAAGCTGGTGTGTCAGGCCTTCAGCGTGTACTCTGCCAACCTCTGCCAGTCCAGTTTGCCACTCATATCTGGTGTGACAATAGCGTGCCTCTAAAAAGTACAGGTGATTTAATGAGCGCCGTCTTGAGCTGTTGGAAGGTCTTTTCACACTCTGGGGCCCATACTACTATCTTGGGGAGGTTTTTATGTGTTAGATCCGTGAGAGGTTTAGCTAGGGTGCTGTAATTAGCTACAAATTTCCTGTAGTACCCTGCGGTACCCAGGAATGCGAGGACCTGGGTTTTAGTGTGGGGGGTTGGCCACTTGGCGACTGCCTCTATTTTAGCGGGTTCTGGTTTCTGTAGCAGGCTCCCGACTCTGTGCTTTAAGTATTGAACTTCTGCCATTCCTATATGGCACTTACTGGGCTTTAGGGTCAGTTCGGCCTCCCTAATTTGGTCTAGTCCGGCTCCTATGTGGGTCAGGTGTTCGGCCCAGCAGCAGCTAAAAATGGGTATATCATCCAAGTAGGCACAGGCATACTCCTGAAACCCATCCAGTAGCCGATCTACCATCCTCTGAAAGTTAGCCGGGGAATTCTTCATACCGAATGGCATGACCTTAAACTGATACAGGCCAAACAGCGTGACAAATGCCGACTTGGGGATGGCGTCCTCGGCTAATGGAATTTGCCATTACCCCTTGCACAGATCTATTGTGTTGAGGTACTGGCCTCTGGCCATTTTGTCTAGGATCTCGTCTATCCGGGGCATAGGGTAGGCGTCTGAGGTTGTTTTATCGTTTAGCCTCCGGTAGTCCACACAGAAAGGGGTCGTGCCGTCCCGTTTCGGTACTAGTACTACCGGGGAGGCCCAGGGGCTGTCAGAGTGTTCTATCACCCCGAACTGCGGCATTTCCTCACTTTCTTTCCGCATATTTTCTTTAACTGCTTCGGGTATGCGATAGGCGGTTTGGCATAGGGGGGTCTGGTCTAGGGTTTCAACTTTGTGAGTGGTTAACGGAGTGTACCCAGGTAGGTTGGGAAACGTGGCCCCCTTGTCCTGGATTAGTCTTTGGACCTGGGTTCGCTCCTTGGCACTCCTAACTGTACTTCTCCCAGGTCTCCGCTCTGGCCCTCTTGGTCTAGGAGAATCAGGGAGTGGCAAATTATCATAATCTTCAGTGGCAGGTGCACAGATCGCAGTTACCTCTTCCGTGCGCTCGTGGTATGGCTTGAGCATGTTCACATGGAGCATGCGCTTGCCTCCCGTGCCTGTGACCGGACCGATCACAAAGGTGGTATCACAAACCTGCTCTACCACCTTGTATGGGCCCTGCTAGGAAGCCTGCAGCTTGTCCTTGTGGACGGGTCGCCAAATTAGCACCTTTTGCCCAACCTTAAAGCTGCGGTCCCTGGCTCCCTTATCGTACCATCTGCACTTCCTGTGTTGGGCCGCCTGGAGGTTGTCGCGTACATTCTGGGTCAGCATCTCCAGGCGGTCCCTAAACTCTAGCACATAGGGTACGATGGGGGTGCCGCTAACAGTCTTGTCTCCCTCCCAGTGTTCCCTAATTAAATCTAGGGGGCCCCTCACTCTCCTCCCAAATAATAGTTTGAAAGGAGAGAACCCGGTGTATTCCTGAGGTACTTCCCTATAGGCAAACATCAAGTGGGTTAGGAACCTTTCCAAGTCTGAGTGTCTTTGAACGTACGGATCATCTGTTTAAGTGTTCCATTAAACCGTTCACAGAGCCCATTGGACTGGGGGTGATAAGCGGAGTTCAGTATTTGCTGAATCCCACATATCTTCCAGAGTTGTTGTGCGACTTCTGCGGTAAACTGGGTGCCCCTATCCAAAATAATTTCCTTGGGAAATCACACCCGGGAAAATATTCGCATCAGGGCATCCACTACCGTCTCTGCGTGCACATTAGTCAAAGCTATTGCTTCTGGGTACCTGGTGGCATAGTCCACCACGGTCAGTACATATTTCTTGCCGGAGGGGCTGGGCTTGGATAGGGGTCCTATAATATCTACCGCTACCCTACTGAAAGGTTCCTCAACTATGGGAAGAAAACGGAGCCGGACTTTGTATCAGTCTCCCCTCTTCCCTACCCTCTGGCAGGTATCACAGGTCTGGCAGTATTGCCTGACGTCCTGTGAGATACCTAGCCAGAAGAAGTTCTGGGTCAGCCTGTGCTTAGTATGGCTGATCCTTAAGTGCCCAGACAGGGGAATGTCGTGGGCGATGCATAATAACTCCAGTCTATATTTTCTCGGCACTATCAATTGCCTTATGGGTAAGGGAATGAATCCGGACACTATTTTTTCTACAGCAGCCCCTTGTCCCAGGTGTACCTTTCCCCTTCTAATCCTGCCTGGTCTTTATTAATACGATCTTTGTAGATCTGCAGGGAGGGATCTAGGGCAACTTCAGAACCGAATTCTAGGGGGGATGTCCAGGGCGTGACATTGGGCATGGGGGGTACATTGCTTACCTGAGCCTCAGAGTGGTTAGGCGGAGCTGTGGTGCGGGCCTGCTGCCAGGTCACAACCGGATACGCCTCTTGTACTGCGGTTTGAGGAACAAAAGCTGAAGTCAGCTCCCCCAGGTCGTTGCCCAAAATAACGTCAGCAGGTAGGTCCTGCCTGCCCCACCTCCACGTTTCCGTGCCTGCTCCACAATTCAAATGTACCTTGGCAGTGGGTACTTTATAAATGGCTCCACCTGCCACCCGTACAGCAACACAGTCTCCTGTTAGGAGGACCGAACAAGCATCTTTTTCTATCTCATGGTTCCTAAAATCGCTGCCATATACATGTCCACTGATATGAGACGCAACAGGGATTAAACTGATAAGAATAGTACTACTTAACACACCTTATAATAATGCAGAGAGAGGAGTCTGAAGAAGAGGAGTCAGAGGAGGAAGGTGGCTTTGAGGAGGTGGAAGACCAAACACAGCAGGCGTCCCAGGGGGCTTGTTGTCACCTTTCGGGGACCCTTGGTGTTGTATGTGGCTGGGTGGAGGAAGAGACCTTCAATGACATCAGTGAGGACAAGGAACGGGACATGGCTAGCTTGGTATCCAACCTTGTGCAAATGGGGAGTTTGCGGTTGTGGAAATGGACTGTTTGCGGTTGTTTGCGGTGCGTTAAACGGGGAGTTTGGTCTGTCACTATGAAGCGGGCGTAACCCTTACACTACCTGATCGATAAAACATCATACAGTAGGTCCCCCCCTCATTATTTTTATGGCCCCCACCCACCGCTCTCGGGTGGGGGCGGGGGGGAGGACAGTAGGTCCCCCCATTGTGAATTATGCCCCCCACCCACCGCGCAGGGGTGGGGGCCGGGGGGGAGGACAGTAGGTCCCCCACCTTATCCTTATTTACTGAATATTCCCCTGTATAACAATGTTTGGCATTTAGTGAATATCCCCTATTCTGCTCTGTGTCAGTGTGTATCAGGGTCTCTGAGGACAGGTGTCAATCCAAATCTGCCAAGTGACCCTATGTAGTGGGAACAGTCCCTATTCTGCTCTGTGTCAGTGTATATCAGGGTCCCTGAGGACAAGTGTCAATCCATATCTGCCAAGTGACCCTATGTAGGGGGAACAGTCCCTATTCTGCTCTGTGTCAGTGTGTATCAGGGATCCTTAGGATAGGTGTCAATCCATATCTGCCAAGTGACCCTATGTAGGGGGAACAGTCCCTATTCTGCTCTGTGTCAGTGTGTATCAGGGATCCTTAGGATAGGTGTCAATCCATATCTGCCAAGTGACCCTATGTAGGGGGAACAGTCCCTATTCTGCTTTGTGTCAGTGTGTATCATGGTCTCTGAGGACAGGTGTCAATCCATATCTGCCAAGTGACCCTATGTAGGGGGAACAGTCTCTATTCTACTCTGTGTCAGTGTGTATCAGGGGCTCTGAGGACAGGTGTCAATCCATATCTGCCAATTGACCCTATGTAGGGGGAACAGTCTCTATTCTGCTCTGTGTCAGTGTGTATCATGGTCTCTGAGGACAGGTGTCAATCCATATCTGCCAAGTGACCCTATGTAGGGGGAACAGTCTCTATTCTGCTCTGTGTCAGTGTGTATCATGGTCTCTGAGGACAGGTGTCAATCCATATCTGCCAAGTGACCCTATGTAGGGGGAACAGTCTCTATTCTGCTCTGTGTCAGTGTGTATCATGGTCTCTGAGGACAGGTGTCAATCCATATCTGCCAAGTGACCCTATGTCGGGGGAACAGTCTCTATTCTGCTCTGTGTCAGTGTGTATCAGGGATCCTTAGAATAGGTGTCAATCCATATCTGCCAAGTGACCCTATGTAGAAGGAACATTCCCTATTCTGCTCTGTGTCAGTGTGTATCAGGGTCTCTGAGGACAGGTGTCAATCCATATGTCAAGGTGTCAATATGTCATATGACAGGTGTCAATCCATATCCATTGTGATTTAGGAATGTTAGGTGATTTATGCCCTTTATGGATTAAAACCAGACTCTGCATCAACTGTGTAATTTTCCATGGGAGGTTTGCCATGGATCCCCCTCCGGCATGCCACAGTCCAGGTGTTAGTCCCCTTGAAACAACTTTTCCATCACTTTTGTGGCGAGAAAGAGTCCCTGTGGGTTTTAAAATTCGCCTCTCCCTCCTGCCAGGCCACCTTCTGGATCCCCGGCACAGCGTGTGGCAGTGGTGTGATCAGAGGCGGCGAGGGAGCTGTGTGAGTGTATGTGTGTGCATGTGAGTGTATCTGTCAGTGTATGATGAGTGTGTCAGTGTATGATGAGTGCGTTTGTCAGTGTGTGTTTGTGAGTGTCTGTCAAATCAGTGAGAGTATGTTTGTCATTGAGTCTATGTGTGACTATCAGTGTGTCTGTCAATGAGTGTCTGTCAGTGTGTGTGTGTGTCAATGAATGAGTGTGTGTCAGATCAATGAGTCTATGTCTGTCAGTGACGCCTGTGTGTTTGTCATTGAGTGTGTGACTGTCAGTGTGTATACACCACTGAGTGTAGGGTGGCGGAACGGAGCACGGTACAGGAGCTTTTGTTTCTTGTACCCGGCCCGGCTAACAGGAGGTGCTTACTGAGAGAGCACTCCCTGTTAGTCCGGCCAGGTACAGAAAACTGAAGCTCCTGTAGGGGATCTGCTCCGCTAGGCAATGCTACAAGAGAGATAGGAGGCACACCAGGAAGGGGAGTGTGACCACTAAAGGGGTGGGGGGTGCACCAAGGGACAGGTAGGGAATGGGAAAGAAACACCAGGTCAGGGAAGGGAGGGGACCACTAATGGAAGGGGAGGGGAGAGGGGCTGGTTAAGAGGCACATGGGTGAAGATGTTTTTTTTGGAGGGGGGGGGAGTGGAAAAATGCATCTTCGCCTATGTACCCAAAAATCCTTGCACCGGCCCTGGGTCTGGTGCAGGGTAACTGCACACCTCCCTGGTGTTGAGCACCTGCGTTTGTGCGGCCACATACCAGGACCCTGATGCAGCTTCAGTAAAAAAGAGTACTGGATACCAGAAGCCATATCCAGAATAATCCGCGACTTGGAACAGGATGTGACATTCACTGTAGCGGCTGTGCGCGCTTTCAGAGTTCTCACCCTGCTGCTGCAGCGTAACTTTTGCCTTCCCACTCACCGCCTTATATGCGACGTGCCCACAAGGTGGAACTCCACCTTGCACATGCTGGAGAGACTGTGCAAGCAGCAGCAGGCGATAGTGGAGTTTCAGCTGCAGCACGCACGGGTCAGTCGCTCTGCACCAGACTTGCCCTCCAATTGATCATAGTTAAAGGATTTCAAGTGGACTCATTACAATTACAGGGCCTCTAAAGAGTCCTGTATTGTTATTTGTCGTCACTACCACCCCACGTCGAGAGTGGGTAATTTGCGCGCCTGCTGCCTTCCTTAAATGTGGTAGCCGTTTCTCAGGCTCCCTCTCCGGAATTGAACCCTGATTCCCCATTACCCATGGTCACCATGCTAGGTGCAGAAAGTGGCATCGAAAGTTGATAGGGCAGACATCCGAATGCAAAGTCGCCGTCACGGGGACGTGCGATAGGCCAAAGTGCCTGCGCAACTATAATGTCGACAGCTACTCTGACAAACGGGTCTTCACTAATAGGTAGTGGTTGGAGGGGGGCCCTGTGCCGGTCCCTTTTCTTCCCCACTCTCTGGCAGACATCTGGCAGTACTGCCTCAGATTCTGAGAGATGCCTGGCCAGAAGAAGCTGTGGGTGAGCCGAGACTCTGTCCGGCTCCTGCCCAAATGCCCTGCCAAGGGGATATCGTGAGCTAGCTTCAGCAGCTCTTACCAATACTTCTTGGGTCTGGGGCTGGCGGTTTCTCACAAGCCGTGTCGTTGGGGAGCCCATTGAAAAAGTGATCTAGCATGACGAGCTGGGTGATCTCCTCCGGGAACTTGGCTTGATGGGAGTTGAGCCAGTTCTGGTGGCCTTTGTGATGCGGCATGCTCACTCCGCATAGGAGTCCTTTTCCCCTTTCCGGGTCTCCCTAAACTTTCGGCGGTATTGCTCGGGGGTGACCGCATACCGGGCCAGGAGGATTTGTGTAATAAAGGGATAGTCTCTGATCTGCTCTTCTGGTACAGCCCGGTAAATATCTGCTGCCTTCCCCGCTAGTTTGCTGGCCAAGATGGTGACCCAGTCGCTGGGATCCACATCTTGGAGCAGGCACTTTCGCTCAAAGTCTTGTAAAAAGTAATCAATGTCTTCTTCTGCTTCCTTGAACTCTTTTAAGGCAGTGTATGTGGGTCGGGGTTGTTATGCTTCCCGGCGCCCTCTGCTCCCTTCTTCCTTCGTCTGGGTTCATGGAGGTTGCCCTCTGTGTATTGGCAAGGACATAGGCTTGCACCTTTAAAAAGGTCCTGCTGACAATCTCCTCTGAGGGTGGCTCTCGATAATTTGATTAGAATTGGTCAGACCCATTTCCCCAGTAACCAGATGGGACACAGTTCCAGGATACAATGTTTGACAATCTTTATTTGGGTACACAGCTTTGCCTCCTGTTGCCTTCCTCCTCCTCTACCACCTCCTCATCCTGTCAGCGTAACACCTTCACCACCAACTTCAGCACAGCTAGGGGGAAACGACAGCAGGCTGTTTTAAAACATATGTTTTGGGGGAAAAAAAACACACCGTGGAGGAGCTGTGGACGGGCATGGAACAACAGACCGATGAGTGGTTGTTGCAACTGAGCCTCAAGCCTGGCCTGGTGGTGTGCGATAATGGGCAAAATCTCGTAGCAGCTCTGGGCCTAGCCGATTTGACGCACATCCCTTACCTGGCGCATGTGCGGAATTTGGTGGTGCAGAAATTCCTGAAAAACTACCCATATATATCAGAGATGCTGCAGAAAGTGAGTGCCGTCTGTGCGCGCTTTCGGTGTTCTCACCCTGCTGCTGCTCGCCTGTCTGTGCTGCAGCGTAACTTCGGCCTTCCCGCTCACTGCCTCATATGCGACGTGCCCACAAGGTGGAACTCCACCTTGCACATGCTGGAGAGACTGTGCGAGCAGCAGCAGGCGATAGTGGAGTTTCAGCTGCAGTACACATGTGTCAGTCGCTCTTGGAAGAGCACCACTTCACCACCAATGCCGGACCTGTGTGCCATGTTGCGCAGTTTCAAGTACTCCACCAAAATGGCCAGTGACGATGACGCTGTTCTATGTCTCCTTGAAAAAACGCTTCGGGCCATGATGGAAGAGGATGTGGCACAGGAGGAAGAAGAGGGGTAATTTCCACGATATCAGACCAGTCATTCACAAGTGGCTCGGAGGGTGGGTTTCTGCACCAGCATAGGCCAGGTATACAATTGTCCAGCATCTCCACACTGTCCCATGGACGTTTTCAGCTGTCCATCTCCCAAACACTGGAGATAAAGAGGAAGTACCCCCCTAGCCACCCGCGATCCCTGGCCCTGAATGCCAGCATTTCAAAATTCCTGGCCTTTGAAATGCTGTCATTCTGTCTGGTGGAGACAGACAGTTTTAAAAAGCCTGATGGCGTTATTGGACTGCAAGAAATGCACCGCAGGCAACAAATGTTTCTTTTTTTTTGTGTCCCAATATTTTGGGGGCTACCCCAATAAAAAAAAAATAATAATAATATATATATACAGGGAGTGCAGAATTATTAGGCAAGTTGTATTTTTGAGGATTAATTTTATTATTGAACAACATCCATGTTCTCGATGAACCCAAAAAACTCATTAATATCAAAGCTGAATATTTTTGGAAGTAGTTTTTAGTTTGTTTTTAGTTATAGCTATTTTAGGGGGATATCTGTGTGTGCAGGTGACTATTACTGTGCATAATTATTAGGCAACTTAACAAAAAACAAATATATACCCATTTCAATTATTTATTTTTACCAGTGAAACCAATATAACATCTCAACATTCACAAATATACATTTCTGACATTCAAAAACATAACAAAAACAAATCAGTGACCAATATAGCCACCTTTCTTTGCAAGGACACTCAAAAGCCTTTCATCCATGGATTTTGTCAGTGTTTTGATCTGTTCACCATCAACATTGCGTGCAGCAGCAACCACAGCCTCCCAGACACTGTTCAGAGAGGTGTACTGTTTTCCCTCCTTGTAAATCTCACATTTGATGATGGACCACAGGTTCTCAATGGGGTTCAGATCAGGTGAACAAGGAGGCCATGTCATTAGATTTTCTTCTTTTATACCCTTTCTTGCCAGCCACGCTGTGGAGTACTTGGACGCGTGTGATGGAGCATTGTCCTGCATGAAAATCATGTTTTTCTTGAAGGATGCAGACTTCTTTCTGTACCACTGCTTGAAGAAGGTGTCTTCCAGAAACTGGCAGTAGGACTGGGAGTTGAGCTTGACTCCATCCTCAACCCGAAAAGGCCCCACAAGCTCATCTTTGATGATACCAGCCCAAACCAGTACTCCACCTCCACCTTGCTGGCGTCTGAGTCGGACTGGAGCTCTCTGCCCTTTACCAATCCAGCCACGGGCCCATCCATCTGGCCCATCAAGACTCACTCTCATTTCATCAGTCCATAAAACCTTGAAATCAGTCTTGAGATATTTCTTGGCGCAGTCTTGACGTTTCAGCTTGTGTGTCTTGTTCGGTGGTGGTCGTCTTTCAGCCTTTCTTACCTTGGCCATTTCTCTGAGTATTGCACACCTTGTGCTTTTGGGCACTCCAGTGATGTTGCAGCTCTGAAATATGGCCAAACTGGTGGCAAGTGGCATCTTGGCAGCTGCACGCTTGACTTTTCTCAGTTCATGGGCAGTTATTTTGCGCCTTGGTTTCTCCACACGCTTCTTGCGACCCTGTTGACTATTTTGAATGAAACGCTTGATTGTTCGATGATCACGACTCAGAAGCTTTGCAATTTTAAGAGTGCTGCATCCCTCTGCAAGATATCTCACTATTTTTTACTTTTCTGAGCCTGTCAAGTCCTTCTTTTGACCCATTTTGCCAAAGGAAAGGAAGTTGCCTAATAATTATGCACACCTGATATAGGGTGTTGATGTCATTAGACCACACCCCTTCTCATTACAGAGATGCACATCACCTAATATGCTTAATTGGTAGTAGGCTTTCGAGCCTATACAGCTTGGAGTAGACAACATGCATAAAGAGGATGATGTGGTCAAAATACTAATTTGCCTAATAATTCTGCACTCCCTGCCAGCAAGTTTGTCCATAACACGAGGAGGTCCACATCTGACTTCATCCGGCCGGTGAGAAAAGATTTGTACATCTCTTTGGACACTCGTAACTTTAAACCAGACAGCAGTTGCTCTCCATATTTGGGAACTCCCATGAACTTTTAGTGTCTTTTATATTTTATGTGTGAGTCTTTGACAGTCTATTGTTGTTAAATAAAATCGTGCATATTTTAACCAATCTGTCGGCTGCACAGTATAATTGACATAATTCGTTTTCTACTACAGTGGGATTACATGCAATTTTTTCCCTAATTTATTCATCTTCAAGTGTACTGGTCAACATATATTGTGGAACCTTTACTAGATTATTTATTTCCAGCTGATTTTTTTCATCTTTCTTGCCCTCATATGGGAAGAATAGATACAAACAGCTGAAACATTTGTTATATCATTTGGTTATTTTGTTATTTATGATAATTGTATTGCAACCATCTCCACAGAGTCCTGCAAACTACTATTGATTTTCAATAGATACCCTATATTTATACTCTCCAACCGTAGGTGGCGGTTATTTCTGCAGTGACACAGTGGTTATGGTATACATATCCGGTCTCATTATCTAAACTTGAAAAGTTATTCACCAGTGGATACTGGCGTTTATCTATTAAGTTGCTTTTTAAATAAGGTAGTACACTACCCTAAATACAGACCTCTGCTGTTTTAGCGCGTAGACGGAATGATCCCCGTCCTAGGATAAATATGAGGTAGTCCACGTCTTGATGGTCTCAAACAGAGAAAACAGACAGGAAAATCCACATAGTGTAGTATATACTGGTATAAATATAAATGGTAAGTGAATAGAAAATATCGTACTCACATTTACTAGAGCGTGCCTCGCTCTAGTTAATAGCGCATAGGTGGTATAATCCCCACCAAGGAATAAAGATGTAAACCAGGAGCAAAATATAATGGAAATCTCAGAGTAGTAAAAAGTTAAGATTATAACTATTTATTATATATATAAATCAGTAAAAAAACAATATATATAGAATACTCAATGAGAAAGTCCATAAAAAATCCACTTTACGCGTTTCACCTATAGAGGCTTCTTCAGTATTAGTAAATTGTGCCCCTACTCGCAATACCGCGAGTAGGGGCATGACTATTAAACAGTGAGCAGCCTGTGGCTGCTCTTGTTAAAAAAAAAAAAAAAGGATCCCCCCTCCCTGAGCAGGTGGGGCCCTAAATACCAATAGGGGGGGACCTATTCTCCTCCCCCCGGCCCCCACCACTCCCTGAGCGGCGGCTGGGGGCCCTAAATACCAATAGGGGGGACCTATTGTCCTCCCCCCCCGGCCCCCACCCCTGAGCGGTGGGTGGGGGCCCTAAAAATAACAATAAGGGAGGGACCTACTGTCCCCCCGGCCCCCACCCCTGAGCGGTGGGTGGGGGCCCTAAAATTAACAATAAGGGTGGACCTATTGTCTCACCCAGCCCCCACCCCTGAGCGATCTGTTACAGGTATTAGTACTGGTATGCACTATGGTTTCCTCCCATCATCCCAAAAATCAATTGGCATCACTGGGTGCACACGACAACCCCATGGCTGTGCCTCTTAGCTGTAAATAACAGTTCCCATTGAATGTAAAATAGTTGTGTGTTAATACAAATTCGAGCAGAGTCAGAATAAAAATTTGTTCCTGTTCATTAAAGGTTTCAGATTTCTCCAGAAAGTAAGCCACACCTGCTAGTCCTTTATCATGTGGAATATCATTGTATAGTGCCACTACGTGTAAGCTAGCTAATGACATGCATGAGGGTTGTGAAGAAAATTGACTTTATTTCGACATTTTCTTCTGTATTCGTGTGTTTCCTCCATTTGCTGTATAAATATTGGATATTAGTTCGGCAGTTTGAAACTACCGAACACCGACCACCCTCCTGGCTTGTTAAGTTCAAAAGCACTGTCGATTAAGTGTTCCCTGGGTGGTCGCTGTTCGTATAGCCGAACGCCACGTGGAAAAGAAAACGGCGGCCATCTTGTTCGCACGAGGGGAGTCAGCGGGACTTGGTCGTCGAGTGTCTGGAACTAAAATCGGACACTCAACCTCACGAACCACCGCTGAAACTACCGAACACCAGCTTCTCCCACTTACCGAACAGCCAGAAGAGCGGCATTCGGTAGTTATGTTCGTGCAGACAAGGGGAACAATCGCTGCTATGAGCCAGGAGGATCTATTCGGTATTTTGCTCGCTTTTCACCTTTTTCCTAATTGACCGACCGCACATGCTGAATTCGTGGAACTGTTTTGGGCATGAGCCTCGTGTGTGGTCGGTAAAACATGACTTCCACACTTTTCAAGAACCCTTGAACCGAGGGGGATATGTATTTTGTGGGGATACCTTGTGGGGAAAGGGGTGTTCTAACTTTTGGGGAAAATGTGTGCCCTTTGCCTGGAGATAATTGATTTATTCCTTAACTTATTTCAATATCTCCCAGGCAGAGTGAAGGAGTGTATTAGGGAAATACTGTATAATGATTAATGTATTTGTTTGCTGTGGGAGGTCCTCTTGCAGGAGGATTTCTCATAAAAGCCAGCCTGTTTTCAATAAAGATCATTCCTGTTACACCCTTATGAAGTCTAGGCTCATGTTTGGGGAATATTCTATTTAATGGGGAGAATAGTCTTGGAAGCTGTATTCATCTCTACTATTCCTCTACTCCCTGCTGTAGCTATAATCACTTAGGCTCAGCTGTTGGGAAAGGAATAGAAGACCGCAGTACCATAACCACTGCAGGTCTTAACAACTGGTGGCAAGCGGCGGGATTGAATGGAGCACAGAAAGACAACTGGTGAATGGCCCAGCAGTACGAGAAACTAAAAAGGACTAAGCTAAAGGATCTACTGGAAGCCCGAGGTCAGGTGGCAAGCAACAAAAGAGGCCGCTAGAAGGCGCAGAGAGGACTCGCCGCGCAGATCCCCAGCACACAGGCCGCACAACCCGGCCCAGCATGCTGAGTAACAACTGAGCTGATCCGTTCGACCAGTGTGACGCTTCCCCTGCCCTGTGGTCCGGAGACGTTGCCACATCTGAACAAGTGACAACACACCCCGTGCAGATACAGATAAGTACTTTCCAGCCCCCATATTGGGTCGTATACTGACTGTTAGCTTTTTACTTTTGGCATACACTCGTCCCTCCCGGGACCTAACCCACCATGGGGCATGACTTTTGCTAGAAGCACACAACCCACCAATAGTTGCAACCATGATTACGAAGACATCACACCCCGTGCAGCTACGGATAAGTGCCTTCCACCCCCCATATTGGGTCGTATACTGACTGTTAGCTTCTTACTTTTGGAATAAACTCATCCCTCCCGGGACCTAGCCCACCATGGGGCATAACTTTTGCTAGGAGCACACAACCCACCAATAGTTGCAACCATGATTTATATGGGCCCGGCATGAACCAGAACACGAGCTAGATGAAAAAAACACCGACATGGGTGTAACTGACGAGCATTATGCTGCCACGTGGCCCTTTTGGGGGGGGACTGGGAGATTCCACATGGAGACTGTGCACTAAGCCAAGTGAGGGGGTGTTTCCCACGGACCCTACCTACACCAGCATTGCAACCGGCAGAAGAATAATAGTGGGCCCCACACATTGACAATCCTATGCTTGGGTTGGGCGGGAGTCACGACAATATTGGGTGGGAGCACCTGTCGGGGTGGGAGGGGTTACACCGCAATGGGGACTAATATGCCACTAGTCATCCTAATCCTGCTGAACTATCTGGTTGATCACGCTAGATGCTATAACATGCCCTATGTACCTGTAGTATTTTTCACTCGACGCGTTGCTAGATGTGTTTAACTGGGCTGGGTGGGTGGTTGTGGGGGGGGGAGCGGGCTATATATGTTTACGTGACTTGGTTCATATGTTTTTGTTGCTTGCTATGTAATGCTGTAGATGGTTGGACCTTGCTGCCCCCTTCGCTCTCTCCCACCTCCCCTCTATTCCCGGACAGCCCGCTCACTGCTTTACTTGTGTATTTAGATGACCCCACAGGCTATCATGACGAGCGCCCCGGACTGCAGGAAACAGGGGGACCACATTGGTACGATACTGACTCGACTGCTCTGTGCACAACTACTGACACAAGCTTAGCGGAACAGGAGCCCGACCCAAACCCATAAGGGACACACACACCTGACCGACGCCACTAGGCGAGAGCCACGACCCGACCTAGACCCGAGTATACCAGGACTACTGGGGGAACCGCGCTTGCTGCCGCTCCGGTACTCACCGTGTAGTGGTACGGCGTAGGCCGCCCGCCCAGTTACACGGCACTCTGCCTGAAATAGGCAGCAACAACCCCATACGTTGAACGTTGGGGTATCTACCTTCACACATTAACACACATCAGGACACCGACACACAAGGCGCATAGTAGCTCCTGTGGGAGGAACAACACACACCTTTACTCCACACCCTCCCCTCCTGGGTCCCCAGGCGGCCGCTACCTCCCTCCGCATATACATCCCCCCCACTTCTCTGTCTGCCTGCGTGGCTGGCAGTCCGGCGAGTCTGGGCCCCTGACCCACACATTAGCAGATTGACGTCACGACACCCCATTCCTACGATGGCCTACTCCCCAACGCCCTCACACCGTACTCATGCAGAACTGCAGGGGGCTCAATGCCCCAGAAAAGAGATCCCATCTCCTGAGAGACCTCAGGAGACAGCACGTCTCAGTTGCGCTCTTACAAGAAACCCACCTAAAGTTAGCAGCGAATTCCCTACTCAGGAACAAATATTACCCGCACAACTTTTACAGCAACCACCCCTCACTGAAGAAGGCAGGTACTGCTATACTGATCGCAGCCGATCTCCAATTTACAGTCTCCGACCAGTTAGCTGATACTGACGGCAGATTCCTATTCGTTAAAGGAGAAATAGCTGGGAAAGCGTATACGATCGCGAACGTCTACGCCCCGAACTCGGGACAAGCTAGCTTCATCCGCAGAACGCTGCTGAAACTAGCCAAATTCGTGGAGGGAGTCCTGATCTTAGGTGGGGACTTCAATGTCCCGCTAGACCCCCTGACCGACACATCCATGGGGCGGAGTAGTGTGCCAAGCTCGACAATTAGGACCATCCTGAAGGCCCTCAGGGACCTTCGGCTCATAGATGCGTGGCGTGCACTACACCCAGTGGAACAAGACTTCACATACTACTCCACGCTACACCGCCGGTACTCCAGGATCGATTACATCTGCGTACAACAGGAGGGACTTACCTACCTCAGGACAGCTGACATCCAAACTACACCCTGGTCAGACCATAGTGCGGTGAAAGTGGAGCTGGAGTCGCCCCTGTACCGCCCAACAAAAAGGACATGGAGGCTTAATGATGCCTTGCTCTTAGACGAACCGACGAGAATGCAAATTGCGGAGCACATCCGTCAATACTTTGAGGAGAACGCGACGGAGGAACTGTCAGGCATAACGGTGTGGGAAGCGAACAAAAGTGTCCTCAGGGGACACCTAATTCGGATAGCAGCGCAATAGAAAAGGGACGAAGGACAACAGCTACGTGACCTCACCCAACAGATAGCGGCCTTGGAACAGAGACATAAAAGATCTCAACGAGATCAAACGTTTAAGGATCTTGTCACAAAAAGGAGACAACTGACTGACATCCTAGAACACAAATATGCGAGACAATTACAACGCTCAAAAGTATTCTTTTATAGGGATGCAAACAAAGGCGGGAAACTGCTGGCCCAAATGTTGCGGGGCCCACAAAACAGAGCCCAGGTACATACCCTGCGCACCAGACAGGGAGCACTGACACAATTCCCCGAGGCCATTGCAGAGGAATTCAAGGTCTTCTACACCAACCTCTATAACTTGGACGACTCACCTGGGGGCCCCATCGCTGCACGCAAACAAAGAGACACAATAGACTACCTACGGGACTTCAACCCTGATGCACTCACCCCTGAGGAAGCAGAAACACTTGACGCACCGGTGACGGAAGAAGAGGTCAAACTCGCCCTCAAAGTAGCCAAAAATGGTAAAGCGCCAGGCCCGGATGGCTTCCCGGTGGAGTACTACAAGAAGTTCGGTGAGGAATTGGTACCAAGGCTAGTTAACGCACTGAACAGCCTACGGGAAGGTGCATCCTTTCACAAAGAGTCCCTGGCGGCGACGATCACGGTGATCCCGAAACCGGGTAAAAACCCGGAACAGGTTGGTAACTATCGCCCGATCTCGCTTATCAACACAGACGTCAAGCTCTTTTCGAAGATCCTATCCTCTCGTCTACGGCTGTACATGCCGCAACTGATCCACCCGGACCAAACGGGATTCATTCCGGGCAGGGAAGCCAGAGATAGCACCCTTAGGCTTTTTGTGATCCAACATGCAGCGAAACTCCTTCGGAAGAAGCTACTTCTGCTATCTACGGATGCAGAAAAAGCATTCGATAGAGTGGATTGGCGATTTATGATGGAAACGCTACGGAAGACGGGCATCGGTGACCAAATGCGACACTGGATCGAGACGCTATACCACCAACCGAATGCTAAAGTCCGAGTAAACGGGGCACTCACAGAGAGCTTCAACATAAAGAACGGGACCAGACAAGGCTGCCCACTCTCACCGCTTCTCTTTGCACTCACCTTGGAACCGCTCTTGGATAGAATACGGAAAAACCACAGGATACTTGGCCTTAGCGATGGGATGCAGGAACACAAGGTCGCTGCGTATGCAGACGACATGTTGTTTTTCCTGGCTGAACCGGTTGAATCAATCCCCCACCTTCTGATGGAATTTCAGACATATGGTGATCTATCAGGGCTCAAACTCAACATGCCCAAGTGCGAGATACTAAACGTGACGGTGCCGGAGGAGGAGTGTGGGCAGCTGAGACGACAATTCCCGTTCCACTGGTGCGCGGACAGCATGCAATACCTGGGGCTCCAGGTTACCCCTGCTACGAAGGATCTCTACGCGTACAACTACACGCCCTTTTTGTCCACAGTCTTAGAGGACCTCGGGAGATGGAACTACAACCACATCTCCTGGCAAGGGCGAATCGCAGTGCTAAAGATGAATATCCTCCCCAGGATACTCTATGTCTTCCACACGCTCCCATGCCTCATACCCCAAAACATTTTTAAAACACTCCGGACGGCGGTCCTTAAATACATATGGAAAGGGGATAGAGCCAGGATAGCACACGTTAAGCTGAGCCTTCCCAAGTCATGGGGGGGACTCGCCCTACCCGATTTTTACAAATACCACCAGGCTACGGTGATAATCCCCCATCACTCACATGCTCAAGCCATGGACCAGACTGAGGAAGGCATCCTACATCTCCCCCTCTCCCAGCCCGCTGATCCCCATCACCTACAACTCAAACATAGGAGATAACCTCTCACCATCAGCATGGCCACTGGAGGCCCACGGAGGCTACATCCCGCTACATCTGGCGCTAACTGAAACTGGACTGAAGACCATACGGGACCTATCGGACGAACGGACAATTACCCTCCTACACCAATTCCATTATGCGCAACTTAAGCACTTTTACCACAACCTTCCGAACAAAGACAAACTGCACAGAGACCTAACCTGGTTTGAGCGACTCTGCTTCCTGACGCCTGAATCGAATGGCTCAGTCTCGATTATATACCAGAAACTGGTGACGGGAGACAAAGACACAAACGACCTATTTAAGAGGCAGTGGGAAGAACTCCTAGACGCCACATTCACGGAAGGTCAATGGGAACAAATCTTACTACGCCAGCATAAGAGTTCATCAAACACCAACTACCAGGAAATGAACTATAAGTTACTGTCCCAATGGTACTGCACGCCGTCCCTCCTACATCGAATTAACCCAAATATACCGGACACTTGCTGGAGGTGCGAAACTGGAGTGGGAACCATCAAACACATCTGGTGGGACTGTGCCGAGATTCAACCATTTTGGAAAGAACTTGAAGCGGAGATACGCGATATACTGAGGGAACCCGCGACCTTAACAGCAGACCTAGCCCTATTATACCACACAGAAGGCACACTATCGGCTTACAAGAGATCGATTCTTAGACACCTGCTAAACGCAGCTAAGGCTCTGATACCGTTACTCTGGAAAACACGAACCCGTCCGACCATTGGACAATGGCGACTCAAGGTTGAGGACATCCACAGAGCCGAGTCCACGATAGCCAGCCTGATGGGGAGACAGGAGAAACACGTAGAGCAATGGGCGCCATGGTATCTCTACTGCTCTTAGGTCTTATCTATCACCCAGACAGGGGTCAGAATGTTGGTGTGGAGGTGTTGGGATGCCCAGAATCGCCGGACACGGCTCCTCGGGTCGCACCCTAAAACCCCGCAAACCTACTGATGGAGGCGTACTGGGGACCCAGGGGGGTACAAACCCATTTCACATGAGTAATCGCGCAAGATCCCAATACTAGACAACAGGGACACACTAAGACCCCGGGGCGGAGATTGGGGGACACTATTTCTAGCCACCAACTTGGCGGATACATACATGACCCCCGAATCAAGGGGCAACCACTCAATGTATGGGGGGGCTACCCGGGGTAAGCAGTGACATCGCCCACTGGCACTAGACTACCGTACCCTAGGAGACACACAAGAAGCCCTAACACGACCATCGTGAGATCTACCCAAGCGCATTCACGCTCCCACGACCCCATCTCAAATCTCGAGGCCTTCCAAGGGAGACTACAGCTGAGGACCCCACTAGCATACAAAGCATACACCTAGCTCCACCAGGCAGAGCCCATACCTAACGGCTACCCCAACGCCCACATAGCTACCTGATGCTGGCATGACCCTGGTGGCTAAGCGGAAAACAGGACACCCGAGACAGACCTGACCCTACCCTGATCCTCACATGACGGGCCCAACACCAGCCCCACTGGAGCAGACACAAGAGATTGGGCCTCCCCCCCCCCCCCTTCCCCCCGACCCGTTGGGGTTGAGATGACCGACAAATTTGATGTATAGACATAAGGGGGAACCCAGTAGAGGGTGAAGATGCTCCGCAGGACTAGTTGCTCCTCAGACACGACACCACACACACTGACAACCACAACTGGCGGCAACGCCATATAAAGCTCCAAGTTGACCACACTGACTGTGCCGACAACAATAATCACACATATTCAACTAATGTTTAGCTGTTAAAATTAATACTGAATTACTACTTACTATCGCTACGATCCACTTCCTGTAGCCATTTTGACCTACCCTTTTAGGGTTTTCTGCGTCCCGTAATTCGTTGACGACTTTGTTGTTCTTTACCGCTTTCTTATTTGTATAAAGACAAACTGGTCCTTATACACACCAAGACCATATAGAGCGAGGCAGCCATTTTCGCTTTACATTCATCTGTAAGCCTACCTGCTGTGGATCTGCGCATCCATCATTCCTATCGCTGATGTATCTTAATTGGAGACCTGCGTGTCCCACTGCTATATTGTTTGACAGTCTTGTTTGCTTCTTTATTTTGTTAACAGACCACAATAAAAAGTGACTTTACAAAAACAATAAAAAAAAAAACAATACCTGACGACAGACCCGGGCCCGCTGCTGCCACTAAGGGGCAACCCGGACTACCCAGCGGGAGACCTTGGCCCCACACCGAGCCCAGCAGGCCGCCCAGCAATCCCTCGCATGGTGGACGTCCTTGTGCACCCATTTAATATTCGGCCATTAACAGACCTCTTCCCGGACAGACCACTCACGTTCTCACACACACTGGCTAGAGCACAACTCTCCCAATACGCCAGATCGATCCCGCAAAAACCATCCCTGTTGAGGGAAATGACACAATTCGAACGCCTCTGCACGCAAGACGCGGAAACACCCAGAGCCATCTCACAGATATACCCAATACTGATCACCAGTAGATACCTACTGTAACGGAGCTCCGTGTACTCCGACCGAGTACCCTCCGTTGATGGATGCTCCTAGCGCTCTCAGAGGACTCCAAGCACTGCAGACGACACCACAACCACCGCAGGCTCCACAACCGCCGTAGCTTAACTGGAGCTGCGCCGTCTTCCTTCCACCCTGGATCGGCTTCTGTCCTCCAGGACCGTGTGGGGAAGACCTCTCCTCCAGGAGAGCGTAACAGGAACAAGCTCTTAAAAGAGCTAAGTGATTGAAAGCTCAGGGGAATATGCAGAGCATAGCAATCCCCAGTGTGATATAGCAGTTCCCTCCAATAACGAGACAAGGCTACGTATTGAGGGTCAGAAGAGGTCTGAGGTGCTGGGGCACCCAGCCTGGTTTTTATTACATGAGTACACATACAGGCCACACCCAGGGGGAGGCATAAAATAACCAATAGTATCACGGGTGCAACCCACACATCCCCTCCCCTTAGTGTGACACATAATCCCATTATACATACAGTAAAAATACAGTTTCCACACATACTCTGTAACTTTAAAACCATACATCACATTCACATAAAAATACATATCCTCGATCAATCCATTCAGGGGAACAACATATTAAAAAATGGCATGAATCAGACCAGGGGTTCAAAAGTTAGTAAAAGTATATTTTGTTCCCCCTGGCTGGCAGAAAAACATCCCCACAATGCATCCTGGTTTCCTCCCTTCTGCCCTGGAGATAATTGGAGAAGTAATCCAATTATCCAGGACTAGAGGCAGACTCCATTAACCACATGGTTGCAAAACGACATAAAACACTTTAAAATACATAAAGTCACATTTTACACATAACACACAGACATTTCACATATCCCCAGATAGCTCAGGTCTGAGTGCACATTATTAGGTGAATGGCACTCAGACCAACCGAATACAGTTTAATCGCCATAGAGCCAAAGTCTTTAATCACACGAATAGGCTCCATGGCATTGCTATCTGGGTTACCACAGCTCACACAGGGCAAGTACCAAATGACCCCACTGTATTTAAAGGGCCAGGAGCAGTATACACAAATCCATTATGCCCAAATGTACGTTTTCCAGGGCAATACAGTCCAGGGCCATAGTCGCAGGGGAGGAGGCAGGCAAGCAGGCTTCTCCAGGACAAAGTGGCGAAGGGCACTTCGTCACACATCTCCCCTTTGGGGGAAAGACTAACCAGGCACCTGACCTTCTGTCGGTCAGTGCCTCCGTTAGTCGATCCACCAACCCACAATAAATAGGTGCCAGAGTAGCCCACCCACAACAAACAGGTACAAGGGTGACCCACCCACAAGACACAATTACTGCACCTGGGTATTTGGCTGTGGTAATGAGGTAACACGCTGAGGGGACTTGAAGGGCAGAGGCCAGCGGCGCTCTGCCCTGATGCCAGCTCTTCTGCTGGGATAGCCTGCAAAACATCAGGCTCTGGACCAGGAACAAAGGTAGGGCAGAGGCCGACTGCACTCTGCCCAGCTGCCAGCTCTTCCGCTGGGGTAGCCTGCAGGACATCAGGCTCTGGACCAGAGACAAAGGTAGGGCAGAGGCCAACTGCACTCTGCCCAGCTGCCAGCTCTTCTGCTGAGGTACTGCGACCATAGTCCGGCTCAGTAGCCAAGGGAACATGGAAGTCAGTAAGGGTTAACATCACCTCTGTTAACCCTGGTGCCACGCTAGGAGTTAGCTGGGGAGGGGAATTTGTACTTACCCCCTCCTCCTGTTGTCCCGGTGAGGGCAGTTGGGGATCTGGACAGGCTGTCCAGCAACCCTGTAGGTCAGGCACAGAGACCACGGTCCCATCTGCGCCGTCCGGGAGATTGGTGTCTCCCCTTGTTAGGGTACGCTGCCGCTGGGGAGAGGGGGTGCTGTGCTCCTCTCCCTGAAACACAGGCTGCCGCTGGAGAGGGAGACCGCCTGTCTCCACTCCCGTAACATTATCCTGCTGCTGGAGAGAGGGACCAACTGTCTCTGCTCTCTGTAGGACACACTGCTGCTGGGGGGGAAGGATGACACCTTCGGCCCCCTGTAACTCACACTGCCGCTGGGGGGAAGGACGATACCTTCGGCCCCCTGTAACTCACACTGCCGCTGGGGGGGAAGGATGACACCTTCGGCCCCCTGGGGTACACACTGCCACTGGGGGGGAAGGACGACACCTTCGGCCCCCTGGGGTACACACTGCCGCTGGGGAGGAAGGACGACACCTTCTGCTCCCTGTAACACACACTGCCGCTGGGGAGGAAGGCCGACACCTTCAGCTCCCTGGGGTTCACACTGCCGCTGGGGGGGGGAAGGACGACACCTTCGGCCCCCTGGGGTACACACTGCCGCTGGAGATCTGGGTTGGTTACCCAACATCCCTGTAGGGCCGGTAGAGAGACCTCGGTCCCATCTCTACCTGCCATCTGGAGGTCATCGCCGGACCAGTCAGTGAGGTCTGGTTCTGCTTGTCGGGTAGGTTGGGGCTGCACGAAGCTGAGTAGGTGTAGGTAGTCCTGCTCCAGCTCCCACTCCCTTGTTGCCAGGTGGGTCATGTCTTTTCTCACCTCGCGTTCGTCAGCCCAGACATACATGCCCATCCGGTAGTCGTAGATGTCCCAAAACCTAGACTCCTCCGTGCTGCCGAAATCAGGCTCCTCCTCCATGGCATCCTGAAGTAGACCAGGACCATCATAATCATCCCCCTCCGGTAGGTCGTGCTCGGCCGTCCAGGGAGTAAGTCGAATGGTATGCCACCAGAGGGCCTGGTATGCGTTGTCTAGCCCGATCTCTCGCCATACCAGGGTCTCTAGTCTTGCCACCCACTCATCCAGGGGCTGCTCTCCCAATAGACACATTCGCATTGCCACACGCTTCTGTAGCCGCTGCTCATCACTGGGGAGACTCTCACCTCGCCGCCACTGGGCGTCTTCCAGGGCATCATACCAGAGTTCCTTTCTGGCTGCATCCCTGTAATCTGCGGCCTCCTCCTCCTCCTCATCATGGAACGCTGTCCGCAAACCAGCTGATTCCATCCTGCTGTAGCCAGGGGCGCTGCCCAATGGCTAGCGTTGCCCTCAATTGTAACTCCACACGTTACCAGTGTCTCTGAGCTGCTTCTCCTCGCACTAGGACGCCATCCCACCGCTGCCACCACTGTAACGGAGCTCCGTGTACTCCGACCGAGTACCCTCCGTTGATGGATGCTCCTAGCGCTCTCAGAGGACTCCAAGCACTGCAGACGAGACAAAGAGAGATACCAAAATACGGGAACGGGCACCACTCACCGAACACCAATAGGCACAAGACCTCGGCTTAGCCAAACAGGAAACAGCACATGGGAACCGAATCAGCCACACTGATAGACGCACCACATTATATTGTCATCCAGGGCCGAAGCAATCAGCCTTAGCGGTGGAGATACCAATTCGGCTATAGCACGCAACGACAACCAGATACCCAAACAAGCTATAACGCAGCAGAACCTAGAGTCACGCAGCGCCCAGAGAACACGAACCACTGAGACACTCATAGCCGTAGGTAGAGCAACATAGACAGACACACGCACAAACTACACCTATTACAAGACCAAACAAGGTTCAGGAATAGCCAAACATGACCACAACACGACAAGATACACAAGGCAATGGATAATCAGCAGCACGGGTAAAATACCAAAATACGTACTAGAGCAACACAAAACACGGTAAAAAGTTTGATACGTGCCCTCAGAAGAGAAGGCACTGGGTTGAAACACTCTGCCAAAGTTCACCAGAGTAGACATGACAACGGTGCGCCACAAGCACTAAAGGGGTCAAGTGTGAACAACTGACCACGCATAAGCAAACTGTTTTACACCTGCATAAACAAACTGGCCTCTGCGTAGGCGACAAACTGCAAACTGATGTATGCACCGAATCTATGCGCCCCTGCGCGGGCAACCCAAGCTTAATCATACATGAAGATGCTACACGCACATATGCTACGGCAACAATAAGAATACATAAAACTAAAACACACAGCCGTAAAACCTAATTGAGTGCATAGATCAGTTGACAATATGAACCAATATGTCATGTTATACAGGCTAAGACTAATTCGCTTCTGCGTAAGCGACAAACTGTTTACACCTGTATTCACCAATGCTTATGCCCCTGCGTGGGCAAATATTTGCTTTACTAAGAACCAGTTCGATATATGCGTTTATATTGTGACAACAATAAAAATATTCAAAACAAATTGTACGGGGTTGGAATTGGGGATCGAAACATTTAGACTGTCCTACTGCTAAGTGACACACACTGTAATCAATATCTAAATATCTACATTTAGATACAGATCCCTTACATTCATACTGTGAGTGCCAGATGAGAGTTTGGGATATTTGGTTACCTGTTTTAGTAGTCTTAATGCAACTATCGCAATTCGGTATGCCTGTACTCTTACCTTCCTGAAAAATCATAAACATACTAAGACACATAAAAAAACACATGAATCCACGGAGTCACCTCTGCCACCTTTACAGCTGTTGGGGTAGATAAAAGAACAACATACAAAGGCTAACAGGATACACCCCAAGCTTTAACTCAGTATGTATCGGTGGGATATTACGGGCAAGTCCTGGAGGATTATTTTCTGCCCATACTCCTGGAATGTCAAATAAGATTCATCACGCTTAGGGTTTTACACTTGTCACTATGAAATAGAAGCACCGATATCACCATTATGCCTGGTTATCCCTTAAACTTCAGAGACGTTGATCCATTAGGTAAAAAGGTTATCTGGGCTTGAAGCTTCGATAATAGATCTTGTCCTAGAAGTTGAATCGGACACTCTGGCATATATAGGAACTGATGCTTCACCAAATGGCCTCCCAGAGTACAAGTGCGACTCTTAAGAACCGGTCTAGCTGCGCCTATCACAGTTATAGTTTTCTCAGAAGGAGGAGCAACTAATTTAGCAACTAATTTAGTCACCACGGAATGTTCAGCACCAGTGTCTATCATAAAAGAACTTCTCTTTCCCCCTATTGCTACATCGACCATAGGCTCAGCTTGACCAAGGGGGATGGAGCCTGGTCGGTATCAATAGTCTTCCATGATAGTGTCAGCCAGACCCACAAAATCTCTATCCTCTCTTTCTCTTGGTCTCTGCGTGGGTGGATAGGATCTGTCTCCTTGAACACTTCCTCTACTATTCCCACCATTCCCTCTAAAACTTCCTCTTCCTCTATAACTACCACTATAACCTCCTCGTACCCTTCTCTCTCCTTGTCTACCACCTTCATACTGCTCTCTCTGTGGACACTCACTCTTCCAATGTCCCTCCTTTCTACAATACGCACATTGATTCCTACTTAAAGGTCCCTTGCTCAGCCTATTCTTGTCTCCTCTATTCACTTCCCTCTTTGTCTTTTCTACACTTGAGATAGCTACCGCTAGCATATCTGCCTTTTTCCTCATCTTACGTTCATCCTCAGTCTCCCTATTCATATATACTTTATTTGCAATCTCCATTAGCTGTGATATGGACATCCCCACAAATCCCTCTGTTTTCTGTAATTTCCTTTTAATATCACCTTGGGCCTGGCTGACAAATGCTGAATTAATCATCCTAGAATTCTCAGGAGCCTCTGGATTAAAAGGAGTATACAATCTATATGACTCCAATAATCTCTCATAAAAGGTACTAGGTGACTCATCAACCTTTTGCAACACCTCAGCCGTCTTTGACATATTAATTGCCTTCTTCCCTCCTGCCTCCATGCCAGCAATTATGGCTTCCCTATAAGCTCTTAGTTGGGGCATGTCAGCACCATTCACATTCCAATTTGGATCGACATTTGGATAATGGGCTGCAGCCCACGCAACTGGATTGGCCTGATTTTGAGTACGGGCCGTTTCCTCAAGCGCTTTAATAGCCGCTTGATTAATCCGGGTCCTTTCCTCACAATTAAATAAAGTTAATAATAATTGCTGGCAATCGGCCCAGGTGGGATTATGTGTTTGGATAATTGAAGTAACCAAATCTGTCATGACTTGACAAATGACTTGACAAATTAGCAGCATAAAAAAGGCATCTCTCCATAAACATATGGAACTCCTGGTGGTGATAGTCGAGTATCCACAATCCAGAGTCAGGGAGAAGATACAGCATTCAAATAAAAGTAAATAAAAACAAATATAAGTACATAAGAAGTTCTATAATATCCAACGCGTTTCGTCCTATTGGATGTCGGACTTCTTCAGGGATAATTGTGGATCCACTTCTGAGGGTTTTTATACCATTCAACATCATCTTCTTGATCCGGTACACATGTAATCAAACATGCCTTTCACTGTGAACCGCAGAAATCCAGCGCGGAATACAAGGAGCTTCTCAAATAGTTCCGGGTAATAGTGCGCATGCGCGTAATGAACGCGCATGCGTCAACTGAAAAGACTGTTGCCTGTAGGGGACAAAAGGCATAGAAAGGCGAAAAAACGCCTGAGAACAAAACCGAGCACATTTTGCTAGAAAATCTAATAAAGTGGCAAAATTGCCTATATTATTACAGTATACACTCTGGGTATATCTCTGCATCTCAATATATATACACATTTTATTTGTATTACGAACATGAGCACAAAATTAATATAAAATATACTACATAATATATAATATATATATACACAACCATATGTAAATATAAGGTTATAGATAGGGATGTATTTAAAATCCAACTAATATGGACCAAATTAAAGGGTCATGTGGCCCCATAATAAGTTATTAGTGTGTAGGATTAATGAATGTAAGTTAAATTATAGGGTTCTTATATGTGAAACAGAGAGTTGAGCTCAATTAAAGGGTCATGTTTAACCCATCATATGTTATTGGTGTGCAAGGAATTATGGATGTAGATTAAATTGATTGTAGGGCTTCCTATAAGTGAATCGGAAAATTAAACTATAGTGAGTTATAAACATAAAAAATAAACATAAAAAATATATAAAAAATATATATATTCCATATATTTACATATAGATTAATATATACATATAAGCACAGAAAAACCATGGCATCTTATTGAAGAGACCTCGACAACGAAGAGAACCCTTAAGGAAAAATGATTAGATGAGACCTTGTAAATCTATTTCTTGGTTAAGTCCCACATTTAAGGTTTTTAGATTGAAAATCCACCAAGCCTCCTTCCTAATTAACTCCTGTAGTTTGTCTCCACCTCTCCATCCTAGTTGAACTGAGTCTATTCCATAAACTTGCAGAGTGTTCCAAGAGAATGAGGGACAAGAATTACAGTGTCTTGGTACACTATGGTCAATTTTATTTTTGCGTATGTTGTTGTGGTGTTCCAATATTCTGATGTGTAACTTTCTGGATGTGCGTCCGACATATTGGGCACCACAGCCACATTGCAATAAATAGATTACAAAAGTAGAGGAACAATGAATATAGTTTTTTATTTTGTATGTTTTTTTCGTGTATGTACCAGTGAAATCTTGGATTTTCCTTTTGAGGTGTGTACAAGTAGAACAATGGCCACAGCTGTAAAACCCTTGTACTTGGGTCTTAAGAAAGTTGTTACAAGAAGGAGTGATAGGTAATAGACTGGGTGCCAATTTGTTCTTTAGATTGCTAGATTTTTTATAGATTACTGTAGGAAAATCTGGTAATACATCTTTTAAGATCTCATCTCTCTTTAAGATGTACCAATGCTTTTTAAGGATTTTTTCTACCTGTCTAGCTTGGGAATTATATTGTGTGACAAACGCAAATTCAAATTTGTTATTAGTATCTTTATTGTTGCTATTATTTTTTCCTCTATCTGTATTGTCACTTTTCTCCTTATTTTTATTTTTCCATCTGAATCTATTTTTTATTATTTGCTCAGCTGTTAATAGTTCCAGACCCTCTTCATTTTTGTTAGTTAGCAATAATGATCTGTCAGAATTTAATATTTCAGATTTAGATGTCTCCATTTTTTGCACATTATACCCTTTGTCAGTATATCTTTGTTGTACAATCTTAGACTGTTCTAGGAACATGTGGTTGTCTGTACAGTTCCTTCTGAGCCGGGTAAATTGGCTCTTAGGAATGTTGGAGAGCCATGGAGGATAATGAGTACTGGAGTTCTCGATGGCTGTGTTGCAGTCTGTGGGCTTAAAATACGTCTTGGTTTTTAGTTGATTTTGTTCTACATATATAGTTAAATCCAAGAAATTTATAGTGGAATTACTGGATACCGAAGTGAATTTTAAATTATATTCATTGTCGTTAACTTGGCCCAAAAATAAATCAAGGTCTTCTGTAGAACCCTCCCAGATGATCAGGACATCGTCGATGAAGCGCCGCCACAGGACCAAACCACCCCCATCATGGTCCGCCAACTTGATGTGCTGGCGTTCCCAATGGGACACATACAAGTTGGCAAAACTGGGGGCGAATTTTGTTCCCATGGCGACGCCGCACCGCTGAAGAAAAAACTGGCCATTGAACCAGAAAAAGTTTCTGGCGAGTACGAATTGAATACAACTCACCAGAAACTCAATCTGGGCATCCTCTAAAACTTGTGGTGATCTAAGGGTATCTTGAATGCAAGCAATACCTTTCGCGTGGGGAATGTTAGAGTATAGGGCTGTAATGTCTGCTGTCGCTAGAATATAAGAGGATTTCCACTCTATAGATTGTAAATCTTGCAGAATATGCCTAGTGTCTTTGATAAAAGTATAGTGTAATGGGACATAAGGCTGTAAAAATAAATCCACATATTCTGATAATTTGCATGACAAGGAATTGATTCCGCTGATAATGGGGCGTCCTGGGGGTTTTTGAGTGTTCTTGTGAATTTTTGGCAAAAAATAAAAAACTGCCACTTTGCAGTTTGGGTTAAAGATGTATTTAAACTCATCCTGGTTTATAATATGATTATTTAAACCGGTGGTCAATAGTGTATGTAATTCTGCCAAAAATTCAGAAGAAGGATTTTTTTCCAAAATTTGATAAGTGTTAACGTCATGTAAGATATTATAGGCTTCCTGTAAATAATAAGTTTTGTTCATAATAACAATCCCCCCTCCCTTGTCAGCTTCTTTTATAACCAAATTGTGATTTTCTGTAAGTGTGGTTAGAGCTAGCTTTTCTTTTTTGGTAAGATTGGGTTTAAATTTACTGTCCACAATTTTGTTTAAATCTTCCTGTACCAAGTCATTAAAGACCTCCAGGAATTTCCCCTTAGCTGCCCATGGAAAAAAATTTGATTTGGGTTTCAAAGAGGTATGAATGATTTTCGATTCCGTATCAGGTACCTTGTTCTCTATATTCGAGTCTAATGGAGTATTACTAAGATATGGCTCTGAGTTGATCAAGTTAATTTCCTTACTTTTGAAGAATCTCTTTAATGTTAATTTTCTTAGGAATTTCTGGTTATCTAAATAAAGGTTAAAGGGATTACAATTGGAAGACGGAGCAAAATTCAAGCCTTTCTTTAATAATGACAGTTCTTGCGGTGAAAGGGATATGTCAGAAAGATTAAAAATGCCTTCAAATTGGTTTAATTTTGTCTGTGTGAGAGGTGGAGTGGAGGGTCCTCCTCCTCCACCTCCAAGTGTGGTCTTTTCTTTGTGGGAGATTTTAGGTGCTGGAATCTGTTTTGAGTGTGTATGGAAAACTGGGTTGGATTTAGTTTTTGGTTTGGCTCCTTGCCTAAAAAAACTTCCTGATTGTTTTTAGAATATCTAGAATGATTGGGAGAATAACTACCTGCTGTTCGTGTGGGGTATTTTTTATACTGTGTAGGATTGACATTATCATGTGATTTTTTTCTAAATAGAGGCTTAGAGTATGAATTGGAATTAGAGTTGGAAAAACGTCTTGTGTCTAGTCTTTTTGGATGGGGATCTTGGAATCTAGAGTTGGGTTGATTTTTGTATGAGTATCTAGAATGCCCATGTTCAAGTTTTTGCCTGGGCCAATTTCTTTGATTGCCTTTTTGGTAATCATCCTGATCCCTCCTAAACTTGGTGGACTTAGTGTTTGAAATTTTATCATCAACAGCTTTTATTTTCTCTTTTAAAATTGTGTAGTTGTTTTCTACTGCTTTAAGTTCTACATGCAAAGAGAGTTCATTCTCTATTTTATTAATTTCATCCTCTAGTGATTTCAAAGATCTTTTTTGGTAATTAATTAGACCAGTCATGTATTTTTTTGAGCATTCATCATTGGCATTATGCCAGTCCTGCATTAGTAATTTATCCTCTAGGCCAAAAGCTGGCATTTTAAGTATTCTTAGACCACGTGGGATGATATTGTAAGCTAAATACTGTTCTAAAGATGTAATTTCCCACCATTTGCGAGTTTCTTTCTCTAATAGACGTTCCAACTGGATAAATTTGTGGTTTAGGGAACTGTCTATAGATTTGTTCCCCCCTCTGAATAAGGTATCAATCCTAAGTTTTCTGTCATGTCTCATCTCATCATAAACATTTTGTGCGGCCATAACAATAGTGATATACAATAGTGAAGTGACAAAATAATGAAACAAAGAAACAAAGTATATACACTAAGAAATTACACGTATACTGTGATAGCTCCAGGTGAACTTCACAACCACCTGTGGAAATGTATAGCAAATAGACAAAAGTGGAAACCACCCAGAATACGTATAATAGATAGAATACAAAAGGACAACCTGATATAGGTCAAATTTCCTTGAATGGAATCTGTGTGAAAATTGAAAAAACTTTCATAGCGTAAAAAAGTAAATATAAGTAGTGTTTAAAGTGAGATTAGAAATGCACTCACAAACAAACGATTATTCAGGCCTTTCACCCTCTCAGGGGTAGTGTGATGAGCAAAGATGTCCTCCGACACGATATATGTGGATGTAAAAAATGCAATATAGTGAAGTATGTTTAGAAATATATAAATTCACATTTATTCATTGCACTTACAAATTAGCAGCATAAAAAAGGCCTCTCTCCATAAACATATGGAACTCCTGGTGGTGATAGTCGAGTATCCACAATCCAGAGTCAGGGAGAAGATACAGCATTCAAATAAAAGTAAATAAAAACAAATATAAGTACATAAGAAGTTCTATAATATCCAACGCGTTTCGTCCTATTGGATGTCGGACTTCTTCAGGGATAATTGTGGATCCACTTCTGAGGGTTTTTATACCATTCAACATCATCTTCTTGATCCGGTACACATGTAATCAAACATGCGTTTCACTGTGAACCGCAGAAATCCAGCGCGGAATACAAGGAGCTTCTCAAACAGTTCCGGGTAATAGTGCGCATGCGCGTAATGATGTTTCACATATAAGAACCCTATAATTTAACTTACATTCATTAATCCTGCACACTAATAACTTATTATGGGGCCACATGACCCTTTAATTTGGTCCATATTAGTTGGATTTTAAATCCATCCCTATCTATAACCTCAGTGCCTCTCTGCACAACACCACTAGCCTCAGTGCCTCTCTGCACAACACCACTAGCCTCAGTGCCTCTCTGCACAACACCACTAGCCTCAGTGCCTCTCTGCACAACACCTGTAGCCTCAGTGCCTCTCTCCACGACACCACTACACTCTGAAAGTGCAGAAAATGAATTATGTAGAGCAACAGACTGTGCAATATGCCTTTTATCCACAACTCCAAGTCTACCAGATCCTACAGTAATCCATCTGCAATTCCTAGTATGTCTCTGCGGCAGTGGCTTTGCAGCAGTTCCAGCCTGAGTTTGTTTACCAGATAATTTACAAATCTCAGACTTCAAAAATACAATCTCCTGCCGCAAAATAGAGAACTGTCTACAGATTAGACAACAACCAAACCTCCAAAAAGTGGAACGTGAAACAAATGCAAAGCAACTATTACACTGAACTAAGTCTGCCATTCCAATGAGGTGAATAATTTAAATCAAACAAACCTTAACTTTTTATTTATCCTCCTGAATACCTCGGATTACCTCCAGTTTATCTCCAGAATATCTCCAACCACACACTTAGAAGCAGCACTCTCCAGAATATCTCCAACCACACACACACTTAGAAGCAACACTTAGATGAAGCAACCAAGCTCTATTAGCCAAGCTAATGACAACAGCCCTTATATACTCCTCAAATCACCTCCCACTAGGAAAGTTTAACACCTGGGTAGGCCTCTGCTTATTAGCAAACAATAGCTAATTTAAATAGCAATCAATAGCAAGTAGCTACCTAATCCAATTAAATGCCTTATAATTACCAACAGGAAATCAAACCTTGTGCAGTCAGTAACCTTTTCCTACAGATGAATCTTACCTGTAACAGTAAAAAAGAACTCTTAGCACAACTCTTAGACAGTTGAAGCTTCTGTAAAACTCTCCAGAATATCTCCAACCACACACACACTTAGAAGCAACACTTAGATGAAGCAACCAAGCACTGAGGCTAGTGGTGTTGTGCAGAGAGGCACTGAGGCTAGTGGTGTTGTGCAGAGAGGCACTGAGGCTAGTGGTGTTGTGCAGAGAGGCACTGAGGCTAGTGGTGTTGTGCAGAGAGGCACTGAGGCTAGTGGTGTTGTGCAGAGAGGCACTGAGGCTAGTGGTGTTGTGCAGAGAGGCACTGAGGCTAGTGGTGTTGTGCAGAGAGGCACTGAGGCTAGTGGTGTTGTGCAGAGAGGCACTGAGGCTAGTGGTGTTGTGCAGAGAGGCACTGAGGCTAGTGGTGTTGTGCAGAGAGGCACTGAGGCTAGTGGTGTTGTGCAGAGAGGCACTGAGGCTAGTGGTGTTGTGCAGAAAGGTACTGAGGCTAGTGGTGTTGTGCAGAGAGGCACTGAGGCTAGTGGTGTTGTGAAGAGAGGCACTGAGGCTAGTGGTGTTGTGAAGAGAGGCACTGAGGCTAGTGGTGTTGTGAAGAGAGGCACTGAGGCTAGTGGTGTTGTGAAGAGAGGCACTGAGGCTAGTGGTGTTGTGAAGAGAGGCACTGAGGCTAGTGGTGTTGTGAAGAGAGGCATTGAGGCTAGTGGTGTTGTGCAGAGAGGCACTGAGGCTAGTGGTGTTGTGCAGAGAGGCTTGAAGACTATGGTGAGGCCGAATAGAAAGCAGTTGTTGGTGGGGGATTCCATCATAAGAGGTGTGGAGATGGACAATGGTGGTCTTGTGAGGTGTCTTCCCGGAGCTACTGCTCACAGAGACAGGAGACGTATCTGTAATATTGTTAAGCAAGCAAAGCAGGAAGGGGAATTGGATGTACTTGTCCATTTAGGGACAAATGACTTGGCTTGCAATGAGGTTTCAGAGGTTAAGGAAGTTTTTAGTGTTTTTGCCAATGATATACGGCAGGTTGCTTCCACATTGTCATTCTCTGAAGTTCTGCCTGTGCATAACACTCAGAATGACAGGCGGATGCGTATTAGGGACTTTAACTTGTGGCTTGGTGAATGGTGTCGGGAGCAAGGATTTGGCTTTATTGCTCATGGTAGCTCTGTTTGGAATGGAAATAAACTGTACAAAAAAGATGGTATGCATCTTTCTCAAAAGGGAACAAATGTTCTCAGTGAGCAGTTCAGAGGTTTTGCTAGGATGTATTTAAACTAGGAGGGGGGGGGCAAAAGGGTGATAAAACATCAATCCAATTGTCCCCCAA
Source organism: Pelobates fuscus (assembly GCF_036172605.1). Lineage (NCBI taxonomy): Eukaryota > Metazoa > Chordata > Amphibia > Anura > Pelobatidae > Pelobates > Pelobates fuscus. Next base: position 244,441,648 of record NC_086320.1, read on the forward strand.
AACAAGGACAGAAGGTGCCTGTAGCAAGTGTGTTAAAAAATGCTAAGCTTAGAGTCATGTCTACAAATGCTCGCAGTTTAGGGAATAAGATCCATGAACTTGTGGCAATAATGGCAACTGATAGTGTAGATTTAGTCGCTGTTACTGAGACATGGTATAATGAGAAAAATGACTGGGACATAGCAATACCAGGGTACTCTTTATATAGAAAAGACAGGGAAGGCAAGAAAGGGGGAGGGGTGGCCCTGTATGTAAAGAATAGCATAAAATCTAGCCTAATAAAGGTTAGTGAGGCGAACATAGAGTCAGTTTGGGTTACGTTAGAATTTGGTAATCACACAGTAACTCGTGTAGGTGTGATTTATAGGCCCCCAGGACAAATTGAAGAGTTAGATAATCTACTAGTTGAAGAAATAGCTAAAATGACAATGAAGGGGGAAGTTATCATCATGGGTGACTTTAATCTTCCTGATGTAAATTGGAAAACAAAAATAGCTACTTGTGCCAGGAGCACACATATTCTAAACTCCCTACTGGGATTGTCTCTAAAACAAGTCGTTGAGGAGCCAACTCGTAAAGAGGCCATACTAGATTTAGTGTTAACAAATGGAGATTTGGTATCAGATATTACTGTAGGTGAAAGTTTAGGATCCAGTGATCATCAGTCAGTGTGGTTTAATATAAGAACAGTGACTGAGTCACACCACACAAAAACAAAAGTTTTAGACTTTAGAAAAACAGACTTTTCCAAAATTAGAATATGTGTAAAGGAGTCATTATCAGACTGGAGCAATTTAAATGGAGTCCAAAAGAAATGGGATTATTTAAAAGTTGCACTACTGAAGGCAACAGAAAATTGCATTAGGCTTGTCAGTAAAAGCAAAAAATTCAAGAAACCACTGTGGTACTCCACAGATGTAGCCAAAATAGTAAAAAACAAAAAGTTAGCCTTTAGTAATTATAAAAAAACCCAGAGTGAGGAAGACAGAATGACCTATAAGATTAGGCAGAAAGAGGCTAAGCAAGTTATAAGAGCTTCCAAATCACACACAGAAGAGAAAATAGCACAGTCAGTAAAAAAGGGGGACAAAACCTTTTTTAGATACATAAATGAGAAAAGAAAAGTAAAACAAGGATTAGTTAGATTAAAAACAAAAGAAGGAAGGTAGGTAGATGAGGATAAAGGTCTAGCTGACTGCCTCAATGAATATTTTTGTTCGGTATTTACAGATGAAAATGAAGGAAAGGGACCTCAGTTAAGAAAAAGGATAAATGAGTCATTTATTACACGTGAGTTTACAGAGGAAGAGGTTCTATTTCATCTGTCAAAAGTAAAGACAAATAAGTCAATGGGACCTGATGGAATACACCCAAAGCTATTAAAAGAGCTTAGTGGTGTACTAGCAAAACCATTAACAGATTTATTTAACCAATCATTGATAACAGGAGTAGTCCCAGAAGATTGGAAGTTAGCGAATGTTGTGCCCATTCACAAGAAAGGTAATAGGGAGGAGTCGGGCAACTATAGGCCAGTAAGCCTAACTTCAGTAGTGGGGAAAGTGATGGAAACCATGTTAAAGGATAGGATTGTTGAACATCTAAAAACACATGGATTTCAAGATCAGAGACAACATGGGTTTACTTCAGGGAGATCATGCCAAACTAATCTTATTGATTTTTTTGATTGGGTAACTAAAATTATCGATCAGGGTGGTGCAGTAGACATTGCTTACCTCGATTTCAGTAAGGCTTTTGACACTGTTGCACATAGAAGGCTTATCAACAAACTACAATCTTTGAGTTTGGATTCCAATATTGTTGAATGGGTAAGGCAGTGGCTGAGTGACAGGCAACAGAGGGTTGTAGTCAATGGAGTATATTCGAAGCTTGGGCTTGTCACCAGTGGGGTACCTCAGGGATCTGTACTTGGACCCATTCTCTTTAATATTTTTATTAGTGATATTGCAGAAGGTCTTGATGGTAAGGTGTGTCTTTTTGCGGATGATACTAAGATATGTAACAGGGTTGATGTTCCAGGAGGGATAAGCCAAATGGAAAATGATTTAGGTAAACTAGAAAAATGGTCAGAGTTGTGGCAACTGACATTTAATGTGGATAAGTGCAAGATAATGCATCTTGGACGTAAAAACCCAAGGGCAGAGTACAGAATATTTGATAGAGTCCTAACCTCAACATCTGAGGAAAGGGATTTAGGGGTGATTATTTCTGATGACTTAAAGGTAGGCAGACAATGTAATAGAGCAGCAGGAAATGCTAGCAGAATGCTTGGTTGTATAGGGAGAGGTATTAGCAGTAGAAAGAGGGAAGTGCTCATGCCATTGTACAGAACACTGGTGAGACCTCACTTGGAGTACTGTACACAGTACTGGAGACCCTATCTTCAGAAGGATATTGATACCTTAGAGAGAGTTCAAAGAAGGGCTACTAAACTGGTTCATGGATTGCAGGATAAAACTTACCAGGAAAGGTTAAAGGATCTTAACATGTATAGCATGGAGGAAAGACGAGACAGGGGGGATATGATAGCAACATTTAAATACATAAAGGGAATCAACACAGTAAAGGAGGAGACTATATTTAAAAGAAGAAAAACTACCACAACAAGAGGACATAGTCTTAAATTAGAGGGACAAAGGTTTAAAAATAATATCAGGAAGTATTACTTTACTGAGAGGGTAGTGGATGCATGGAATAGCCTTCCAGCTGAAGTGGTAGAGGTTAACACAGTAAAGGAGTTTAAGCATGCATGGGATAGGCAGGGCCGCCATCAGGGCATGACAACCGTGACAATTGTCACGGGCCCGGCGGTCCTGGGGGGCCCGGCCCGCGGCCGGATTGCTGGAGCGGGCCGGGACTGAGAAGAGGACTGATTTGTCCGGCGGGCCCGAGTCCCGACAGTAGGGGGGGCCCAGCAGCTTAGCCTCTGTGCCGCTGGATGCTGGGCCCCCCTGTGTGCCGCCGGGATAGAGCTGTCACCGTGCACTGTGACTGCAGTGCACAAATCCGGATCCCTGTGACTCCTGTCTGCAGCTCCACCTCCACGGGTGCAGAGCTGCAGACCATGATTGATTGTCAGCAAGCTCAGCCAATCAGAGCTCGCGAGACAATCTCCACATGGTCTGACTGCAGCTCTGAACCCGTGGAGGCGGAGCTGCAGACAGGAGAGCATGGGCCTATGCGACTGGACCACGAGGCTGCTGCAGGAAAGAAGATCACCAGGGACAGGGAGTCACTTCACTCAAGAGGTAAGTTAATCTAATATCTCACTGCCATGCTCCCTTCCCCCATCACTGCCACCCTCCCCTCCCCCACTCAATGCCAGTCTGCCACCCTCCCCACTCACTGCCACCCTCCCCCACTCAATGCCAGTCTGCCACCCTCCCCACTCATTGCCACCCTCCCCTCCCCCACTCAATGCCAGTCTGCCACCCTCCCCACTCACTGCCACCCTCCCCTCCCCCACTCAATGCCAGTCTGCCACCCTCCCCACTCATTGCCACCCTCCCCTCCCCCACTCAATGCCAGTCTGCCACCCTCCCCACTCACTGCCACCCTCCCCTCCCCCACTCAATGCCAGTCTGCCACCCTCCCCACTCACTGTCACCCTCCCCTCCCCCACTCAATGCCAGTCTGCCACCCTCCCCACACAATGCCAGTCTGCCACCCTCCCCACTCTCTGCCACCCTCCCCTCCCCATTCACTGCCACCCTCACCTCCCCCACTCACTGCCACCCTCCCCTCACTGCCACCCTCACCTCCCCCACTCACTTCCCCATCACTGCCACCCTCTCCTCACTGCCACCCTAGCCCCCCATCCTCCCTTCCCCATCACTGCCACCCTCCCCTCCCCCACTCAATGTCAGTCTGCCACCCTCCCCACTCACTGCCACCCTCCCCTCCCCCACTCAATGCCAGTCTGCCACCCTCCCCTCCCCACTCACTGCCACCCTCACCTCCCCCACTCACTGCCACCCTCACCTCCCTCCACTCACTGCCACTCGCCCCTCACTGCCACCCTCAACTCCCCTACTCACTGCCACCCTCCCCTCCCCCACTCAATGCCAGTCTGCCACCCTCACCTCCCCCACTCACTGCAACCCTCACCTCCCCCACTCACTGCCACCCTCACCTCCCCCACTCACTGCCATCCTCCCATCCCCATCACTGCCACACTCCCCACTCACTATCACCCTCCCCTCCCCACTCAATGCCAGTCTGCCTCCCCCACTCAATGCCACCCTCCCCTCCCCTACTCACTGCCATCCTCCCTTCCCCCATCACTGCCACACTCCCCACTCACTATCACCCTCCCCTCCCCACTCAATACCAGTCTGCCTCCCCCACTCAATGCCACCCTCCCCTCACTGCCACCCTCACCTCCCCTACTCATTGCCATCCTCCCTTCCCCCATCACTGCCACCCTCCCCTCCCCACTCACTGCCACACTCCCCTCCCCACTCACTGCCACCCACACCTCCCCCACTCACTGCCACCCACACCTCCCCCACTCACTGTTACCCACACCTCCACTCACTCACTGTCACCCTCACCCCCACACAAAGTCATCCCCTTTACCATGCCACACTCACATCTATCCCTGCTAATCCTGTATCACACTCCCCTCCAACAACGTTGCCACACTCTATCACATTAATACATCCAATCCTGTCACACTCAACACCCCTCGCTCTGCCACACTCACCGTGTCATAATAACCCCTCAATCCTGTCACACTCCATCCTCCAACCATGCCACACTAGCACCAAATGCTGTCACACTCACTGATTCACACTTCAACCATGTCACACTGAACCTGAATATTAATCCTCATTAAAGGGACACTCCAGGCATCCAGACCACTTCTGCCCATTGGAGTGGTCTGGGTGCCAACTCCCACTACCCTTAACCCTGCAAGTGTAATTATTGCAGTTTTTTATAAACTGCAATATTTACCTTGCAGAGTTAACTCCTCTAGTAGCTGTCTACTAGACAGCCACTAGAGGACACTTCTGTGTTTATAGCACATGAAAAGTGTGCTATAACGGCACAGGACGTCCTCACGCTATGTATAGGAAAGCATTGAAAGCATTTTTCAATGCTTTCCTATGGGGAAGTCTAATGCGCATACCTCTCCTTCCCCTGTCCCACTCCATCCTCCAACAATGTCGCCTGTGACACGACTTACCCCCTCAGCCAAGGCATTGACACTGTTGCATCAGGTATTAACAATAGAAAGAAGGAAGTGCTCATGCCATTGTACAGAACACTGGTGAGACCTCACTTGGAGTATTGTACGCAGTATCTTCAGAAGGATATTGATACCTTAGAGAGAGTTCAGAGAAGGGCTACTAAAGTGGTTCATGGATTGCAGGATAAAAGGTTAAAGGGGGATATGATAGAAACATTTAAATACATAAAGGGAATCAACACAGTAAAGGAGGAGACTATATTTAAAATAAGAGACTACCACAACAAGAGGACATAGTCTTAAATTAGAGGGGCAAAGGTTTGAAAATAATATCAGGAAGTATTACTTTACTAAGAGAGTAGTGGATGCATGGAATAGCCTTCCAGATGAAGTGGTAGAGGTTAACACAGTGAGGAAGTTTAACCCCTTAAGGACACATGACGTGTGACATGTCATGATTCCCTTTTATTCCAGAAGTTTGGTCCTTAAGGGGTTAAGAGTACGTGGGATATGCATAAGGCTATCCTAACTATAAGATAAGGCCAGGGACTAATGCAAGTATTTAGAAAATTGGGCAGACTAGATGGGCCAAATGGTTCTTATCTGCCGTTACATTCTATGTTTCTATTAACACCCCTCTTCCTGTTACACTCCCTCCTCCAACTATGTCACACTCATCCCCAAATCTTTCCCTGCCACACTCACCCTGTCACTTTAAGCCCCACACTCACCCCAATTATGTCACACTCAACTTCTCTCATTCTGTCACACTCACCCCCACCCCTATCTCTTTCACGCCCCTCGCCCTGTCAAACTTACTCTGCCAAGTTAACCCTATATTCCCCGTCACAGTTACACCCTGAAGACAGTAATCATACACAGTCGTGAAATACAGCTTCTCCATAAACACAATGCACAAAGATCACAATCAGCCCCCCATACATACGAGCTTCCACTTGCTCTCATGGTCCCAGACACACACATGCTCACAGAGACACACATTCACTCACAAGGATACTTGCTGTCTGACACACACTCTCAGACACATTTAGAAATACACAGAGCCAAATGCACATTGTGAATGTATGTTTGTTTGTGTCAATGTGTGTGTCTCTGTGCATCAGTGTGTTTGTTTCTTGTTGCTCAGACCTTGCGACTGATGGACACCTGCAATTTTCCTGAAAGGTGAGTATTTCTGCCTGTTACATGACCACGTACGTGCTTGTAACTTCCTAGGACATCTGAAGATTACTACACTCGTAAGTTGTATTAAAACACATCGAGCAAGTCAATTTGTGTAAAATGTTTTGCACTACACTATTTACACATTTCTGTATATACTTGCTCATTGTTTCCTACGTTATTTGTTTGTTTTGATATTTTCTAACTCAAGGGCAAAATAGTTGACATACTGCAGGATAACAGCTAATTTGGCTTCAATATTTCATTTCTATAATAATTAATTAGCTATTCCCAGCTTAGTTAATAGACCTCACTGTTTCAAGGTTAGGTTAGGTTAGGGTCCTGCTCAAAGAGTCTACCTTGACGTGGTGGCAGGCTTACTATTTTTAGGCCAAACTATAGATGAAGAGACTCCTTTCTATTAAAGGACCACTATTGGCACCCAGACCACTTCAGCTTAATGAAGTGGTCTGGGTGCCTGGTCCAGCTAGGTTTAACCCTTTTTTATATAAACATAGCAGTTTCAGAGAAACGGCTATGTTTATATCAGGGTTAAGCCAGCCTCTAGTGGCTGTCTCATTGACAGCCGCTAGAGGCGCTTGCGTGCTTCTCACTGTGAAAATCACATTGAGAAGACGCCAGCGTCCATAGGAAAGCATTGTAAATGCTTTCCTATGAGACTGGCTGAATGCGCGCGCGGCCCCTGCCGCACATGCGCATTCAGCCGAGGAGGCGCAGAGGAGGAGGAGAGCTACTCGTCCGGCGCTGGAGGGGGACCCTGTTTTCCTGGCACTATAGTGGTCCTTTTAAGAATGATCATACCTGAAACTAGACCTGGATAAAATAACTATGCAAGGGAGGGGGCGTGGTTAAGTAGGGGGGGGGGGGCCCAGACCATTTGTTCTGTTAGGGGCCCGAAAATTTCTGGTGGCGGCCCTGGGGATAGGCATAAGGCTATCCTAACTATAAGATAAGGCCAGGGACTAATGAAAGTATTTAGAAAACTGGGCAGACTAGATGGGCCGAATGGTTCTTATCTGCCGTCACATTCTATGTTTCTATGTTTCTAACCTTATATTTACATATGGTTGTGTATATATATATTATATATTATGCAGTATATTTTATATTAATTTTGTGCTCATGTTCGTAATACAAATAAAATGTGTATATATATTGAGATGCAGAGATATACCCAGAGTGTATACTGTAATAATATAGGCAATTTTGCCACTTTATTAGATTTTCTAGCAAAATGTGCTCGGTTTTGTTCTCAGGCGTTTTTTCGCCTTTCTATGCCTTTTGTCCCCTACAGGCAACAGTCTTTTCAGTTGACGCATGCGCGTTCATTACGCGCATGCGCACTATTACCCGGAACTGTTTGAGAAGCTCCTTGTATTCCGCGCTGGATTTCTGCGGTTCACAGTGAAACGCATGTTTGATTACATGTGTACCGGATCAAGAAGATGATGTTGAATGGTATAAAAACCCTCAGAAGTGGATCCACAATTATCCCTGAAGAAGTCCGACATCCAATAGGACGAAACGCGTTGGATATTATAGAACTTCTTATGTACTTATATTTGTTTTTATTTACTTTTATTTGAATGCTGTATCTTCTCCCTGACTCTGGATTGTGGATACTCGACTATCACCACCAGGAGTTCCATATGTTTATGGAGAGATGCCTTTTTTATGCTGCTAATTTGTAAGTGCAATGAATAAATGTGAATTTATATATTTCTAAACATACTTCACTATATTGCATTTTTTACATCCACATATATCGTGTCGGAGGACATCTTTGCTCATCACACTACCCCTGAGAGGGTGAAAGGCCTGAATAATCGTTTGTTTGTGAGTGCATTTCTAATCTCACTTTAAACACTACTTATATTTACTTTTTTACGCTATGAAAGTTTTTTCAATTTTCACACAGATTCCATTCAAGGAAATTTGACCTATATCAGGTTGTCCTTTTGTATTCTATCTATTATACGTATTCTGGGTGGTTTCCACTTTTGTCTATTAGTTTTATTCTTTATCTTAATTTTCCTTTGTTTTTCTGCCGCGCGACCACGATCATCGCGCTCCTTCACACGCGGGCAGCGGCCATCTTGGAGCTCCACTAGTATTTATCGTGACCTCTGCATGGGGTGCCTGCGGGCGCATGAGGTAGTTTTTCCTGAGACTTGGTCTTATTGTATCAGTATAGACTGTATGAGACACTTAAAGGACAACTGCTTTTCTGTATTAAGGAAAGCTGAAGACAGCCCTGTAACTGTATTGTAGCGGCACCCCGGAGTAGTAGGGGGTTACGCCGCTGAGAAGGTGTTCTTTCCCCCAAGATGAAGTCAGCTATAACGAAACACGTTCCCAGAGAATACGAATCAGCATAATAACCATCCCCTCCAAGCACGAGACGAGACTCTGTGTTGAGGGTCAAAAGTAGGAATAATCTTTATTCTGCAGCTCGGGTTTTTATGCCGTACAACAACTCCTCCCCGTATCCGGAGGAGATAATACATTTACAGTGGGAATCCCTCCCACTGTACCGGGCAGAATATTTCACGGTTATTACAACGTTTAATAATACATACAATATATAACGAAAATACAATGTGCTACGTGTATTAGGGAACGGAGATCTAGGGGAACATTATACGTGAAAATCCCCCGGATCGGTTGGGCCGTTCGCTAGATACACGTTTGCACCATTTACTCGGGAACCACATAACATAAACGAAAACTCTCTCGTGGATCCGATGTCTCTAGTTACTCTGGATCTGTCGAACAGCATGGATGTAAGTCACCGGCAAAGTGGAGAATCGTCGTGTACAAAGTTCGGGAGTGTTCGGACACTAGTTCGTGCGGTCAAAATGGCCGCGACCCATTGTTCTCCCCACGTGGCTGCGTATACCGTACAGATCCTGAAATACCCGAAGCCCACAATAATCCAGGTAAAAACAAGCAATTCTCCGAGAGGGTCTTGGTTACTCCAAAAGGGGTCTGTCACATGTATCATTCCCATTAAGTCACTAAACAATCTACGTGATGTGCTTACACATTTGTCAGTTTAGACCATTTCCTATGCTGTAGGGAGCAAAGGCAAACCATGCTGTGGCACAGGCCACCATAAGGCAGGTCTAGCTGGACCATGACTCTCACAACCCTCGGCCATACGGCAATTTTACCTCATGCCATATGCTTGAAGATATATATATATATATATATATATATATATATATATATATATATACAGTGAGCTGCTGTGGCTTTGAAAGCAGTACAGCAGGCTCAGGCCTGCAAAGTGCTCTGGTTCAAATCCCCTGTTGGGCACTTTGAGAACATTGAGAGTAGGTTTGTGTGTGTCTTTCAATTTGTCCTTGTTTAAATGGTTGCTTTATTTCAGCATGCAAAGCATTGTATGGACACTGAATGTTTTTTTCCTGTAACCTAAAGGGTCATATACTATATCTATGCCACACAGGATCATGATATATTACTGTGCCCCACGCAGGGGCATACTATATGACTGTGCCCCACACAGAAATGCATGCAATACTTGTAAGGTGCCAACAATTATAATTTGGGTGTCCTCTGGGTTACCATGGCACACCACCTGGGATGACCCCAGTCGAATACACGTGGGCCCTGCGGCTGCAGACCTTATGGAGACAGGTCCCACGCACTTCTATAATAAGCCTGTATAGTTACATCCGTGCATACAGCTCTGGTGTGCATTTATGGTGAACCCGGCTAACCGGACCAGCACTACCGGTCAATCGCGCCTACGCCACGGCTCCCAATAGCCGGATCAAACTAATGGAGGTGACTCCTCTACACTTGGCACGAGTATTTCATACACTCAGACAATCTGATGCAGGCAATTCAAGCCGCTTTACCTGGGTGACCCCCAGTGCTACCAGGAGTCTAGCACCCCTACGTGCTGACCCTCAAACACTACTCCCACTGACTACCACTATCTCCCAACAGGACGAGAACGGGTCATAGAGGACACTCTCAACCTCCCCAGGACTTCTAGGCATTCATAAACGATGCGGTAGCGGCCTCAGTGGAGAAGGTTTTTGTTATGAGCTCTGCCCCAAACTGCTTGCTGGAGACCTCAGCCCCACGAGCCTTCATGTCAAAACGGCAAGGAAAGGGCTCCAGTCCCCCCCCCTGCCACTAAGGTCTAAGGCAAGTCGCCCATCGAACAGACCAAGTAGACGGAACACCGGGAAACCGCAACCCTGTCCACCACAATCTTCCGACAAAGAAGACTACTATCCACCACGCACGTTGGACATAATAGATTAGTGACACGAAGACAACTCGCCATCTGAGGAAGTGGAACGGCAAGACCTACCCTTATTTTCCTCGAAATCCGTTAGGGAAACCCTACTCTGTGTCGGCGACTGAGACGGAGATAGCGATGGCAGCACTAACCCAGAGTAACAAAAGACGGTACGTTCCTGAATGTACATTTGTTGCTGTGCAACCCTCTGGGGATGGATGTATGCGCAGACCTCAAGACCAGATACCCCAGACCACTGCTGCCAGACAAAGTGGCAGTCACACCCGAACTCAACAACACACGGTACAGTACTCGGTTTACCAGACCTGATTACGGGATATTCTATTTTGCGGATCTGGCACTCAACCAGGGTACACAACTCAACCCTACCACCTCCGGAGGATGGACTCAATGCTTGAGACCCCTGGGCAGAGCAAAGGACGCACTATGCGCCGGCGGGCGCAAACCTGTACTGGTCCGCATCGACAACACACTATTAGACCTAAGAACGACTAGTATTCGGCCCAGAAGCACAAGACCTACTATTTGACGGCGGGAACTTATCCACCACACTAACTTTAGCCCAGTTCTCGCTGAAACAAATCATCCACACCCCTTTGGGGAAAGGTGTTTTTGGGAGGACTGGTCAGTAGCGGAACCGAACCACCAACCGCTTCATCTACTAGTGAGTCAACCTATCATCAAGGGAACTCCTACGTGGTATACAAACGCTTCAGGATAGAGAAAATCAACCTTCTACTAGACCTCCTGAACGTTAACGACTGGTTTACACATCTGGACCCCGAGGACACATACTTGTCAATATCCGTTACCCTAAACTACCTAGTTTTCCTCCGATCCCAGTGATGAGGACTAACACAGCAGTTTACGACTCTGTGGTGCCCACGAAGCTACTGGTGAGGGCTCACTTCCGCGAATTTGGACGTGCGATGTCTCGTGTACCTGGAAGACTTGCTGACCCTTTGCGAATCCAGGCTACGTTTGCAGTCAAATTTGACGTTCACGTTCTGGACTCCATGGGTTTTTTGGTAGTACACAGACAAAATCGCTCCCCCATCTGTGTCGGGTCAGTTCCTTGGTTTCGTCATTAGCTTGGAGAACTACGTTCCGCGTCGGTCAACGACAAGATCACCCCTATACGGATGGATGTCGGACACGCTCTAAGGTTGGATACGATTCCTCTCAGAATACTCACCGGATTGTGGGATTCCTCTCCTCCTCTCCTCCTCCATACAATCGATATTCCGTGGCACACTACACTACGGGGCCATGCAACGACTGCTGGCTAGATACGTACACGCCGGTCACTCATACGACCACTGGATCCCACTGTCGGCAGAAGTGAGGACGGAATTTCGATGGTGATTACTTCACTTGCAAACTTGGATCGGCAAATCGATCTTTGACTCTTCCTCCGGATGCGTAGCGGTGGATGAACCCATACAAACGGACCCAACCGCTCTCCACAATGGCAAGGGTGCTTCGATACACACGCACACACAAGATATCGCTCCTGCTCATGACACCACTCGGACAATGCCAACCGTGGTTCCCGGATTGCCTGGAGACGTCTCGCGAAGACCCTCTACCACTACCTACCTTCCCTCTACTTTTGACGGGACCTCGAGGGGAAGCCCACTCCTTTGTCATGGAAGGACGACTGGCACTAGTGGCCTGGACGATTTCAGGGCCTCCTGAAATGTCCACGACATATTGCATCAACTAAGACCTCTGATGGGACTCATAGGCTCCCGGCAACAGGAAATGCTATATTTCTGCCTGACCGGCCTGGAGTGTTTGGTGGGTGGAAAGGGATTCCGATCCCTTTATCGCACCTGCCCCACTGATCCTTAACTATCTGTCACACCTGGTCTCGTTGGGGCGGTCATATCGATTCCTCAACGTGATCGGATGCACCATATCGGCGGCGCACGTTCCGGTACAGGGCAGACCAGTAGGTCAAGATCCACTGGTTTGTCGACTACTACGTGGTGCCGAATTATCGAGAACCGGCACCCAAGTATTCACACCTCTGGCAGGTGGATGTGGTGCTGTGATTCCTTGGGGAATAGCAGGACAATCCTTGTTTGTCACTGAAACAACTTTCAGCCAAACTAGCCCTCTTGTTATGCCTCATCTTATTTAGACGGGTGACGGACGTTAGGGCTTTCGATATGGATGGTTTTCTCTCTCACACCAGACGGGATTACCTTTACCATATGGAGATGAACTAAGTCCAATTCATCTTCGGTGTCATACCCATACTTTGTGTCAGACATCAAACTATGTGTGGTCGGAACGCTAATGGGGTATACCGAAATCATTCCCCCTTCGTACTCATGCGACGGGTCTACTCCTGACTTCTTACGTGGGACCTCATGGAGAGGTGTCTACCGCTACACTGGCCAGATGGATCCGCTGGCTATTGTATCTAGCGGGCGTCGAACCTTGTTTCGGAGCCCACTCGGTCAAGGAAGCTGCGGCCTCACAAGTCCTTTTCGGCCGACGCTTCCCTAACCGACATTATACGATGGGCGGTTTGAGCGCGAGAGGGTACGTTTAGAACGCTCTATTTCGGCAAACATCTCATACTTCCTTCACACTGGTCAATTCTAAGCTTTAAAAATGCAAATATGAAGCCTCCTGTCATGTGGTAAAATTGAAGATTATACTAGCTTTAGTGTACTAATAATCTTAATTTTAGTAATGACAGGAGGCAAATATTTCCCACCCTATAGGATCCCTCCCATGTTTTTCGTGTTGAACAGAATACGTCCTTTATGTTCAGGAAGGCAGGTATGTTTTGGTTGCATGTTTGCTACTCGGTCATGTATCTTGAGAGATTTGTATAGGTTGATTCATTTGTCAGGTACCTGGAGTTATGTTGTGCTTATAGATTCTTAAATGGCATTGCTTCCGAATTATATATATATTGATATGTTACTCATTTTAGTATCCATTGATATGTCAGATTTTTAATGTTTATTGTATGCGGACAAGTTATCACGCCAGAGTCCTTTCACCTGTTTCTTTTTCTTGCAGCGTGAACGTCTTCTCATCAGGACAAAGGCTCACCTTTCATACCGCTGCATCATGGAACTACTGAAGTTGTTTATCCTAATATGTTGTTGAACTGTTGACGTAATATGATTGTGTTTATTGTTGTTATTTATTGTTTTGCTTCAAAGAAAGAGTGATGTCATAGACAGGGCCTTATATGGGCACCATAACTTTTTTCTGATTGGTTGTTATGTTTCTATGCTGCTGGAGTATTCGCCTCCTGTCATTACTAAAATTAAGATTATTAGTACACTAAAGCTAGTATAATCTTCAATTATGTGCTTATTTTATTATTGCATATTTTAATCACTGTTCACCCTGATATCTAGGCTTGAATAAAGCTTTAGTTCTATGGTAAATTAAACATCTTAATTTGTCAAAGAATCATAAGGGGTTGTAATCAGTGGGGGTTGGTACAGAAGAGTTTGAAACAAAAGAACAGATAGGTATGTGGGTAGGCGGGGACAATAGAGCAGGGGGATTGCAAAAACCAGTTACACTAGTATTAGCTTGGGAGGAAGAGTGTGGGAATGGCTACTCTGGCTCTGGAGGATGAATAGGGGGTTGGTAATAAAATGCAAGGCGGGAGGTGTCCAAACTAGGTGAAATTAAGGCCTTAGTTCTGACCACCATGTGGCTCCATTGTTCCTCATGACACAGTTTAATTCACCAAGGCAGTTTTTCAACAATCTGTATACAGAAACTACTGTGTAGCCCCAGCATATTATTTATAACAATGTAAACCTGCTGTATTAAATCTGGATCAAGGATCCACAGGAACACTGGTTACCAGAACAGGCCTTCCTCTGCTACATAAGGTAGTCAAACGTTTTGGGGACAATTTTACCCCAAAATCACAAGCCTTATATCCCTTAGTAAAGTTCTTCAGCATACATGATAAGGGATCAACAATCTTTGAGTCAGACGCACCCATACTGGCAACAGAGCGTCTAATACAAAGATACACAAAACTCCAAACACACTTCCAACAGTCACACTCGTTTCCCTGGCAACAGTACCACGTGGCAAAGTTGCTAAGCCAAACGTACACACACAATAACACGCAGATAATTCTCGTACATACAGTGATATCACAGCGTCCCACTCACAAAGATCTACCAAACACTAGCTACTTACCTCTATAACTATAAATCAACTCTACAATTATCTGTACTATAAATCAACTTTTAACTAACCAACTATATCACATTCTAGTAATCTCATCTTTACAGTCAGTGGTTATGGTACAATTAGTAAGTGGTTATAATACAGTTTTAAAGTCACAGATCAGTTAGTAACAGTTATGGTATTATACATATAACATAAAACAGCAATTGTTAGTAATTTTTACACAGTGTCAGTGGTTATGGTACATGTCAGTGGTTATGGTACTGTGGCGAAACCAACCTCACCACTGGGCCCTGGAGAAGCCTGTTTGCTAGCCTCCTACCTACTGACTATGGCCCCTGGGTTATTTGGGGCATATTGTACTGTATATTGCTGCTACTGGCCCTTTTAACAGCATCTATGGACATATTGGGACTTTTGGGACTACTGTCCCTTTAAGATTGTGAAGCATATTCAAGTGTACTGCCTGTAATATTATATATGTATTTATAGATGTGTTAAGTTTATCCTGGGTGATTTGTATGCAGCATTCTGATTGTTCGGTAGAATCACTCCATTCAGTATATTGAGTGAAACTACCGAACAACCAGACCACCCAGGAATGAGTGTGCCTCCAATTACCGTTTGCAACAATGTTGCAAACAGGTAATTGGCAATCAGTGCAGTGTGGTCTTTGTCCTCTGGGTGGCCGCCATTCGGGAAACAAACACGTGGCGGCGGCCATCTTAAACTACCGAACAGCGGTGTTTTGCCGTCGAGTGTCTGGAACTAAAATCGGACACTTGACTAGGCAAACACCGCTGAGACCTCCATACTTCCAGAAATTCGTATGGAAACTACCGAATGACCCGCCGTTCGGTAGAAAGAGCCCCATAAACAAGGGAATTCATTCAAACCCTCTCCAGGCTCTATAACACAGGCAATTCGCCTGTTTTCATTCCCTTGTTTGTGACCGACCGCAGGGCCAAAATGCATGGAACTGTTTTCGGATACTTTACCCATGCGGTCGGTCAAATCTTTGGAACCCCATATCTCACGAACCATTCATCCGAATTACTTGAATTTTGAATATGTTGTCCCCCTGAATAAGGGCTATCCAGCGATGCTGGATTTAAAGGTGTACCCCCGGGTTTTGGGGTACATCCAGAACTTGGCTGAAAAAGTGTACCGGATAATTGAGTTTAATGTTATCTGAGGGGAGGGGATGTGTGGGCTGAACCATGTATGTGATTATTTTATGCCTCCCCCTGGGTGTGGCCTGTATGTGGATTAGTGTAATAAAAGCCAGGCTGGATGAGCCAGTCCAGAGTTCCTGTTTTACCCTCAAAGTGATGTGTCGTCTCATTATTGGGGGAAGGATTTAATGTATGCTGTTCCAGTTGACTGCTAGGAGTACAAGCCTATTCGTATGGTTCCTATTCAATGGTCTACAGCATTCATACGCTTGGGAGAATTTAAAGGTTTCTCGGATTCGGTGATTATGGTGTCTGCCAGAGTGCTTGGAGTCCTCAGGAAGCGCTAGGAGCATCCATTAACGGAGGTACCAAGTCGGGGTGCCAGGCGATCCGTTACATTGGTGGCAAGCGGTGGGATGGCGTCCTAGTGCGAGGTAAAGCAGCTCGGAGACACAGTGCGTTTGGATTTACAATTGAGGGCAACGCTAGCAGTCGTGCAGCGCCCCTGGGAGCAGACAAGTATGGAAGGTTCTGGCTCTGGAGATGATTGGCTGGCCGAGGTGAGGCAGCGAGTGGCTGAGTATGGGGATGATATACCCATGGAGACACGCCGGGTGATCTGGAACCAGGTCATGGCCGAGCGAAACACAAGGCTGGACCGAGAATTCCGGTTGGCAAAAGAGAGGAAGTATGCTCAGCAGCAGGAGCGTTACAGCAGCCGGGTAGAGGCTGCATCCGAGGAGGTTAGCCGTCTTTCCCTGAGGCGGCGGGAGGAACCCGAAGTGGGGGTCCTCATAGACTGGTCCTGTGAGGAACCACAACAGGCGGGTAGAGATGGGACCAAGGTCACTCCACCGGGATGCTGGGCAGCCGGCCCAGATCCCCAGCAGCAACCAGAGTTGCCAGGTGGGGAAGCAGGTGGCCCTTACTCACAAATGTTGAGGGGCCTCACGGATTGGTCCTGGGAAGACCCACCAATGGCAGGTGGAGATGGGACTGCGGTCACTCTACCGGCCCTACAGGGATGCTGGGCAGTCGGCCCAGATCCCCAGCGGCAGTGTGCGTTACAGGGAGCTGAAGGTGCCGTTCTGGCTCCCCAGCGGCAGTCTACGGTGCAGGGAGAGGAGCCTGTTATCCCCTCTCCCCAGCGGTTGAAGGTGTGTAAGGGAGAGGAGTTTGTTATTCCCTCTCCCCAGCGGCAGCACAGCTCACCAAGGGGAGACAGTAAGCCCCTCACCAGCGCAGATGGGACCGTGGTCTCTGCGCCCTGCCTACAGGGAGTACAGAGGGTCAGCCCTGCTCCCCAGCGGCTGAAAGTGTGTAAGGGAGAGGAGTTTGTTACCCCCTCTCCCCAGCAGCAGCTTAGCACACCAAGGGGAGACAGTAAGCCCCACACCAGCGCAGATGGGACCGTGGTCTCTGCGCCCAAGCTACAGGGAGCTGAAGGGGCCGTCCTCCCTCCCCAGCGGCAGTGTGATTTGTTGGGAATTGGGAGCCCAGTCTCCATTCCCCAGCGGCAGGCTGAGTTACAGGGGGCAGAGGTAGTTGTTCCTACCCCCCAGCAGCAGAGTGATATGCCGGGAAGGCAGTGTGAAGTGCAGGGAGAGGAGAGCAGCGTCCTCCCTCCCCAGCGGAAGGCTGAGTTACAGGGGGCAGAGGTAGTTGGTCCTACCCCCCAGCAGCAGCGTGATTTTTTGGGAATAGAGAGCCCAGTCTCTATTCCCCAGCAGCAGGACACTGAATTGGGAGGAGAGACAGTCGGTCTCCCTCCACAAAGACTGAAAGTAGGCATGGGAGAGGAGATTGTTACCTCCTCTCCCCAGCGGCAGATCATCAATGGGCAGAGTGTTCTAATGGGAGAGGAGATTGTTACCACCTCTCCCCAGCGGCAGATCATCAATGGGCAGAGTGTTCTAATGGGAGAGGAGCTGGTTACCACCTCTCCCCAGCGGCAGCTTAATGTACCAGGGGGAGACTGTAAGCCCCACACCTGTGCAGATGGGACCGTGGTCTCTGCACTTCCAGCACAGGGGGTAGGGACGGTCGGTCCTGCCCCCCCACAACAGGGCTGTTTAGCCAAAGGGGAGACAGTCGGTCTCCAGCAACCAGGCTCCAACCAGACTACTCCTGTAGTAGTGCTGGCACCAGGGCAGAGTACCGCTGGTCTCTGCCCACTCAGCAACCCACCAAAACAGCCTACCAGTCCCCCACACAGCCGGGGTGAGGCACCTGGACCTGGACAAGTTTTTCCATTACTCAGGTGTAGTAACCATTTATTGTGGGTGGGCTGTACTGCTGTTTCTGTTTTGTGGGTGGGCTGCTGGACTAACAAGGGCACTGACCGGCAAGAGGTCAGGTACCCTGTTAGTCTGTTTGGAAAAGGGGAGAAATGTGGCGAAACCAACCTCGCCACTGGGCCCTGGAGAAGCCTGTTTGCTAGCCTCCTACCTACTGACTATGGCCCCTGGGTTATTTGGGGCATATTGTACTGTATATTGCTGCTACTGGCCCTTTTAACAGCATCTATGGACATATTGGGACTTTTGGGACTACTGTCCCTTTAAGATTGTGAAGCATATTCAAGTGTACTGCCTGTAATATTATATATGTATTTATAGATGTGTTAAGTTTATCCTGGGTGATTTGTATGCAGCATTCTGATTGTTCGGTAGAATCACTCCATTCAGTATATTGAGTGAAACTACCGAACAACCAGACCACCCAGGAATGAGTGTGCCTCCAATTACCGTTTGCAACAATGTTGCAAACAGGTAATTGGCAATCAGTGCAGTGTGGTCTTTGTCCTCTGGGTGGCCGCCATTCGGGAAACAAACACGTGGCGGCGGCCATCTTAAACTACCGAACAGCGGTGTTTTGCCGTCGAGTGTCTGGAACTAAAATCGGACACTTGACTAGGCAAACACCGCTGAGACCTCCATACTTCCAGAAATTCGTATGGAAACTACCGAATGACCCGCCGTTCGGTAGAAAGAGCCCCATAAACAAGGGAATTCATTCAAACCCTCTCCAGGCTCTATAACACAGGCAATTCGCCTGTTTTCATTCCCTTGTTTGTGACCGACCGCAGGGCCAAAATGCATGGAACTGTTTTCGGATACTTTACCCATGCGGTCGGTCAAATCTTTGGAACCCCATATCTCACGAACCGTTCATCCGAATGACTTGAATTTTGAATATGTTGTCCCCCTGAATAAGGGCTATCCAGCGATGCTGGATTTAAAGGTGTACCCCCGGGTTTTGGGGTACATCCAGAACTTGGCTGAAAAAGTGTACCGGATAATTGAGTTTAATGTTATCTGAGGGGAGGGGATGTGTGGGCTGAACCATGTATGTGATTGGTTATTTTATGCCTCCCCCTGGGTGTGGCCTGTATGTGGATTAGTGTAATAAAAGCCAGGCTGGATGAGCCAGTCCAGAGTTCCTGTTTTACCCTCAAAGTGATGTGTCGTCTCATTATTGGGGGAAGGATTTAATGTATGCTGTTCCAGTTGACTGCTAGGAGTACAAGCCTATTCGTATGGTTCCTATTCAATGGTCTACAGCATTCATACGCTTGGGAGAATTTAAAGGTTTCTCGGATTCGGTGATTATGGTGTCTGCCAGAGTGCTTGGAGTCCTCAGGAAGCGCTAGGAGCATCCATTAACGGAGGTACTCAGTCGGGGTGCCAGGTGATCCGTTATAGGTACCATGCGCTATTTTACAATTATACACACAATTTACACTCCCACTAGACAGCAGAACTCTAGCTTTCTAGCAGGACATACAATTTAACCAATTCACCAACTACAGTATATTTAACAACATTTACAATAATCCCAACTACTCTAACTGGCCAGCACCTCGAGAGCTTTCGATCTATTTGTACACCAGAGATTCGATAAGTCTTCTCTGCCCAGACACCACATATAGCGAACTAGAGGGCAGAATTTACACCAATACCCTTTTAGTCTATATACGCTATCAATAAACTAGTGGCTGGATATACAAGCAAGCACACTTAGTCAAGATAGGGCGAGATCTAGCGGACGGAATATACACCAATATCCGCTTAGTCTCCCGGTCTCCCCTGACCTAGCAACCAAAATTTACACCTAGCATGCTAGTCAAGATAGGACACCGGTGTCCGACATGAAGTATGTACACCAAGTTTCAGTCTGACTATATCACCTATATTAGACGGGCTGTCTACAGAGCGTCTAATGTCCAGATAAGTGGTGCGCCTTCACTTCTTCCTTCCAGACGGAAGGGGCAAATTCCATACAACCGGTTCCAAATATAAAACCCCTTGTGGGTCTACCGCTCTAACGGTATCAGTCTTACCTGTTATTTCCTGCCCTGGGTTCGCATTCAAACGACGGGGCACCCAGGTACTCACTGCGCAGAAGCCGATGATCTCCTGGACAAAAGGCCAGTGGCGCCGAGACGAAAGGAGGTCCACGCAGAGGTCCAGGGGTGCTGCCGTGGAGAACGCTGGTAAAAAGCTTTACCGTCTCAAATCTCTGCGCCAGCTACCGTGCGATGAAAGTTTCCCGCCAATGCACCAATTATGTTACTGAGTAAACTAGCAGAAACCAAACACAGATAAATGGATGCATGTCTTCAGGAAGTAAGAGGTCTTTATTTACATACCGATCGGGTCTCAGATGAACTCCTGTTCCAAAAATATCTGAGAGACCAACACATGGTGTACATTCCTTATATAGCACTATAACTCCTCCCATTAATAGCTACACCCACATATACCTTTAACCAATCAATGAGCAGAATATAGACTTGTACATCTGGTCAGACCACATGGCTCATCCAAGACAAAGGAAATAAGTGCAAATTCAGTTCCTTTCAGTTCCTGCATTCCTACACATGCCCAGTATACTGATGACTCATCCAACTGTTTGTAACCAGATACTAATTAGCATATGCCATGTGGAGATTTCAGCCTACTAAATTTTGACCATACTGGAATCCCATCACATAATGAATTCTAATTGCTAGAGAAAAAAGTACTTTGAAGGAAGTTGCTTTATTCTTAGATAAAGTAAGGAGGTATCCAGAAATGAAGGGGTTACACTAACTTGTGAGAGGCAGAGAGAGGAGTGCAGATTTGACCCCCTCCTTTTTCCCCCCTAGGACTCAGTGTGAAAGAGCGATACAGACACCTGAGCCACTCCCAATTGCCTCAACTATAAACTGCAGAGTTAACACTCGAAGGCAGACTATAACTACTACAGTTATTTGTGTTTGGTGCAATAACCAACATTATTTAAGATCTTGCAGATATTTGATTCCAGAGTTAAAACCAGCACAAGAATAGAGATCTAGGTTTGTTTGTTTTACTGAATTGTTAGTCTGTACTGTTTTTTTTCATTGTTTTTATGTATGTTATAGGAAAGTACTAGGTTAATTAATTAAAATAAATTTACATTAAGGTTGCAAGTGTCTCAAAATGAAATACACTAATGTAGCAGTTGTTAGGAACATGCAATGTATGTACGCGATTATACAGTAACTCCAATCCTTTTTACGGAAGGAAAACCTTGCTACTTCTGGGGTTGAATTAAAAACTTTGATTTAATTCATGAGAATGAGATTTTAATATCATGACCGATAATGGATTACTGTATATTGCAACGCCTGGACATACACGTGTTTTGGATATACAGAAGACAAAGGAATAATATATGAGAATGGTGAAGGCAGATTTACCACTATCCACAGCCACGCCTACTCCTAACGTAACATCACTTCCACTCTTACTATGCCCTTTTACTGTAGAATTGCCGGAATCCTAATGACCCATTCCACTACATGGCGTGACTTGTTTAAGCCTAAGATAAATTGGCTGATCAGGCTACCTGTATTACCAATGTCATCCACGATGAGTTAGCATCTGTGGAAAGTATCACTTCAGGTTGTCCCAAATTTTCCTCTGACTTAGATTTTAGTACATAATAAGGCCCATACCCAACGGCTATATGCGGCCTTGTATAGCAGGCCACATGGAATCTATTTGTAGCAAGCAAGGCCTGCCTGACTCCTCATTCCTGTCTAATATTGTTCTCTCCTGCATAAGTGTAGATGGCTCTCCTTGGAGTAGCCTGTTAACTAAGCCTTGCTTTGTGGTTACCTCTACCTGTCCAATCAATCTGCTAGGTGCAGATGTCCTTCCCCCACTTGAAGGCCTCTATCACCGTATTATTTCTTCTGCTCCACACATTGAAACCTGACCAGAAGGCAAGGGTCCTAGCTAGTTCCCCCAAAACCTTTACCTGAATTATACAGGCCCTGAAGATTTTGTACACCTCCATGTCTCCCCCCCCTCCGAAGCCTGTCCAAGCTCTTGCTATTCCCTAACAGGTTAAAGGGACACTATAGTCACCTGAACAACTTCAGCTTAATGAGGTTGTTCAGGTGAGTGCTACAGCTACCCGGAGCCTTTTTCTTGTAAGCACTGTATTTTCTGAGAAAATGCAGTGTTTACATTGGAAGCTTGGAACACCTCTTGTTGCAGTCAATCAGACGGCCACCAGAGGGACTTCCGAGTTCAGAGGCCCTAAAAAGGCCTCTCGTCCGATGCATTCTGGGTGAATGCATCAGACGGGCTATCAGCACACAAAGCACTGTGAACGCGCTTTGTGTGCTGATAGCCTGTCAGCACTGCTGTGGGCGTGGCTTCAGCTGACAGCTTCAGCTTCAGCTGACAGCTGAAGCCCGAACCCACAGGGACGATTACTGTCCACAATAGTGGTTGAAGGGGGGGGGGAGACCTACTCTCCTTCCCCCCCGGCCCCCACCGCTGTGCGGCGGGTGGGGGCCCTAAAATTATCAATAAGGGGGGGGACCTACTGTCCCCCCCCGGCCCCCACCCCTGTGCGGCGGGTGGGGGCCCTAAAATTATCAATAAGGGGGGACCTACTGTCCCCCCCCCCGGCCCCCACCCCTGAGCGGCGGGTGGGGGCCCTACAATTATCAATAAGGGGGGGACCTACTGTCCCCCCCCGGCCCCCACCCCTGTGCGGCGGGTGGGGGCCCTAAAATTATCAATGAGGGGGGGGACCTACTGCCCCCCCCGGCCCCCACCCCTGAGCGGCGGGTGGGGGCCCTAAAATGATCAATAAGGGGGGGGACCTACTGTCCCCCCCCCGGCCCCCACCCCTGAGCGGCGGGTGGGGGCCTTACAATTATCAATAAGGGGGGGACCTACTGTCCCCCCCCGGCCCCCACCCCTGTGCGGCGGGTGGGGGCCCTAAAATTATCAATAAGGGGGGGGACCTACTGTCCCCCCCCCGGCCCCCACCCCTGAGCGGTGGGTGGGGGCCCTAAAATTATCGATAAGGGGGGGGGACCTACTGTCCCCCCCCGGCCCCCACCCCTGTGCGGCGGGTGGGGGCCCTAAAATTATCCTGTGCGGCGGGTGGGGGCCCTAAAATTATCAATAAGGGGGGGACCTACTGTCCCCCCTGGCCCCCACCCCTGTGCGGCGGGTGGGGGCCCTAAAATTATCGATAAGGGGGGGGACCTACTGTCCCCCCCGGCCCCCACCCCTGAGCGGTGGGTGGGGGCCCTAAAATTATCGATAAGGGGGGGGACCTACTGTCCCCCCCCGGCCCCCACCCCTGTGCGGCGGGTGGGGGCCCTAAAATTATCAATAAGGGGGGGACCTACTGTCCCCCCCCGGCCCCCACCCCTGTGCGGCGGGTGGGGGCCCTAAAATGATCAATAAGGGGGGGACCTACTGTCCCCCCCGGCCCCCACCCCTGAGCGGTGGGTGGGGGCCCTAAATACAAAGGGGGGGGACCCTAGTTAACCCTCCCCCCCCCCAAAAAAAAATTATCTCCCTACCTACCCCCCTCACCCTAAAAATAATGAGGGGGGGAACATTAACTAAAAACCTGTAAAAAAATAAATAAATAAAAAGAGATAAAAAAAACTTACCATTCGATGTTTTCTTTCTTCTAAAATCTTCTTTCTTCAGCCCAAAAAAGGCCAAATAAAAATCCATAATAACTGACGCAATTAAAAAAAAAAAAAAAAAAAACGAGCGCAAAAAAAATAATCCATCTTCACCCATGGAGGGCTCCGCGCAGACTGAGCTCCGCAGGGTGGGGAAGGCTTATAAAGCCTTGCCCCGCCCTGCAATTAGGCTAAGAACACTCTGATTGGTGGGTTTGAGCCAATCAGAGTGCTCTTTGTCATTTTACAAGCGTGGGAAAGTTCTTTGGAATTTTCCCACGCTTGTAAAATGACACAGAGCACTGTGATTGGATGGATTTCAAGCCATCCAATCACAGTGCTCTGTGTCATTTTACAAGCGTGGGAAAGTTCTTTGGAATTTTCCCACGCTTGTAAAATGACACAGAGCACTGTGATTGGATGGATTTCAAGCCATCCAATCACAGTGCTCTTTGTCATTTTACAAGCGTGGGAAAGTTCTTTGGAATTTTCCCACGCTTGTAAAATGACACAGAGCACTGTGATTGGATGGCTTGAAACCCATCCAATCACAGTGCTCTGTGTCATTTTACAAGCGTGGGGAAATTCCAAAGAACTTTCCCACGCTTGTAAAATGACAAAGAGCACTGTGATTGGATGGCTTGAAATCCATCCAATCACAGTGCTCTGTGTCATTTTACAAGCGTGGGAAAATTCCAAAGAACTTTCCCACGCTTGTAAAATGACACAGAGCACTGTGATTGGATGGCTTGAAATCCATCCAATCACAGTGCTCTGTGTCATTTTACAAGCGTGGGAAAATTCCAAAGAACTTCAGTACGGGAAAAGGGGGCGCGGCCTAGCGGGGAGCTCGGCGCTGGAACGGAGGTAAGTTTTTAATATAAAAACACCGAATTTTCTTTTTTAATTAATGAAAGTTCATATAAAAGCAAGAAGGAAGGCTGGGGGACCTGTCTTTCTTGCTTTTATATGGTGACTATAGAGTCCCTTTAAGGCTCTGGTGTCAAATGGTGCTCTGGTTCCATGAGACTCTTCCTGCAATATCCCACTTCTCCTTGTAATAGACAAATTCTGTGCAGGATACTGTCACCCTGCTCTTTGAACTAGGCTCTCACCACAGCATGCAAGACCTCTGAAGGAAGACACGCCAATATCTACTCTGCCACAAGGTATGCACTAGGTGTGGCACATGACTCCGGAATGAATCTGGAAGTAAGAAGAGGCACACCAGTTAAGTACAGCACGGCTTAAAAGAGCTGATGGATGCCCTACACCTTCCTGAAGAAGTGGCCGTACTGAAGATAAAGGCTCACGGAAGACTGAACTCAGAGGAAGCATGTGGCAACTATCTGGCTGACCATGTTGTCCAATAAGTTGTAAGTGCACTAAGGGAAGTGGACAGAAGAGTGTCTGCTGAAGAAACTCCCATATTCACCAAGTAAGATCCTACCCACAGACCTCAAGCTCCTGAAGGAATAACAAGCAGCTACTGACCCTGAAGAAACACAAGCTGGAAACAGAAAAGGGCAACCCTTGCAGACGGGTAGTACCCAAACAATTTAAAGTTCTGCTTACCCAAGAACATATGCTCTGTAGGCCCTCTGGACCACTGCTGAGTATCTGTCCAGAACCCTCATGAACTCTGTTGATCAATAAATACTCTGAAGTACCAGGAATTGCCTCTCTGAAATTTGGGTTATGCACTTCATATCTGAGAGTCAAATAGAAGCGTCAAATACTGCGGCTACAGCCCAATTGTAAACATTCTTATTTTCTGGGTGCTAATCTGCTAAATAGTAAATTTGGGGTATGCTCTTCATATCTGAGAGTCAAATAGAAGCATCAAATACTGCGGTTACAGTGCAATTGTAAACATTCTTATTTTCTGGGTGCTAATCTGCTAAATAGTAAATTTGGGACGTGCTCTTCATATGTGAGAGTCAAATAGAAGCGTCAAATACTGCAGTTACAGCCCAATTGTAAACATTCTTATTTTCTGGGTGCTAATCTGCTAAATAGTAAATTTGGGGTATGCTCTTCATATCTGAGAGTCAAATAGAAGCATCAAATACTGCGGTTACAGCGCAATTGTAAACATTCTTATTTTCTGGGTGCTAATCTGCTAAATAGGAAATATGGGGCGTGCTCTTCATATCTGAGAGTCAAATAGATGCGTCAAATAGTGCGGTTACAGCGCAATTGTAAACATTCTTATTTTCTGGGTGCTAATCTGCTAAATAGTAAATTTGGGCCCTGCACGTCATATCTGAGAGTTAAATAGAAGCGTCAAATAGTGCGGTTACAGCGCAATTGTAAACATTCTTATTTTCTGGGTGCTAATCTGCTAAATAGTAAATTTGGGGTGTGCTCTTCATATCTGAAAGTCAAATAGAAGCATCAAATACTGCGGTTACAGCACAATTGTAAACATTCTTATTTTCTGGGTGCTATTCTGCTAAATAGTATATTTGGGGTATGCTCTTCATATCTGAGCGTCAAATAGAAGCGTCAAATACTGCGGTTACAGCGCAATTGTAAACATTCTTATTTTCTGGGTGCTAATCTGCTAAATAGTACATTTTGGGCGTGCTCTTCATATCTGAGAGTCAAATAGAAGCGTCAAATAGTGCGGTTACAGCGCAATAGTAAACATTCTTATTTTCTGTTTTGGTTTTAAATTGCTAAATAGTAGATTTGGGGGGTACTCTTCATATCTGAGAGTCAAATAGAAGCGTCATATAGTGCGGTTACAGCGCAATTGCAAACACTCTTCTTTTATGGGTGATAATCTGCTAAATAGGAAATTTGGGTCCTGCATTTCACATCTGAGAGTCAAATAGAAGCATCAAATAGTGCGGTTACAGCGCAATTGTAAACATTCTTATTTTATGGGTGCTAATCTGCTAAATAGTAAATTTTGGGCGTGCTCTTCATATCTGAGAGTCAAATAGAAGCGTCAAATACTGCGGTTACAGCACAATTGTAAACATTCTTATTTTCTGGGTGCTAATCTGCTAAATAGTAAATTTGGTGTGTGCTCTTCATATCTGAGAGTCAAATAGAAGCGTCAAATAGTGCGGTTACAGCGCAATTGTAAACATTCTTATTTTCTGGGTGCTAATCTGCTAAATAGTAAATTTGGGGTGTGCTCTTCATATCTGAGAGTCAAATAGAAGCGTCAAATAGTGCGGTTACAGCGCAGTTGTGAAAATTTTAATTGTTTTGGTTCTGTGGTGGAATCTCGGTAAAAATAAATTTAGTAGGCCGAGATGACCACGTGGCATGTGTACGTGCATATGCTGACGTATCGGTCGGTTGGTTGCACGTGGCAAGATACGATCAGTAGTGTACGGAGCATGTGCAAGAATACCGGATGTAGTATTCCCCTCCTCCATTGTGCTGGACAAGCCATGTGGTCAAGCAGGAAGTTAATTCTTATTTGTATTGATTGGTCAAGAGAATGTGCGGGTGGAGCTTAATATGGGAGGAATTATGTGCCTATATAAGGAGCCTGCACTATTGTCCGGGGCTCAGAACTTGTTGTATTTTGGTGACATTAGTCCCTCTGAGTCCCGATCGGTGATCCGAATAAAGAATCTCTTCCTTCCTGAAGAAACCTGTGTCCATCTCTCTGTGCTTGGCTTCCGTCAGTTTCTCCGGTATCATTTGGTGCATTGGCCGGGAAGCTCATCGTTCAACGGTAGCTGAGAAGCAGAGGCGTGAGACGGTCTATCTTTGCCCACGTTCTCTACGGCTGCACCCCTGAACTTCTGCGTGGACCTCCCTTCGTCTCGGCGCCACTGGTCTGTTGTCCAGGAGATCATCGGCCTCTACGTAGTAAGTGCTGGGGTGTCCCCGTCGATGAGTGTGAACTCAGGTTCAGGAACGAGGAGGTAAGACGACCGCTGTTTTAGACGGCGGACCCACTAGGGGTATACCGATTGTGTGGTAGGCCCATAAGGGGTTAATCTGTGTATGGAATCTGCCCCCTCTGTCGGAGGGAAGGAGCGAAGGCGCACCGCTCAATCGAACGCTCTTTAGTAAGAGCGTTTGATTTGGTTTGGAGTCAGGCGGGGTTCTGTGTAAATAGCCCTAGCCGGACACTGGTGTCTTGTCTAGACTAGCTTTCTAGGGTGTACAATTTGTTCGCTAGGTCGGAGGGACCGGGAGACTAAGCGGCGTCTGTGTAAATTCGGTCCGCTAGCTCTCAACCTATCTTGGCTAAGTGGGAAGGCGTGTAAATTTGGAACCCACTAGACTTTTGATAGAGTAATTAGACTAAAAGGGTTCTGTTGTAAATTCCGCCCTCTAGTTCGCTATATGTGGTGCTTGGGCAGTGTGGCTAACCAAAACAGATGTAGATAGTTTTAGGTAGTCCATCAAGGTACTGGCCAATAGATTAGTTGGGATTGTATATGTGTTAAAGATTGTTTAGTAGCATGTATATCTTGTTAGATAGTGTGAGCTCTGCCGTCTAGCGAGAGTGTTAATAGTGTGTTGCTGTATTATAGTGCACGGTACCATAACCCTGTATATTTACTGACACTGTATATAAGTACTAATAATTGTCGTCTATTGCATGTTTAACATCATAACCACTAATAATTGTATTGTGACCTTAAATTGTACTTTGACCTATGCTAACCGTACTGTAACTGCTGTTTGTAAAGACGATGTTACTGGGGTGTGTTACAGACGGGTAATTCATATATAGGGAATTATAGCGTGGGTGACTGTATAGTTTCGCCAAAGGGCATGATATCGATTACTTAGTGACTGGTGTAACAGCTGTGTGTGTACGGGAATTCCCTGAGTGTTTTTATTGTGTTATTGTGTACGTTTCACTTGGTAACTGTACCACGTGGTGCTGTTGCCGAAGGAACGGGTGTGACTGTTGAATAGAGCGTGTGTATAGCATTCGTTGTCAACGACGCTCCATTGATAAGTATGGGCGCGTCGGAGTCGACGATTTTGGATCCCTTAGGTTGTATGGTAAAGAATTTTAAAAAGGGATTTAAAGTATGTGATTTTGGGGTTAAAATGTCTCCTGCACGTTTGGTCACTTTGTGCACTAGGGAATGGCCTACTTTGGTTGCGGCATGGCCGCCACGTGGCAGTTTAGATCCAAATCTGGTACAGCGTGTACACGTGGCTATATCAGGTAGGCCTGAACTTTACGGACAGTTTCCATACATTGATTGTTGGAGGCAGGCCGTAAACGACTCGCCAAGATGGATCCGGATATGCCACGAGGAGCAATGTCGCCTCATGGTGGCCAGGACTCGTTTGTCCACTAGGGCCATGGTTACGCCCATTTTGGACACGCCCCCTGAGTCCGAGATCCCTATGCCGCCCCCTTACTTCTCGACAAGGGGAAGTGATACAAGTACAGGAAGTTCCACACCCCCTCCCCCGTTGTCCCCATCTACTTCCTCCTCCAGCTCAGAATCCACCCCATTCCATACTAAACCTCCCCTTCCGGAACCAACCCCCGTTAAACCCACCCATCCTGATTTGGCGCCACTTCAAGATTCCGGTCAGGCTTCTTCTAGCCCGGCTCGGAATATTCTATTCACCGGCCTTCCCCACAATAAAGCCTCTACATCCCCACGTCTTACTACCCCCCGACCGGAACCCCTAACCCCGACGCCCCTCAACGAAGCCCTGTACTAACCCGACAACTGACCGGTACCCAAAAACCTAAACATTACCAGATGCCTCTTCGTTTAAATCCCGGGTCAGCTTACCTTAATGATGTAGGTCAAATGGTGTATGCTGACCCAGTCTTCATATATGTCCCATTCACGACTACCGATCTCTTGAATTGGAAGACCCACAATTCCTCGTATACTGAGAAACCACAAGCCATGACCGACCTGTTCACCTCGATAGTTCAGACGCATAATTCAACTTGGGCTAATTGCCGGCAATTATTAATGACATTGTTTAATAATGAGGAGAGTACTAGGATTAACCAAGCGGCCATTAAAGCGCTAGAGGAAGAAGCCCGTACTTTAAACCAAGCAAATCCAGCAGCATGGGCCGCAACTCATTATCCTAATACCGATCCCGACTGGAATGTTAATGGCACCGATATGGTTCATCTCAAAGCCTACAGAGACGCTATAAATGCTGGCATGAAAGCCGGAGGGAAGAAAGCCATAAATATGTCGAAGACGATTGAGGTGATTCAGAAAAGTGATGAAGCGCCCAGTGTCTTTTATGACCGATTATTGGAGGCATACCGCCTGTATACCCCCTTTAATCCGGAAGACACTGAGAATTCCCGAATGGTAAACTCTGCCTTTGTCAGCCAAGCCTACGGAGATATTAAGCGCAAGCTACAGAAGTTAGAAGGGTGTAACGGAGCTCCGTGTACCCCGACCGAGTACCCTCCGTTGATGGATGCTCCTAGCGCTCTCAGAGGACTCCAAGCACTGCAGACGACACCACAACCACCGCAGGCTCCACAACCGCCGTAGCTTAACTGGAGCCGCGCCGTCTTCCGTCCACCCTGGATCGGCTTCTGTCCTCCAGGACCGTGTGGGGAAGACCTCTCCTCCAGGAGAGCATAACAGGAACAAGCTCTTAAAAGAGCTAAGTGATTAAGAGCTCAGGGGAATATGCAGAGCATAGCAATCCCCAGTGTGATATAGCAATTCCCTCCAATAACGAGACAAGGCTACGTATTGAGGGTCAGAAGAGGTCTGAGGACTGGAACACCCAGCCTGCTTTTTATTAGGATAAGGTACACACAGGACACTCCCAGGGGGAGGATGAAATTGACCAATCACATGCATAGTACAGCCCACAGGTTCCCTCCCCTCAGATAAACAGTTAAACCAATTATTACATACAATAAAAATACAGTTTTCACATACACACTGTAACTTTAAAACCATACATTCAATTTCAATAAAAGTTACATATTCAGACTCAGCATACATCAGACATAAACACTTCCAAAAATCAGCCAAATCCCTCCAGTGGATCAAAAGTTAGCTGGAAGTCCTTTATGACCGACCGCAAGCACAATTTCCTGCCCAAAACAGTTCCATAGATTTGGGCTGTGCGGTCGGTCAATTTCATGCGAAAAAACGACTAAGTCCCATTTCGAACGGGACTTAGTCTCTGGAGCTGCAAGTTCAGTATGGGAGAAGGTAAGGGTCAGCGGTGTTCGGCAGAATGTGTAGCCGATTTTAGTTCCACAGAATATTTAGCATACACCGCTGACCGCATTCGAGGAAACCAAGATGGCCGCCGCCACGTGCAATTGACCGGCAGTAACCTCACAGCCTGGGAGGTAAATTGCCTGCACACTTTAGCTTCTGGGTGGTCCGCCTGTGTGGTACTTGGTTCAGTAAGCCCTATTTACTGAACCAAGTGGGGGAAAGCCAGGAACAAGTTATTTTACCGGTCTGGGGACATAGTCTTAAAGGGGCATTGTTCAGCAAAGTCACAATATGTCCCCAGACGGTTCTTAAAGGGCCATACACACCCAATAAATGTTAATAAGTTTTCAGGGGCACAATCTTCCAGGGGCCATAGTCATGAGGCAGGAGGCTGGCAAACATGCTTCTCCACAATCCAGGGAAGCAGGGCAATTTCTCGTTTAAAGGGCCAGTTACAAATAGCGATTTGTAACAAAGGGTTTGCAGGAATGTCCATTACCCAACTAATGGAGGTAGCAAATAAGGTGTATATGAATAGGGAATCAGAAAGTAAGAAAGAGGAAGAGCGCAAGATGCGTAAAAAGGCGGATATGTTAGCGGTAGCGATCGCAGGCGTAGATAGACGGGGCCCAGATAGAGGCGATAGTAGGTGGAATAGGGAACCCCTGAGTAGGAATCAGTGCGCGTATTGTAGAGAAGAAGGGCATTGGAGAAGCGAGTGTCCGAAAAGAGAGCAGTACGAGAGAGACCAACCCAGGGCAGGATATGGAAATTTTAGAGGCAGGGCGAGAGGTAGAGGAGGTCCCAGAGGGAGTAATGGTAATAGAGGAAGTGTAAGAGAAGACAGATATTATCCCGCAGCGCAAAGGTCCCGCGATAGAGAAGATAGGGACTTTGTAGGATTGGCTGACACGGTCATGGAGGACTATTGATACCGACCGGGCTCCATCCCCCTTGGTCGAGCGGAGCCTATGGTCGATGTATCAATAGGGGGAAAAAGGAGTGCATTCATGATTGACACTGGTGCTGAACATTCGGTGGTGACTGACCTAGTTGCTCCTCCATCTGGAAGAACTATTACCGTAATAGGAGCAACTGGAAGGAGTGCTGCAAAACCGGTTCTTAAAAGTCGACTCTGTACATTGGGAGGCCACGTAGTAAAACATCAATTCCTTTACATGCCTGAATGTCCAGTCCAATTGCTGGGACGTGATTTGCTATCCAAATTACAAGCGCAGATTACGTTCCTACCAAACGGAACAACATCCTTAAAGTTTAATGGACCTTCAGGTATTATGACATTATCCGTACCAAAGGAAGAAGAGTGGCAACTTTATACAGCGTTGACTAGCCAAAACCCTAAGAGTGATGAATCCTTATTCAATACACCAGGAGTTTGGGCAGAGAACAACCCACCAGGACTGGCCCGCAATATTCCACCCATTCGAATCGAACTAAAACTTGGGGTCTATCCAGTGAGCCTACGGCAATATCATATCCCGCAGAAAGGCTAAGAAGAATATTCAATCATATCTGGATAAGTTCAAACGGTATGGTATCCTAAAATTCTGTACTTCCCCCTGGAACACCCCATTGCTGCCTGTTCAAAAGCCCGGTACAGATGAGTATCGCCCTGTGCAGGACTTGAGAGGAGTCAATGATGCGGTTGTTAGTATACATCCAGTTGTGCCCAATCCGTATAACCTGCTTGCTTTAATTCCGGGCGGGGCTACCTATTTTACAGTCTTAGACCTCAAAGATGCCTTCTTTTGCCTCCGAATTGCCGCAGAAAGCCAATGTATCTTCGCTTTCCAATGGGAAAATGCTGTAACGGGCTCAAAACGCCAGATGACTTGGACAAGACTGCCCCAAGGGTTTAAAAATTCACCTACCCTATTTGGTTCAGCCCTAAGTCAAGATCTACTGGATTTCAAGTCCATCCCAGGAGAGTGTGTATTATTACAATATGTAGATGACTTGTTGATAGCCGCAGCCACAAGGGAAATATGTCAGCAAGCAACACACGATCTACTACACATTCTCTGGAAGGCAGGATACAAGGTGTCTAGGAAGAAGGCTCAGTTGTGTCTGCCAACTGTCAAATATCTGGGATTCCATATCTCTGAAGGTCAAAGAATAATGGGGCCAGAGAGAAAAGAAGCTGTGTGCCAAATACCAACACCCAAGAATAGAAGACAAGTGCGAGAGTTCTTGGGGGCAGCAGGCTTCTGTAGGATATGGATTCCCAGTTACGCGATATTGGCAAAACCTCTGTATGCAGCTATCAAGGGTACAGAACACGACCCCTTCTTATGGACTCAAGAACAGCAAACGGCATTTGAAGATGTGAAGAAGGCTTTGATGAGTGCCCCAGCATTAGGTCTACCTGATCATACACGGCCATTCTACCTGTATGTACACGAGCAAAGAAGAATGGCTGTGGAAGTATTGACACAGTACTTGGGATCATGGCAAAGACCTGTTGCCTATATGTCTAAGCAACTGGATGCAGTGGCCAGTGGACTTCCACCTTGTCTAAGAGCCGTAGCTGCAGCCGCCCTGCTAGTAGCTGAAGCCGATAAACTCACTCTGGGTCAAGAACTTTATGTACGAGTTCCACATGCAGTACAGACGTTGTTGGATTACAAAGGCAATCATTGGTTTAGTAACAGCCGTATGACCAAGTATCAAGCAATGTTGTGTGAAAACCCAAGAGTGCATTTAGAGACTGTAAATACCTTAAATCCAGCTACCCTTTTGCCGCAACCTACTGAAAGTCAACACGATTGTTTGGAAGTGATGGATGAAGTATTTTCAAGTAGACCACATCTTCGTGATTTTCCCATCCAGAACCCTGACGTCCAATATTATACAGACGGCAGTAGTTATGTGAAAGAAGGGATTCGCTATGCAGGATATGCAGTAACAACGATAGACAAGGTGATAGAAGCTCGGCCACTGTCAAAAGGAACATCAGCACAGAAAGCAGAATTGATAGCACTGACACGAGCGTTACAATTGGCTGAAGGTTTAAGAGTGAACATCTACACAGACAGCAAGTATGCGTTTTTAACCACTCATGCCCACGGAGCTTTGTATAAAGAAAGAGGACTATTGAATTCAGAGGGCAAAGAAATCAAGTACGCAGCTGAAATACTACAACTATTAGAAGCAGTATGGGAACCGAAAGAAGTCGGAATCATACATTGTCGAGCGCATCTGAGAGGAGATGGTGATGTAACCAAAGGAAACCGGATGGCAGATAATGCAGCTAAGCGTGCCGCTGAATCAGGAAGTGTCAGGATCGGGACAGGGATCCAACACGCAGAGTACAAAGTGTAGTAGGTACGTATACCGGACCTTAGAATGGCCGGACTTAACGTAAGGAGTAAGTAGAGAATGGTCAGAGACAAGCCGAGGTCGAGGGAATGAGAAGACAGGTAAGCGAGAGACAAGCCGGGTCAAAGGATAACAGAGATAAGCAGAGTAATACAAACAAGCCGGGTCAGAACCAAAGAGACAATAGACATACAAGAGCACTGAGTGACTAGACTGGCTAGAACCACGACAGGGCAATGAGCAAATGCGGGAAGCTCTATTAAATACCCCGGTTCTAGGAGGTAATCACACCCCCGACGAGTCCTGGTTCGTGTTCAGGGTTTGAGTGACAGGTCGAGCAGGCTTGGCGTCATGACGTCGGCTACTGAGCGTCACGTCATAAAAGGCCGTGGATCCCTCGCGGCCGGCGTGTAACCGACCGGAGGAACCGCGAGGAACGGAGGAAACAGCCCTTCTGAACGGGAAAACGTCTAAGTCTCTCCTCTTATCAGAGGTAGAGACTACAGGTACCCTGACAGTACCCCCCCTCTCAGAAACACCCACCGGGCGGAAGCAACCGGGACGAGATGGAAAGCGGGAGTGAAAAGCCCTGCGGAGGCGAAGAGCATGTACATCCTCCTGAGGTACCCAAGTCCTCTCCTCAGGACCATATCCCTTCCAGTCGACAAGATACTGTAACCTCCCTCGAGAAATTCGAGAATCGATGATGGCGTTGATCTCGTATTCCTCCTGACCTTCAACCTGAACAGAGCGAGGGGAGGAAACAGTGGAGGAAAATCTGTTGCAAATTAACGGTTTCAACAAGGAAACATGAAAAGAATTAGGGATGCGTAAGGCAGATGGAAGTACTAGGCGATACGCAACCGGGTTAATACGAGTCAGGACCCTGTAAGGACCAATGTAACGAGGAGCGAATTTCATAGAAGGAACCTTTAAACGAATGTTTTTTGTACTCAACCATACCCTATCACCAGGAACAAAAACAGGAGCCGCCCTTCTGAGTTTATCAGCGTGTTTCTTGAACAACATGGAATTATGTAGGAGAATTTGTCGAGACTGATCCCACAACTTCCTCAGATTGGCAACATGAACATCAACCGACGGTACCCCTTGGGAAGGAGAGACCGAGGGAAGAATGGAAGGATGAAAGCCATAATTCATGAAAAAGGGGCTAGAGCGAGTGGAATCACAAACAAGATTATTGTGTGCGAACTCTGCCCAAGGAATCAAACCGACCCAATCGTCCTGATGTTCGGAAACAAAACAACACAAATATTGTTCAATTTTTTGATTGGTACATTCAGCAGCTCCGTTAGACTGAGGGTGATAAGCAGAAGAAAAATTCAATTTGATGCCTAATTGAGAACAGAAGGATCTCCAGAAACGTGAAACAAATTGGGAACCTCTATCAGAAATAATTTCGGAAGGTATCCCATGTAAACGAAAAATTTCTTTAGCGAATATTTCCGCCAATTCAGGAGAAGTCGGAAGTTTAGGTAAGGGCACAAAATGAGCCATCTTAGTAAACCTATCGACTACAGTGAGAATAACAGTCTGTCTTTTAGAAATAGGCAAATCAACAATAAAGTCCATGGCCAAACAGGACCATGGTCTCTCTGGAATGCCCAAGGGCTGTAATAGACCACATGGAAGAGTATGAGGTTGCTTAGTCTTAGTACAGATCTCACACACTGCAATGAAATCCTTAATATCCTTTCGTAAAGAAGGCCACCAGAAATCTTTAGAGATTAAGGAATATGTCTTGCGAACGCCAGGATGCCCCGCCACCTTACTCTCGTGAAAACACTGTAAGAGCTCTCGTTGGAGTTCAGGAGGAACGAAGTGTCTTGCCACAGGAGTCTGCCTAGGTGCCAGATGTTGCAACTTCATGATTTGGTCAAGCAGTGGAGAATGAATTTTAAGATTTGTGTTGGCGATAATATTGCACTTGGGGACTATAGAGGATAACCCTGGCTCAGATACAGTAGAAGGTTCATATTGGCGAGACAAAGCATCGGCTTTAGAATTCTTAGAACCAGGTCTATAAGTGAGTACGTAATTGAAATGGGTGAGAAATAAAGACCAACGAGCTTGCCTGGAGGACAATCGCTTGGCCTCCCCAATATAGGACAAGTTCTTGTGGTCCGTCAAAATAGTAACAGGATGTAAGGTCCCTTCCAATAAATGTCTCCACTCCTTTAAAGCCATGATAACTGCTAGTAGTTCCCTGTCACCAATGTCATATCTGCTCTCCGGGCCAGATAGCTTTTTGGAACAAAAAACACATGGATGAGATTTTAATTACCCAGACATAAATTGGGACATAGGGACTAGTAGCTCAGCAAAGGGAATTAGGTTTTTAAACTTGTTAAATGACAACTTCATGTCACAACTTGTACAAGCACCAACTAGAATGGACGCTTGTCTGGACCTGGTTTTAACAAACAACGTTGATCTTTTGACC
Organism: Pelobates fuscus; assembly: GCF_036172605.1. NCBI lineage: Eukaryota > Metazoa > Chordata > Amphibia > Anura > Pelobatidae > Pelobates > Pelobates fuscus. The sequence goes on from NC_086320.1 coordinate 244,478,667, forward strand.
AACATTCAAGTAGGTGAGCACTTGGGAAATAGTGATCACAATATAGTGTCCTTTGAAATAAACTCAAAAAAACAAAAGCACATGGGGTATACTAAAACATATAATTTTAAAAAGGCCAATTTCAATAAGATAAGGGAAGCTTTACAATATATTGACTGGCATAAACTCTTTAGTGAAAAGAACACTGAGGATAAATGGATCATCTTCCAACAAATATTAGAAAGGTACATTTCTCAGTATGTACCATTGGGAAATAAGTATAAAAGAAACAAATTAAAACCAATGTGGCTTAGTAGAGAAGTAAAACAAGAGATTAAAAATAAGAAAAGGGCATTTAAAGCATTTAAATCAGACAAATCAGATGCATCTTATAAAAGATATAAGAAAGCAAATAATGCGTGCAAAAAGGCAATTAAACTTGCTAAACTTCAAAATGAAAAAATGATAGCTAAAGAGAGCAAAACCAACCCCAAAGCATTTTTTAAGTACATAAATTCCAAAAAAACCAAAAATGAAAGTATAGGTACACTTAAAACTGAAACGGGGGTGTTAGTTAATGAAGACCAAGAAAAGGCAGGAATTCTAAATAACTATTTCTCCTCCGTATATATTAAAGAAGAACCCATGGCAATAGATGTGCAAATGATTGCTACTAAAAACTTGCAGAATAATTGTAATTGGTTAACTCAAGACAATGTGCTGCAGCAACTAAAGAAAGTTAATATAAACAAAGCTCCAGGGCCTGACGGTATCCATCCACGTGTACTTAAGGAACTAAGTGTAGAAATAAGTGAACCTCTGTTTTTAATCTTTCAAGATTCTTTTCTTTCAGGAAGTGTTCCGGAGGATTGGAGGAAGGCAGATGTGGTTCCTATATTCAAAAAGGGTTCAAAATCCTTGCCTGGAAATTATAGACCTGTGAGCTTAACTTCTGTGGCTGGTAAAATATTTGAAAGGTTATTAAGGGATAATATTCAAGAATTCCTTGAGAAGAATATGGTTATCAGCAAAAATCAGCACGGTTTTATGAAGCACAGGTCATGTCAAACTAACTTGATTGCGTTCTACGAAGAAGTAAGTAGAAGTATAGATCAGGGTGTTGCAGTGGATGTGATCTATTTGGATTTTGCCAAGGCATTTGATACAGTTCCACACAAAAGATTAGTGTTCAAACTCAAGGAAATCGGTCTCGATGAAAATGCTTGTTCTTGGGTAGAACATTGGCTTAAAAACCGAATACAAAGAGTTGTCGTTAATGGTAAATTTTCAAGCTGGACAGAGGTGGCAAGTGGTGTCCCTCAGGGGTCTGTTCTGGGACCCCTTCTATTTAACATTTTTATAAATGATCTTGAAGACAGCATTGAAAGTCATGTTTCAGTGTTTGCAGATGACACAAAACTTTGTAAAATAATACAATGTGAGCAAGATATTACTTTGCTGCAGAAGGATTTAGATAGACTGGAGGACTGGGCACTCAAATGGCAGATGAAATTTAATGTTGAAAAATGCAAAGTTATGCACTTCGGCGTAAAGAATACACAAGCAACGTATACCCTTAATGGAAGCGAATTAGGGATAACAACACACGAAAAGGACTTGGGAATTGTTATAGACAACAAACTATGCAACAATGTGCAATGTCAATCAGCAGTGGCCAAGGCCAGTAAGGTATTGTCATGCATGAAAAAGGGCATTCATTCTCGGGACGAGAATATCATTTTGCCTCTCTATAAATCACTGGTAAGACCACATATTGAATATGCTGTGCAATTTTGGGCACCTGTTCTAAAGAAGGATATCATGGCACTAGAAAAAGTGCAGAGGCGGGCTACAAAATTAATAAAAGGAATGGAACATATCAGCTATGAAGAAAGGTTAACAAATTTAAACCTATTTAGTTTAGAAAAACGTCGCCTGAGAGGGGATATGATAACATTATACAAATATATTCGGGGCCAATACAAACCATTGTGTGGAAATCTATTCACAAACCGGACTTTACATAGGACACGAGGCCATGCGTTTAGACTGGAAGAAAGAAGATTTCGTCTAAGGCAAAGGAAAGGTTTTTTTACTGTAAGAACAATCAGGATGTGGAATTCTCTGCCTGAAGAAGTGGTTTTATCAGAGTCCATACAGATGTTCAAACAGCTACTAGATGCATACTTGCAAAGACAGAATATTCAAGGATATAATCTTTCAATGTAGGGTAATAACTGCTTGATTCAAGGATAAATCTGACTGCCATTCTGGGGTCAATAAGGAATTTTTTGTCCTAGCTTGTTGCAAAATTGTGCTTCAAACTGGGTTTTTTTTTTGTTTTGTTTTTTTTTCTCTTTTGGATCAACAGCAAAAAACAGGTGTGAGGAAGGCTGAACTTGATGGACGCAAGTCTCTTTTCAGCTATCTAACTATGTAACTATGTAATGGTTTATCCACACCTAACCTTTGGGACAAGATAGTGCCTACACCCGTCTCTGAGGCGTCTACTTCGAGTAGGAAAGGCAGAGTAGTATCAGGGTGAACTAAAATTGGTGCGGAAGCAAAAAGTTCTTTGAGAGTTTTGAAAGCAAGAAGTGCTTCAGTAGACCAATTCTTAGTGTCAGCCCCCTGTCTGGTCATATTGGTGATAGGAGCAATAATTGACGAGTAACCCTTAATGAAGCGCCTATAATAATTGGAGAATCCAATAAACCTCTGAATGGCCTTGAGACCCTTAGGTAAGGGCCAGTCTAAAATGGACTGGAGTTTATCCGGATCCATCTTAAACCCTTCCCCAGAAATCACATAACCAAGAAAGTTTGTCTGAGACTGATCAAAACTACATTTCTCCAGTTTGCAGTACAAGCCATGTTGAAGAAGTTTGCACAAAACCCTTCTGACTTGTCTGTGGTGAGTCTCAATGTCCCTAGAATGTATAAGTATATCATCTAGGTATACAATAACACAGTCATGTTGAAATTCCCTAAGAACTTCATTGATCAAGTCCTGAAATACTGCCGGCGCATTGCAGAGACCAAAAGGCATTATGGTATACTCGTAGTGCCCATATCGAGTGTTGAACGGCGTCATCCACTCGTGACCCTGCTGAATCCTCACCAAGTTATATGCCCCTCTGAGATCTAACTTGGTGAAAATCTTGGAACCCTTTAAACGATCAAAGAGCTCGGTAATCAAAGGAATCGGGTAGGCATTTCTAACGGTTATTTTGTTCAAACCTCGGTAGTCAATGCAAGGTCTCAGCGTACCATCCCTCTTTTTAACAAAAAAAAACCCCGCCCCGGCAGGGGAGGAAGATCTCCTAATGAATCCTTTGTCTAGATTTTCACGAATATACTCCTCTAGGACTAAGTTCTCTTTAGTAGACAAAGGGTATACATTGCCCCTGGGAGGAATAGTACCAGGGAGTAGATTAATCTTACAATCAAAGGTCCTGTGTGGAGGTAAAGTATCGGCCTTCTTTTTGTCAAATACCGCCTTTAAGTCCAGGTACAGTGGCGGTATTTGTACTTCTGTAGAGTCGGTAGACTGAGTGGAAGTATTAACTATGCAAAGCGGTGAGACTTTCTGTAAACACTTCTCCTGACAATTCTGACCCCATGAGATTATCTCCCCTAATTCCCAATCAATAATAGGGTTATGTCTCTTTAGCCAAGAATACCCCAGGACTATGGGAACAGAAGGAGATGAAATGAGTAACAGAGATATGTCTTCCTCGTGTAAAATACCAACAGTTAAGTTAACGGGTATGGTTTCACGAAAAATCACAGGCTCAACTAAAGGTCTACCATCTATGGCCTCAACGGCCAAGGGCGTCTCCCTTAACTGAGATGGAATAGTGTGTTTAGTGACAAAAACTTGGTCGATAAAGCTCTCAGCAGCTCCGGAATCTATCAATGCCACAGTCTCTACTACTCCCCTCTCCCAAGTTAAGGAAACGGGTAGCAGAAGCCTGTGATCTTTATAATTATGAGTAGAGGACAAAATAGAAACACCCAAGGCCTGTCCTCTAGAGAAACTTAGGTGCGAGCGTTTCCCGATCGGTTAGGACAATTTAGGCGTAAGTGACCTCTGACTCCACAGTACATACACAGCCCCTCCCTTCTCCTGTACTGTCTCTCCTCTTCTGAGAGATGAGTATTGCCTATCTGCATAGGTTCTGGAAAAGGTAAGGTTTTGGTCTCAGGACTTAGAAATGAGGGAGCTAGTTTGAAGGAAGGTCTACAGGTTCTATCTCGAGTGTTCTGCCTCTCTCTTAAGCGTTCATCAATGCGAGAGATAAAAGAAATTAAATCCTCCAAATTCTCAGGAAGCTCTCTAGTAGCAACCTCATCAAGTATTACATCTGATAATCCGTTTAAAAATACGTCTATATAAGCCTGTTCATTCCACTTAACTTCTGCCGCCACGGACCTGAACTCTAGTGCATAATCCACAAGTGTTCGGTTATCTTGTCTAAGGCGCAACAGTAATCTGGCTGCATTGACCTTTCTACCAGGAGGGTCAAAAGTTCTTCTAAAAGCAGCTACAAAGGCATTATAATTATATACTAACGGGTTATCGTTTTCCCACAACGGATTGGCCCATCTCAGAGCTTTCTCAACGAGTAAGGTGATAATAAATCCGACCTTCGCCCTATCTGTGGGATAGGAACGGGGTTGTAATTCGAAGTGGATACTGATTTGGTTTAAAAAACCTCGACACTTCTCAGGAGAACCACCATAACGTACAGGTGGGGTAATACGGGAGGAGGCACCTACAGTGGCTACCTCTAAACCTGAACTTACAGGAGAGATAGAATTATTACGCATCTCTTCTGGTGGATTATTAGGACGAGATAATAACGCCTGTAGCGCTAAGGCCATCTGATCCATTCTATGTTCCATGGCGTCAAACCTAGGATCGGAAGGACCAAGCTGACTACTTGTACCTGCAGGATCCATTGGCCCTGTCGTAATGTCAGGATCGGGACAGGGATCCAACACGCAGAGTACAAAGTGTAGTAGGTACGTATACCGGACCTTAGAATGGCCGGACTTAACGTAAGGAGTAAGTAGAGAATGGTCAGAGACAAGCCGAGGTCGAGGGAACGAGAAGACAGGTAAGCGAGAGACAAGCCGGGTCAAAGGATAACAGAGATAAGCAGAGTAATACAAACAAGCCGGGTCAGAACCAAAGAGACAATAGACATACAAGAGCACTGAGTGACTAGACTGGCTAGAACCACGACAGGGCAATGAGCAAATGCGGGAAGCTCTATTAAATACCCCGGTTCTAGGAGGTAATCACACCCCCGACGAGTCCTGGTTCGTGTTCAGGGTTTGAGTGACAGGTCGAGCAGGCTTGGCGTCATGACGTCGGCTACTGAGCGTCACGTCATAAAAGGGCGTGGATCCCTCGCGGCCAGCGTGTAACCGACCGGAGGAACCGCGAGGAACGGAGGAAACAGCCCTTCTGAACGGGAAAACGTCTAAGTCTCTCCTCTTATCAGAGGTAGAGACTACAGGTACCCTGACAGGAAGACAGGAATATGTGGAACATATAGCTACTCTTATACCAACTCCACTGTCTCAATGGACTCCAGTTTATACAGCTCAAGAAGAAGAGTGGTTAAAGACTGAACCTGGAAAGTATTTGGAGAACAAATGGTATCAGTTAGAAGATGGGAGAATAGTTATTCCAGCATCACTAGCGGTAGAAATTGTCCAAAACTATCACAACGGGACACATTCTGGAAGAGATAGTACAGAAGAATCTCTCAGAAAACATTTCTACATAACTCAAGCCATTGTACGAAGATGTGTAACGTGTGCTAAAAATAATGCAAGGCAAGGACCAGTAAAGCCACCAGGAGTTCAGTTTATGGGGGGACTCCCTATGTCCGATCTACAAATTGACTATACAGTAATGCCTAAATCTGGTGGACATCGCTACCTACTAGTAGTTGTGTGCACCTATTCAGGCTGGGTAGAAGCATGTCCTACTCGTACAGAGAAAGCAGGAGAAGTTGTGAGATTCCTGCTACGAGAAATAATACCCCGATATGGACTACCCTGCTCTATAGGATCGGACAATGGTCCAGCTTTTGTTCATCAATGCCTACAACAACTGACTCATATGCTTGGTATAAAGTGGAGACTTCATACGGCATATAGACCTCAGAGTTCTGGTAAAGTAGAGAGAATGAATAGAACTATTAAGAACCAGTTGGCAAAGATGTGTCAGGAAACCCAACTTAAGTGGAACGTTCTTTTGCCCATAGCTCTGTTGCAAATTCGCAGTACACCTACCAGAAGGATGGGTCTCTCTCCTTTTGAAATCATGTATGGGCGTCCACCTCCCATACTTGGTAACTTAAGAGGGGATTTGAGTCAGTTGGGAGAAGGAATTACCCGGCAGCAGGTTGTAGAGTTGGGTAAAACTATGGAGGAGGTACAGAAATGGGTACAAGATAGATTACCTGTGAATATTTATCCCCCTGTTCATAGTTACCACCCAGGAGACCAAGTGTGGATTAAAGAGTGGAATAATGTACCGTTAGGGCCCAAGTGGAGAGGTCCTTATGTTGTTCTTTTGTCTACCCCTACAGCGATAAAAGTGGCCGAAGTGACTCCGTGGATTCATCACTCCAGGGTTAAACCAGCAGCGGTCGATTCTTGGCAAGCTACATCAGATCCAGAGAATCCCTACAAGATCCGGTTAAAGCGCATGACTCAGTCGGAGTGACGAGGAACCTTGTGGATTACAAATTTTATTGTTTCAGAGATTGGTAAGTGAGTGTTTAGACGGCCATAATAAAGCCTGTCCGCTCACCAACGTGTGATTTAAAAGCCAGGAAAGTCTCGAAGAGACCCCTGTAAAGACGAGCAGAACTCCATTCCCTGCAGCCCTTACATCCTGGAAGCTGAGGTGCTATCGCACGGACGAAGACTGAGGATGCCGACGAAAGATGTGCTTATGATAATGTTGATTTATATGTCTTTTTATATTCAGGAAGGTAGAGGTACCGACACTCCTAGCTGTGAGGTATGCATTAAGACTACAAGAACAGGTAACCATATTTCCCAGACCCTAATTTGGCATTCGCAATACGAGTGTAAAGGAGATGTATCTAGGTGTAGATATTTAAATATAGACTATAGTGTTTGCCATTTAGGAGTAGGAGAACCTAAGTGCTTCAGTCCAGAGTATCAACCCCGTACAATTTTGGTTGACTCTCAGGAATGGAGATCCTCAGGGACACTTCGGGTGTTCTGCTATTTGATGCATGCAAGGCAATATCAAGTGGTAGAAAGCCGTGGAATGTATGTGGGGATCTTAGATGGGAGAGAACGTATGGGTCTAATGATAAATATATTTGTCCTAGTAGTAAAAACAAGTATGTGAGTCCTAGATGCCCAAATAGGGAATATAACTTTTGCCCATATTGGTCTTGTGTGGGGTGGGCAACTTGGGGACAGACAGTAGACAAGGATATGATTGTGACTAAGTTGCCTACCAATCCATACTGTAAGTCTATGGAATGCAATCCAGTCCATATTCTTATAAATAATCCTGACCAATTCTTAGATAAATATGGTAACTTATTTGGGTTTCAAATATACGGGATGGGTTTAGACCCTGGGACAGTATTGTTTATAGGGATAGAGACCGATACTGTAACCTCCCAGACTCATCAGGTATTCCATTCATTTTATGAAGAGATGAGTATAGATAATAAGATCCCCCATAACGCTAAAAACCTGTTCATAGATTTAGCCGAAAGTATTGCCGGTAGTCTTAATGTTACCAACTGCTATGTGTGTGGAGGTACTAATATGGGAGACCAATGGCCTTGGGAAGCAAAGGAGGTAATGTCCGGTTCTGAGGCAGTTGAACAGTTAATATCTTCACAAGCCGATTATCAGATGAGTGTTAGAGGTAAATCTGAGTGGAGATTAAAGACCTCCGTCATAGGTTATGTTTGCATAGCAAGGAAATTAATGATGTTTAATACTTCTGTAGGAGAATTAACTTGTCTAGGGCAAAAAGCTTATGATGATGATACAAAGAATACAACTTGGTGGTCGGCTTCAAATGTCTCAGAACCATCTAACCCGTTTGCAAGATATGCCAATTTTTTTTTATAAATTCTTTATTTTTGTAGTGCAGGTGGTTACAAAATATACACTTACGCCACAACAGCGTTTGTCAATACAGGAATGTAAATATATTAAGCAGTGGCCTTGTGTAGACATGCACATTTTTAAAGAATCAATATTTTTCACTTTTTTTTTTTTTTAAATTCTTTATTTGTAATATGCAGGTGGTTACACAGTGCCTGTATTGTCATAACAACGTCAGCAGGCTCGATTTGTATAGTTATAGCATAACATCGTGACGTGTTAGGATTGCATATATTTTTTTAAAAAAAGACATAACGGTTCATGGTAGGTAAGTTTCAGCAAACTATAACTTGAAAGTAGTGATTGTTTAAGTTGTCTGTATTTGTCATGAGAGGTGATAAGATTAAAGTAAAGTATATTTGCTGGTCAGCATATGGGTTGAGTGTATACTGGGCTAGCGTGTCCAAAGTAGTGGGTCCTGTTGAGGTCTGCTAGCTGTCTGCCTGGTGCCCAAATGACTGCTCAGGTGTGTAAATGTCAGCTTGTCTAAAAAACTCCAGCGTAACATCATGACTTGTTAGGTTTATATATACTTTTTTTTTTTTTTTTACTTGTTTAATATTTTATTTTTTTTTCTTATTATATAAAACATATACAGCCTTTTATGCATTTCCATTTTCTCATATTGCATTTACGTGATAAAAAAATTCAAGTGTATACATATCAGACATACAAAACATTAACTATACAATAACAAAAATAAACAAAAAGTCCAGACTGGGGTCTAACTTGAGTCAGATTAGATTTTACTTAAGTAATTTTACATTCCTATTATAGCATCTAGCTATCTTTGTATCAAGTGTAAGCAGGGTTCTATAAACTAATTTTCCTGTATGATATCTAGCCAATTTTTCAGAGTACTTGGTTCTTTAACTATCCCTATCTCCATTTTCAACTGATAGATTAATTGTGATTTTACTTCCTCCCATATTGGGATTTCTCTAGCTTTCCATTTCCTAGCAATTGATATTTTGGCTGCTAACAGTGTATGGATTATCAGGACAGCATATTGGTCTAGATTCTGAGACATATGTAGTTGTAACAGAAAAAACTGTGGTTTCTTATCGACCTTAATACCTGTCCATGATTCAATATTCTTAGTTACAATATCCCAAAAACTTTTTATCTCACCACATTCCCACCATATATGTAGCATTCCTGCCTTATGTTCCCCGCAGCGCCAGCATTTATCCGATGCATCCGGGTACATTTTAGCAAGTTTATCTGGCGTTAAATACCATCTATTCATGATTTTATATTGGAGTTCCACTAAGTTCAGACAGTGTACATTCTTTATGGTCAAATTCAGTGCTTTTATCCAGTCCTCGTAACTTATGTTATTGTCTATTTCCTTCTCCCATTTTGATATCACTAGGCCAATAATTTCTTCCGGGTCAGTTTCGATTAACTTAAAACATTTTGAGACTAACTTTTTAATAATAGTATGGTCTTTTAATAATTGTTCCAGTATTAAATGTTTCGTTGAGTAATTTTTTATTAAGTGCTCATTAAGGTACCCCTTTATTCTCATATAGGTAAATATCTCTTTGGCTTGTAACTTATATTCGTCAGTTAAAGTATTAAAATCTTTTATCTTGCCATTATCTATTATGTTGTTGATTTTGTTGACTCCTGCATTGATCCAGCTCTGGATGTTTAGATCCATTATATTTTTTTGTAACTGTCTAAAATCAATGCTAGTAAGCAGTTTGTCTTGTAAGTCTAGATCTTTTCTTAATTTATACCATATGGGGATTAAATTGTTTAGGATCAAGCCCTTATCATAATTACCTTGTCTAAGGTTTTTTCTATGGTCTGTCTTCCAAAAAAGAGGGTATATATCCTCCTTTATTTCATCATTAAGTAGGCTCTGTTCCATTTTAACCCAAATTTGTTCTTTTGCTACATCGGATTGGGTTATTATTGCATGTGCAATGTTACATACTCTCCAGGTATGATTTAATTGTGGGATTCCCAGTCCACCCGCTTTTATCTTTAATTTTGAATGGTTTCTGCTTAATCTAGGACGTTTTTGACCCCAAATAAATTTGTTAATGATTGATTGTGCTAAAGATAGCCAACTTTCAGAGCAGTAAAGGGGTAGCATGCGAAAGAGATACACCCACTTTGGGTATATATAGAATTTTATAATATTTATTCTCCCCCACCATGATACTTCAATTCCCTTCCAATTATTCAGGGTTTTAGCTGTATCTTTCATTAGCCTTAAAAAATTTTGTTCCATCATATTATTTGGTTCATTAGTAATTTCTATGCCCAAAACTTCCATGGTTTTTTTTTCACAATTAAATCCGAATTTGTCAAATAACTTTTGTTTAATATTCAACGTGAGATTGAATGAGAGTGCTGTAGACTTGCTTAAATTTAATTTATATCCTGAATAGAATGAATATTCCTCTATGGAATCCATGACCTTTTCCATGGATTTCACGGGATTTCTCAGAGTAAGTACCACATCGTCTGCATACATTGTAAGCTTTAGTGATTCGTTCTCTAGTTCTATTCCTTTTATAGAGTCATCCGCTCTGATTTTGTGTGCTAATGGTTCAAGACTAATCAGATATAATAGAGGGGACAGGGGACAACCCTGTCTAGTTCCATTTGTTAACTGGAACCATTCGGAAGAAAATCCGCTTCCCACTACCCTGGCCGTTGGAGTTGTATATAAAGCCATGATAGCCCTGGTGATATTACCTTGAAATCCGAAGCCAGACAGGGCTGTCTCCAGAAACTCCCACCTTACCCTGTCAAAGGCCTTTTCGGCATCTAGTGACAGGGCAAGGAGGGGGATCTTATATCTGGTTGCCAAATCTGCCACATCTATCAATCTCCTAATATTAGAAGTTGGGGCTCTACTGGATATGAAGCCCACCTGATCTTGATGAATAATACTAGTTATTACATTAGATAACCTGTCTGCTAAAACAGAAGAGTAGATTTTAATATCGCTGTTAAGTAATGAAATAGGTCTATAATTTATTACTAATTCCAAATTTTTTCCAGGCTTTGGAATTGGAACTATGTGGGCTTTTAACAATTCGCTGGGAATATTTCCGTATGTCATAAAGTCATTAAATAGTTTGGTAAGAGGTTCTATTATATTACCCCTAAAGGTTCTATAAAAGCAGTTACTGAACCCGTCGGGACCTGGTGCTTTTTTTGATTTTAATTTTTTAATTGCAGATTCTACTTCATTTTGTAGGACAGGTTCATTTAATACTTCCAGTTGGGCCTCTGTTATACGCGGGAGTTTGAGTTCTGTAATGAATTTGGAGATATCATCGGCATTATTTCCCCCGGGTAGATTATATAGTTCTGCGTAATATTTTTGAAATGCGTTACCGATCTTCTCTGGCGACAGGACTACTTCTTCTCCATTTATTTTTATTTTAGAAATAATTTTTTTAGTTTTTTCCTTTTTTAATCTATTTGTTAGTAGTTTATCCGCTTTATTCCCTTTATAATACCAGTTTCTTCTTAAACGTTCTAACGCAAGGTTAGATTTGTTTATCAATATATTATTAATGCTCTCCTTTATTTTTTTTAATTCTTTACTTATTTCAAACGATATTTTTTTTTTATTCTGTTTTTCCAATCTATCATGATCTATATAAAGTTGTGCCAAGTTTTGTAAATTTCTTTTTTTTTCCTCTGTGCCCATTTTTATAAAGCTTCCCCTGATTGTACATTTAAACGCACACCAGAGCGTAGATAGTGAGGTCTCAGGATTATTGTTTTCTCTGAAATAATCTTCTATAGCCTTTTGTATTGTGTCTACATTTTGTTTGTTTTTTAACAAATTTTCATTCAATCTCCAGTTAGATCTAGTTTTGGGAAATTCTTCTTTGATTTCCAGAATTAAAGCATTGTGATCTGACCATGGGATATTAGTGATCAAAATTTTTTTGACCCTTCTAACAATATTTATTTCTGTCAATATGTAATCTATTCTTGAATATACCTGGTGCGGGAAGGAAAAACAAGTATAATCCCTTTCCATAGGATGCCATATGCGCCATGTATCCATAAGACCTGCCTTTTTAATTACCTCGTTAAATTTTTGGGAGGACTGTTCTAACTGTCTCTTGTTCTCATTTGTTTTTAATTTATTTCTGTCCATTTCAGGGTCTAGAATACAGTTGAAGTCTCCCATATATATTATTTTCCCTTGTTTAATTTTTTCGACTTTATTCACCAGTTTATTTAAAAACCTTATGGGAGCTTTATTGGGGGCATATAGATTTACAATTGTGTATCTCTGATTGTTTATCTCTCCAATTATTATGAGAGTCCTTCCTTCGTCATCTGAAACTTGATGAATTAACTTGAAATCTATCTTTGCAGAAATTATAATTGCTACTCCTCTTTTCTTGTTCTTGGGCATAGAGGATCTAAAAATATGTGGGAACTCTTTTGAGCTAAATCTATCCTTGTCATTTTTTAGCCAGTGTGACTCTTGTATTCCACATATATGTATTGACTCTTTCCTAATAAAGTCGGTGAGAATAACTCTTTTCTGTGGTGTATTTAACCCCCTTAGATTGAGAGATGCTATTCTAAGCATACCTTACTTCTATCTGACCCCTTTCCCCTCAGTCTGGACAACCAATAAATGACATAACATACAAGACATTGCACCCCTACAATTAACACTAAAATGAATGGTTCCTTTCCCTTAGGAGCCATAAATATCCCTACGTTCCTTCCCCCTGTATGTCAGGAGGGAAGAAATTTACAAATTAACCACCCTATATGGTTAGGTGATGGGATATACTAACCATTCTATCGAGTATATAGGGAAGCGTTCCGCGAGTTACCCTGAATTCAAGCGGAGATAATAATAAAAAAAAAAAAAAAAAAAAAAAAAGAAAAGAATAATTGCTTTACATTCTTTACCAGACTTCCTCTTCTCTCTTCTCTGTCTTTTCCCCTGTAATATTTATCTTTAGTGCTCATGTCCAATATTATTTTCTCATAGTGTAATACTCTCTCTCTATTTATTAATTATTTAATTTCCCTATCCTTCTCGCTTCTAATTATACTAGTAATATCTATTTTTCAGTGCTTAAGTGCTCCCCACTACTATCATTTATTTGTGTGATATTCAGATATATCTTATATTCCTTCCCTTCTTACCCTCTTTATCTTACTCCTCCTCTTCCTCTCTATTTCCTTTCTTTTTATATATTCTTTAATATTTGTGTGGATTATTTAACCATATGATTTTCTATTTCTCTAATTGTGTTTTATCTCAGTTCAATTCACCTCGTGTTAATTTCTATAGAGAAATTTATATTAACTATCCTACTTTCCTAATTATCTTCTTCTTTGTTTCATAACGCGTCTTTGTGTAAAGTGCTTATCAATGTTACTTATCATACTCTCTCTTCAAGGGAAAACGACCGAGGGGGAAAGACCCAAGAGGGGGAAATAAAAAAAAAAAAAAAAAAAAAAGCCTTTATAGGGCTACTCAGAGTTACCTCTTCCCGACCCCTATTCATGGGGAGGGGGAGGGGGAAGTCTAGTGTAGACCCCTACAACTATTATTTAAAGGTTTCCTGCATCCATTTTTGCAAACTCTGAACTTCTCTAAACATTTCCACTTTTTCTCCATACGTGAATCTTAATCCAACTGGGAACAACCAAATATACTTGATTCCCATTTCTCTCAATTTAACAGTGCAAGATGTAAAATTTTTTCTAGCCATTCTGGTACTTCTAGATAGGTCGTTAAATATTTTGATGGATTCATATTTAGAGTCCTGTAGGGGCTTGGATCTCATTGCCCTCATAATTTCTTGTTTAAGTCTATATGAGTTTAAGGCTGCAATGACGTCTCTTGGCTGCTGGACTGGAATATTATTTGGGTTTGGAATTCTATGTATTCTTTCCGTACAAAATTGGCTAATGTTCTGCTGGACCCCCAAAAATTTACAAAATTCTTTTAGAAATTCGTCAAGTCCTCCTGAAGTAACTTCTTCTTGGATTCCTCTTATTCTGATATTGTTTCTCCTTGCTCTATCTTCATTATCCGAAATCTTGACTTCCATTAACGCCATTTTTTTTTCCATCTGTATAATTCTTTCTTCATTTAAACCTTGTTGTAGTTTTATATGATCCATTTTGTCTTCTATTAGATTTATTCTGCCCATTATTTTGGCTGTCTCTGTTTTAAAATCCCCCATCATTAGGTGTATCTCTTTCTTTATATTTTCTAATTGCACTTGTAAGCATTCATTCAAGAGATCTTTTCCAATTAGGCCAGCGTCTTTACTCAAAGAGTCCGACATTTCATGCTCGGGGTTTGTTTGTATTGTAGATTGCGTTATGAGTTGGGCTGCTCCATTTATACTATTTCTTCTTTCTGCCTTCTCCTTGTCTTGGGGTGAGAAATAGTTTGAGAGTCTTTTTTCATTTCTTTGGTCGAGTTTTTTTTCTCTTTTGTTTCCCAGCTTAAGTTCACTTTTTTTGTTTGCCATTATTGCACTTTCTTGTATGGGGTTAATAAGAACAGGATGGTATGTATCAAAAAGTATATATAAAACCAAAAAAAAGAAAAATTATTTTATTTAATTGTTCCGTCTTCCTTTCGCTTGATTGTATCCGGTATCCTGATTTCAGGGACTAGGGTCTCACGGCGTTCCACGGCTTTCAATTGTTCTCTGGCGTTTCGTTCTTAGCGTCTTAACATTCAACAGGCAACAGGCAAACTTTAAAGTTTTTTTAGAGCCTTTAGAAAGATAAATAGATAGTTTTATCCGATTTTATCCAATTATCCCTCAGCTCTCCAGATAGCTCCAGGCCATTTACAAAATAGTAATTTTTCCCTCTTAAATGTCTATTTTAAACGTGTACATGGGACTTAGCGACATTCCATACTATTCCATATATTCAATAGGTGGAAAATCACACTTCTGGAGAATCTGTAAGATATATAGCACACACAATAGTGTAATACAGTTAATATCACTAAACAGTATAAGATATGCAGATGTGGTACTCACAAACGTGGAGCCAAGTATATGTGGCTCTCACTCGAAGCGCCTTGGGACTTTTTATGGAAGGATGTCCCTCTCCTAGCTGGATCACTGGTCCCACTTGATCTCCAGGATAGTTAGAAGCTGGATAGGTATGCCCGGTTGTATGGTAAAAACAAAAGGGTTCCACTCTCCAATACTTGGTGTAGAAAGATGGCATAAACAGCCAAAAATATTTATTCAAACAATATCGGTAAAATCACAATAAAAATAAAGAAAACGTTTCTATTAAAATCACAATAATACGAAATATATCCAGCTATTTGGTGCAGGATAGAATAATAGCCCAATGGCTAAGAGTCAAGTCCGAAACGCGTTTCGCCCCTTTCAGGGGCTTTTTCAATCGGTATAAAAGTTCAAACTTCTTTTCGGCGGCTTTTTCTCCAATGCCGGCTTTTCACTTCCGGGTTTCGACGTGTTCTGCCGTGGAACGCACCTTTGCGTTCCAATTCACTTCCTGGTTCGACGTTCCTCTTACTTGGAACGCATCGTTGCGTTCCACTCCGTCCCCTCTGGCATTTCCGGATTTCTAATATCGATCTTCTCTCACATATTAATACGGTTTTTCGGAAAACCAGTCTGTTTTTTTCACGGCTTAAAGCCATATTATTTTCATGTGAAAAGTCAATAAATAAATATAATGGAAAAGTCCTGAAAGTGCTTAATGTGTGGAAAGAATATTATAAAATCACATACATATGCTGTATATATATACACCTAGATCAATAAATGGCTGACAACATCTCAACTTTTCAGAGACTTAATTCTAGATGGTAAATAGTACTTATACTGAAAATTAAAAAAGGCAGTGAGAATAATCAATAAAATCTGATGGTAAAAATAAAATCTGATGGTAAAAATAATGGTCAATGATTTCCTCTTGTTAAAACTACTATGTGTTCGCATGCAATATAAAACCTTATTTTCCCATGCATCTAAAAGAAGTGGCACACCTCAAAATCTGAATTTAACTGTTTAGTGATATTAACTGTATTACACTATTGTGTGTGCTATATATCTTACAGATTCTCCAGAAGTGTGATTTTCCACCTATTGTATGTATTAATTATGTTATTTTGAGTGGTGTGAGGGGTTTTCCCACTCAGGTGGCTTGTAGCATTTTGGCTACCACACTTGTTCACATTGGTTTTATTGTATACACTCTCTGTTTTGTATTTTACTATTCCATATATTCTGTGTTATTCTATTAACTATTTTATGGATAATGATTGAATTAAGCACGCTTTTCCAAAAGAGATAACTCTCTCATCCAAAATTCATTCATTTGGAGCCTTTGCACGCTCCTGTTAACGGAGTTTTCATTAATAATGATATGTTAATCACAGATCTCCATTGGGAACGAATCTCACAACTGGGGTTAATTTGGAGCCTTTTCCACGCTCCTATTATCGGACTTTTCCTTAGGTCTATATATCAGTGTATAACAACAGTATACATCGGCTGAAATTAGTTTTGGAACCTTTGCACAAACTTTGCACACTCCTATTGGTGGAGTTTTCAGTAAGTCTGTATATCTGTATACACCCAGTATTTGTCAAGTCTATGTTCAATTTGCCTGTGAAATAGTTTTCTGTTGATTATACAGACATTATTCAGCTTATTAATATGCTTTTTATATACTTGCAGTTGGAATGTCTTCTGCTTGTCTTCTGCTTGTTATGTATGCCATTTTTAGGGCTTGCTGTCGTGCTGAATGGTCCGAATTACTCGTCTGTCCGTCCGCCACGTGTATCTGCTCGTTCGTTCCCCTTTACTGCGTTGACATTAACTTCAGGCTTCGCTGTCCTGGGTCTCTATGCAACCGGAGACTCTCTTGTGCTATCTGGACCCTGCAGCCTCGTGTACGCTCATCCGTCGCCAGCTACCGCCAACTGCCGCCATGGACCCTCTGCCTCAGGTACCTCGCGGCTTCCCTGTCTTTTTCGCGGCTTTTCCCCTCACCTTCCGCGGGACGTGACCGGCGTGCGTCGTCACGTCATCGCCCCTCCCCCTCAATGTTTTATATACTTTTAGGATAAAAAGAAATAACGACGCATGATGGATAAGTTTCAGAGGAAAGTAAAGTATATTTGCTGGTCAACCCATAGGTGGAGTGCGTGCTGGGCTAGTGTGTCTAAAGTGGCGGATCCTGGTAAGGTCTGCTATCTGTCAGCTTGGTGCCCAAGTGACTGCCCCGGTGTGTAAGTGTCAGCTTGTCTGAAAGAGTCCTGTGATAACGTAGTGGGTGTCATGTACGCTCGCTTATCCATTAATAACTATGTGTTGGGCTATATAGCTTGTAGGTCTGGGCAGTGCATACTCATATTTGAAGACCGTAAAATGCAAACAACAATAAGAATAAAGATAGGGTAAAACATATGGATAAAGATAAAACCAAATAGCACCCCCATCAGGGTGAGATAGGTTGGTTCTCGATACAGGGTGCTTCTGGATCAAGTTGTGGGTACTGTCCTGAGCCTTATATAGACACCATGGGCTATTTGCCATATTGTGTAGCTGTGTGTGGGTCTATTGGTAGCTGCTGGTTAGGGCTCTATTACAATTGTGGGAACAATCTGGCACAGCCTGTTGGCAAATATTTAAAGGTATATAATACAAAAACGAAAAAAGGGGGAAAGGGTAGTCGCAAGTGTTCACTCCTATGCCATCCAGCATAGTGAAGCTCGGTAAGGTATACACACAGTTCTGGCTGTAAGTCCAGGTGGTAAACCCGGGTGGCCCACCCTGAGTGTCAGCGTGGCCTACGCTAGTCCTGTTTTGTGGGACTTATGAGGGATCCTCGCGCCCCAGCGGGCGTGCAGCCCCTGCAGGTCTGTTTCCTCGCTTCTGTTTCCCTTCAGGATGTACTGTCTTTTGTTCACCTGTATCCTGGTGCTCCGAGGGGGTCGGTGTTGGTATGTTGAGTCTCCTTAGTATCTCCCTATGGTCTTCTGTGGCCGACAGGGTGTGTATCTTGTCGCCCTGTGGTACCACCAGTGTTCCGGATAACCCCCACCGGTACTTAATGCCGTGGTCTCGCAGGGTCCGGGTGATGGGTGCGAACTTGCGCCTTTCAAGGAGGACTGTGAAGGGTAAGTCGTCATATATCGAGACCCTGTTGTTTTCCACCACCAAGTTCGGCTTTTGCCTGGAACGCGCCATGATAGCGGATTTTACAGTTATGTCCCTTGTGACAACTATGATGTCGCGGGGTGCGTCCGCGGGTGCCGTGGGGGCTTTCCTGACTCTAAAGGCCGATATCAGTGGCGGCCGGTCGTCCTCTGTCTGAGTCCCAAGTGCTTGCAGGACTTTGTTGGCAAACTCGAGTAGGGCTTCTTGGCTTATTGTCTCAGAGGCCCCGCGAATTCTGACATTTTTTCGTCGGTGCCGAGTTTCCAGGGAGGTCACCGTGCGCGTAAGTTGTTGCACTTGGATGGTGAGGGCCGCAACACGGGAGTCGGTGTCATCCATCTTTGTACCTCTCTCCCCTTCACGGGTCTCGATTGCTCCCATGCAGCGGTGCAGGCCTCCTATTTCTTCTTGGACACCTGCTAGGTCCGCCTTCCATACTTCTCGTAGGTCCCGCAGTAGATTTTTTATATCTCCTTTGGTGGATGGGGACCTATCGGAGTCCGAGTCTGAGCTCTGGTGTACTCCACCATGGGTCCGAGGTGCTGGAACTGTCTCTTCTTCCATCGAGATCTCGGAGTCGCTCGAGTCTCGTGGTTTGCCATGTTCCATGTCCGATCGGGCCTGCTGCTGCGGCCTACTGAATGACAGTCGTATGTCTGCATGATTCTGTCCCCCTATTTGGGCCGTTTTTCGGTGCTTTCTGCCCATGTCTCTTGGAGGGGTGTTCCGAGTCGGTAAACGGTAGGTTTTATAGCCACTTTGCGGTAATTATCATCCGATTATTAGTCTCTGGAGCAGGAGCTCTGCAAACGTGCGACCGTTCACCAGCTCGGCTAGCCACGCCCCCCAATATTTTTCACTTTTAAACATCAAATCATATGAACAGTTGTACAGAAGTGAGAGATATGGGGTTAGTTATGATAAAACCAGGGACAACAATGGTAAGGTACGACATCGTGTTATCTTCGGACAATTCTGACATTTCAGTTTTGTTATTATGTGCTATACCATCAGTTGTGGGCCGAGATTTTGTTTGGGGTTGTGAGTCCGACCTCTTTGTTCAGGTTGGTTGTCTACGCATCCCACTGGGGGGTCTTGGTAGGGACGTAAGGTCCCCGGCTGGGTAGCGGGCTATACAGTTGGCCTTTCTACTGTTGCAAGTTGTGGTATAGCTTATGAGTCGGTGATGTCAGGGGTTCTGGTGGTGGTCGTTTATAGGGGGATTCGCTGGTGTAGGGGTTGCCTTCGTAGTAATATTTGATGAGTGCGGCTGCGTCTGCAGAGCCAGGCAGTTGGGTATGGTGCAGTGGTCGAGGGGTAGTTGGGTAGGTGGGCAAGGGGGGGTTGCCTGACGGATGAGGGGAGTGGTGCTGCCTCCTTGGGTCCCAACCAGGACCCCAAGTAGGGTGGGAGGAGTGGGGGGGTCTAGTTGGTAGTTGTTGGTAGTGGTGGTGGCATAGCTGTATGAGATCGTGGCATGTTACCATGGAAGAGAGCTGTGTCCTTCTAGCCATGGGTCCCAGACTTTGTGAAATGATTTTGGGGTGTCATGTATTTGTGCTGTGAGCCTATCCATGTCAATGCTGTCAGTTATTTTAGTGTGTATTTGGGGATGGGTGGGTATATGTTGTGTGGACCAGACTTCAGCGATTGCTCTCCGAGTGGCTAGGGCCACTCTTGCGATGAGTTTGTTTTCGTTACGGGTGAAGGTGTCCAAGGGTTTAGAGAGCAGTAGGGCCCATGGGTCTAGGGGTACAGGTTTGGTGAGTATTCTGGATAGGAGTGTTGTGATTGTTTTCCAGAGGGGGGAGAGTTTGGGGCATGACCACCAGCAGTGGAGGAAGGTGCCGGTATCGCCACACAGTTTCCAGCAGAGGTTAGTGGGGATTTGTTTCATTGCTTTTAAGCGGCAAGGGGTGAGGTACCATCTGAAGAGCATCTTATAGGCCTGCTCTTTGTGAGTGACGCAGGTGGAGATGGATTTAATGGATGACCAGATGTCCGTCCAGTCAGTTGAGTCTACTGGGGGTACTAAGTCGGACTCCCATGCTGTGATGTATGGGCGGGCTACCTGGGTGTGATGTGTGGTTAGTGTCGTGTATAGGGCTGATATTTGGCTTTTCCTAGTTGGTGAGCGGAGGGTGTCTCTTTCGAACCCAGTCAGGGTCGAGATGGCTGCTATTCGGACTGCGTCTGTTGTGGCGAAGCTTCGGAGTTGGAGGTACCTAAAATAATCGAATGTGGTTAAGGTTTCTGGGTCGGGGATTTCTGCGTATTGCAGGAGTTTGCCATTGGGGTAAAGGTGGCCTAGTCTGACTATGTCCCTGTCTTCGAAATGGGTGTAGTGTTGCGGTGTGAGACCGGGCGGGAACATTTTGTTGCGGTGTATTGGAGTGAGGGGGGATATACCTGTGGATAAGTCGAATTTGTCGCTGAGGTGGTCCCAGAGGTCCAGGGAGTAGGTGATCGTTGGAGATGTGGGGGTGGTAGTGGTCTATGCTGTTTTGGGAGCCACATGTATTGGGAGGTGTGGCCTTTGCCAAAAATGGAGTGTTCTAAGTCCACCCACCGTTTGTGTGCGGGGGGAAGATGCCAATGTTGGATTTGCGTCAGGTGGGCTGCATATAGATAGTGTGTGAGGTTGGGAAGGCCCAGTCCTCCATATGGTGTTGGTACATATAAGGTGGCTCTGCGGACTCGAGGTTTCTTCCCGTTCCAAATAAATCTGTCTATAGCTGTTTGTAGGAGTTTAAGGTCGTTTTTTTTACAAGGGATGGGTAATGCCTGGAATGCGTAAAGGAACTTAGGTAGGAGATTCATTTTAATCGAGGCTATCCTCCCGAGCCAGGAGATAGCAATCGGTTTCCAGCGTTTGAGATCTGAGAATGCTTTCTGGAATAGGGGGGGGTAATTGGCTGAGTAGAGGGCGGTGGTGTCACTGGTAATTTGGACGCCTAGGTATGTGATTTTTGTTGGGCGGATGCGGAAAGGGAATTTTTGTTTCAGAGTGTGGATGGTGGAGTCAGTGAGGTGGAGCGGCATGAGGTCTGATTTTGTGGCGTTTAATTGATATCCTGAGATTGCTGAGTAGTCTTGGAGGGTGGATAGGAGGGCAGTCAGGGTTGGGATGGGGTTGGTTAGGGTGAGGAGGATGTCGTCAGCGTATGTGGCAACGGTGAATGTTTCGTCTCTGATGCGGAGTCCTGTGATGTGTGGGTTGGTGAGGGGGAGGGAGAGGGGGCAGCCCTGACGGGTGCCGTTCAAAATAGGAAAGGAGGGAGGGGTAATGTTGGGGATCAGGAGTTGTGCGGCCGGTGTGTGATACATTGCTTGTAGGAAGTGTGTGAGTTCTTGTGGGAATCCAAACTTGTGAAGCACTGCAAAGAGGTAAGGCCAGAGAAGGCGGTCGAATGCCTTCTCGGCATCTAGGGAGAGTATTGTTGTCGGGAGGTGTTTGTGGTTAGCGTACCAGATTAGGTCTATCGTTCTCGTGTTGTCTTGTGCTTGTCTTTGTGGGATAAAGCCTACCTGGTCCGGTTTAATGAGTTTTGGTAAAAGTCTCGTCGTCATCACTTTGGTCAGGAGTTTTAAGTCGATGTTTAGGAGTGAGATGGGGCAGTAATGGCCTGGTTCGTCATGGGCTTTACCGGGCTTGGGCAGGAGGGTGATGTTAGCTTGAGTCATGTCTGGGGGTAGTGGGTCGCCTTTGAGCATCGCGTTATAGACTTTGCAGAGTCGTGGGGTGAGGATGTCGCTAAATGATTTGTAGTAAACGGCCGTTAGACCGTCGGGACCGGGGCTTTTATTGGGCTTTAAGGTTTTGATTGCTGTCAATAGTTCTTCTGGGGAGATGTCTGCTGAGATTCGCGATCAGGCTGCGTCCGTGAGGGAGGGGAGGGAAAGCTTCCCGAGGAAGGCGTCAGTTAGGGTTCGGGTTAGGTCAGTACCTGGGTCAGGGGTATGGTTGTAGAGGGTTGTGAAGTATTGTTGGAAGATTTTCCCTATCGTGTGTGGGTCGTTGCTCATTGTGCCGTCCGTGGTGCGAATTTGGGAGATTCGCTTCGTTTCGGTTAGGTTTTTGAGGCGTTTTGCTAGCATTGCATCCGCTTTGTTACCCTTCTCGTAATATTTCTGCTTGGTCCACGTGAGTGCTTTTGTCGTGGCTGAGAGTGATAAGCGTTTGAGTAGGGCCCTAGCTGTTGTGAGCTGTTCGAGGAGAGAGGGGGTTGAGTTTAGTTTATGTAGGGTTTCTAGGCGGCCTATTTCGGCAATGGTTTCTAGCAGCTGTTTGTTGTGTTGTTTTTTGCGGCCTGTTGCTATGGCTATTAGTCTACCTCGTATTACCGGTTTGTGAGCAGCCCAGACAGTGATTGGGGAGGATACGGATGGGTCGTTTAGGGTGAAGTATTCTTTGATGTCATTGGCGAGGGACATGGTCGTTTGTTTGTCGTGTAGGAGTTGTGAGTTGAGTTTCCATGTCCATGGGCGTGTCATGTTAGGGATTGAGAGGGTTAGGGATATGTCGGCATGGTCTGACCAAGTTATGTGACCGATGGAAGAGTGTGTGATTCTTGTCGTGATGTTTGGAGAAATGAGGAAGTAGTCGATGCGGGAGTATGTGTTGTGAGGGTGGGAAAAGAATGTGTAGTCAAGGGTTGAGGGGTGTTGGGCTCTCCAAATATCCAGTAGATTCTGAGTGCTTAAGAATTGGGAGAAAAGGGCGTCATTTTGTGACGGTCTTGAGTCTTCCTGAGATTTGGTGGTGCGGTCCAGGACTGGGTGGTGAGTGGCATTGCAGTCGCCGCCTATAATGGTGAATGTTGTGTTAAGTGCTGATAAGTGGGCTGAGAATGTTTGCCAAAATAGTGAGTCCGGGGTAGTGGGGGCGTATAATGATGTGATAGAGTAGGGGGTAGGGCCTATTTTGCCCGTGAGTGTTAGAAATCTCCCTTGTTTGTCTGGGAAGGCTTGGATATCTGTCAGTGGGCAGGATGATTTGAGTATGATGGCCACCCCTTTGGTTTTGGCATCCGGCGAGTTGGCGAGGAAGCTGCGGTTGTAGTGTTTGTTCTTGAGTAGGAAGTGTTTGTGATGGGTAAAGTGGGTTTCTTGAATCATAAGGATGTCTGCTTTTAGGTTGTGGGCCCATCGTAGTAGGGAGTGTCGTTTTTTGGGGTTGTTAAGGCCCTTCGCGTTGATGGAAATACAGTGTAGTTTGAGCGGCATGGCCTGAGGAAGGGTAAACGCTTGCTACAGTGTGTCCTGGGGGGGTGAGGGGAGGCGTTAAGGGGGAGCACCGGGGTCTGGGTTGGGTTGTTAGTGTGCTGGGCTTACTTTTATTGCCAGCGAGGGTAGACTGAGTTCCCGGGGGTCTCTCTGGCCTGTGTGGTCGGAGACCGTCAGCACTTATCAAGTCGTGTGTGGGGGGGAAGTGGTCGTCTTTCTGGGAGCGGGCGTCAAACATTGTGCAGTTTCTTGCGGGCAGTTTCAATTTAACATAGAACCTGAGTAAGTATAAATTAGGAGGTAACTGTTGTAAGTCAGGGCGTCTCTAGTCTGGTGTCCTTTCCGTGGTACTTGGGGTCCTGAAGGAGGACGTGGGTGTATGCGCTGCCGGAAGGAGAGGGCCAAACCTGTAGGTCGTCCTGAAACTATATACATGGGTGTGTGTTATGCCGCACCCCGGCATTGTGGTTGATCTGTCGGAGTGGTTCGCTATTGGGCCTAGCGGCTCGGGAGTCTTAGGCTGGCCCGGAGACTGGGTCCCCTTTGGTCTAGTCTTGTGGCGGGGTGTTGTCGTGAGTGCTAATAGTGGTATAGGAGTTACACATTTATCTGAGTGCGCTAGTTGCACTGGTGTCGGGACCATCGCGACCAGCCGCCCCCCCCCCGTCCCCGGGGGGGAGGGAGGGGGGAAGGCTGCCAGGGCCCCGAGTCATTTAACATCTCCCCCCCCTCGGCCCCATTCAGTGGGAGCTGTTGGTGCAAAGAACTGCTGGTTTGTGGCCGTTGAGGAGCCACATCCCCTTCAACCCTAGGACCGTCACGGCCCGCAACCCCCCCGCCTCGGCGGAGGGGGGGGAGGGCCGCCAGGGCCCCGGGTCATTTAACATCTCCCCCCCTCGGCCCCGCCCAATGGGAGCTGTTGGTGCAATGAACTGCTGGTTTGTGGCCGCTGAGGAGCCATTACCCCCTTAACCCCGGGACCGTCATGGCCCGCTGCCCCCCCCGCCTCGGCGGAGGGGGGGTGGGGGGAAGGCCACCAGGGCCCCAGGGTCGCCCCCCTCCCCAACCCCACAGAGCGTCCCCAGTACATATGCTAGTAAGCCCGTTCATCAGGAGCGATCAGACAGTTCATGTGCAATATTCAAGGTGTAGACTCTCCCCGCTGGGCTCGGCGCCGTCACCGCCCGCCGCCCCCCCGCTCCGCAGAGAGGAGGGGGGCCGGCCGCCAGGGCCCCGAACCGCAGCCCTCCCGATCATCCCCCCAGCCCTGTGGTAGGCAGAATGAGTGTCCCCACTGTGTTCTTACGGTTTTCCCAGAGTCAATAGGGTTCTCACAGTTCTGTCTCCGCCAAGCAGGCGACAGGGCGTCGATCCAAGCATCTATCGGCCTTGCGGGGTCTCTGTCACATGCGGCCAGGGGGCGCTGGGCTGTGTGCTTGGGTTTGCCATGTGTCCTTGGTGGGGGGTCCCAGGGTTTCGAGCAGGCATGGAGAAGTTCGGTCAGGTCCTGAGGCTGTCGAGTATTTCCCCGGAGCCGAGGGGTGGGAAAAGTGCTTGGAGTTGCAGTTTGTTCGATGATGTTTAAAGTTTGTATCCAGGCCCCGTTGTGGCCTCTAAGCGGGGTGCTTCATACGGTGCGGCCGCTTGCTAGGGCCTGAGGCTGCGTTGTGGAGTTGGTCTGTTGCTGAGGCTTCGTACGTGTCGGGGTGCGGCAGCGGGGCTTGCGGTGTTTAAGCGTGGGATTGCGATGGGCGCTGTCGTCTATCTCGGTCTCTTTGAGGCTGTGGTTCCCATGTGCGGCGTTGGGTCGAAGGCTGCTGTAAAGTTACGGCTAGTTCTTGGGTGAGGTCTTGGAGGCCTAGTTGTGCGGCGAATTCTCGGGCTTCCGATGGCCTGTGGAGCGTGTATGTGTGGTTGTCGTGTCTCACCACTAGTTTGAAGGGGTGACCCCAGGAGTAGCGTATTCTCCGCGCTTGCAGTGCTTGGGTCAGTGGTCTTAATTCCCTGCGTTTACGGAGGGTAGTGGGTGCCAGGTCCTGGTACAGTTGTACTGTATGGCCTTCAGTTTGTAGTGGGGTCTCTCTTGTTGCGCGCATAATCGCCTCTTTAATGTGAAAGTAGTGGCATCGGATAATGATGTCTCGAGGCTGCATGGTGTTTGTGGATAGAGGGCGGAGGGCCCTATGTGCTCTGTCGAGGAGGAGGTCTGATGGCGGGGCGTCAGGCAGCAAGCTGCTGAAGGCCTCGTGTAATATGGCGGTAAGTGCCTCTGGTGCTGAGGATTCTGGCAGCCCCCTTATGCGAATGTTGTTACGCCTTGACCTGTTATTCAGATCTTCTTGCGTGTCTTCCAAGTATGTGATTTGTTCTTGTACGTCTTTGAGGGAGGCCTCGTGAGTGGAGGTGGTGGCGGTTACCTCGTCCATTTTGTTTTCAAGCGCGTGTGTGCGTTTAGAGAGGTCAGTCAGTCCTTCTTTGAGTGGGGTTAAGTGTTTGGTAAGTTCTTCGGCCACTAAGGACTTCATGTCAGTCAGCAAGTCTTTTAAGTCTTTCTTAGTGAGGGGTGATGATTCCCTTTTGTGGCTGGCTATGCTTGTATCAGAGTCTGAGTCTGAGGCCTGCTGGCTGTGAGAGCATGGTGTCTCTTTCTCTGACCTTGTTTTGAATATCGGAGCCACGGCTGCTCCGGTTTTCGATTTTCTCCCTCTGCCCATTGTGCTGTTGTCTGGCATGGTTCAGGGTTGTGGGAGTCGGTCCAGGGCTAAAGTGTCGGTTCTGGTGCCCTTATTGTAGGCTGATGTGCCGTTTGCCGCCTCGGAGCTCACTCAGACTGCGGCCATCTTCGTCGGCGGTTAAGCTCCGCCCCCCGCAAGATATGCCAATTTAAAGGACGTATGGTTTGATTTATCTATCACATCTAGTTGGAGAGCCCCAGCAAATTTGTACTGGATCTGTGGTAAGAAAGCCTATTCGGAGTTGCCACAGGACTGGGAAGGGGCATGTGTGTTAGGTATGTTCAAACCATCCTTCTTCTTGTTACCTATTGAAACAGGTGAGACTTTGGGTGTTAAAGTGTATGATGTGAATCATAGGAAGAAAAGGGGACCCATAGAGATAGGCGCCAGGGAAGATAATGAATGGCCTCCCCAGCGTATTATAGATTATTATGGGCCAGCCACGTGGGCAGAGGATGGTACTTTCGGATATAGAACCCCAATTTATATGCTCAACCGCATTATAAGGTTACAGGCGGTGGTTGAGATCATTACTAATGAGACCTCACAAGCGCTCAATCTTCTAGCAAAGCATACCAAAATGAGGACAGCAGTGTACCAAAATAGATTAGCCTTGGATTACCTATTGGCAGTAGAGGGAGGTGTATGTGGGAAGTTTAACCTGAGCAATAGCTGTCTTCAAATAGATGACGAAGGGCAAGCAATAGCTGAGCTTACTAGCCATATGGTTAAACTAGCGCATGTGCCTACTCAGGTATGGAAAGGGTATAATCCAAGTAGTTGGTTTGGTAGCTGGTATGAGCAGTTTGGAGGGCTTAAGGCATTGGTAGGCGGAGTCATACTGATTTTTATGTTGTGTCTGCTCCTGCCATGTCTTATTCACTTAGTAGTTAGGTCTGTGCAAAGCCTGATAGAAAATATAGCAGAAAGGAAGGCTGCAGCACAAATAATGGCCATATATAAATATGAGGCTCTAGATCAGGGAGAACCAATGCAGGAAGAGGAGTGTTGAGGGATTCACATCATAGTAAAAGTCTGGTCTGGTTCATGGTAATCTGAGGTGTATGCAAACCAAGGTTAAGTGATGCCTCAAGTAATTGTGAAATATCAAGAGGCATCAAAGGGGGGGAATGTGGTGGAATCTCGGTAAAAATAAATTTAGTAGGCCGAGATGACCACGTGGCATGTGTACGTGCATATGCTGACGTATCGGTCGGTTGGTTGCACGTGGCAAGATACGATCAGTAGTGTACGGAGCATGTGCAAGAATACCGGATGTAGTATTCCCCTCCTCCATTGTGCTGGACAAGCCATGTGGTCAAGCAGGAAGTTAATTCTTATTTGTATTGATTGGTCAAGAGAATGTGCGGGTGGAGCTTAATATGGGAGGAGTTATGTGCCTATATAAGGAGCCTGCACTATTGTCCGGGGCTCAGAACTTGTTGTATTTTGGTGACATTAGTCCCTCTGAGTCCCGATCGGTGATCCGAATAAAGAATCTCTTCCTTCCTGAAGAAACCTGTGTCCATCTCTCTGTGCTTGGCTTCCGTCAGTTTCTCCGGTATCAGTTCTAAACTGCTAAATAGTAGATTTGGGGCGTGCTCTTCATATCTGAGAGTCAAATAGAAGCATCAAATAGTGCGGTTACAGCACAATTGTAAACATCCTTATTTTCTGGGTGCTAATCTGCTAAATAGTAAATTTGGTGTGTGCTCTTCATATCTGAGAGTCAAATAGAAGCATCAAATAGTGCGGTTACAGCGCAATTGTAAACATTCTTATTTTCTGGGTGCTAATCTGCTAAATAGTAAATTTTGGGCGTGCTCTTCATATCTGAGAGCCAAATAGAAGCGTCAAATAGTGCGGTTACAGCGCAATTGTAAACATTCTTATTTTCTGGGTGCTAATCTGCTAAATAGTACATTTTGGGCGTGCTCTTCATATCTTAGAGTCAAATAGAAGCATCAAATACTGTGGTTAGAGCGCAATTGTAAACATTCTTATTTTCTGGGTGCTATTCTGCTAAATAGTATATTTGGGGTATGCTCTTCATATCTGAGAGTCAAATAGAAGCATCAAATACTGCGGTTACAGCGCAATAGTAAACATTCTTATTTTCTGGGTGCTAATCTGATAAATAGTAAATTTGGGGCGTGGTCTTCCTATCTGAGAGTCAAATAGAAGCGTCAAATAGTGCGGTTACAGCGCAGTTGTGAAAATTTTAATTGTTTTGGTTCTAAACTGCTAAATAGTAGATTTGGGGGGTGCTCTTCATATCTGAGAGTCAAATAGTGCGGTTACAGCGCAATTGTAAACATTCTTATTTTCTGGGTGCTAATCTGCTAAATAGTAAATTTGGGGCGTGCTCTTCATATCTGAGAGTCAAATAGAAGCGTCAAATAGTGCGGTTACAGCGCAATTGTAAACATTCTTATTTTCTGGGTGCTATTCTGCTAAATAGTATATTTGGGGTATGCTCTTCATATCTGAGAGTCAAATAGAAGCATCAAATACTGCGGTTACAGCGCAATAGTAAACATTCTTATTTTCTGGGTGCTAATCTGATAAATAGTAAATTTGGGGCGTGGTCTTCCTATCTGAGAGTCAAATAGAAGCATCAAATACTGCGGTTACAGCGCAATAGTAAACATTCTTATTTTCTGGGTGCTAATCTGATAAATAGTAAATTTGGGGCGTGGTCTTCCTATCTGAGAGTCAAATAGAAGCGTCAAATAGTGCGGTTACAGCGCAGTTGTGAAAATTTTAATTGTTTTGGTTCTAAACTGCTAAATAGTAGATTTGGGGGGTGCTCTTCATATCTGAGAGTCATATAGAAGCGTCATATAGTGCGGTTACAGCGCAATTGCAAACACTCTTATTTTATGGGTGCTAATCTGCTAAATAGTACATTTGGGTCCTGCACTTCATATCTGAGAGTCAAATAGACGCATCAAATACTGTGGTTACAGCGCAATTGTAAACATTCTTATATTCTGGGTGCTAATCTGCTAAATAGTAAATTTGGGCCCTGCATTTCACATCTGAGAGTCAAATAGAAGCGTCAAATACTGCGGTTACAGCGCAACTGTAAACATTCTTATTTTCTGAGTGCTAATCTGCTAAATAGTTAATTTGGGCCCTGCACTTCACATCTGAGAGTCAAATAGAACCGTCAAATAGTTCAGTTTTAAACATTCAAATTTTTTGGCTGCTAAATAGTACATTTGCGGCCTGCGGTGCACTTCATATCTAAGAGTCAAATAGAACCGTCAAATACTGTGCTTTCATCGCACTTTGAAAAAATTTTGGGGTGTTAAAAAGTACATTTGCAGCCTGCACTTCATATCTGACAATCAAATAGAACCGTCAAATACCAATATAACAATATTGTAATTTGGGGGCAATACCCTCACAAGTTAAACTGAGAGGTCAGTTTGTAGGGAAAACTGTTGCTTGGATATAATTCTAAAACAATTTCCATATGTCCTTTGCAGACTTTACATGTTGGAAAAACACAGGTGCCAACTGCTGTGGCTTTCTGCAGTGTGCAGACCGGCAAGGAGGGCAGGTTTGAGGAGCAGACCGGCAAGGAGGGCAGGTTTGAGGAGTGGGTGGAAGATGATGTGGAGGATGATGAGGTCCTAGACCCCACATGGAATCAAGGTCATGCGAGTGACGTGTGCAGTTTGGAGGAAGAGGCGCTGGTCGCACAGAGGCACCAGCACAGCATAAGAGGGAGCAGAGCGCAAAAGCAGAGCAGCCGTCCACTAGCGCTCGTCGGCATGTATTATCTTTAGAATTCCAACAGTTATCCAAGTACCAGATGGAGCGATAAAATGTACCATAACAGATTAACCAAGCCATTCGCAGTTTCGCAGTCCAGTGACCGGTACCCAGACACTGTCTGGGCGGCGGTCGGATGACCGGGACTCAGTATGCCTGATGCTGAAGTTAGGAATCACAGTATGGAATAGATTAGCAGGGTCTGGTGCAGGGTAACCGCACGCCCCCTGGTGTTGAGCACCAGCGTTTGTGCGGCCACATACCAGGACCCTGATGCAGCTTCAGTAAAAAGAGTACTGGATACCAGAAGCCATCACCAGACTGATCCGCAACTTGGAACAGGATCTGACATTCAATGTAGCGGCTGTGCACGCTTTCGGCGTTCTCACCCTGCTGCTGCTCGCCTGTCTGCACTGCAGCATAACTTAGGCCTTCCCACTCACCGCCTCATATGCGACACGCCTACAAGGAACCCTATCTTGCACATGCTGGAGAGACTGTGCAAGCAGCAGCAGGCGATAATGGAGTTTCAGCTGCATCACGCACGGGTCAGTCGCTCTGCACCAGACTTGCCCTCCAATTGATCAGAGTTAAAGGATTTCAAGTGGACTCATTACAATTACAGGGTCTCTAAAGAGTCCTGTATTGTTATTTGTCGTCATTACCTTCCCGCGTCGGGAGTGGGTCATTTGCGCGCCTGCTGCCTTCTTTGCATGTGGTAACCGTTTCTCAGGCTCCCTCTCCGGAATCGAACCCTGATTCCCTGTTACCCGTGGTCACCATGGTAGGCACAGAAAGTGGCATCGAAAGTTGATATGGATGACATACGAATGCGTCGTCGCCTTGTCGTTGGGGAGCCCATTGAAAAAATGCTCTAGCATGACGAGCTGGGTGATCTCCTCCTGGAACTTGGCTTGATGGGAGTTGAGCCAGTTCTGGGTGGCCCTTGTGATGTGGCATGCCCACTCTGCATGGGAGTCCTTCTCCCCTTTCCGGGTCTCCCTAAACTTTCGGCGGTATTGCTCGGGGGTGACCGCATACCGTGCCAGGAGGATTTGTTTAATAAAGGGATAGTCTCTGATCTGCTCTTCTGGCGCAGCCTGGTAAATATCCGCTGCCTTCCCCACTAGTTTGCTGGCCAGGATGGTGACCCAGTCGTTAGGAGTAGGCACTGGCGCTCAAAGTCTTGTAAAACGTAATTGATGCCTTCTTCTACTTCCTTGAAGTCTTTGAAGTGGGTGTCACGGCTTACCTTGCTGGGAGTCCAATATGCAGAGATATGCTCACCCTTGCAATTAGACACAGGCCAAGGTGGTCAAGGAAGAACTCACCTGGCCTGTGAATCTGTGCACGGGGGCTGTACAGGTTAATGCTTGAAGTCGCAGTACAGAAAAGGAATATCCAGGAGAATAGTCGTGGGTAAGCCAATGGTCAGAGGATGCCAGAAATCAGGAGATACGAGTAACGAGCCGAGGTCAGGGGATGCCAGAGGTCAGGGTACAAACGAGTAGCAATCCAAGGTCAGGAGAATACTGGAAACATGGAATAGCAATACTCCAACCAGAGTCATTGAACTGACACTGCCCTTAGGGAGGGGCAGTGTCTTATACCTTGTTGATTAGGTATCAGATTCAGCTGGAGAGTTACTGACAGGTCTGAGCCAGGTGAAGTCCAGCCCCCTAGTGCTGCAGGCAATTCAAGTATAGACGGGAGAGAGCATGTCCAGAACTGCAGAGTACACAGGTTCAAATCCCTCTTCGGGCAATAAAGGGGCGACCCCGTCTGGCAGTCTGGAGGTCACGGTGTGAATCCTGACAGTGGGCCAGGGTGGTTGTGCTTCCTGGCGCCCTTTGCTCCCTTCTTCCTTCATCTGGGTTCATGGCGGTCGCCCTCTGTCTGTTGGCAAGACATAGGCTTGCACCTCCAAAAAGGTCCTGCTGACAATCTCCTCTGAGGGTGGCTCTCGGTAATATGCCAGGCGCTGTTACACCTCCTTGCGCACTTCCTCCTCATCTCCTCACTGGGGTTCGTTGCCTCACTGCATGCCTGGTCGTCCTCCATGAGCGCAGCAGTCAATTTGGCCTTGTTACGCCCACCAGGTGTTATTCCTCTGGCTCCACACAAGTCCTGCAGTGTAG
This sequence comes from Pelobates fuscus, assembly GCF_036172605.1. Lineage (NCBI taxonomy): Eukaryota > Metazoa > Chordata > Amphibia > Anura > Pelobatidae > Pelobates > Pelobates fuscus. Next base: position 244,510,904 of record NC_086320.1, read on the forward strand.
GTTGCTTTAGAGCACTGTAGTCCATGGGTCTGTTGGCAGGGACATGGGATCCCGTCGCTTGCCACCAATTGAAGCGGGACCTGGGTAACCAATGGGTATTCCCTTTGATTAGAATAGGTCAGACCCATTTCCCAAGTAACCGGATGGGACACAGTTTAAGGATTAACGTTTGACAATCTTTATTTGGGTACACAGCTTTGCCTCCTGTTGCCTCCTCCTCCTACTCAGCTTCTTCCTCCTCTACCACCTCATCCGGTCACCTTCACCACCAACTTCAGCACAGCCAGGGTGAAACGACAGCAGGCTGTTTTCAAACTCATATGTTTTGGGGGAAAACCCCACACCGTGCAGGAGCTGTGGACAGGCATGGAATAACAGACCGATGAGTGGTTGTTGCCACTGAGCCTCAAGCCCAGCCTGGTGGTGTACTATAATGGGCAAAATCTCGTAGCAGCTCTGGGCCTAGCCGGTTTGACACACATCCCTTGCCTGGCGCATGTGCTGAATTTGGTGGTGCAGAAATTCCTGAAAAACTACCCAGTTATATCAGAGCTGCTGCAGAAAGTGCGGGCCGTCTGTGCGCGCTTTCGACGTTCTCACCCTGCTGCTTGCCTGTCTGCACTGCAGCGTAACTTCGGCCTTCCCGCTCAACACCTCATGAGACTGTGCGAGCAGCAGCAGGCGATAGTGGAGTTTCATCTGCAGCACGCACGGGTCAGTCGCTCTGCGGAACAGAGTTTTCTTTTTTTTATGTGTCCAAATATTTTGTGGGGTACCCCAATTAAAAAAACAAAATAAACAAATAAAAAACAGTGTTGGCTACCTCCTCCTCCTCCACCGCTGCTTCCACTTACACCGCCACGGTCACTGCCTCCTCAACCTATGGGTCACTTAGTATAAACTGTGTACACAATAGCAGAGGCTTGTGAAGGCCTTTTCTCCATGCATCAGGAGTTGAGCATTTCTCCATCCATCAGGACTGCAAGAAATGCACCACAGGCCGCAAATGTTTCTTTTTTTATATGTCTCAATATTTTGGGGGCTACCCCAATTAAAAAAAAAAAAAATATATATATATATATATATATATATATATAAAAAACTGTGTTGGCTACCTCCTCCTCCACCGCCGCTTCCACCTACACCGCCACGGTCACCACCTCCTCAACCTATGGGTCACTTAGTATAAACTGTGTACACAATAGCAGAGGCTTGTGAATGCCTTTTCTCCATGCATCAGGAGTTGAGCTCAGTTTGAACAATGAAAGAGAATACCCTGCACTCCAACCCTCTCTCAAATGGATAATTCTGGTGATCCTCCTGACAGCCATGCTTTAGATTTTGATTTATGTTCTTCCAAAGCTAAAATCAAATATTCCATCTGGTGCTATTTTATGGCTCAGCTGTATTTTTATTTTTTATGTTTTTTTAAGTGATTTCCCTATCCATATTTGTTTGCAGAGCAATTGTCCTACTCTTACCCCCATTTTACTTCCTTTTGCAGCCCTCTAGCACTTTCCAGGACTTTTTTAGAGTCATTTTTGTACCCAAAAGTTCAGGTCCTCATTGACTTCAATAGGGTTCGGGGTCAAATTCCGGGTCAAGTTCGATCTCGAACCCGGACTTTTAGATCAACTAATAGATCTTCTATAAGAGAATAACGTATGTGATGGAGGATAGGATTCAGACCTCCCACTAAATGTGGAAGTACCTGGGGGTGATGTGGAGCAGAACATAGCCTAACTTAGATTTATATGAAGAGTGTGTGTTATGATAAGTAAGTACTGATGACAAGCTTATGAGTCCAATATAATTTAAAGTGAAAGGAGATGTCCATATTAATGTATGTGTATTATTTTAGATCTCGTACCTGTACTGGTTTTTAAGGAGAGTATTATATAGGGCACGAGCTATGCTTATTTTTAAACAATAACATGTGATATCTTGTACGGGGATATAATAATTAAACACACCTTTGGTTAATTTTAAACCAGAAGTGTGCATAACATAACATAACATGTGCATATATACAGTTGTTTAGGGAGACTAAATTAGTAATATATTCAATATGCATAAAGTGTTAACAATATTACACATATTATACATGTCTTGGCCACAGATCATACAATCCCTGATACTCTAGGCCTGCAGTCCACTCTTTATTGGATAATCCAACTGTGGACTATCAATTATGACTCTAGTCATAGGAATGCAGTCAATAAGTATTAATACACATTGTGGGAGTTTGAGCACTGGACCTGTTTTTTTGTATTTGCATTCACTTCTGCATCGCACAGCTTTGTTACAATGCCGCCGCATGTGTAATGGCCACCCTGGTGGTTAGAGGGTGTATGCCGTTGGAGACGTCCTTTTCTCTGGCGAGAGGTTGTGCTGCAGAGTATTCCCGATGTCCCATCAGCTGGATCAGTGTAGAGAAAGAGAGTGGCAAAGCTCTTACAAGAACTAGTGATTAGCTGGATACAGGTTCCCTACAATAACGAGACGAGGCTACGTATTGAGGGTTAAGCAGAACTGAAAGTTTAATGTGCCAGGCTGGCTTTTATGCAACTTTTCCCACAAGGTTACCACCCATGTGGACCTTGTTGGGCACCGAAAACACAAACTCAACAACCAATGGTTTACAGTCACACATTTAAACACATTGATTACTGTAAATTTCTCCCCTCTGCTTGGGAGATAATTGAGTTAATTGCTGTATCAACTCAATTATCTCCAAGTGAAAAATACACTTTTTACTCATTTTTCACATCAAAATTATACATCCAATTCCCATAAAACTTATATTTTCAGAACGAGCATAATTAGGAAACAAACATATTCAAAAATCATACAAATTGATTTAGGGGTTCGTGAGATAGATTGAAGTCCCATTTCTGCCCGGCTGCACACGAGGTTCCTGCCCAAAATAGTTCCATGCGTTCAGCTGGTGCGGCTGGTCCCTTTTCGTATGTTTGAAATACCGAACAGTCATGTTTATTGTTCGTGCCTTTGGTGGTTGTGTGCCGCCTCGTTCGTGTAATGCTTCTACCGAACGCCGCCTTGTTCGTATGAATCTGTGGGAAGCTAAGTGGTCCTGGAAATCTCAGACGACCAAACCCCGCTGGACGCGTTCGACAAAACAAAATGGCCACGTGTTCGTGCATACGAATCGACGGCCACCCAGTGAACAACTTAGAATGTTTGCGGTTTGGCACAGAGTTAGGGAGTTAATTGGCGGCACACGCCTGGTCTGGGTGGTCTGTGGTTTGGCAGTTTGTTTGGTTATACGAATGAGTTAGCAGGGCTATATGTTTTTCCATTCGTATGTTTAGCATAACAATGGTTACAAATACAGTGGTTACAATGTTCCAAGTCTGTTGGCCAGGTAATGACAGGGGATTTGTTACACCATGTTTTCCTTATTAAGGGTTGATAAACATGTTGGGGTTTATAAAAATACCCCTCTCAGACTCATTAGAAATATTTTTGCCAGAAGCTCAAGGAAGCAAGGTGAAAAGTCAGTGTAGGACCCACCTGAGAGGTTTGCCTTGACGTGGCAGGTGGGCTAAACACTCATGGCTAGTGATGTACCGAACTGTCCGCCGGCGAACAGTTCCCGGCGAACTTAGTGTGTTCGCGTTCGCCGCGGCGGGCGGACACATGCGCAGTTCGATCCGCCCCCTATTCGTCATCATTGGGCAAACTTTGACCCTGTGCCTCTCGGTCAGCAGACACATTCCAGCCAATCAGCAGCACTCCCTCCCTTCCACACCCTCCAACCTCCCTCCCAGCATCCATTTTCGATTCATTCTGAAGCTGCATGCTTAGTGAGAGGAGGGAAAGTTTAGCTGCTGCTGATTAGATAGGGAAATTGATAGCTAGGCTAGGGTATTCAGTGTCCACTACAATCCTGAAGGACTCATCTGATCTCTGCTGTAAGGACAGCACCCCAAAAAGCCCTTTTTAGGGATATAACATCAGGCTGCTTTTTTTTTTTTTTCCTGTGTAATGTAATTGCAGGTGCCTGCCTGCCAGCTTCTGTGTGAGGTTCACATTGGATACTGTGCCTACTTGCCCAGTGCCACCACTCATATCTGTTTTTACAATAGGTTAAGCTTTAGATTGAAAAGAATTTTTTTTTTCACTGTAATAGAAGAGCAGTTGCCTGCCTGCCAGCTTCTGTGTCAGGTTGGATGCCTTGCCCATTTGCACAGTCAGTGCCACCACTCATATCTGTTTTTACAATAGGTTAAGCTTTAGATTTAAAATAAATAATTTTGTTTCACTGTAATAGAAGAGCAGTTGCCTGCCTGCCAGCTTCTGTGTCAGGTTGGATGCCTTGCCCATTTGCACAGTCAGTGCCACCACTCATATCTGTTTTAACAATAGGTTAAGCTTTAGATTTAAAAGAAATAATTTTTTTTCACTGTAATAGAAGAGCAGTTGCCTGCCTGCCAGCTTCTGTGTCAGGTTGGATGCCTTGCCCATTTGCACAGTCAGTGCCACCACTCATATCTGTTTTTACAATAGGTTAAGCTTTAGATTTAAAATAAATAAAAAAATTTCACTGTAATAGAAGAGCAGTTAGTTGTCTGCAAGCGTCTGGGTGTCAGGCCTACTTCAGCGTGTGCTCTGCAGACCTGTGCCAGCGTGCTTTGACAGTTGCCAACAATATCTGGTGTCTCTTTAGCGTGCTTTTACAAAGAAAAAAGGTTTCCAGTGTAAGCTAATAGCAGCCAGTCAGTGTCCTTCAAGTGGCTCTGTCAGGCCTTCCTTCAGCGTGTGCCCTGCACAACCCTGCCAGCGTACTTTGACAGTTGCCACTCATATCTGGTATCTCTATAGCGTGCTTTTACAAAGAAAAAAAGTTTCCAGTGTAAGCTAATAGCAGCCAGTCAGTGTCCTTCAAGCGGCTCTGTCAGGCCTTCCTTCAGCGTGTGCTCTGCAGACCTGTGCCAGCGTGCTTTGACAGTTGCCAATCATATCTGGTGTCTCTATAGCGTGCTTTTACAAAGAAAAAAGGTTTCTAGTGTAAGCTAATAGCAGCCAGTCAGTGTCCTTCAAGCGGCTCTGTCAGTCCTTCCTTCAACGTGTGCTCTCCAGAACTGTTCCAGTGCACATTGCCAATCATATCTGGTGTCTCTATAGCGTGCTTTTAAAACCAAATTTTTTTTTTCACTGTTATAGATTGAATAGCAGTTACTTGTCTTCAAGCGGGTGTGTCAGGCCTACAGTGTGTGCTCTGCAGAACTGTTCAAGTGCACATTGCCAATCATATCTGGTGTCTCTATAGCGTGCTTTTACAAAGAAAAAAGGTTTCTAGTGTAAGCTAATAGCAGCCAGTCAGTGTCCTTCAAGCGGCTCTGTCAGTCCTTCCTTCAGCGTGTGCTCTGCAGACCTGTGCCAGCGTGCTTTGACAGTTGCCAATCATATCTGGTGTCTCTATAGCGTGCTTTTACAAAGAAAAAAGGTTTCTAGTGTAAGCTAATAGCAGCCAGTCAGTGTCCTTCAAGCGGCTCTGTCAGTCCTTCCTTCAGCGTGTGCTCTCCAGAACTGTTCCAGTGCACATTGCCAATCATATCTGGTGTCTCTATAGAGTGCTTTTAAAACCAAAATTTTTTTTTCACTGTTATAGATTGAATAGCAGTTACTTGTCTTCAAGCGGGTGTGTCAGGCCTACAGTGTGTGCTCTGCAGAACTGTTCAAGTGCACATTGCCAATCATATCTGGTGTCTCTATAGCGTGCTTTTACAAAGAAAAAAGGTTTCTAGTGTAAGCTAATAGCAGCCAGTCAGTGTCCTTCAAGCGGCTCTGTCAGTCCTTCCTTCAGCGTGTGCTCTCCAGAACTGGTCCAGTGCACATTGCCAATCATATCTGGTGTCTCTATAGCGTGCTTTTAAAACCAAAATTTGTTTTTCACTGTTATAGATTGAATAGCAGTTACTTGTCTTCAAGCGGGTGTGTCAGGCCTACAGTGTGTGCTCTGCAGAACTGTTCAAGTGCACATTGCCAATCATATCTGGTGTCTCTATTGCGTGCTTTTACAAAGAAAATTAGTTTTTCACTGTTATAGATTGAATAGCAGTTACTTGTCTTCAAGCGGGTGTGTCAGGCCTACAGTGTGTGCTCTGCAGAACTGTTACAGTTCACATTGCCAATCATATCTGGTCTCACAGTAGCTTGCACGCATAGTACCACTAATCCCCCAAAAAATGACAGGAAGAGGCAGGCCACCCCGCAGGGGCCGTCGTGGTCGTGGTGCTGTGATTCCCTTTTGCCCTAGAATAATGCCCAGTTTTCAGAAGCCACGTACCCTGAACTTGAAAAGTTCTGAGGATATAGTTGACTGGCTAACACAGGACACCCAATCTTGTACAGCCTCCGCTCGGTACCTTGACGCACCATCCTCCTCCAGCTTAGCTTCAGGCACCTCTCAAGATACCACTCACCCGCCTGCCGCCACCACCAAAACTAGCACCACAGCCGCTTTACTTGGTATGTCAGAGGAGTTATTCACACACCTGTTTGAAGAAATGAGTGATGCGCAACCATTATTGCTAGAGGATGTAGATAACAGGGATATGTCTCAGGCAGGCAGCATTAAACACATGGAGGTACGGTGTGATGATGATGATGTTGTACCCGCTGCTGCTTCCTTTTCTGAGTTGTCAGATACAAGCGAAGCGGTTGATGATGACGATGCGTCCATGGATGTCACGTGGGTGCCCGCTCGGCAAGAAGAAGAACAGGGCGAAAGTTCAGATGGGGAGACTGAGAGGAGGAGGAGACGAGTTGGAAGCAGGGGGGGGGGTCGTCGCAAGGAGCTAGTGGCACAGTCAGACAGCATGCATTGGCACCCGGGGTCAGCCCGACAGCACGCCAATCAACGCATGCTGTGTCCACCACCAGAATGCCGTCATTGCAGAGCTCAGGAGTGTGGCATTTTTTTTGTGTGTCTGCCTCGGACAACAGCGATGCCATTTGCAACATGTGCCAAAGGAAACTGAGTCGTGGGAGGTCCAACACCCACCTAGGTACAACTGCTTTGCGTAGGCACATGATCTCACATCACAAACGCCTATGGGATCAACACATGAGTACAAGCAGCACGCCTACTCTAAGTCGTCATCCTCCTCTTGGTCTAGCATCTTCAGCCACGTCAACCACTGCTGTCCTTCTTGCCCCCTCTCAACCATCCGCCACTCCGTCTCCCGCCTTGAGCAGTTCCCGCTCATCTGCCCACAGTCATGTGTCTGTCTGAGCGTAAGAAGCCAATGTCACCAAGTCACCCCCTTGCCCAGCGTCTGACAGCTGGCTTGTCCTAACTATTAGCCCGCCAGCTTTTACCATACAATCTGGTTGAGTCTGAGGCGTTCAAAAAATTTGTAGCTATTGGGACACTGCAGTGGAAGGTACCCGGCCGGAATTTCTTTTCACAAAAGGCAATCCCCAACTTGTACTCGATTGTGCAAAAAGAAGTCATGGCATGTCTGGCACACAATGTTGGGGCAAGGGTCCATCTGACCACTGATACCTGGTCTGCAAAGCATGGTCAGGGCAGGTATATCACCTACACTGCGCATTGGGTAAACCTGCTGACGGCTGACAAGCAAGGAATGCGTGGCATTGCAGAGGAGTTGGTGACACCGCCACAAATTGCAGGCAGTCCTGCTGCCACCTCCTCTACTCCTCCTACTCCATCCTCTTCCATAACCTCCTCGGCTGAGTCCTCTTGTGCTGCTGCGTCTTGCTCCACATCAACGGCACCCCCTCAGCTCCTATTCCACATCCCGGATACGGCAGTGTCACGCCGTCTTGGGCTTGACTTGCTTGAAAGCAGAGAGTCACACCGGACAAGCACTCCTGTCCGCCCTGAACGCACAGGTGGAAAAGTGGCTGACTCCGCAGCAACTGGATATCGGCAAAGTGGTGTGTGACAACGGAAAAAATTTGATAGCGGCATTGAAGTTGGGCAAGTTGACACATGTGCCGTGCATGGCACATGTGTGTAATCTGATCGTACAACGTTTTGTGCATAAGTACACAGGCTTACAGGACGTCCTGAAGCAGGCCAGGAAGGTGTGTGGCCATTTCAGGCGTTCCTACACGGCCATGGCTCACTTTGCCGATATCCAGCGGCGAAACAACATGCCAGTGAGGCGCTTGATTTGCGACAGCCCTACACGTTGGAATTCAACACTCCTAATGTTCGACCGTCTGCTCCAACAAGAAAAAGCTGTTAATGAATATTTGTATGACCGGGGTGCTAGGACAGCCTCTGGGGAGCTGGGAATTTTTTTGCCACGTTACTGGACGCTCATGCGCAATGCCTGTAGGCTCATGTGTCCTTTTGAGGAGGTGACAAACCCAGTCAGTCGCAACGAAGGCACCATCAGCGACATCATACCATTTGTTTTCTTCCTGGAGCGTGCCCTGCGAAGAGTGCTGTATCAGGCTGTAGATGAGCGTGAAGAGGAAGAGTTGTGGTCACCATCACCACCAGAAACAGCCTTATCAGCATCGCTTGCTGGACTTGCGGCAACGCTGGAAGAGGATTGTGAGGAAGAGGAGTCAGAGGAGGATTGTAGCTTTGAGGAGGAGGAGCAAGACCAAACACAACAGGCATCCCAGGGTGCTCGTTGTCACCTATCTGGTACCCGTGGTGTTGTACGTGGCTAGGGGGTAGGAACATACCTTCAATGACATCAGTGAGGAGGAGGAACGGGAAATGAGTAGCTCGGCATCCAACCTTGTGCAAATGGGGTCTTTCATGCTGTCCTGCCTGTTGAGGGACCCTCGTATAAAAAGGCTGAAGGAGAACGACCTGTACTGGGTGTCCACGCTACTAGACCCCCGGTATAAGCAGAAAGTGGCGGAAATGTTACCGAATTACAAGTCGGAAAGGATGCAGCATTTGCAAAATAAATTAAAAAGTATGCTTTACACAGCGTATAAGGGTGATGTCACAGCACAACGGGAATCTTACAGGGGGAGAGGTGGAAGTCATCCTCCTCCTCCCACGACCACGCCGGCAAGGACAGGACGCTTTAAAGACGTGTTGTTGATGGAGGACATGCGGACCTTTTTAAGTCCTATGCATCGCCACAGCCCTTCGGGATCCACCCTCAGAGAGCGACTCGACCGACAGGTAGCAGACTACCTCGCCTTAACATATATATCGACACTCTGAGGAGCGATGAACCCCTTGACTACTGGGTGTGCAGGCTTGACCTGTGGCCTGAGCTATCCCAATTTGCGATAGAACTTCTGGCCAGCCCCGCTTCAAGTGTCCTGTCAGAAAGGACCTTCAGTGCAGCAGGAGGTATTGTCACTGAGAAGAGAAGTCGCCTAGGTCAAAAAAGTCTAGATTACCTCACCTTTATTAAGATGAATGAGGGATGGATCCCGAAGGGACTGACACTGGGCGATACATTCGATTAAAAAAGGCCTGATGAGATTAGCTGCCTTGGGCTAAAAATGGTCCACACGCTGCTGTATTTTAGCTCTGAATGACGTTTGACTTGCGTGACTTATCCGCCACCAACTAGGGTTCAAGCCGCCATGTTTTAGGGCACTTTCTGCCTGTGAAACAAACATCAATTTTTCTGGCCGCTGCTACAGCAGCGGCTGCAACAATACCAAATTTTTCAGGCATGTGTACATGCCTAATTTTTAGGCCCACTGGTGCAGCACTGTGACTTCAAAAACCAAACCAAAAAAAAATCCTCCAAGATGGCACCAATATACCAGTGGTCTAAGCATCTTCCCACCTTGGCCTAAAAAGGGGAGGTGATTCAACAATTAAAAATCTCTGCCATTTACACGTCCACTGATAGGAGACGCGGAAGGTATTAAACTGATATGAACAATACTAAACTCACCACTCCTATCTGGTGGCACATTAGCTTGCCCGCGCAGTGCCCCAAATTTCAAGTAAGAGGACCGACCAAGCATCTTCTTCCATCTCCCTGTTACATAAATCAATGCCATATCCATAGAAATTGTAGAGAATATCCAGGATAGTTTTACAGGGCCAAATCATGTCGCCTGTTGAAAGAGGTGACCTTGCTCGGGTCCCAGGTGTGCGGTTCCTAAAATGGCTGCCATATACATGTCCTCTGATAGGAGACGCGGAAGGTATTAAACTGATATGAACAATACTAAACTCACCACTCCTATCTGGTGGCACATTAGCTTGCCCGCGCAGTGCCCCAAATTTCAAGTAAGAGGACCGACCAAGCATCTTCTTCCATCTCCCTGTTACATAAATCAATGCCATATCCATAGAAATTGTAGAGAATATCCAGGATAGTTTTACAGGGCCAAATCATGTCGCCTGTTGAAAGAGGTGACCTTGCTCGGGTCCCAGGTGTGTGGTTCCTAAAATGGCTGCCATATACACGTCCACTGATAGAAGACGCGGAAGGTATTAAACTGATATGAACAATACTAAACTCACCACTCCTATCTGGTGGCACATTAGCTTGCCCGCGCAGTGCCCCAAATTTCAAGTAAGAGGACCGACCAAGCATCTTCTTCCATCTCCCTGTTACATAAATCAATGCCATATCCATAGAAATTGTAGAGAATATCCAGGATAGTTTTACAGGGCCAAATCATGTCGCCTGTTGAAAGAGGTGACCTTGCTCGGGTCCCAGGTGTGCGGTTCCTAAAATGGCTGCCATATACACGTCCACTGATAGGAGACGCGGAAGGTATTAAACTGATATGAACATTTACTAAACTCACCACTCCGAGTGCTGTTATTTATTTAATTTTTTTGTGGTGAGGCTTTACAGGACAGAGTGCTTCTCCACGGGACATGTTAACTCACGGGCAGCTGGCTCATCAAGGAACCAGAGCAGCTTGAACGAGGTGACCTTGCTCGGGTCCCAGGTGTGCGGTTCCTAAAATGGCTGCCATATACACGTCCACTGATAGGAGACGCGGAAGGTATTAAACTGATATGAACAATACTCCACTCCTATCAGTAGGTCCGTCCCATTGTGATTTATGCCCCCCACCCACCGCGCAGGGATGGGGGCAAGGGGGGAGGAAAGTAGGCCCCCCCATTGTGATTTATGGCCCCCACCCACCGCGCAGGGGTTGGGGAGGACAGTAGCTCCCCCCAGTGTGTATCATGGGCTTTGAGGACAGGTGTCAATCCATACCTGCCAAGTGACCCTATGTAGGGGTAACAGTCCCTATTCTGCTCTGTGTCAGTGTGTATCATGGACTCTGTGGACAGGGAACAGTCTCTATTCTGCTCTGTGTCAGTGTGTATCATGGTCTCTGTGGACGGGGAACAGTCTCTATTCTGCTCTGTGTCAGTGTGTATCATGGTCTCTGTGGACGGGGAACAGTCTCTATTCTGCTCTGTGTCAGTGTGTATCATGGACTCTTTGGACAGGGAACAGTCTCTATTCTGCTCTGTGTCAGTGTGTATCATGGTCTCTGTGGACGGGGAACAGTCTCTATTCTGCTCTGTGTCAGTGTGTATCATGGACTCTGTGGACGGGGAACAGTCTCTATTCTGCTCTGTGTCAGTGTGTATCATGGACTCTGTGGACGGGGAACAGTCTCTATTCTGCTCTGTGTCAGTGTGTATCAGGGGCTTTGAGGACAGGTGTCAATCCATACCTGCCAAGTGACCCTATGTAGGGGGAACAGTCCCTATTCTGCTCTGTGTCAGTGTGTATCATGGTCTCTGCGGACGGGGAAAAGTCTCTATTCTGCTCTGTGTCAGTGTGTATCATGGTCTCTGTGGACGGGGAACAGTCTCTATTCTGCTCTGTGTCAGTGTGTATCATGGACTCTGTGGACAGGGAACAGTCTCTATTCTGCTCTGTGTCAGTGTGTATCAGGGGTTTTGAGGACAGGTGTCAATCCATACCTGCCAAGTGACCCTATGTAGGGGGAACAGTCCCTATTCTGCTCTGTGTCAGTGTGTATCATGGTCTCTGTGGACGGGGAACAGTCTCTATTCTGCTCTGTGTCAGTGTGTATCATGGTCTCTGTGGACGGTGAACAGTCTCTATTCTGCTCTGTGTCAGTGTGTATCATGGTCTCTGTGGACAGGGAACAGTCTCTATTCTGCTCTGCGTCGGTGTGTATCAGGGGCTTTGAGGACAGGTGTCAATCCATACCTGCCAAGTGACCCTATGTAGGGGGGACAGTCTCTATTCTGCTCTGTGTCAGTGTGTATCATGGTCTCTGTGGACGGTGAACAGTCTCTATTCTGCTCTGTGTCAGTATGTATCATGGTCTCTGTGGACAGGGAACAGTCTCTATTCTGCTCTGTGTCAGTGTGTATCAGGGGCTTTGAGGACAGGTGTCAATCCATACCTGCCAAGTGACCCTATGTAGGGGGGACAGTCTCTATTCTGCTCTGTGTCAGTGTGTATCATGGTCTCTGTGGACAGGGAACAGTCTCTATTCTGCTCTGTGTCAGTGTGTATCAGGGGTTTTGAGGACAGGTGTCAATCCATATCTGCCAAGTGACCCTATGTAGGGGGAACAGTCCCTATTCTGCTCTGTGTCAGTGTGTATCAGGGGTTTTGAGGACAGGTGTCAATCCATATCTGCCAAGTGACCCTATGTAGGAGGAACAGTCCCTATTCTGCTCTGTGTCAGTGTGTATCAGGGGTTTTGAGGACAGGTGTCAATCCATATCTGCCAAGTGACCCTATGTAGGGGGAACAGTCCCTATTCTGCTCTGTGTCAGTGTGTATCAGGGGTTTTGAGGACAGGTGTCAATCCATATATGCCAAGTGACCCTATGTAGGGGGAACAGTCTCTATTCTGCTCTGTGTCAGTGTGTATCAGGGATCATTAGGATAGGTGTCAATCCATATCTGCCAAGTGACCCTATGTAGGGGGAACAGTCCCTATTCTGCTCTGTGTCAGTGTGTATCAGGGATTTGACTATCTTTATTCAGATTCAAAAATTACAATTCCAGGAAAAATGTAACAAACATTTACAAGAACATGTTATGCACATCATAGAAACAACGTAAACCTCTTTAAAGCCACAAACTTAAGACAAAAAATACGTACACACAATGTGTAAGGGTTTGAAAGAATATTCTGAATCCTTACATGTTTACTTTATCGTTTGTTTGATTTTTGTGAACCATATATAAACTACAAACAGCGTGAAAACTATAAAAACTCAAGTGGCCATGCTGATCAAATTAAATAGTATGCTTTACACAGCGTATAAGGGTGATGTCACAGCACAAAGGGAATGTAACAGGGGAAGAGGTGAAAGTCATCCTCCCCCTCCCACGACCCCGCCATATCTGCCAAGTGACCCTATGTAGGGGTAACAGTCTCTATTCTGCTCTGTGTCAGTGTGTATCAGGGGCTTTGAGGACAGGTGTCAATGTTAGGTGATTTCTGCCCTTTATGGATTAAAAGCAGACTCTGCATCAACTGTGCAATTTTCCATGGGAGTTTTGCCATGGATCCCCCTCCGGCATGCCACAGTCCAGGTGTTAGTCCCCTTGAAACAACTTTTCCATCACTTTTGTGGCCAGAAAGAGTCCCTGTTGGTTTTAAAATTCGCCTGCCCATTGAAGTCAATGGCGGTTCGCGCGGTTCGCGAACATTTGCGGAAGTTCGCGTTCGCCGTTCGCGAACCGAAAATTTCGGGTTCGCAACAACACTACTCATGGCCATTGGAGCAACTAAATAACCTCCATTTGTTTAAATATGCATAGGGATTTGTGAAGAGCGCAGGTAACTTTTTTCTTTGTTTTTTACTGAATGTGTATTTCTCATTGAGGCCCTTTGGCCAAACCATATCTAAAGTCCAAATCCAGAACAACTCTCACTGGATGGAGATCTGGTACGCTCAACTCAAGCGTACCATGTTGAAGGAGCTGTTGTAAGCTCAAGGAGGCATTGCCAGCAGCATAGAAAAAAGGGTGCTGATCAGCGAACTAATGGAGCTGGATCAGGAGAACTTGGCAACGGCGAGCCCTGCGGTTCGTGCAAAAGAAACCGAACCAATGAGGGAGATTCGGGAAGAGTCGGCGCTGTTCGATCCAGACCCACCTCCCGAAATAATTCTAAAGAACATTTTGGATGCCGATGCGAAGGCTAGAGAACAAAGTGAGCTGCAAGCTCTCATACTGGAAATTCAGCAAACTCCAGCATCTTCTACGAACAGCCCCAGTTTTGCACCGGAGCCGCGTAAAGTACTGTTCAATGCATTTAAAGCCTCCAGGAATTCAGAGAATTGAGAAAGGCAGACAAGGACTCCTAACCAGAGTCGGCTTGTTGGATACACTGAGCTGCATCCCTGTCACGGTTCTCACCGCGACATCCAGACGGCCAGACGAGGTCACCCCAGAAGTGCCCGATGAGGGACTTGAACCTGGGTACTCTGCAATCCTGGACCTACTCTCTTGCCTCTGAGCCACTATACAGCTCTAGAAATTTCTTGAAGTATAATCTTGCCTTGTATCCAGCACTGGGGGCTGGACGTTATTCTGTGGCTGCTCCAACATACTCAGCACACCTGTGGCTAATCACCAATCAGCCAGGTATAAGACACTGCCTCTCCCTGAGGGCAGTGTCAGTTCATTGACTCTGGTTCAAGTATTGCTGTTTCGTGTTCCAGTGTGCTCCTGACCTTGGATTGTTATTTTGTTGTACCCTGACTTCTGGCATCCTCTGACCTCGGCTCTCTAATCGCTTATCCTGATTTCTGGCACCCACTGACCTCTGGCTTACCCACGACTATTCTCCTGGTTTATCCGTTTCTGTACTGCGACTTGGAGCATTAACCTGCACAGCCCCCGTGCACAGACTCACAGGCCAGGTGAGTTCTTACCTGATCACCTTGGCCTGTGTTTAATTGCAAGGGTGAGCATATATCTGCGCTACAGACTCCCAACCAAGGTAAGCCGTTACAATCCCACTGGGTTAATGGCTGCCAAGCAACCACCTTGGAGAATATATTGCAACTACTTTTACTGGAACAATTCTTTAATTTGGTGCAGCCTGACGTTAAAGACTGGGTGAGAGACCGCAGACCCCTTTACCTTCCAGAGGCTTAGTAGACAGTGTACAAACTGTACTCCACCAGTCCAGACTCCCAGAAATGACCCACCAGTACCGACAACCGGGAGGAACTAACGCCTTCCTCAACGACCTATTCCACAGGGTTATGGGTATCAACAAAAGCTGGGGTTCCACTGCCATGTGCAAACAAGTGGGTCACCTACGGAACAATTGCCCCCTGGAACTTGCAGACCTAACTGGACTCGACCAGGAATTCAAACTCCAAGGGCTGCTGCCCACTGTATGAATTGTCACGTCACTCAGCCATAGGAAACTATGAAAAAAAGCCATGAAAAACCGCTGAGGATGCTTCACGAAGCTGACCCGGTACAGGCAGCCAACAGTGACAATAGGCAGCATCACTGGCAGCTGGTGTTGGTCAATGGAAAGATGGCAGGAGGACTGAGAGACACAGGGGCTACTATTACTCTGGTGCATCAACACCTAGTAGGCAACCACAAACGCCCTGGAAAATCTGTTGCAGTTAGGGTGGCCAGTGGAGCCATTTATCGACTCCATACTGCCTGGGTACATCTGGATTACACCGCTGGAGAGGGGACTGTGGATGTAGGAGTGATGAAGGACTTGTGTGACAAACTGCATCTCGCCATTGGCTTTTGGAGGGGCCTGATTGCCAGCATCTTGCCCTAGTACTATGGCCCCTGGGATGTATTGCCCTTTAAAACCACTAACTGTGCATTTGGGACTTGGCACAATGCCCCTTTAAACGTTTGAAGTGGTCCAAGTGGAACTTCAAACTACCGAAAAGCTGGACCACACACAAGTGGAGTGTGCTGCTTGTTTACCCCCCGGAAGCTGTGGTTAACCGCAACTAATTGATGAACGGCTGGGTGGTTGCCGTTCGAATAGTCGAACAAGTGGCGGCGGCCATCTTGTTTAGTTGAACACGTTCAGCGGTGTTTGGATTTCAAGTTCATGGAACTCAAATCGGACACGCGAACTTCTCCGGAACTTCAACATTATTCAAAGTTATTTGCACGAACGGCCCCCGGACATAGACTGTCCGCAAAACCTAAATCTGTGGAACTGTTTTGGGCATGAAAGCCATGCTTGCGGTAGGTCAAAAGAGACTTCCATAAAACTTTTGGATATGTTTTTACATTTTCTGTCTGGATAATTAAGTTATTCCATTAGCTATCTCAATTATATCACAGGCAGAGGGGAGGACTTGCTGACTGTATGTGGGAGTGTTACAGTAATAATTATTGTTCCTATTGGTCTATGTTCTTTTTGTCCCTGTGTTCCATCAGGTCCAGGGGGTGTGCCTCTGACCTGAAAATGTGTATAACAGAAATGCCTTTGTGCCCAATAAACCAGACCTTCTTACACTCAACTCGCAGCCTCGTCTGGTGTTGTAGGAAACAGCTATAACTGCTATATCACTGCTAGATCTTGTTAGTGCTCTCTTCAGCTATACAGCTATACTATCCTGGAGGAGAGGTCCTTCCCACACGGTCCTGGATCCAGAGGTTGGATCAGGGTGGAAAGGAGATGGCGAGACCACTACCAAGCTACGGCGGTTCGTGGAGTCTGCGGTGGCTATGGTGTCCGGTATGTTGATGTTCCTTGGTAAGCACTAGGAGCATCTGCCGGTGGAGGTACTTAGCCAGGGTACAGGGAGCTCCGTCACAAGTGGTGGCAGCGGTGGGATGGCGTGAGAGTGTGAGGAGCAGCACCATGGAGCCACAGGAATTGTATGGAATTCTATTGAGGGCAACGCTAGCCACTGCGCAGCGTCCCTACTTACAACGATATGGAACCAGCTAGTCCTTGCACAGCGTTCGAAGTGGAGAAAGCGTTTCACTGGAGATTGCAGAACCTCGTGGTCCTAGACTATGGACCGGTATCGGAGAAGGCCATGTTGGCTTACAGAGAGGCCGCCAGACAAGAGCTGTGGGACGAAGCTGTGGAGGATATACAGCATTAGCGAGGTGAGCGTCTCCCCAGCAGGAAACAGCAACTACAGGCAAGAGTGGAAATACGGATGCCTCTCCTGGGGAGGCAGCCCCTGGGGGTATGGGTTGAGAAACTAGAGCTGCTAGTGTGGAAGGAACCAGGTGCTAATGTGGGATGTTCAATCGGAGGGCGAGGATTACAACGGCCCTGGTCTATTATTGGAAATCTTTGATGGCCCAGACTTCGGGAATACTACAGCGCCACATTTTTGGGACATATATGAGTACCTCTCCCCAGCGGCAGTATGTCTTACAGGGAGAGGATACAGTCAGTCTCCCTCCCCAGGGGCTGAATTTGTTATTGGGAGAAGAGACAACCGGTCTCCCTCCCTTCAGGGAGAGGAGACAACCGGTCTCTCTCGCCAGTGGCAGCAGGAGTACCAGGAGGAGGAAGTAAGCGAGCCCTCCACAGCCAACTCCTAACCAGGTACTGGAGTTACTTTGGAGGTACCTGGTTAGTCTCCCCCGAAAAGGGAAGATGTGTGACGAATTGCACCTCGCCACTGGCTTTTGGAGGGGCCTGAACGTCAAACTACCGAACAGCCGGACCACACACAAGTGGAGTGTGCTGCTTGTTTAACCCCTAGAAGCTGTAGTTAACCGCAGCTAACTGACGAACGGCTGGGTGGTCGCCGTTCGTATAGTCGAACACGTGGCGGTGGCCATCTTGTGTAAGCAAACGTGTTCAGCTGTGTTTGGTCGTCGAGTTCATGGAACTCAAATCGGACACGCGACGGCACAAACACCGCTGAACTTCACCTTCTCCGGAACTTCAACACTTCGACAGGAGTCGAACAGTGTTCGACAATTCGAATGCCCCTTTAACATTGGTTATTTGCACGAATGGCCCCTGTTTGTGCAGTTGAACGGAACTTAGCCTTGGACATAGACCGCCCGCACAGCCTAAATCTGTGGTACTGTTTTGGGCATGAAAGCCATGCTTGCGGTTGGTCAAAAGAGACCGTCATAAAACCTTTGAATCCCTGCTCTGATCTGGGTGATTTTTGGATGTGTTGTTTGATATTTTCTGCCTGTGGATAATTAAGTTAATCCATTAGCTATCTTAATTATATCACAGGCAGAGGGGAGGGCTTGCTGACTGTATGTGGGAGTGTTATAGTAATAATTATTGTTCCTATTGGTCTATGTTCTTTTTGTCCCTGTGTTCCATCAGGTCCAGAGGGGTGTGCTCCAGGCCTGAATATGTGTATATAAGAAATGCCTTTCCATTCAATTAACCAGTCTTCTTACCCTCAACTCGCAACCTCGACTAGTGTTGTAGGGAAATGCTGATCATTAGCTCTGCTCAGAGTTTCAGGAATATTTTACACTTGCAGGAAGATCGCTAGGAGCTGAATTGGGACTTTATACCGCTCTCCAGGATCGGGGACATCCAAGCGGTCCAAACCTCAGCTAGCCTGGGGCAACCGTAACATCGGACAAAAGGTGTTCATTTTAAAACCGGCCCACCATGACAAGCTGCAGGCCGCCAGGCATGGCACATAACGGGTGGCATAACAGAAATGTGATACCACCTATGTCAGTGATGGCGAACCTTTTTGAGCCCGAGTGCCCAAACCGCAATACATGCCAACTTTTTTTCCTTAAAGTGCCAACACGACAATTGCGCGTGTGTGAGTGGGGGTGCGTGTGTGTGGGGGGGTGCATGTGTGTGTGGGGGGTGCTGTGTGTGTGGGGGGTGCTGTGTGTGTGGGGGGTGCTGTGTGTGTGTGGGGGGTGGTGTGTGTGGGGGGTGCTGTGTGTGTGGGGGGTGGTGTGTGTGTGTGTGGGGGGGTGGTGTGTGTGTGTGTGTGGGGGGGTGGTGTGTGTGTGTGGGGGGGTGGTGTGTGTGGGGGGGTGGTGCGTGTGTGTGGGGGGGTGGTGTGTGTGTGGGGGGGTGGTGTGTGTGGGGGGGTGGTGCGTGTGTGTGGGGGGGTGGTGCGTGTGTGTGGGGGGGTGGTGCGTGTGTGTGGGGGGGTGGTGCGTGTGTGTGGGGGGGTGGTGCGTGTGTGTGGGGGGGTGGTGCGTGTGTGGGGGGGTGGTGCGTGTGTGGGGGGGTGCGTGTGTGGGGGGGTGCTGTGTGTGGGGGGTGCTGTGTGTGGGGGGTGCTGTGTGTGGGGGGTGCTGTGTGTGTGTGGGGTGCTGTGTGTGTGTGGGGGTGTGGTGTGCTGTGTGTGTGGGGTGCTGTGTGTGTGGGGTGCTGTGTGTGTGGGGGTGCTGTGTGTGTGTGTGGGGTGCTGTGTGTGTGGGGGTGCTGTGTGTGTGTGTGTGTGGGGGGGGTGCTGTGTGTGTGGGGTGCTGTGTGTGTGTGGGGTGCTGTGTGTGTGTGGGGTGCTGTGTGTGTGTGAGAGGGGTGCTGTATGTGTGTGTGTATGAGGGGTAATGTGTGTGTGTGTGTGTGAGAGGGGTGCTGTGTGGGGGGTAGGGGTGCTGTGTGGGGGTAGGGGTGCTGGGCAGGGGTAAGGGTACTGCAGGGGGGATAGGGGTGCTGGGGGGGTTGGGGTACTGCTGGGGGGAAAGGGGTTGTGGGGGGTAGGGGTACTGCTGGGGGGAAGGGGTACTGCTGGGGGTGGTAGGGGTGCTGGGGGGTAGGGGTACTGTTGTGGGGGAAGGGGTACTGCTGTGGGGGAAGGGGTACTGCTGTAGGGGAGTAGGGGTACTGCTGTGGGGGGAGGGGTACTGCTGGGGGATAGGGGTGCGGGTGCTGTGTGTCAGTATCACCCCCTCCCTCATTCTTACCTTTAATGAAGTAGGGGGGCGGCACAGCCATCCCTGGTGGTCCGCTGGTGGTAAGCACTGCAGGGGGAGGGATCTGTGAATCAGCTCCCCTGTCGTCCCGCGCGATGCTGTGTGGAGTGTTGCCATGGCAACACTCCACACAGCATCGCGCGGGAGGACAGGGAAGCTGCATCACAGATCCCTCCCCCTGCCTCCCGACCCGGAAGCAGAGTAGGCGCCTGCCGTTTTGGGCAGGCAGGTGCCTACTCTGCATTGATGGTGAACCTATGGCCGCGTGCCCACAGAGAGGGCCCGGCGTAACACAGGTTCGCCATCACTGACCTATGTGATCGGCCCTTGCTCTGGTATAGGGGGAGACGCATGCTTCATGTGAACTGTGGCGAAAGTGACCTTGTCACTGGTCTTTGGAGAGACCTGCTTGCCAGCCTCTTGCCCTGTGACTATGGCCCCTGGGGTGTAATTGCCCTTTAACAACTCTATTTGTGCCTATTTTATTTTGGAGCACTGTTTCTGCCCCTTTAAATTGTACTGGTACAGTTCTGCACTTTTGAAGTGGCACTTCGGATGCAGCCAAAGTGCCGAAGTAGTCGAAGTGGCCGCCATTAGACAGTCGAACATGTGGCGGCGGCCATGGGTGGAAGGAAGACGTTGAGATTCAGGTTAAGCTACGGCGGTTGTGGTCTGTGGTGGTTGTGGTGTCCGGTGCGGTACTTATGGTTCTCAGCGTCAGCTAGGAAGCATCCGTTAATGGAGGTACCCAGTTGGGGTGCCAGGTGATCCGTTACATTGGTGGCAAGCAGTGGGATGGCTTTCTAGTGCGAGGAACAGCATCCTGGAGACACCGAGCAAGCATGGCGCTCAGCTATACTGAGGCATAGTTTGACACTACGCGGAAGAGCTGGCTGGCTCTCTTCGGACCCAACCCAGCTGAGAAATACGTGCAGTCCCTGAGGAAACTACTGACCGAGCAACCGCAACACAAATCATGGGTGGCAGGCGAGTTGGCATGTTTGAAGGGAGCTCAGCGGCAGTGTATCCTACAGGGAGTGGAGACAAGCGGTCTCCCTCCCCGGCAGCAGTGTGCATCCCAGGGGGCCGAAGGTGTCGTCCTTCCCCTCCAGCGGCAGTTTTCTTTGCATGGAGAGGAGACAACCGGTCTCTCTCTCCAGCGGCAGTGTAAATTACAGGGAGAGGAGGCAGCCTGCCTCTCTCTCCAGCAGCAGTGTAAATTGCAGGTAGAGGAGGCAGCCTGCCTCTCTACCCAGCAGCAGTGTAAATTGCAGGGAGAGGAGGCCGCTGGTCTCTCTCCCCAGTGGCAGTGTGAGTTTCAGGGAAAGGAGATAACCGGTCTCTCTCCCCAGCGGCAATGGAAATTGCAGGGAGAGGAGACAACCGGTCTCTCTCCCTAGCGGTAGTGTGAGTTTCAGGGAGAGGAGACAACCGGTCTCTCTCCCCAGCGGCAGTGTAAATTGCAGGGAGAGGAGGCAGCTGTCCTCTCTCCTCAGCGGCAGAGTGAGTTTCAGGGAGAGGAGACAACCGTTCTCTCTCCCCAGCGGCAGTGTAAATTGCAGGGAGAGGAGGCAGCCGGCCTCTCTCCCCAGCAGCAGCGTATCTTACTAGGAGTGGAGACAAGCGATCTCCCTCCCCAGCAGCAGTATGCATCCCAGGGGGCCGAAGATGTCATCCTTTCCCCCCAGCGGCAGTGTGTCCTACAGGGAGAAGAGACAGTCAGTTTCTCTCCCCAGCGGCAGAACAGGTTATTGGGAGTGGAGATGGTCGCTCTCACTCTCCGGCGGCAGTACATTTTTCAGGGAGAGGAGCATATTGCCCCCTCTCCCCAGCGGCAGCTTACTGTACAGGGAGAGGAGACAACCAGTCCCTCTCCCCAGCAACAGAGGAGAAGCACTCCTATCCCCGATGGTGCAGATGGGACAGTGGTCTCTGAATCAGACCTACAGGGATGCTGGACAGCCTGTCCAGAACCCCAACTAACCTCGAAGGGATACTAGGAGGAGGAGGTAAGCGATGTCTCCCCTCCACAGCCAAGTTCCAGCCAGGCTCTGGGGTTAGTGGATGGGACCCACTGACCCCCTTCCAGCAGAAGAGCTGGCATCAGGGCAGAGCGCTGCTGGCCTCTGCCCTCCCCTTTTCCTTTGCACAGAGCCTGACTACCTGCAGGCCACCCCAGCAGAAACGCTCACAACCGGGCAGAGCGCATTTAGCCTCTGCCCTCCCCGGTCCTTAATGCAGGAACTACCAACTCCCCCCACTACGCAGCTGTACCACTGGATATAGACACTGAGACAGACGACAGGAGTCACCAGGATCAGTCATTGCTTTTTGTGGGTGGGCTACTCGACTAACTCTGGTACTGACCGACAGGTTAGTCTCCCCCGGAAAGGGAAGATGTGTGATGAAAGCAACTTTGCCACTGGTTTTTGGAGAGACTAATGGCCAGCCTCTTGCCCTGTGACTATGGCCCCTGTGATAAACCTGGTAAAAATACTTTAAACAGGCTCTGTTCATGTGAGTAATGAACTTTTGTACTCCAGACAGAGAGACCGACCGTTAGCCCTGATTCTATGGAACTGTTTTGGGCATGGGGCCATGCTTGCGGTCGGTCAAAACTATGACTATGGATGGATGGATAAAGAGGGAGGGAGGGATGGATAGATCGAGGGAGGGATGGATGGATGGATAGAGAGGGATGGATGGATAGGGATGGAGGTTAGAGAGGGATGGATGGGTAGAGAATGATGGATGGATGGATGGATAGAGAGAGATGGATGGATAGAGAGGGATGGATGGAGAGGGAGGAAGGGAGGGATG
Organism: Pelobates fuscus; assembly: GCF_036172605.1. Taxonomy (NCBI): domain Eukaryota; kingdom Metazoa; phylum Chordata; class Amphibia; order Anura; family Pelobatidae; genus Pelobates; species Pelobates fuscus. Next base: position 244,533,517 of record NC_086320.1, read on the forward strand.
GAGAGAGAGAGTGTGTGTATGTTTGCAAGTTTTACTATTTGTGTGTTTTGTATACAAACACTATATATAGAGAGATCTCTATATATAGTGTTTCTATGCAAACACACAAAGTTTGGGCTGAGGAGGGTTACCGTAGGCGGGGGGCGGGCATAGAAGGCGAGCTGAGCTGCGGTAGAGCGCTGAGTTCATGCATAGGGTGGCATTCATTCAATGCTGGTCTATGAAGAACGCGATTGGTGCAGCGCGAAGTGGCGCATTCACACCAGATCGCTATGACGCTTCTATAAGAGAAGCATCTGATTGAGCCCTGCTACTTCGTCATTTTGACAAAAAAGGGGGCGTGGCCTGACAGGGATCTCGGCACTGGAACGGAGGTAAGTTTATATCAGAAAAAAGAATTAAAAATTATTTTTAATAAGGGGAAGTTCATATAAAAGCAAGGAAGAAGGCTAGGGGACCTGTCTTTCTTGCTTTTATATGTAGACTATAGTGCTCCTTTAACTACAATTCACCATTTAGAGAATATATACCACAGTAATATTACAGTGTGAATTTGGTTTATATAGTATACAGTGTAGTGTATGTTAAATTGGCAGATGCTCATAATTATTTTTTCAAGAATTATGTGTGGCGTTGTAAACTTGTATCAAGAAAAAAAGAGGTGTTATTAAATGGATTAGTACAAGGAACAATCTTTATGGGCAACAAGACGTCTCTCTGGATTTAAAACTGTAGCCCAAGAATTGTACCTGTGTTTTCCATGCTAAATTTGGTCATCGGTAAACGAAGAAAAAAAGGGCTCCGTCAAGAAATTAGTTGCTTTGTACCCATTCTTTATGCAACGCAACAAGTTTGCGCTCAATATACGCAAACGTAATATGTAAAGGTGAACTGCAATCCAAAATTAGGTTAGGTGGTCTTTTTTCAACTAATCTGTAACAGGCACGTTCATGTATTCCTTCTTTAAATCCTTGGCTTCAAAGTGATATAGCGTGTATACAATTTAAGTACGACTAACAAGTCTCTCTGAGAAGGCGGGACTGGGAAGTAGGACATTAAAATGCGACCATCGGAAAACGGATATCCTGCGACGTTTACTTCCAAGTGATGCGTAAATACATGCCCTGTTTTGCACATATTTTTATTATTAGACGCCAAATTTAACGTTACTAATGTTAAAGGCAGTATGGCCATGTTAACATGTTTTCCCTGCCTCTACTAAACTGCAATCGGTGTATTGTTCCTACTCGTCGGTACTTGAAACCTTCGCACATTGTAATAATCATCCTAGGCAGAACCCTTTTTTCTTTTTCTTTACCACGTGTATATTTAAAGCAAACCACAATAGCGGTACATTTCTCGCTTCAGAACGAAACATGAAGTTCCGATGTAAGATTGTGGATGTTAGCTGCTTGAACCACTTCAGTCGTGCGTATCCTTTTATATGTTTCACGTGTTTGCTTTAATCGACTTTTTAGAGAATTTTGATTTGCAGTTCCCGTCTCGATTGATATCCAAATCCTTTTTCATTCCAGATGTACTGTGCAGTAGCTGTATTAATGAGAACCTTTATTAATTTTTTATAGGGGAAATTTTATCGTGTTGACTGTTCTTACAGTTTTTCCCTCTATCGTTTTGAGCATTTTCACTGTTTACACTTTTTTTTTTTTTTTTTTTTTTTTTTATGAATTCCAATTGTTAACGTGCACGAGAGAAATGATTTAGTCTAACAAACATAACATTACTGCAAAGATCATGGAGCTTCTCAAGATGGCTATCAATCAGTGAGCCACAATTACTTATATGGTCTCTGCTGTCATATAATGCAGGCATTTAATGCCCTATGACCACATATACTGTCATGTATTAAAGGGACACTGTAGGTACCCAGACTACTTAAAGGGACACTGTAGGCACCCAGACCACTTCTGCCCATTGGAGTGGTCTGGGTGCCAACTCCCATCACCCTTAACCCTGCAAGTGTAATTATTGCAGTTTTTTATTTAAACTGCAATAATTACCTTGCAGGGTTAAGTCCTCCCCTAGTGGCTGTCTATTAGACAGCCACTAGAGGGAACTTCCTGCTCTATAGCACAGGTTTTCTGTGCTAGAGCGTCGCTGGACGTCCTCACACTGTGTGAGGACCTCCAGCGTCGCTCAAATCCCCATAAGAAAGCATTGAAAATCGCTTTCAATGCTTTCCTATGGGGTGCGCTTATGCACATGCGCGGCATTGCCGCGCATGCGCATTAGGTCTCCTCGGCCGGTGGGTTGGGATCAGTCTCGCCCACCGGTGACGTAGGCAGAAGGTGGAGCGGCGGGGGAGGAGCAGGCAGCGACGTGGGACATGACGCTGCCTCAGGTAAGTCACTGAAGGGGTTTTCACCCCTTCAGTAACTGGGGATTGGGGGGTGGGAGGGAGAGGAATCCTGCAGTGCCAGGAAAGCTGATTGTTTTCCTGGCACTGGAGATTCCCTTTAAGCTAATTGAAATAGTCTGGGTGCTGGGACCCTTTTGAGCTCTAAGTCTGCCGTCTGTGGCCACTGGGGGCGCTTCTGGAATCCAAATGGACATTTGATCCATTATCTGACTCTGGACGTCCTCACGGAACTCCAGCGCCAGAATTTCCCCACAGGAAAGCATTGAATAATGCTTTCCTATGGGGAGGTCTAATGTGTGCGAAGCCTTTGCCGCGCCTGCGCATTAGGTCTCTGCCGGCTGACAGTGGGGGAGGAACATGGGCGGAGCCTGACTCAGCACCAAGGAACATTGGCGCTAAATTCAGGTAAGTGTAAGATGTATATTACTGCTGCTACCAAATAGCTCCAGGTATCAATAGATAACTGAGGGTCCCTTCTGTAAGCTGGGGCCACAATTGGGGGGCCTCAGACTGGCAGATTAGTGAATGCTGCACATAGCCATTTAATCCATTTATTAAATACAACAGTTGAACAATTTTCTTTAGCTGCTGTAATTCTGAATCCTTTTGGGTTGTCCACTATAGGAACCCCTTTGAAGGTGACCACAGGAAAGCAAAGATTTGAGGAGAGTCTCTGAAATCTGTTTAACCCCTTAACGCCGTTACGGAATTTTATGCCGTCCCGCATTAAATGGCCTTTAACCCCTTAAGGACCGGACTGTTTTTGCGATGTTGTACATTTGCGACCAGGCATCTTTTTACACTTTTGTGATGTTTGTGTTTAGCTGTAATTTTCCGCTCTCTCATTTACTGTTCCTATACAAATTATATATTGTTTTTTTCAGGACAAAAGGGGCTTTCTTTACATACCATTATTTATATAATCTCATGTAATTTAATTTTAAAAAAATGAAAAAATATGATGAAAAATTGAAAAAAATACATGTTTTTTGACTTTTATGTGAAAAATCTTTTACTCATCTACAAAAGCGAATTGAAAAAAACTGCTAAATAGATTCAAAATGTTGTCCTGAGTTTAAAAATACCCAGTGTTTACATGCTTTTTGCTATTTTTTTGCATGTTATAGGGCTATAAGTACAAGTAGGATATTGCGGTTTCAAAACATACATTTTTAAAATGTATCAATAGTGACATTGTAACACTATTATCTGTCATAAATCGCTGAATAACACCCCACATGTACATATTTTTTTTAAAGTAGACAACCCAGGGTATTCAATATGGGGTATGTCCAGACTTTTTTAGTAGCCACTTAGTCGCAAACACTGGCCAAAGTTAGCGTTCATATTTGTTTTTGTGTGAAAAAAGTAAAAAACTAAATTGAACGCTAATTTTGGCCAGTGTTTGTGACTAAGTGGTTACTAAAAAAGACTGGACATACCCCATTTGCAATACCTTGGGTTGTCTTCTTTTGCAAATGGTATGCCATCATGGGGGTGGTAATTCTCATTCCTGGGCTACCATACGCTCTCAAAGGCAACATAACAAACCTGGCCATTTTCAATGTAAAAATATTTGACCCTGTAACTTTCAAAAACGCTATAAAACCTGTACATGGGGGGTGCTGTTATACTCAGGAAACTTTGCTGAACACAAATATTAGTGTTTCAAAACTGGAAAATGTATCACAACAATTATATCATCAGTAAAAGTGCTGTTTGTGTGTGGAAAATGCAAAAAAAAGTCACTTTCACTGACAATATCATCGCTGTGATATGTTTTACTGTTTTGAATCACTAATATTTGTGTTCAGCGAAGTCTCCCGAGTAAAACAGTTCCCCCCCCCATGTACAGGTTTTAGGGTGTCGTAGAACGTTACAGGGTAAAATACAGTGATAGCAAATTAAATTCTCTGGACTTTCGGCCTGGGTTGGCAGGCAGATCCCTTAAATTGCAATCAATAAAATAACTTAATTATGTAAAAATATTACATAAATACGCACGTAGAATTTAAATATATATGCATATTTATATATTTGAAGTCTACGTGTATATTTATATCATTATTTATGTAATTTTGTATATGGACATATGAATAGTTCGTATTCTTTTATTTATTTATAGATATATATACAATTTCATTCTAAGTGTATTTTTATATAAATATATATATATATATATTAATATCAAAATACAGTTAGAATAAAATTTCGTATAGATATATATTTTTTTAATTTTTTATTATTTAAAAAAAATGTATTTAATTTACTTATTATTTGTATTTTATAATAATATATATATATATACAATATATATATATATATATATATATATATTATATACGTGTGTAATTTAATTATAAGTGTATTTTTATATTAATATATGTACATATTAATATAAAAATACACTTAGTATGACATTATATATATATATATATATATATATATATATATATATATATATATATATACTATATAGGTATAATATACCGTATATACTCGAGTATAAGCCGACCCGAATATAAGCCGAGGCCCCTAATTTTACCCCCAAAAAATGGGAAAACTTATTGACTCGAGTATAAGACTAGGGTGGGAAATGCAGCAGCTACTGGTAAATTTCTAAATAAAATTAGATCCTAAAAAAATTATATTAATTGAATATTTATTTACAGTGTGTGTATATAATGAGTGCAGTGTGTGTGTGTATGAGTGCAGTGTGTGTGTATGAGTGCAGTGTGTGCAGTGTGTGTGTGTGTGTGTGTGCAGTGTGTGTGTGTGTGTGTGTGCAGTGTGTGTGTGTGTGTGAGTGCAGTGTGTGTTTTGTGTATGTGTTGGTGGGGGTGGGCATTTTGATTGTTATATTATTAATTATTTTATTAATTATTATTTTATTTTTTAATATTATTATTTTTTTTTTTATTATTATTATTTTTTTCGTACCCCCCTCCCTGCTTGCTAGCTGGCGGTCCAGTGGCATTGGTAGTTCAGTGGGCGGGAGAGGGGGGCTGTCAGAGCTGTAACTTACCTGTCTTGCAGCTCCTGTCAGCTCTCTCCTCCTCCGCGCCGTCCGGTCAGCTCTTCTGTCAGCTCCCACTGTAAGTGCTCTCGCGAGATTTACACTGGGAGCTGACCGAGGTGCTGAATGGACGGCGCGGAGGAGGCGAGAGCTGACAGGAGCTGCAGGAGAGGTAAGTAACGCTCTCTGCAGCCCCCACAGCCCCAGTCTGTATTATGGCAATGCAAATTGCCATAATACAGACTATTGACTCTAGTATAAGCCGAGTTGGGGTTTTTCAGCACAAAAAATGTGCTGAAAAACTCTGCTTATACTCGAGTATATACGGTATGTCTATATATCATATATATATATATATATACACATATATAATAATATTTTTTTTTATTAACTTTAACCCTTCCCGCCGTTACGACGTGCTATGCCGTCACGCATTTAGTGGGCTTTAAAGCCGTTGCGACGGCATAGCACGCTGTAACAGCTTTAAGCCCTGGAGTGCCCGGGATACTTACCTTCCCGGCGCTCCGCTTCTGGTGGACTGCCTCACAGCCCAGGCAGCCCTCCCACGGCAAATCAGGCCCCCAGGGGCCATGTGATCGACTCAAAGAGCGATCACATGGCCCCCTATAGCTGGCTGTGGATCTGCCAGCAGGGGGACTGTCTAAAATATCAGACAGTCCCCCTGCTGGTAGGTAGTGTAAAAAAAAAAAAAATTAAACATGTTATAAAATAAAATAAATATTTTTATATATATATATATAATATATATGTATATTATATATATTTAACGTCATACATAGTGTAGTTTAATACTAATATAGGTACATATATTAGTATTAAAATACACTTAGAATGACGTTACATATATATATATAATATACATATATTATATATATAATAGATATATACACATGTATTATATATATAAATACGTATAATTACAATAATAAATAAATAAAATATTGAAACAAAATGTAATATAAATTATGTATCCATATGTAATTTCATTCTAACTGTATTTTGTTATTAATATATATATGTAACAAAATACACTTAGAACGACATTCTATATATATATATCTATCTATATATAAAATACAAATAACCGCAAATATATATATATATATAGATAAATACATATAATTACATAAAAGATTACATTAGTATACACGTAGAATTTAAATACCTATAAATGCATATATATTAAAATTCTACGTGTATATTTAAGTAATCTTTTAACATAATTAGGTAATTTGATTAATTAAAATTTGATTGACATACCTGACAACACAGGGAGAAAGTGCAGAGAATTTAATTTGCATGCACTATATTTGACCCTGTAACTCTCCAAGACAACATAAAACCTGTACATGGGGGGTACTGTTTTACTCGGGAGACTTCGCTTAACTCACATATTAGTGTTTCAAATTGGTAAATTGTATTACAACGATGATATTTTAAGTAAAAGTGAAGTTTTTTGCATTTTTTACAAACGAACTGCACTTTTATGGACTATATCATTGTTGTAATATGTTTTACTGTTTTAAAATACTAATATTTGTGTTTAGTGAAGTCTCCCGAGAATAACAGTACCCCCCATGTACTGGTTTCATGGTGTTTTGGAAAGTTAGAGAGTCACATATAAGGCTTGTATTTCATTTTTTTTGACATTGAAATTTGCCAGATTGGTTATGTTGCCTTTGAGAGCGTATGGTAGCCCAGGAATGAGAATTACCCCCATGATGGCATACCATTTGCAAAAGTAGACAACCCAAGGTATTGCAAGTGGGGTATGTCCAGTCTTTCTTAGTAGCCACTTAGTCACAAACACTGGCCAAATATTTGTTTTTTGCTTTTTTAACACAAAAACAAATATGAACGCTAACTTTGGCCAGTGTTTGTAACTAAGTGGCTACTAAAAAAGACTGGACATACCCCACTTGCAATACCTTTGGTTGTCTACTTTTTCAAATGGCATGCCATTATGGGGGTAATTCTCAATCCTGGGCTACCACACTGTCTCAAAGGTAACATTACCAAAATGGCAAATTTCTATTTGAAAATGGAATGTTCTATATTTGACCCTGTAACTTTCTAAAACACCATAAAACCTGTTAATGGGGGATACTGTTGTACTCGTGAGACATCGCTGATTACAAATATGTGCATTTTTGTGCAGTAAAACCTAACAATATTATGACATTCACAGCTAAAATGTCAGACGGAAATACAAATTTTTTAAAAAAAAAAATCTTATTTTCTCACATTTTTTTTTTATTTTATTCATAATGAATTATGTTCCATATATGAATAGTTAATGATAAATTAAAGCCCTGTTTCTCCTGAACAAAATTATATATAAAAGGTGTGGGTGCATATAATATGAAAGAGGGGAACTACGGGTGAACAGACATATAGCGCAAATTCCAGTTTTTGTTTACGTTTTGTTTTGATCAGAACGTGCACTATTGACTCCGTCCTGAAGGGGTTAACTTTACATTTTTTTTATGATTTTACAGCAGCAGGGAGACTGCCTGTCAGCACAGACAGTCCCCCTGCAGGCAGACACATGGACACCTATTGTGACCATGTGGTCGCCCTGTTGGGCGATCACATGGCCACAGGGGTCCTAATTCGCCATGGGGAGACTGTCTGGGCTGCAGGAAGTCTCCCCACAACGGGAGCACCGCCGATCGCCGCCGGGGGAACGACGGCGATCGGGTAAGTACATTTTAAATTTAGGACGGTTCAGGACGGTCGGCAATGGAAAAATGCCGATGACTGTCCTGAACCGTCCTGCGTCCTTAAGGGGTTACCTCCACTGCGATCTGCTTCGGGTGGACTGCCTGACAGCCCAGGCAGCCCTCCCCTGGCAAATCAGGCCCTCTGGGGCATTGCTGCCTGTGGATCTGCCTGCGGAGGGACTGTCTGGGCTCTCATTCAGTCCTCCTGCTGGTGGTAAATGTAGATATGTGTGTATATGTAAAAAAGCAGAAACAAAATCGTATCTTGCAATACTATTTTTTTTTTTTTTTTTATTTACCGTATATACTCGGGTATAAGACGAGTTTTTCAGCACATTCTTTGTGCTGAAAACCCCCCACTCGTCTTATACTCGAGTCAATGTCTGTATTTTGGCAACTTACATTGCCATAATACAGACCACGACTGCCGGGCTCATTACAAGCCCAGCGGTCCTGTTGTTACTTACCTTCACAGCAGCTCATGTCAGCTCCCTTCTCTCTCCTCCCGTCCGGTCAGCTCCACTGAAAGTCTCGCGAGAGCCGCGGGGGTCAGAGTGTTGCCACGGGTTACCTTGGCAACGCTCCGCACGGCACTCACACCGCGAGACTTACAAGGGAGCTGAACGGTCCGGAGGTGAGAGAAGGGAGCTGACAGTAGCTGCAGGAAAGGTAAGTAAGAGCTCTCTGCCAGCCCCCCCCCCCCACACACACACACTGCACAGCCCATCCACTGGACCACCAGGGAATGAGAGCCCCCTCCCTGGCCAGCTAACAAGCAGGGAGGGGGTACAAAAAAATAAAAATAAGTAAAAATGTAAATAATAATAAAATTAAAATAAAATATCAATAATATTAAAAAAATATATATATTAAAATAATAATATAAACATTCCCACCCCCCACCAAGTCTCTGCATCACACCCATACACTGCACTCATACACCCACACACTGCAAATAAATATTCAATTAAAATAATTTTTGGGGGATATAATTTTATTTAGAAATGTACCAGTAGCTGCTGCATTTCCCACCCTAGTCTTATACTCGAGTCAATACGTTTTTTCCCAGTTTTTTTGAGAGTAAAATTAGGGGTCTCGACTTATATTTGGGTCGACTTATACTCGAGTATATACGGTATATATTTTTTTTATTTTTTTAATTGGACTAAAATTATTTTTTAATGACCAGCTTTCGGGAGAACCTCCATTTTTGAGTTGTGATACGGGGTTTAAAGCGACATGAGTGCAGATAAGACACAGGTCTGATAGAAAGTAGACAACATTCTTGCAGAGGGTCGTAAATATCTTTCTGAAGATCAGAGTGAGGGGGGAGAGGGAGAAAAACAAGCAGGCAGTGGAGAAGATGGTACACTTTAAACATATACATACATACATACATACATGCACACACACACAAATATATATGTATATGCAAATAAATGCACATGAACTCATACACAAATATAAATGCACAGTCACATATATAAGTATACATGCATAAGAGTATGGGAAAGAATAGTTCTACACATAGTACTTCGTATATTGGTAGAATAAACATATTGGAATGCTTTTTAAAGTGTTGATACATTTTACGGTTGCCTCAGGCTAGCTGAGGGTTGGACCGCTTGGCTGTCCTTGTCCCCGATCCTGGAGAGCGGTAGAAAGCTCCAATTCAGCAACTAGCAATCTTCTTGCGAGTGTGAAATATCCCTGGAGCTCTGAGCAGAGCTAGTGATCAGCATTTCCTTACAGGCTGCGAGTTTACGGTAAGAAGTCTGGTTTATTGAATGAAAAGGTATTGCTTATATACATATTTTCAGGCCAGAGGCACACCCCTCTGGACCTGATGGAACACAGTGTTACAAGGGACAATAACCAATAGGAACTAAGTGCATCTTTTCAAACCCTCCTCTCTATCCTGGAGATAATTAGCTTAAATGGTTACAGTAACTTAATTATCTCCAGGTACAGGCAATACTCTGGTTTTGAATTTACACAAAAAAACACATAAAAATCCACAACTCCTACAATATATTTTTTTAACTTATACATTCAACATATCCCCAGACAGCTTGGATCTGGCACAAGATATCCAAAAAGTGCTCAGATCTCACGAATAGGATGGGAACGACATGGAGATAAAGTTTGTCTCCAGGGTTGTTCGGCAAAAGTCAACCCAGTAATTAGCTCCCCAATGTTCAGGCACGTGTTCGTGCATACGAACGACGACCACCCAGCCATTCGTCAATTAAGCAGCGGTTAACCACAAACCGCAGCTTCTGGGTGGCTAATAAGGGGCACACTCCTCATGCAGGGAGGTCAGTTGTTCGGTAGTTTATTCGGTGATTCAGAGGTAAACGGCGTTAACAAGTGAGAAACCGCAGTTTCTTGACGGTTAATAGACGGCACTCGCCATAGGCCGGGTGGTCGGTCATTTGTGCATATGAATGATTTGGGGAAGGTTTTCGTGGGGTTTATTATAGTAACATAAACAGCAACAATGTAGCTAAAGTGGCAGACAGAGGGTACTTTGTAACAATACATATGACAGAACAGTAAGATAATGTGGGGGAGTTTTCATGTAAAGTGTTGGTAGTGGGTCAGGAAACCCAAATCAATATTTAGTCTGTGCATATTCGTTTTGCCATTTAATAGCTCGGTGGTTTCCCCAATGTAGCATCCTAGGTGGTATTTGGTACATTGAATCATGTATACCACATTGCTTGATGTGCAGGAGTATAATCCTTTAATGCTGTAGGTTTTATTGTTGTGTGTGGCTGTGTTGTCTGTGCATATGTGCTGACACAGTTTACAGCAAGGTTTTTTTTTTGCATTGACTGGTCATGTTTTCTTTATTCTTCCCATCAGTGGGTAGCTTCCTGTTGAATAATATTTTGTTGGAGGTTTGGTTGTCTGAAGGCCAAAATTGGTGTTTCAGAGAGAATTTTTCAGAGTCTCATCTTCTGTTAACATTGGTTGTAGGTCTTTAATGATTTTCCGTATTTCCTCAAGAGCTGGGTTGGAGACGACCACAAGTGGCACCTATTTTTTTTCTCTTTGTACTGTAGCAGGCGTTTTTACAGCCAAATTGATTTGTTTGGTAATAGTCTTTGGTTTGTAGCCTTTCTGTCTCATAGATTGGGAGAGTACATTTAGATGGGAATTACGGTCATTCCATTTTTAGTTTGTATGGAATGTGTTAAGAGTCATGGAACTGTCTGTTTTTCTTAGCTTTCAGTACAAATTAGGAAGATATTATCGATACAGCGATATTTGGATGTTTTTTTTTTTTTTTTTTTTTTTGTTTTTTTTTTTAGTAAATCTGTTTATTGAGATGATATAATCAACATAAGTGGCTCGCAGGCCAAGCAAAAACGTAATATTTTCAAAACAAGATAAGGCCAGCATAGAATATTCTAGTATCAGAACAGTCTGAGTAAAACAATCTTAGTACAGTTAACCCGTTAACGCCGTTACGGCGTTCCATGCCGTCCCCATTATAATGGGCTTTAAAGCCGTTGCGGCGGCATGGAACGCCGTAACGGCTTTGAGCCCCAGGAGGTAAGTTATACTTACCTCCGCCGCGATCCTCTTCTGGGGGGCTGCCTGACAGCCCAGGCAGCCCTCCCACGGCAAATGAGGCCCCCGGGGGCCATGTGATCGCTCTCAAAGAGCGATCACATGGCCCCCTATAGCTGGCTATGGATCTGCCTGCAGGGGGACTGTCTAAAATATCAGACAGTCCCCCTGCTGGTAAGAAAGTATAAAAAAAGAAATTAAACATGTTAAAAAATAAATTGAAAATATTTTTATATATATATAATATGTATATATATTATATATATAATATATATACATATTATATATATGTAACGTCATACAAAGTGTATTTTAATACTAATATAAGTATATATATTAGCATTAAAATACACTTAGAATGATGTTACATATATATAATATGTATATATATTATATATATAATAGATGTACATATATATATTATATATATATACGTATAATTAAAATAATAAATAAAATAATAAAATAAATAAATAAAATATTGAAACAAAATTTAATATAAATTATATATTCATATGTAATTTCATTCTAACTGTATTTTGTTATTAATATATATATATTGGTAACAAAATACACTTAGAATGGCATTCTATATATATCTATCTATATATAAAATACAAATAACCGCAAATATATATATATAGATAAATACATATAATTACATAAAAAATTACATTAGTATACACGTAGAATTTAAATACATATATATGTATATATATTAAAATTCTACATGTATATTTAAATAATCTTTTAACATAATTATGTGATTTGATTAATTAAAATTTGATTGACATGCCTGACAACACAGGGAGAAAGTGCAGAGAATTTAATTTGCAAGCACCATATTTGACCCTGTAATACTCCACGACACCATAAAACCTGTACATAGGGGGTACTGTTTTACTCGGGAGACTTCGCTGAACTCAAATATTAGTGTTTCAAACTGGTAAATTATATTACAACGATGATATTTTAAGTAAAAGTGACGTTTTTTGCATTTTTTACAAACAAACGGCACTTTTATGGACTATATTATTGTTGTAATATGTTTTACCGTTTTAAAACACTAATATTTGTGTTTAGTGAAGTCTCCCGAGAATAACAGTACCCCCCATGTACAGGTTTTATGGTGTTTTGGAAAGTTAGAGAGTCACATATAAGGCTTGCGTTTCATTTTTTTCACATTGAAATTTGCTAGATTGGTTATGTTGCCTTTGAGAGCGTATGGTAGCCCAGGAATGAGAATTACCCCCATGATGGCATACCATTTGCAAAAGTAGACAACCCGAGGTATTGCAAGTGGGGTATGTCCAGTCTTTCTTAGTAGCCACTTAGTCACAAACACTGGCCAAATATTCGTTTTTTGCTTTTTTCACACAAAAACAAATATGAACGCTAACTTTGGCCAGTGTTTGTGACTAAGTGGCTACTAACAAAGACTAAACATACCCCACTTTCAATACCTTGGCTTGTCTACTTTTTCAAATGGTATGCCATTATGGGGGTAATTCTCATTCCTGGGCTACCACACCGTCTCAAAGGTAACATTACTAATCTGGCAAATTTCAATTTGAAAATGGAACGTTCTATATTTGACCCTGTAACTTTCCAAAACAACATAAAACCTGTTAATGGGGGGTACTGTTGTACTCGTGAGACATCGCTGATTACAAATATGTGCATTTTGTTGCAGTAAAACCTAACAGTATTATGACATTTACAGCTAAAATGTGAGGCGGAACTACACATTTTTAAAAAATAAATAAATTTCTCACAGTTTTTTTTATTTTATTCATAATAAATTATATTCCATATATGAATAGTTAATGGTAAATTAAAGCCCTGTTTCTCCTGAACAAAATGATATATAATAAGTGTGGGTGCATATAATATGAAAGAGGGGAACTACGGGTGAACAGACATATAGCGCAAATTCCAGTTTTTGTTTACGTTTTGTTTTGATCAGAACGTGCACTATTGACTCCGTCCTGAAGGGGTTAAACTTCACAAAATCAGGTAAACAGAGTATTGACCTAGGTTGACAAATTCCGTGGTTACTTCCCTTTATCTGTGGGAGCAGAGAGCAGGAATCAGTTTTGAGCGCCTTCATGTAGTATTTGTGTGTATATGAGTATTTATTCACGGCGTGATGTAATTCTGGCTAGACATGGATTACAGTTGGCGCTTGCCTATGGTGAACAGGGGGTAAATATGTCACATAAGTAGTTACTACCTTAGATAGTTGAGGCTGGTTCGGGGTGTAATATAGTTTCAGGGGAGGGAGACCAGTGAGTCTCGAGTTTAGAGCTATGTGGGGTCGGGTCAGCAAAGGTCGGAAGATAGAGTATGGGCAATGACACCAGCAAGTCTTCCACATATGTGGGATTGTTGGTGGTAGGATCCCAGGTGTAATCCGGGGTACATCCGGGGAGAGATATAATCTGTTCAGTGATGTTGAAGTACCCCCCGTTAGGTAAGGTATGTGAAAGACCTATCCTACAACACCTCCATGTCCCGACGCCCCCACCCTAAGTGGCCAAATGCTCAGACTGAAGGTAGAAAACTAAGTCCCAATGCAAGTGCTGACCCCTCCCATGCGATACCCATCCAAAGCGGAGCCCAAAACATGTTCACCGGTCACCCCTACCTCAACATCGCTGAGTCACCTATTGGTTCTAAGAGCCTCTGATCACTCCTGTCATGGGCGGTGTTTTCTGTTGCGTGTGCATGTGCAGGGTTTCTGTCAGTCCATGTGTCAAGATGCCAGTGAATTGGATCAGAGCGTATTCAGATTGTGGAATGTCCAGTACAGTAAGTGTCCCTGAAGGCGATTTCTACCCTCAGAGTCTTCCGTCCAACGTCAGGTCCTAACTCGTAGGTTTCTAGTCAGTGATTCCTATTCTGTCAGTTGTCACGGAGCTCCACCTATCTGCTTAAGTCCAGTCTGTCCAGTTTCGATCTCAGACCCCTCGAGACCCTGCGATCAGAGGGAGGAAAAGAAAGGAAAGGAGATTAGGAGGAGGGGAGCATTGGTGCATGCGCCGTGTGTCTCTGATTGTCTCCATCTTGTCGGTACTGAGTAATATAGTAAAACCAGGGCATCCACATGTCGGTGTGCCTGGTTCTTCGACCTGTGATGGTGGCGTGTGCCTCCTCCGCCCCCTGAATATCTTCGACCCGGTGAATCCATTCTTGTTTAGTTGGCACCGTATCCGTTTTCCAATGTGCTGGAATGTTGGCCTTAGCGGCGTTAAGCAAGTGCCGCAGTATCGACTTTTTATACACTGGTATGGGCTGTGTAGAGGCGTGTAGCAGGGCCAGTTCCGCATTCCAATTGGGTATGTCTCTCAGGATGAGCGTCACCTCGTCCCTGATCATGATCCAATATGGGGTGATGAGTTTGCACTCCCACCAGATATGTAGTACAGTGCCGCGTTCTTCCTGGCATCTCCAGCACACTGGTGGGATTGATGGGAAAATTCGGTGAAGTAGTGCCGGCGTCCGGTACCACAGGGATATCAGCTTGTAATTCATTTCCTGGTAATAAGAGCTCATTGAGCTCTTATGTTGCCAGAGCAACGCGGATTCCCATTGTTGGGTGGTAAGTTCCTTCCCCAGCTGTCCCTCCCATTGCCGCTTAAACGCCATCGGTGCGGGAGTGCCCCCCACCAATAGGTTTTGATAGAGCATCGAAATTGCGTGGGCCAGATCGAGTCCTTGGTCACAGAGTCTTTCGAACCATGTGAGGTCCCTGCGCAACCGTGCATTGTGTGGGATGGAGGCAAGGAAGTGTTTCAGCTGCATGTAACGGAATTGGGAGAGAAGAGTCCAGGGCCTGTCTCCTAGCAGCGATGGGAGATCCCGTAGTTTCCCATCAGCGAGGACTGTATGTATGGGTATATAAGCACGTTCACTCTCGACGGGCCATGCTCCCGCTGGGAGCCCACCTCCCACCCCTTCATTGTGTGTGATCGGTAGCATTGGGCTAGGCGTTGGAGATATGTGTTCCTGCTTCCTCAGTGTTCGCCAACCAATCAGGGTCTGAGAGACCAGTCCCTCAATGCGAGTCGGAGTGATGCGTCTTCCGGCACTCCCCCATACCTGGGCCTCCAGCGTTGAACCTATGAGTCCCCTATCCAGGGTCACCCATTGTTTGGGCGCCGATGTTACATGCCAGTCTAAAACACGTTGCATTACAGCGGCCTGATAATATTTTTTAAAATCAGGGAGCGCTAGACCGCCTTGTGTCCTAGGTCGGCACAGGATGTCATGCCGAAGTCGAGGGCGACCGCCTCGCCAGACATATTTAAGCACTCCCGATTTTAGGGCCGAGAAGAAAGACTCTGGGATGGCAACGGGCGTTGTTTGCATGAGATAGAGGATCCTTGGTAGGACGTTCATTTTAAGTACGGCAACTCTGCCGTGCCATGTAACATGTGGATAGGACCAGTTGGAGAGGTCCATCAGGACGTTCTTGAGGAGGGGTGTAAAGTTGCAGTCGTATATGTCCTCCGGTTCTGTTGTCACCCAGACGCCTAGGTACTTCATTTTGTTGGAGCACCAGCGAAACGCGAATTGCGATTCCAGGGAGCGGACCTCCTCTGTGGGGAGTCTGACGTTTAGTGCCTCACATTTAGGGATGTTGAGTTTGAATCCAGATAGTTGTCCGAATCTGTCAAGTTCTGTGAGGAGGCAAGGTAGCGTTGTTCGGGGATTGCGGACAAAAAAGAGGAGGTCATCAGCGTAAGCCGCCACCTTATGGTGCACTCCTTCCCATTCATAGCCCTTGATGTCTGGGCTTCGTCTGATAGCTTGTAAGAGGGGTTCCAAGTAGAGTGCGAACAACAGCGGTGAGAGCGGGCACCCCTGCCTGGTTCCATTACGGATCGCGAAGTCAGTCGTCGTGGCCCCATTGATTCTCACAGTTGCTCGGGGGTCCATATACAGTGCAGATATCCAAGAGAGGAGCCTTTCACCGCATCCCTGCCATCTCAGCATCTCCATAAGGTATGACCAGTTGACCCGATCAAACGCCTTCTCCGCGTCCGTGGAGAGAAGCATCAATCGGGTCCCATGTCTCCTAGCATGGTGTTGGATGGCGAATAATCTCATGGTGCTATCTCTGGCTTCCCTACCCGGTATGAACCCTGTCTGGTCCTCGTGAATCAGCTCGGGCAGAAGGCATTTAAGGCGGGTAGCCAGGACTTTTGTGAACAGTTTGGAATCCACATTGAGTAATGAGATCGGGCGGTAACTGCCGCAGTGTAATGGATCCTTCCCAGGTTTCAGGAGTACGGAGATGGTAGCAGCTACTGATTCCCTCCCCAGATGTCCCCCCTCTCCGACTGCGTTGAGGGCGTCAGTGAGTCGCGGTAAAAGTATGTCGGAGAAACTTTTATAGTACCCCACAGAGAAGCCGTCTGGTCCTGGTGCCTTACCGGTCTTAGAGGATTTCAGGGCTGCAGCTATTTCTTCAATACCAATTGGAGCTTCCAGGAGTGCCGCAGAATCTTGCTCCAGTCTGTGAATGCCCATTTCAGTCAGATATTCCTGAATCATCGAGCGGTGCCTCACAGTCTCAGCTTCCCCTTTAGGCGGATACAGATTGTACAGTTTTTCATAGAACTGCCTGAATTCCTCCGCAATCTTCTCCGGTAAGGGAGATATCTCCCCGGAGGTCAAGCGGACCTGTCGGATTTGCCTATGGGGCATGGGGCCTTTTAACAGTCGTGCAAGGTACTTGCCACCTTTGTTGGCGTGGGCATAGTAGAAGCCCTTAGAGCGTTGTACAGACCTGAGGTGTCTCTTCAAGAGGAGGGCTTTAAGTTGTCTTCTATGTTCCATCAATTCTCCATAGACCGCATTTAGTTGGGATCTCTTATGACTGCGCTCCAGTGCCGAGATGTAGCGGTGTAGCTCAGTCAGCTCGGACATGAATGCCTTCCGTTTTTGCGAGGCGATGCGTATGAATGTCCCGCGGATCACGCTCTTGTGTGCTTCCCAGAGCGAGATCGGGGAGACATCCGTCGTGTCATTTTCCCTAAAGTACTGCTCTAGTGCCTGATGTAGTTGGTCCTTCGTGTCCATATCTAGTAACAGGGCCTCATTGAGTCTCCAGGTCCATCCTGTTGGTTTGTAGAGTGGGGAGGCCAATTCCATGACAACAGATCCATGTGGCAGGGGTGATGTCGGCTCCAAGTAGGCAAGATAATCCCTCTTGAGTGAGAAAAAGATAATCAATGCGTGAATATGAAGCGCCGAGAAGTAGGTGAAATCCTTCACCGAGGGGTGTAATGTCCTCCAGCAGTCCACCAGTCTGAGGGCCTCCAGTGATTGTCTAATGGACCTAATATGGCGCTGCGATATGCAGCTGTGACCCGTGGAAGAATCCAACGTCGGGTCCAGCGGGGCATTAAAATCGCCTCCTACTATTAGGATTCCATCGGAGAAGTCCTCTAATTGTTGGAGAGCGTTGCGGAGGAAAGGAGCTTGCCTCTTATTAGGTACATAAATGGAAGCTATGGTGTAGATCTTGTCCGCGATGACCCCTTTAAGGAAGAGGTACCTCCCCATTGAGTCCTGTACACGGTCCAGTTCTTCAAATCCCAGGTTGGTCGCCATTAGAATGGCTACACCGGTCTTGTGCGATGCGGGATGATTGCAAAAGTAGTTGGTAGCATAGTGTCGGTTGCGTAATCTGGGTTGTGACCCTTCCTTAAAGTGGGTTTCTTGTAACAGGGCGATTGATACCCGCTTTCGTTGTAGTTCCCTCAATAGGTGCGTCCTGCGTTCGGGGATGTTAAGTCCCCTACAGTTCTGCGTGACAACCTTCAGGGCGCTGTGCGGTAGGCCATAGTGCTCAGTATCGTCGGGAATGCGGGTTAGTGAAGAGCAACCAGTCTATACGCCCGGCAGTCCAATGCAGGAGGAGAGGGGGGAGGGGGAAGAGGAAAGAAAGAGGGAGAAAAAAGAGAGGGGGGGTGTGTGAGAGAACGGGTAGGGGGGAGAGAGGAGGTCAGAGATAGGTAAAGTGAGCGTAGGGGCAGGTTCGTCCAGGGGCCCGAGATACAGGTTTAGTCGTCTGTAAGGGGATTAAAAGGAGGTAAGTATCCCTATTGTCGATACCCTCACAGAATTTGGGTTCTATCCCAAATCTACACCCCCCACCAAGGTGGAGGAGGGTAGTCTCGTGCAGCAGCCGACGTCAATGGGCCTTCACTCCGGTACCAGCCCAGGAGATTAAAGTACCCGTTGCGCAGCCGCACCACTTTTAGCACGAGTGTATATGTGTGGAAGCACGGCTCGGGCTCCGCTCAAAGGATTTCCCACGAGAAGATAGTCAGCACCCGCCTCAACCCACCCCCCGTATTGAGAGCTAGTGGGGAATGTGAATTTCCTTTTGGGCATTAGCGATGAAGGAGCCCACGGACAGTAATCGTTAAGTAGGTTAGGCAATAAATATAAGTGTCCAGGCTAATTCAGTGAATTCCAAGGCTATCCCGTTTTCCCAGGTACAGCCCCAGCATAGAGCACCTCCTTCTAGTCCTCCCACCTATCCCATTAGTCCGCCCCTAGTAGGTCGTCTAGTGATCATATTGTAGATTAATGAACATTTTGCATACGTCAGATCCCCGAGTTGTGAGAGGGAATGTGAGTCTATGGAAAGCAAAACCTAAAAATAACCACGTGCATATGTAGTGATCCATGTAAAACGTAACACGACAAAACAGGTTTATCAAGCCTTAAAACAGTGTTAACACATTTAAGTACGCTCCCCCACCACGGTTCTCCCCCCCCCAGCTCGCCCCGCACCAGAGAGGGGGGGGGGGGCAGGCGGGGGGGGGGGGGGGGGGGAATACACACGTGTTAAAGGGAACGCTCCCGGATGAGGGTCTAACAAACGAATATACCCCGAGATGAACAGATGGGTCTGATATTCCTGCAATCCCATGTGCGTGTCTGGGCGGGGGGCTTGGGAGTCTGCTGCACATACCTGGGGAAGGGGCTGGGGGGGCGGGGGGGAGGGGAAAAAAAAAAGAGGGGGGGGTGAGAAGAGGGGGGGGGGGGGGAAGAGAGGGGGGAGGGAGGGGGGGAGAAAGGAAGGGGGCAGGAGCCGCAAGCCGGTCCCCCACAAGTTAGTTATGTTTATGTAGGCCTCAGGAGTAGGATATGGGTGCGGATCAGGCCATCCATCTTGACAATTGTACGTTCTAAACCCTGAGGCAATATGCAATTAAGTACATCAACATGTGACCCTCTATGGAAAGCGGCAGACAGTGCGGAGGCATGGAATATATCCAACAACCCTCACCCCGCTCCCCCCATCCCCGGACCCACATCAATCCCAGTGCCCAGCTAAGAACCAGTGGCCCACAAGTCCGTGTTGTTCACAGAGGAACCTCGGAGGGAACAGGCCGCATCAGCCCCCCTCCCCCCAAACCCCCCACCCAAAGGTTCAACATTTACGTATGCAGTTAGTGTCACAAATCATGGGACCAGGAATGCCATAGTATAAGGCAATTAATTACGGGAATCACAGCGGTGGAGGGCCCAGTCCAGAGTCCACATGTCCCAATAACCCCCCTCCCAAGATGCCAAGAAAAAGAGGGGGCCCCACAGTACCTGGTCTGTCGTGTGAAACTCACTCATCCAGAGATAATCAGAGCGGAAACTGTCGTCGTCCAGCATCAGGGGTTCATCGCTTGTACCATGGAAAGTTCAGGGGAGCGCGATTATTCCTCCGGGGATGACGGATCCCGGTGTCTTCCAGTCCGGGGGGCATAGGAAGCTCCGGCCGACCGTTGTCTGGGTTCTCTCTGTGGTCTCGGTGGCGGTCCCAGCGGGCCCAAAATCCAGTTGGTGACCGGCTGAGGCGGAAGGCCCAATTCTCCCAGAAAACGCGGGACTTCCTCAGGCCATCTCAGAGTGATCCACCGGTTTTGGTGTCATGCCATCAGGGCGAAGGGGAAGCCCCATTTGTAAGTCACATTGTGTTCCCGCAATGTTGCTGTGATAGGTCGGAGTGCCCGTCTGGCCTCCAGGGTGATAGGAGACAGGTCGTTAAAAAGCGCATTTTGGGCCCCTCTAAAGGGCCAAAAAGCTCGTTCCCGGGCTTTCAGCATGATGGCGTTCTTCACCGGGAAAGAGCTCACACAGCAAATGAGGTCCCTCGGGCCGTCCTCTGCGTTCCTGGGGCGCAGTGCCCTATGCGCTCTTTCAAAGAGGATCTGTGGTGGTGGTGTAACCTGCATAATGGAATGGAAGAGCTCCCTGAGAGTGTCCGCAGCCTCCTCTGTCCCATCGGCTTCTGGTACACCGCGCACGCGGATGTTACATCGCCTACCTCGGTTATCCACGTCTTCGAGGTGGCGGCGCATAGATAGGATCATCTCGCCTTGCCTAGCGACCGCGGTGTCCGTGGATGTTATGCGGGTCGTCATAGTCACATCCGCCTCCTCCAGCGCGGTAATGCGGCCTGCATGCGTCGTGAGTTCGGCACGGAGCCCAGCCACCTCCGTCCGCAAGGCGTCCTGCAGGTTTGTGGCCACTGCTTGGAGGTCAGTTTTAGTGACCATAACAGCTGTTAGATCCCGGAGGGAATTTTCAATCCTCTCCAGGGCTGCATGTGTCGGGCCTTGTGCTGGGGCCGACGCCATCTTGGCTGTTGTGGGGTCGCCGCTCGCCCCGGGCTGCGGCTGCAAGAAACTGTCCAGGGGGCCTTGCTGGGGATTCCCTGGGGTCTGGGGATGCTCAGGGCGTTTAGTGCGCCCCATGAAAGCTGAGTTGCCGCTAAGAAACGCTATATCGGGGGTTTAGGTGAGCGGAGCACTTCTCTCACGCGGCCATTTCAGACGGAGCCGAAACCACGCCCCCCCTTGGATGGTTTGTTGTGCTCCAAGAATAGTCAAAATACTTGCCAAGGTCAGGGACTGAGAATCAGACACAAAGATGAGGGAAAGCCAAAAGTCGAGGACACCAGATATCAAGGAAGTCAAAACAAAGGCAAATACCAGATAATCAAGATCAGGAACACATTCTTGGATAACCATAGGCATGAAACCACGACAGGGCACTGAGCAAGAGGAGAACTGGGCATAAATACCCCGAAGGCAATTATCAGGTTTCCATTTGCATGATTGTTGTTCTAAACAAACCCTCCTGTGGATTTGATTGCTGCTCGGCACTTTTCCTGTGAGGACAGTAATGTTGCTTGGCAAAACCCTTCCTGTCAGGACCGTAAATACCATTAACAACATTTTTATGTGTGGATGAATACGTGACTGTATATGTGTGTGTGTGTGTATATATGTGTGTGTGTGTGTGTATGTGTGTGTATGTATATATATATATATATATATATATATATATATATATATATATATATATATATATATATATATATATATATATATATATATATATATATATACATACACACACACAAAATCATGTCTCAACAAGTAGACAGGCCAGATAATTTGACACGCACCGAAAGAACTGCCCTAAAGGATCTGAGTGAAGATGACACACTAGTGATCCGATCCGCAGATAAAGGGGGAGCCATCGTCTTACAAGATTACATCGACTACAGAACAGAAATCCTGACACAGCTGTCTGATATTAAGACATATAAAAAAACTAACTTTTGATCCTACAGATAAGATCAGCACCAAAATACACAATTGGATTCAGCTGGACGCTACAGCAAATTGGATTGACCACCACACGGCAGAATTTTTATTAAACAAACATCCGAAAATTCCGATATTGTAAACCCTACCGAAGATACACAAACATCCACAAAAGCCACCGGGCAGACCTATAGTATCTGCTCAGGGAGGAGTATTGGAGCCAGTAGCCAAGTTTGTAGATTTCTTTTGTAAACCCACAGTGGCACAATTACAAACATGCTTACGACGGATGAGGTCCGTCACTCAGGGGAATGCGTTAATGACGAGTGACGGACCTCGTCCGTCACGCGGGGTAAAATTAACCCGCGATCGCGGGGTTAATGGTGCTCCGGTCTGCCTCTGTATTAGAGGCAGACCGGGAGCACCGGATCGGGCTGTCCCAGCACATGTGCCCGCTCTGACAGCATGTCAGAGCGGGCACATGTGCTCTGTATACTCACCTCCGCCTCCCTGCACTTTCGGGTTCACTGTGAAGTGCAGGGAGACGGATCAGTGCTGATCCTGCCCCCTGGTGGGAAAAAAATAAAGTTTAATTAAAATCCTACCCCCCCCCTTTACCCATTTTAATAAAAAATTAACCCCTTCCCTGCCAATTGATCACGGACTACAGTGATCAATTGGCAGGGATTACATTTTACTATGATCTGATTTTTTTATTTTTTATTTAAATTAATTAATAAAATAAATGTAACCCCTGAGGGTTAAAAAAAAAAGCATTAACCCTCAGGGGTTAAATTTATTTTATTAATTAATTTAAATATTTTAAAATGATAAATTTAGCTAGCTGGGGAGGGTGGAAGTTAGTGGGGAATTGGGGGATTTAGTGTTAGGCTAACTAGGGGTTAACGTTATAGGACCACTCTAGGCACCCAGACCACTTCAGCTTAATGAAGTGGTCTGGGTGCCAGGTCCTTCTAGGGTTAACCCATTTTTTCATAAACATAGCAGTTTTTAGAGAAACTGCTATGTTTGTGAATGGGTTAAGCCTTCCCCTATTTCCTCTAGTGGCTGTCTCATTGACAGCCGCTAGAGGCGCTTGCGTGATTCTCACTGTGAAAATCACAGTGAGAGCACGCAAGCGTCCATAGGAAAGCATTATGCGCATTCAGCCGACGGGGAGGAGAAGAGGAGGATCGGAGGAGAAGAGGTCTCCGCCCACCGCTGGAAAAAGGTACGTTTTTACCCCTTTCCAGAGCCGGGCGGGAGGGGGTCCCTGAGGGTGGGGGCACCCTCAGGGCACTCTAGTGCCAGGAAAACGAGAATGCTTTCCTGGCACTAGAGTGGTCCTTTAAAAAAAGTTTTAAAATAAGCTTTAAAAAGTTAAAAAATTAAGTTAAAAAAAAGTTTTAATAACGTTTAAGTAAAAAAATAAAAAAAAATAAACCCTTTACCCAGTCCAAATAAAAAATAACCCCTTCCCTGCCAGTCGATCACTGCCTACAGTGATCAAAACACAGATCACAGTATTATACTGTGATCTAATTTTTTTTAACCCCTGATGATTAACTTTTATTTATTTTTTTAACCCTCAGGGGTTAAATTTATTTAACTAATTTAAATATTGTATAATTAAATATTTTGCTAGCTGGGGTGGGTGGGAGTTATGGGAAAATGGGGAATTTACTGTTAGTGCTGCTTACTGCTAGTTAGGGGTTGACGGGAAAAAAAAAAGCTTAGAAAAATGTTAAATCTGTAAAAAAAAAAAAAAAAAAAAGCTTTAAGAAAGTTTAGGAAACTTTAAAAAAATTAATAAGCAAAACAAAAGTTGAAAAAAGGTTTTAAAAAGTAAAAAAATGCATTTAATAACGCTCATTACCACTGCACCTGGTACAAGCTAGCGGAAAAATGATCCCACGCTAAGGTTCAAAATATGCCTTTTGAAATACCCTGGGATGTCTTCTTTAAGAAATGGTATGGCTTTATGGGGTATTTGGATTATATAGCCTGGTAAAATACTCTAAAATGGGACATGGGCACAGCGTAAAAAATGTAAAGTTTGAAAAAAAAATGGAATGGCTGTGTCCCAAATGTGCCCCTCCGATGTCCACATATACATGGCAAAGGTACATACAGGGGTATTTTTGTACTCAGCAGACATGGCTGAGCAACATATGAAGTATTATACAGTGTAGTACACATATGGTTTGCAAAAAATACTGTGCAAACTCACTTTGTGTGTCAAAAAGGCAGAAAAAAACGCTTATTACCACTACACTTGGTACACGCTAGTGGAAAAATGATCCCACGCTAAGGTTCAAAATATGCCTTTTGAAATACCCTGGGGTGTCTACTTTAAGAAATGGTAGGCCTTTGTTGGGTAGTTTGAATTTAAAACCTGCGAAGATGCTTGGAAATTGCACAGAGGCCCAGCGTCAAAATTCTAAGTTCGGTAAAAACTGATATGGCTTGGTCTCCTATATGGCACTGTAGCTTCACGAAATAGTGCCTAAGACCTTCATTGGGGGTGTCTTTTTACTCTGAAGACTTAGCTGAGCATAATTTGGGGGGTTTGAACTTAGTGGCACATATGAAATATACAAAATGCCCAGTAAAAATGCAATCCGTATGAAAAAAAAAATGCCCCAAATTATTTTTTACCACATACTTTGGCATATATTGGTGAAAAAATGGGGGCATGCTAAGGCACAATATGCACATTTATGATATACCCTGGAGTGTCTACTTTTACAAATGGTAGGCCTTTGTGGGGTTTTTTTGAACAGTCAAACTGTTATAATACCCCAAATGGAAGCATAGGCTCATTAAATCCGCCTCTCAAAATTCTACTGTAAATGTTGAAACGGACAGGTCTCCTATATAGCACTGTAGCTTCACGAAATAGTGCCAAAGACATACAATGGGGGTACCGATGTACTCAGCAGAAGTAACTGAAAACATAATAAAACTTTGTACAGGAATAGCACACACCAACTTTACAAAATACACATGAGAAGTTCTTTGTTATAAGTTTGTGTGCGAAAACCCCCAAAAACCACAATTTTACTCCAATATTTAGCAGAGGTTGGCGGTAAAATGGCTACGTAGAAAGTGTCAAAACAACCTTAGGTAAATAGCCTGTGGTGTCTACTATATATAAATATATACTTTTATGTGGCAATTTTGTTTTCTTTTATGGCTATTAAGCTTACAAGACAAACATACCAAATTCTAAAATCGCTCCACATTAAAAGTGTATTTTACTCCTTGTGCTTTGTGACCTGTAACTACCAAAAAGAACTTAAAATCCCAGACACATTGTATATTCTGTAAATCAGAACAACTAAATGAATTTATTTTTAATTACTTTCCTTAACCTGCACTAATTGTGCACACATTATTATTACAAAAACTGTAAAAAAACACACAAAAATTCATTTGTGCATATTTCTGTATTTTTTTTATAATAAATAAGCATTTATTATATATATATATATATATACATCAAATTAAAGCCCTTTCTGTCCTTTAACAAACGGTATATAATATGCGTCGGTGCAATAAATTAGTCAAATGCAAATTGCAGTTGAACGCAAACAGCAAAAAATGCCGTTGTCATAAAGTGAAAGACAAGCTTCCGAAGTTCTGTCCTTAAGGGGTTATAGGACACTCTAGATTTTCTCAACAAAATCAAAAATTGTAAGCTCTTAGATTCTCAGTACATTTTTGCTACGGCAGATGTCAAGAATCTTTACACTGTGATTCCACACACAATGGGCATAGAAGCAATGCGAGCTCTCCTGACAAAATCAGAAGTTTATGAAGGACCTCCGATTGAATTTCTACTTGAAGGATTATCTCTAACGCTGTCTAATAATTATTTTCGCTTTGAAAATTTTTTTTATATCCAGGAAACTGGCACAGCAATGGGATCAGCAATAGCACCAACATATGCCAACAGTTTCATGTTCGCATATGAAAATACGCATATACTTTCTAAGTATCAGGAGAAATTGATACAATACCACAGATTTGTGGACAATATTTTCATATTGTGGAAAGGCATGGCAGATGAGCTGGAAATTATGGTGGAGGAACTTAACAATCTTGATTCGCCAATCAAACTAAGTCTCACATGTGATACTGAAAAGATTCAATTTTTGGATGTTGAAGTGTATCGGAACGATCAAGGTATATCATATCGGTTATACAGAAAACCATCGGATCGCAATACTTTATTGCATGCAAACAGTTCTCATCCAAACGCTTTGAAAAACTCCTTGCCTATCTCACAATTTGTAAGAGTGCTAAGAAACAATTCAGAAGAAACCACTTGTAGCATTCAACTTCAGGACATGACAAGTTCCTTTTTGGAACGTGGATTTAAAAGAAAAGTCCTACAGAATTGCCTTGAAAAGGCAAAAAAATCTTCAAAGGAATAGAAACTAAACAACATAATATCCCTTCGAGGATCACGATTCCGCTACTGTTCCACTCTGAAAGTCAAAGGTTTTCACAAAGAATCAAAAAAAATGGGACATTTTGTCCTCTGACAGAACATTGAATCCCATCTTTACACAACAACCACGCATTGCATTTGCACGTAATAAGAACCTAAAGGACATCTTGGTGAGAACTGACTGTCAGGGTACCTGTGGTCTCTACCTCCAAAAGAGGTAGAGACTTAGCTGTTCCACCATCCAGACGGTCTGATGACTCCCTTCCCCGCGGTCTATCCGGTCATGCAAGGCCGGCCGCGAGGGAGTGACTGCCTTTTACACCATCTAGGCAGGAAGTCATCATCAGGACACTCCCCCGGATCGACCTGTCAGTCAATTGCTGCAGGACCAATCAGGACGTCTCGGAGGTGTGGTTACTGCTCTGAACAGGGTATTTAACAGAGCTTCTTTCATTAGCTCATTGCCCTGTCGTGGTTCTAGCTTGTTCTAGTCACTCAGTGCTTGTGTATTCTATTATCCCTTTTGGTTTTGACCCGGCTTGTTTACCTTACTCTGCTTATCTCTGTTACCCTTGATTCGGCTTGTCTCTCGCTTACCTGTCTTCTGTTACGCTCGACCTCGGCTTGTCTTTGACCATTCTATACTGTACTACTTACGTTAGTCCGGCCATTCTAAGGTCCGGTATACGTATCTGGCTACTGTTTGTACTCTGCGTGTTGGATCCCTGTCCCGATCCTGACACTGACATACCGAGTTGCTACATCCCTCAAAAGGAGAACATAAAGAAAGGTTGCTTCAAATGTTCAGGTTGTGTTACCTGTGGTCACATGTTGACAGGATCTTCGTTTGCACATCCACATACAGGTAAACGGATTCAGATCAAACACCGTTTGACCTGTTAAAGCGACCATGTGGTATATCTGATCTGCCCTTGTGGCAAATATTACGTAGGCAAGACAGATATGACAGTACGAGATCGTATTAGAGGCCATAGATCGGGGATCATGACGGCATTTCGAGACGGCAAAACAGACAAGCCGGTGGCGAAACACTTCCTTGAACTTCAACATCGTTTACCAACTCTCAAGTTTATTGTGATTGATCACATTCCTCCTTTGGCTAGAGGTGGTGACAGATCAAAGACTCTTTTGCAAAGAGAGACGTTCTGGATTCATTATCTTGACACGGTTCAACCCAAGGGACTGAATGAAAACAATTGCTTTAGTTGTTTTTTAAACACTCGTTCGTATATTTCTGTACTTTGTCGGGGTTTCAAGCAGTTTTCAGCCCTATTCTCTTAAGGAATGTTTATGTTCATTTTTATTATGATTTTGGAATTTTTGGATATTAATAGAGAAAAAATGGTTCGCATTGCAAGTAGTATCTTGCCCGATTCCCATATTTATATAATATATCTCTTGTTAGTTAAGTTCTGTATGGGATAACTTGAAATTCATTGTCACTACACACAAGTTTTAACATTAGTGTGGTGATGGCCAGCAATAGCCTTCTTAGACTACTTTGGAAGTGTTGCTTTCTTTTAGATCACTTTTTTCACTTTATTTTTACGTTTTCACAAGTTTTGGTTTTCTTTGTTCACTTACTTGGTCACTGCACTCCTCTGACAGGGTCTTATCTTGCATATGCATTCATACACTTGCAGTTTCACACATTTACATTATAGTTGCATTCTAGTCATCATCAGTATCACACAACTCAGATCACACCGTTTACATGTTCCTCACTTATTTTTTTCTACACTTACACACAGCCTATATATATATATATATATATATATATATATATATATATATATATATATATATTATAGTTTTATTTTTTTCTCATCATTACCTTGTTTCATTTTTATTTTATTTATTTTTTTCATTCATTTTTTCATTTTTTTTATATATTCTTTTTTTTCAAATTTCAAAATTTTTTTAGACATTTTTGCACATTCATGAGCCATCTCCTTTCTATTCTAACCTTGCTATTCATGTGCCTTCATCATATTTCTTAACATACATTATAGCATTTAATTCAGCAATTGAATAACACTTTTATCCTCCATGCATGTTTTTATCTTTCTCTTTTCTACATTTCACTATAGTTCACAGTATTTAGCCATTTCTAAGCAACTGACACCAGTTGCGATCACATGACCTCACGTCACACTGTGTTGCCGTAACTAGGCAACTGTTAGGGTTGCGATCACATGACATGACGTCATCACGCACGTTAGGACGTGATTTTTGGCGCGGGTCACAGGGGCATGTCGGAGTAATGGGGTTTTACACAGTGATAGGGTAAGTTTATCTTTAGACATGCTATATATATATATATTGTCTGTTTTTGCATTGATTTGGCATCTTGATAAAGACCGCTTGACGGTCGAAACGTTGATTTGTTTGCCTAGTATTTGAATATACAGTTTTCTAAATCTAGTGCGTGCTCTCATTTCTTTGGATTTTATATATATATATATATATATATATATATATATATATATATATATATATACACACACACACACACACAGAGCATCCAGCGCACTCGCTTATTCACTAAACACCTCACCTAGGTAATAGTTTTATATAAAAACACCTCACCTAGGAAAAAATAATGGGGGTTTAGTTACATTATATGATAATATATTGCATAAGCCTGCCACAACGCCAATGTACCCCATTCTTGGCAGGTACACGTCGCGGCAGGCATCTTAAACTATCGAACGCCCAGCAGTGTTTTGTCGCCGACCACATGGAACTGTTTTCGGTCACTGTTTCACACTAACCCCGCCGGGACTTCCAGACTTCCATTATTTTGTTTAGATTCATACGAACGCAGAGGCGTTCGGTACATTTAACCCCTTAAGGACCAAACTTCTGGAATAAAAGGGAATCATGACATGTCACACATGTCATGTGTCCATAAGGGGTTAAACTCATGAACCAGACCGACCCTGAGGACTAGCAGCCTAATGCTTGATCTTATGAGATTAATCCACTTATTTTGGAAATACTTCATTACTCTCTGCAAGTCAAGGCTAAATAGGGTCCTGGAATGAGGCACCTGTGACAGGGAGGGGTGCAAAACCAAGGAGTTGGCCTGGGACTCCCAAATATATAAAGGAAACCAAGAGGGCTGCACTCACCTGAACATGCTTACATTATAGGGTGCTGCTGGGGCCAAAATATACAAAATACAGAATCCAGCGCGCTCGCTTATTCACTAAACAATGATTTTAAATCTTATAGATTGTAATAGTTTTATATAAAGGCACTTCACCTAGGCAAAAAATAATGGGGGTTGAGTTACATAATATAATCATATATTGCATAAGCCTGCCTTATGCAATATATAAGAGCAAGACTTATGCAATATATAAGAGCAAGCATTAGGCTGCTAGTATAGGACCTGCCAAGAATGGGGTACATTGACGTTGTGAGATATAGATATAGATAGTGGTCTCCTGTGGTAATCCTCTGGGTCTTGCTGCTCTGTGCGCCCTGTCCAGTAATATCGGGGTATCTGGGGCACGTTGCAGTATATTATTAAATATGGTTTGGAGAATGTCCTTAATATTTTCTGAGTCCCCTTGTGCCTCCGGTACACCTCTGACACAGAGGTTATTTCTTCTGCCTCGATTGTCAAGGTCTTCTGTGTGGCACATGATCTGTACTAATTTGGACTCATGTGCATCTTGTCTCTGTTCTATATTATGCAGCCTGAGTTGCATGTTGTCCCTGTCCCCTTCTAGGTCTCCCACCCGGAGCCCTATCTGGCGTACCTCTATGGTGATGGAGGACTGTCTTTCCTGCATGGAGGTTTCCAGTTTTGATAACATGGAGGCCATATCCTCTTTTGAAGGTAGGTTTTGTAACCTCTCCTGGAGTGTTGTTTCCAGACGGGTAGAGAGAGTCAGAGCTTGCTGGGCTCGCCGGCGGGGAAACACGTGGCGAAGGTGGCGGCGCCTCTGTGTCAGCCTCCGCTAGCGCTCTCACCTTGTCTCTGAAATAACGGTCGAGATACCCGGCTTTTTTGCTGGAACTGGGACCTGGAATGTCTTGGGAGGTTGTGTGTTTCTTTTTGTTGCCCATCTTTCGATTTGTCTGTCGCTTGGCGGCTTTAATTGGCACGGATGAACGGGAGCTTTGCAGAGATGCGACTGTTCACATGAAGTCAGGCCACGCCCTGATACCTTTACAAATTGGTCCATTCAGGACCAGGGGCGGGCTATTTAAACCTGACACACTGGGGAGTCCGTTCCCCCTGATGCAGTCCGGCAAAACGCGTATCGGGGCTCCTATACTGACCACCGGTTCCTGTGATGCCTCTAAGCTTATTCTTTACTTTGATATTGACTGGAGACATTTATTTCAGATTAACCGCTCTCACAGCATGGACCGCAGTTTGCACAGAGTTAGCTAGCTAGAAATTCTCCCCAGCATCAGACAGGAGCCCTCCAAAGCACAGACTAGGGATTGACTAGCTAGTACCTTAGTAGATATCCTGCATGGTTAGTCACCGCATAACCACATATAGACTGTTTAGATTTATCTACTTTTTGAATAGATATTAGGCTTTGTTGATGTCCGTCTGACTTCCGTGTATTTTAATTCACTTTCCATTTATTTATTCTACATCTGCACTACTCTTACTCGTTCTCTGTTCTGTCTAGTCCTATACATACTGTGGTTTATCGATACTATATATCTCTGAAGGTATTCCTCTCCACAGTTAGACACTACCATTACGCTAGGACGTCCTACTCTTTATTTGACTAAACAGACGTTAAGTGAACCCCTACTGTATCATGTCTCGTGGAATCTTAGTAATAATGTCCTGTTGGGCTATCCACTTGTTCTTAGTTATCAGGGATTTGAGTATCTGTTTTATGCGCTTTGGGTGTTCAGCTGTTACAATATTTTTCCTTGCTCTTTTTGACGATAAGTATACACAGTTTTCTATTATCATATTTAACGATCGTTCAGGGAATAGCCATCAGGTATTCAAGGGGTTTAGCCGTTCTTACAGGCGTAACATTAATCTTACATTTATTTTGCATTATTCTGATATATATATTTTTTTTGCTCAGCCAGCGGCTATCTATATCTCGATACCCTAGACGGGTATCTTACTTCATATCTAATCGAAAGATATGGGATACCTTACATCTAGCAAACTTAGTGTGCTCTAATGGCTGCTTAGATCCATCTGAATTTTGAACTGTGATGACGTTACAGAGTAACGCCTACTGAGTAAATACTAGCTATTGTGATACTTCAGACGGACACAGTATTGCTGCATCCTACTGATGCCTATTAGGGTGCTAACCACTGTAACATTGTGGCATGGATTTTTGCCACCATTCACGTCTTCTCTTGTGTCAACATATCTAGTTCTTTTCTAGCTATTTACTGGGTTGTATTTTTACACCCCAGAGGTTTTTTCTTTTCACCCAGCATTTAACATTTCTGTTTTACTTTGTCTCTCTGCACGTTACCTTGACCCATGTTCATTCAGTAAATTAGAGCTTTTTGCCACATTATATTTCTTGAATGTGGTAAACTGAAGCATCTATATAGAGATATGTTTGTCTTGTGTAGTTTAGTATTTGTTAAAGTATTTTTTTTATTTTTTAACTTTTATCTATTATTGGGACAGATTTTCTCTCCTGTTTTTTTTATTATTCACCTTAGGGTTATCCCCTTATCTGATCCCATTCTTTTACAACTGCACAATTGTGGGACTACTCATTCTCAAACGTTCTGCACGCTGGATGCGAATTTAGCATCCAGCGTCGCAGAAGCGCCTCTAGCGGCCCTCCGATTTCTTCTGCCTCTACCTAGGTTGCTCGGTGGTTGTCCACTAATTTCTTCATCACAGGGTCCTTCACCCACACCATTGGGAAGAAATCTGGTATACAGAGGTCCAGATCCTCGCAGAGTTAGAGTCCATAACTAGTGAATGAGGGACAAAGCTTGGACTTTCACTATTCAATCCGGATGAGGAGGAAGAAGGAGCAGAGGTAAAAGGGACCAACTGTGTTTCTGGCGCTGTCCACCTATCTCTTTCAGGGCTGGAAGCTGTAGCTTATTTTTTATCATTAGTTGGTGATGTCCTGTTGGGACTTTTTTCCAAGGTTGTCTTCTGAGTCGGTTTCTAAGAGAGGCTGTATGCTGAAATTCTTATTGGCGTTGCCAGTGTTTTCCTCCAAATTAGAATCTTCACCAGAGAAGGTAATAGGTAATTTCTATGCCAAGCTTTGATCTTACCCTCAGGCCCTTTGATTCGATATACAGGAATCCAGGAACTTTAGAAATAACCTCAAAGAGAGTGTCTCTCCAGCGATCTGCTAATTTATGCTTCCCTGGAACTCCCAGGTTTCTCAAGAGTACTTTATCTCCAGGCTGAATGTCTTTGTAATGTACTTTGG
The DNA here is from genome assembly GCF_036172605.1 of Pelobates fuscus. NCBI lineage: Eukaryota > Metazoa > Chordata > Amphibia > Anura > Pelobatidae > Pelobates > Pelobates fuscus. Next base: position 244,566,763 of record NC_086320.1, read on the forward strand.
AATCATATCTTCGCTTATTTTCATTAATCTTGTCAGTAGCTTGCTCAACCAATTCATAGGCCCTTTCTAAACTTTCTTTTAAATTCCTAACATATTGATTATGAGAAGTTACAAACTGCCTTTTGTAACTGTTATTTCATGTGACAAATTGCCCTGGCCCCCTGGCTTGTGCAGAAGCCTGATTGCCAGCCTTCTGCCTCATGACTATGGCCCTGGGGTGTATGGCCCTTTAAGAACAGTCTGTGGGCATGTTGTGACTTTTGTGAACAATGCCCCAGACCCTTAAAATACTTTTATTCATGGCTTCTTCCCACTTGGTTCGGTAAATGGGGCTTACTGAACCAAGTATTACATAGGCGGACCACACAGAAGTGGAAGTGTGCAGTCAATTTACCTTCCAGGCTGGGCGGTTACTGCAGGTTAATTGCCGACCGCTGGGTGGCCGTTGTTCGTACAGTCTAACACGTGACGGCGGCCATCTTTATTAGTCGAACGCGGTCAGCGGTGTGTGCAGCCAGATCCATGGAACTAAAATCGGCTACCCATTTTCCCGAACACAGCTGACCCTTACCTTCTCCTCCACTTCGACGCTTTGGCTAAAGTCGAAGTGCGTTCGACAGTTCGAACGCCATGGTATACTGTGCTATTTGCACAAACGGTGTCCGTTCGTGCATTCGAATGGGACTTTGTCAATTTTCTGTGTGAAATAGCCCAAATCTATGGAACTGTTTGGGGCAGGAAAGCATGCTTGCAGTCGGTCAAAAAGAACTTCCAGCTATTTTTTTTTAACCACTGGAAGGAATTGTCAGAATTTTGGGTATGTTTGTATTTTAAGTATGCTGATTAATAATATGTAACTTTTTATGGAGATTGGATGTATATTTTAGGAGTTATAAGAATTGTGTAAAAACTGTATTTTACTGCCTGTGATAATTACATTTACGCATTGTGTACAGTAATTATATCACAGGCAGAGGGGAGGATCTTGTGGGAATGAATGGGAGTGTTTAACTATATTGTATGTGTTTTTATTGATCTACAAAACCCTGTGGGTGGTACCTTATGTGTAAAACTGGCATAAAAGAAAGGCCTTTGGTGCTGATTAAACAGAACTACTTGACCATCTAACTCGCAGTCTCGACTCGTGTTTGTAGGAGACAGCTATAATCACTACAGGGATTGCTATGCTCTGCATACTCCCTTAGCTACTTAGTTCTTCTAAGAGCTCTTGTTCCTGATCCTGCTTCGCTCTACAGAAGGAAGAGGTTCACCTACTGGAGCCTGGTCATAGGTGGATCGCAGACTGCGAGATTCCAGCCCAGGAGCGGTGGTTCGTGGAGTCTGCAGTGTTTATGGTGTCTACGGTGCTGATGGTCTTTTGGTGAGTGCTAGGAGCATCCTTTCTACGGTCCAACTTTCAGCTAGCCTGGAGGCATGCGTAAAAAGAAGCATGGCTCATACCATCAGAAGACACTCCCAAACTGATATCAATGGGCAGTCTTGCCTCCCGGCCAAACATCAGAAAGTAAGGGAAAAAATCCAGTGGATTCATGTCTGGTACAATTGTAAGCGTGGACTAGAATTTCTACATGTTTACTGCAATTCCTCTTCTCTACACCTTTTAAGAGTGCCTAACATTACCAATAGAGTTTGATTGAATCTCTCCGGAAGATCATCTCCTTCAGGATGATATGGAGTCGTCCTAGTTTTCTCAATCTGTAACAGTCTCCGTATTTCTTTAATTAATCTGCTTTCAAAATCTCGACCTTGGTCAGAAGGTAATCATTTAGGAAACCCATAATGGGTAAATAATTTCTGCCATAACACTTTAGCGACTGTAACTACTTTCTGGTCCTTGGTAGTGTAGGCTTGAGCATATCGAGTAAAAAGATCTGTAATCACAAACACGTTGCTGTTACCAGTAGTCCGGTTCAATGCATAGGAAGTCCATACACACGAAGTCCATAGGGCCAGAACTTTTTAGGTGGCCATGGAAGTCATGTAGAGATCGAAGCATCATTCTGTGAAAATCAATGAGAAGTGCCTCTAGTGGCTGTCTGTAATTTTCCGCTCTTATTTACGGTTCCCATACAAAATTATATAATATCATTATTTGTATCATGTCATATATTTTACTTAAACATAAAAAATAAAATATGGTGAAAAATTAAAAAAAAACATGTTTTTTAGACTTTTACTTGAAAAATCTTTTATCTTCAAAAGCTAATGGAAAAAAAACACTAAATACCGGTAGATTAAAAATTTTATCCTGAGTTTAAAAACACCCAGTGTTTACATGCTTTTTTTTTTTGTGTGTGTGCAAGTTATAGGGCTATAAATACAAGTAGGAAATTGCTGTTTCAATATATATTTTTCAAATTTATCAATCGTGACATTGTAACACTGTTATCTGTTATAAATCTCTGAATCACACCTCACATCTACATTTTTTTTTAAAGTAGACAACCCAGGATATTCAATATGGGGTATGTCCAATCTTTTTTAGTAGCCACTTAGTCACAAACACTGGCCAAAGTTAGCATTGATGTTTGTTTGTGTGTTAAAAATGCAAAAAACGCTAACTTTGGCTACTTAAAAAAGGCTGAACATACCCCAGTTTCAATACCGGGTTGTCTTCTTTTGCAAATGGTATGCCATCATTGGGGTAATTCTCATTCCTGGTCTACCATAGGGTCTCAAAGGCAACATAACCAATCTTACAAATTTCAATGAAAATAAAAAAAGTAAAAACAAGCCTTATGTTTGCCCCTGTAACTTTCAAAAACACTATAAAACCTCTACATGTGGGGTACTGTCATACTCAGGAGACTTTGCTGAACACAAATATTAGTGTTTCAGAACAGTAAAACGTATTACAGCAATAATATCATCAGTGAAAGTGCTGTTTGTGTGTGAAAAATGCAAAACACTTAATTTTCACTGACAATATCATCGCTGTGATATGTTTTACTGTTTTGAAGCACTAATATTTTTGTTCAGCAAAGTCTCTAAGTAAAACAGTATCCCCCATGTACAGGTTTTAGGGTGTCATAGAAAATTACAGGGTTAAACACAGTGCTAGCAAATTAAAATCTCTGGACTTTCGGCCTGGGTTGTCAGGCATGTCCCTCAAATTGCAATCAATAAAATTACTTCCCGTATAAGCAGAGTTTTTCAGCACATTTTTTGTGCTGAAAAACCCCAACTCTGCTTATACTAGAGTCAATTTCCTCTCCTGCAGCTCCTGTCAGCTCCCTCCTCCGCGCCGGTCCGTTCAGCACCTCTGTCAGCTCCCAGTGTAAATCTCACGAGAGCCGCGGGGTCATAGTGCGGCTCTCGCGAGACTTACACTGTGAGCTGACAGAGGAGCTGACCGGACCGGCGCGGAGGAGGAGGGAGCTGCAGGAGAGGTAAGTAAACGCTCTCTGCCAGCCCCCCTCCACTGAACTGCCAATGCCACTGGACCACCAGGGAGTGAGAGCCCCCTTCCCTGCCATGTATCAAGCAGGGAGGGGGGGACGAAAAAAAAAAAAAATTTAAATAATTATTAAAAAAAATAATAATAAAATTGACCACCCCCATCAAGGCTCTGCAACACACACACGCTGCACTCATTTACACACACGCTGCACTCATTTACACTCACGCTGCACTCATTTACACTCACGCTGCACTCATTTACACTCACGCTGCACTCATTTACACTCACGCTGCACTCATTTACACTCACGCTGCACTCATTTACACTCACGCTGCACTCATTTACACTCACGCTGCACTCATTTACACTCACGCTGCACTCATTTACACTCACGCTGCACTCATTTACACTCACGCTGCACTCATTTACACTCACGCTGCACTCATTTACACTCACGCTGCACTCATTTACACTCACGCTGCACTCATTTACACTCACGCTGCACTCATTTACACTCACGCTGCACTCATTTACACACACGCTGCACTCATTTACACACACGCTGCACTCATTTCTACACACGCTGCACTCATTTCTACACACGCTGCACTCATTTCTACACACGCTGCACTCATTTACACACACGCTGCACTCATTTACACACACGCTGCACTCATTTACACACACGCTGCACTCATTTACACACACGCTGCACTCATACACACGCTGCATTCATTATATACACACACTGTAAATAAATATTCAATCAATATAATTTTTTTAGGATCTAATTTTATTTAGAAATTTACCAGTAGCTGCTGCATTTCCCACCCTAGTCTTATACTCGAGTCAATAAGTTTTCCCATTTTTTGGGGGTAAAATTAGGGGCCTCGCTTATATTCGGGTCGGCTTATACTCGAGTATATACGGTAATTATGTAAAAATATTACATAAATATGCATGTAGAATTTAAATATATGTAATTATATATATGGACATATGTATATTTCGTATTATTTTTATTTATTAATACATATATATCATTTCATTCTAAGTGTATTTTGAGATATATATATATATTTGTGTGTGTGTGTGTGTGTATATATATATATTTATAAAAATACCGTTAGAATAAAATTACATATATATTTAATTTAAAAAAAATTATTAAATGTTTTTCCATTTTTTATTTACTTATTTATATTTGTATTTTTTATATATATATATATATATGTGTGTGTAATTTAAATGTGTATTTTTATATCCACATATGTGTATATATTTAAAAATACACTTAGTTTGACATTATGTACATAATATAATATATATATATATATATATATATATATATTATTATTTTTGCTTTTTTTTTTTTTTTTTTTTTTTTACGGGGGAACGACTGCGATCGGGTAAGTACCCCAATACCATCATGACTGTTCAGGACGGTCACCGGTCCTCAAGGGGAAGTTTCTGATGACGGTCCTGAACCGCCATCGGTCCTGAAAGGGTTAAGGATAATGGGAGTTTGCAATGAGCTGAAGTGGTCTGGGTGCCCAGTGTCCCTTTAATAAAAGCTTTATGTGAGAGTTGGGTTTTTATTTGTGAAGAGCTTTCCTTTGTCATGTTGCTGCTATTTCAGTTTGTATGTGTTAGTTTTTTTTTTTTTTGTTAAACAATATTCAAATGAAACTGTCATGAATCTCTACATAGGCACTGAAAATATCCTTTATCATGAATATATATATATTTATTTTTTTTCATTGTAACCAGTTAGGCACCTAGGATAAAGCAGTATGTGTGAAGTAAATCTGTACCTACTGTATATTAATATTTGTTCAAGTAAAGTCAATGAGTTGTAGTTTGGTAACTATTTTTAAATTGAAACTTATGGAGACAGGCTCCAAAAAACAAATGGCCCAACATTTGGAAATTGACACCAGTATTAAAAAATAATTTTTAAATAACGGTAGAAATAAAAACACTTGCTGGTGAGATCTACCATTTTGAAAATGGAACTCATGTTATATTTTCTGACAGCCAATTTTGAAAAATTGTCCAAATATATAATAATTTGTAATGAACTTATCTACTTGCATGTATTTATGTGTGTGTATATAATTTTTTTATTTATTTTTTTTACAGGAATTTTGAATACTATTGCTAAGTTGACAAAGTCATGCACTCTCCGTCTTACAGCCTGCAAGCTTTATTTTATTCTTACTGATAAAGTAGCAAATGGAGGAGTCAGCATGTGGTGTGAGCTAAATCAAGTAAGCACATTGTCTTTTGTTGAATGTGGGAACTATTTTAAATAGTGTTTTTCTGTTGCAGCTGTATGAAAGCTGCACTCTTGAGAGAACCAATTATTTAGACCATATTTCAGGTAACCCCTGTGTCAGTTCTGGAGAAATGTGTAGAATTTCCTCACAAATTAGGCAAAGCCAATCCAAAGGGTGCTTATTAGTAGGTAACTGGGTCCAAACAAGAAGATTGGTTAGTATTACAATTCATGGGTTATTTAAGTCTGTCTTAGCATTTCATAAAATTACAAATTAGAATTTGCACAGTTTATTTATTCCACCATAATTTAACCCCTTAACCCCTTAATGACGAATGACTGTCCTGGTCCGTCACCCAGGGGAGACCCTTAACGACGGGTGACGGACCAGGTCCGTCATGGGTTAAAATTAACCCCTGATCGCCGCGATCGCAGGGTTAACTGTGCTCCGGTCTGCCACTGTATTAGAGGCAGACCAGGAGTACCCGATCACGCTGCTCCTGCAGCAGTGCTCGCTCTGACAGGCTGTCAGAGCGAGCACATGTGCTGCAGGCACTTACCATCCACCTCCCTGCACTTCCGGGTTCTGTGTGAAGTGCAGGGAAACAGATCAGCAGTGATCTGCTTCTCCCTACAAAAAATAAAGTTTAATTAAATTTGCACCCCCCCACAGTTACCCATTTTTTTTTTTTTTTTATTCTTTCTTTTTGTTGTGCATTGCAAGTTTCACAGACGTACATAGACATTGATCATGAGAGAGCATAACTTGAACAATTTAACATATGTCTGTATCACTGTACATTTTAAAGTTTAATTAACAGGTTCAATAGGTATCTCAGTGGGGAGAGCTCATAAGTGTTAGCAAAGCAGGGTATGCACACTGATTACCTGGATGGCTATAAGAATAGATATAAGGATACTGAAGGGGTTATAGGCATGCGATTGACAGATAATGTGTTAATACTGAAGAAGATACTAATCAATTTTAAACAGAGTGTCGTGGTAACCTCCAGTACATATCAAACCACATACTGTTGAACACTTTGAATCATGCTGCTAACATTAAGTACAATCACCGCACATGTTAAGACATTATACTAGGAGTCTGCTTGGGACCAGAGACTGAGTGCGTGATTATTTAAGTATATAGATTATTGATGTGTATACAGACGCTTATATAAAACAATAGCTTAGCTAAGATAATCACTTAGGTAATGTACCACCAGGTGGATTGTGGCTTACTGGGTTGTCGTCTACAATAATCAGGGTAGTAAAACCGACATGTACTGCAACTTCAACTGTGACATTGGCAGCAGATATGTCCTTTTAGTGGTATCCACAGCCAAGGTGTCTTCTGTTAGGGCTGTCGGTGATGAGTCCTGCGGTGTGCGCCTTAGATGCCTTCCGTCATGAGGAGCTGAGGTAGCCGTCGGTTTTGGCTTCATGAATGGTGTTAGTAGGTGTCCTGTTCTGCAGCATAAGGATAATCTTCACAGGGCTCCTCAGAGTCCATTGAGTCCCAAGGACCCGCTGCAGGGCAAAGTGTCCGTGGATCGCCGTGATCCTATTACCCGGTCGTTAAGTGAGTGCGGGTGTGGTGTTTTACAGGCCACAGTGTCCACTTGGCTACGTTTGTATTCCAGGGGTGGTCATGGTTCTGGCTGTGTGTTGTGTAAGGTCTGCTTCAGGGCGCCCTGCGCGGTTCTTTCCTAGCGACCTGTTAGTAAGATGCGTCGCTGTCAGCTATTTTGTTGGTAGTCGTTAGTTGTCGGCGTTGAGTCGCACAGGAGCCCTGCAAAGATGTTTATTTGCCTGGTGGGGACCGGAATTTCAGCTAAATTCCTCGGGAGCCATAATGTCTTGCAGCCTGCTAGCATGGCCGCCTGGCCCTGCCCCCTCTTCCCCCCTCCCCCCCCCAACCCCCCACTTTACCCATTTTAAATAAAAAATAACCCCTTCCCTACCAATTGATCACTGACTTACAGTCAGTCAGTTACGGTCAACTGATTTTTTTTTTTTTTTTTTTTTTTTTCAACCCTCAGGGGTTAAATGTATTTTATTAATTCATTTAAATATTTTAAAATTCTATATTAAGCGAGCTGGGGTGGTTTGAAGTTAGTGGGGAATTGGGGGATTTGGTATTAGGCTAACTAGGGGTTAACGTTGAAAGTTTTAAAATAAGCTTTAAAAAGTTTAAAAAAATGTTTTTATTTTTTTAATAACGTTCCAGTTGATCACTGCCTACAGTGATCAAAATACAGATCACAGTATTATACTGTGATCTAATTTTTTTAACCCCTGAGGATTAACTTTTATTTATTTTTTATAATTGTATATTTTTCTAGCTGGGTTGGGAAGGCGTTATGGGAAAGTGGGGAATTTACTGTTAGTGCTGCTTACTGCTAGTTAGGGGTTAACGGTAAAAAAAAAAAAAAGCTTAGAAATGTTAAATCTGTTTAAAAAAAAAAAAAAGCTTTAAGAAAGTTTAGGAAAGTTTTTTAAAAAAAAATATATACTGTGCAAACTCACTTTGTGTGTCAAAAAAGCAGAAAAAACGCTTTTTACCACTACACTTGGTACAAGCTAGCGGAGAAATTATCCCACGCTAAGGTTCAAAATATGCCTTTTGAAATACCCTGGGATGTGTTCCTTAAGAAATGGAATGCCTTTATGGCGTAGTTGTAATATGTAGCCTGCTCAAGTGCTCCAAAGTGGGACACGGACGCATTAAAACCCTCCATGGAAATTCACACTTAAAAACCTGAACTTGTCACGTCTCTTTTACAGCACTGTAAATTAACAAAATAGTGTCTAGGTCATACATTAGGCATATTGTTTTACTCAGAAGACTTAGCTGAGCATAATTTTGTCGAAGCTGTCGAAGTGGCCGGTATCGGACAAAGGACCACGTGGCGGCGGCCATTTTAACTTCGAACACCGCCGACCCTTAACATCAACTCCACTTCGACACTTCGACCAAAGTCGAAGTACAGGCACACTTCGAATGGGACTTTTATGCCAGGAATTGACCGACCGCACAGCCCAAATCTATGGAACTGTTTTGGGCAAGAAAATGTGGTTGCGGTCGGTCATAAAAGGACTTCCGTGTAACTTTTGATCCACTGGAGGGATTTGCCTGAATTTTGGAAGTGTTTATGTTTAAAGTATGCTGAGTCTGAATTTGTATGTGAATGTGATGTATGGTTTTGAAGTTATAGATATTGTGTAAAAGTTATGTTTTAAACTGAATAATAAGTGTATTATCTCTCAGGCTAAGGGGAGGGGATGTGTGGGTTGTACCATATCTCGGATTGGTTATTTTATGCCTCCCCCTGGGTGTGGCCTGTATGTGTGAGATGGAAATAAAAGCCAGGCTGGATGAGCCAGTCCAGAGTTCCTGTTTTACCCTCAAAGTGAAGTGTCGTCTCATTATTGGGGGAGGATTTATTGTATGCTGTTCCAGTTTGACTGCTAGGATTGAAAACCTATTCGTATGGTTCCTATTCAACTGTCTTCAGCATTCAGAGGCTTGAGAGGATTTATATGCTTCTCAGATTCGGTGATTGTGGTGTCTGCCAGAGTGCTTGGAGTCCTCAGGAAACGCTAGGAGCATCCTTTAACGGAGGTACCCAGTCGGGGTGCCAGGCGATACGTTACAGTATGTCCAGTCTTTTTTAGTAGCCAGTTTGTCACAAACACTGGCCAAAGTTACTGGCGGCAATGTCATGGCCGAATCCCGTTTTCTCTTTTTTTTTTTTTTTTTTTAACCCCCCCTTGACTCCACTACATCTAACTGACCCGCAAATGACCCTAAGCCCCCCATATTACCAATGTTTTAACTTTATTTTGTGTTCAGGGCGCCGCTATCTTTGTGTGGGTAGATGAAGTCCCTTAGGGACACGTCATTTGCCCACACTAGATAGCGCTGGTAGAGTCCCGCACATGCCCAGTTAAACACTTGGGCATGTGAACGGGAATTTCATTCATTCATTCGTCAGAAAGATGAATGAATAGAAATGTCAGACGAACAAACAAACACTGAATATCAGTTTATTACAAGGAAGGAGCTACCGGCGCGCAGCTCCCTCCTTGTAAAATGTAAATATAGAAGCGGCAATATGACCCCCATAATAGCATAAGGGAGATTAAAAATCTCCCGAATGCCCCTACTCGCTATAACACAAGTGTAAAATGACTAGCACTCTAGTTGAATTCCAAGTCAACCAATCGGTGTTCTGAGCCTAATTGCAGGGTGGGGCAAGGCTTTATAAGACTTTAACCACCCTGCGGAGCTCAGTCTGCGCCTTGCCCTCGCCAGGTGAAGATAGCTAAAAAAAATTTAGCGGCGTGTTTTTTTTTTACAAGTTTGGGTATTATGGTTTTTATTTGGCCTTTTTTGGGGCTGAAAAATTAAGATTTTAGAAAAAAGAAGACATCAGATGGAAAGTGTTTTCCTTTTTTTTTTTTTTTTTAAACATTGAGCACGGTTTAATAGACATGCCCCTACTCGCGGTGTTGCAAGTAGGGGCAGAAAATGTACTAATATTAAGTAATCTTTACTTGGTATAAGTAAATGTGGCTGAAATACCAATTTAGGTCTTTCAGCCTTTTGTTAGATAGCTCCTAATTCCCATGGTATCAGGGAGCTATCTACTAAGCGGCTGCAAGATACAGCCGCGGAACAAATTAGATTGGATTTTCATTCATTCAAATGAAATTCCGATCCGAACAAAGTCCCGAATTGCTTTCTAACATGAATGGAGAAACTGTTCTCATTCTGTTAGGACGCAATTAGGTAGTTTTGCCGGCGTCCTGTTTTAGGTGGATAGTGACAGGATGCATCACGGGAACAGGGAGGAAGGGAGCTAAGAATTGTGGGAAAATTTATCTGACCACCGGAAATGAAGCACACTTTGCTCCTCCGCTGGTCAGAGATGGTCAAGTGTAGGAAACCTCCATAAGACAAATAGTCCCTACTTTGTCGTATGTTTTAAAGAAGACTAGAGCAGATTGAAAGAAATGAAGAACAGATCCTGAGAGAGGGAGAGAAGAGGAATCGATTAAATAAAGGTAAGTTCGGCATGACCGTGCCGCTTTAATATTTGTTTCTGTGTGAAAAATACATAAAACTAATTTGAATGCCAATATTGGCTGACTATATTATCGTAATACATTTTACTGTTTTGACACTAATATTTGTATTCAGCAACGTCTTCTGAGTAAAACCTGTACCCACCATGTACAGGTTTTATGGTGTCTTGGAAACTTACAGGGTTAAATATAGTCAGGGCCGGCCTTAGAGGTGTGAGCTGTGCGGCCGCACAGGGCGCCATGGACCAGGGGGCGCCATGCGGCCGACACAGCTCGCACATTGCCAGGTGACCGCTGTGCAAGGGGAGGTAAAGCGGGTACCCGGTAGAGGAAAAAATAGCGATGGGGTGGGGCTTACCGAGTGGTGGGGCGAAGCTTAATGAGGAAGAGGTGGGGCTAATATGCCAGCGGAGGTGGGGCTAAAACTTACCAGAAGCCCCTGGTAATAACTGCTGCACAGAATGGGGGAAGCAGGAAGGAGTCCCTGCTTTCCCAACAACTAGAATACAGGAATTAATACGGACTTTAAACGCAATTCTGTATGGACACTTATGTAAAAGATCGGAATATGAACTTGTTCAAACAAAGAAACATCTTGAATAAGAAAGCAGAACTTGTATTATATTTGGGACATTACGCTGGAAAAACCCGTTTGAAACGAAAGGAGCTGAAAAGAACAAAGGTGTTTACACTCCCACCCAGCACATAGTTGCATGTGCTGACAACAAAATCACACAAAAATAAAAAAATGGAAATCACATTTTTCAACCCATGGAGGTCTGGATTTGGACTCACACTCAAAATTAAAGTGGAAAAACACACTACAGGCTGATCCAACTTTGATGTAATGTCCTTAAAACAAGTCAAAATGAGGCTCAGTAGTGTGTGTGGCCTCCACGTGTCTGTATGACCTTCCTACAATGCCTGTGCATGCCTCTGATGAGGTGGCGGATGGTCTCCTGAGGGATCTCCTCCCAGACCTGGACTAAAGCATCTGCCAACTCCTGGACAGTCTGTGTTGCAACGTGACGTTGGTGGATGGAGCGAGACATGATGTGCTCAAATGGATTTAGGTCTGGGGAACGGACGGGCCAGTCCATAGCATCAATGCCTTCTGCTGACACACTCCAGCCACATGAGGTCTAGCATTATCTTGCATTAGGAGGAACAAGGGGGCCGAGGATCTCATCTCTGTACCTAATGGCAAGCACTTGGAGGGCTGTGCGGCCCCCCAAAGAAATGCCACCCCACAGCATTACTGACCCACTGCCAAACCGGTAATGCTGGAGGATGTTGCAGGCAGCAGAACATTCTCCATAGCGTCTCCAGACTCTGTCACGTCTGTCACATGTGCTCAGTGTGAACCTGCTTTCATCTGTGAAGAGCACAGGGCGCCAGTGGCGAATTTGCCAATCTTGGTGTTCTCTGGCAAATGCCAAACGTCCTGCACGGTGTTGGGCTGTAAGCACAACCCCCACCTGTGGACATGGGGCCCTCATACAACCCTCGTGGAGTCTGTTTCTGACCGTTTGAGCAGACATATGCACATTTGTGGCCTGCTGGAGGTCATTTTGCGAGGCTCTGTCAGTGCTCCTCCTGTTCCTCCTTGCACAAAGGCGGAGGTAGTGTTCCTGCTGCTGAGTTGTTCCCTCCTACGGCCTCCTCCACGTCTCCTGATGTACTGGCCTGTCTCCTGGTAGCGCCTCCATGCTCTGGACACTACGCTAACAGACACAGCAAACCTTCTTGCCACAGCTCGCATTGATGTGCCATCCTGGATAAGCTGCACTTCCTGAGCCACTTGTGTGGGTTGTAGACTCCGTCTCATGCTACCACTAGAGTGACAGCACCGCCAGCATTCAAAAGTGACCAAAACATCAGCCAGGAAACATAGGAACTGAGAAGTGGTCTGTGGTCACCACCTGAAGAACCACTCCTTTATTGGGGGTGTCTTGCTAATTGCCTATAATTTCCACCTGTTGTCTATTCCATTTGCACAACAGCATGTGAAATGGATTGTCACTCAGTGTTGCTTCCTAAGTGGACAGTTTGATTTCACAGAAGTGTGATTGCCTTGGAGTTACATTGTGTTGTTTAAGTGTTCCCTTAATTTTTTTGAGCTGTGTGTGTGTGTGTGTGTGTGTGTGTCGACGTTCCCGGAAGTGCTTCGATCTACTTCCGGTTCACGTGATCCAGACGCGGCAGCGGGCGAGAGTTTCACCTTTCGAGTTTCCTCCACGAGGCTGTCTCCCGGGTAAAACAGTGAGTCATCTCACGCCACCGCCACGTATTGCATCAGTTCGGGAACCCCTTTGTCCCTCAGGCTCCCCGGACTCTAGCTGTGCTCAAAGGGACCCCCCACACATACTCACAGGGGGCACGGCGCATATAGGGTCCTCTTGGATACTTGCCGCATACCGGCTTTGTGGTACCGACCAAACGCTTCAAATACACTTACCCTTATATTTACGTGCGATCCTACTTAATGATTCCGGGCTTTATTCGGCTATTTCATTCATAGCACTGCTTTTCCCCGCATGTAGGCTGGTTTTACTGTTGGTATGTAATTTAGTCAATGTGTATGTTCAATATGTGTTGATTTCATTCATTTAAATGTTTTTATAACTTTCAATGAATTTTCAAATTGTACACTGTTTCAAAACTGAATTTAATTATCAGATGGGTTATAAACTGACTATCATTTTAACCTGCTACTCTTCACTTGCACGCCAGTAATAGACACGTCATTATTAAATCCTGTACTTTAATCTTTTAATTGTTTTATAAAAGAATTCAGTCAGTTAAAACCTCTCAAACATTATACTCGGATAATTAACTCTTTTAGGAGGATTATGATGATGATGATAATAATAATTTCTATCAACCATTTCGTGTTAAATATTTTACCCCTCCGTTACCGCAAACTAGCAATTCATGGGGTATAAACGCTTGTTGGTTCAAATTGACTTTTCACTCACATGTTACCACTTCCATTTAAAATAACATATATGCTGTCAATCATATGTGGCATAGCCTGGTTGGTTTTGGCTTTATCACTATCTGGTGGTTGGCCAAAGCTCAAGCGGGTAAATGCTGCTAAAGGCTTAATATAAATGTGTGTATTTATATGTGGGTTCTTTACTCAGTCCCTTCAATTGGGGTACTCAAAGTGCCCATGGTTAACTACGGACAGTTATTTACAGTCTCGCGGTTTTCGTATTTATAACTACATTATACAAGATTGTTTAAATTACGTTGTTTTATGTGTTTCTCCCCTCCATTAAAAAAAAAAAAAAACACTATATACGACACAGCGTACAAGCGAAACTTTTGACTAAAAGCAACTAATACATTGTTAAAGTGCTGGCTATCACCCGCCAAATCTTCTTTAAATCGTTTTCCACGCATACGGTTAGTATACAATTTTGTTGGCAAAAAATAAAATAAATAAATTTCTACGGCTGCTCCCAGGGATTAGGTGGTAATTCCGCATTGTCGCCAGCCGGGTCCGCCAGGGCGTCAGCGTCTTCCTCCATTGCCGAGTGTTGTGCAGCCCCCGCGTTTGTTGCAGTGGAGGCGAGCCATTGGAGCCAGTGGTACCACGCTTCGTGGTAGCGTTGTATGCGTCCCGTTGCGGAGTGGATTAGCTCCTCTATGCGCTGATGTCCTCCACTCTGGTCATCCACTCTCTGATCGTCGGAGCCGTGCGTTGTGTCCAGTGTCCCGGGATGAGGCTGCGGGCTGCGTTCAGGAAGTGTGGGATCGCCGTTTTTTTTAAAACTGTTGATGGGGGATCGTCGTTAGTTGGAGTAGGTATGTTTCGGGCGTGGGTTGCAGGTTTGCATCTGTTATGGTTGTGAGTATTTTGTGGACCTCTGTCCAGAAGGGCTAGATGAGTGGGCAGGACCACCATATATGGAAGAGGGATCCTAGTTCCCTCCCGCATCTCCAGCATTCCGGTTCGTTTGTGGCATTCATCGTGGTTAGCTTTTCTGGTGTCCTGTACCAGTGTGAGCGCATATCCTGTTTCTTGGAATTTGGTGGAGATGAAGGCTTTGTGTGTGAGTGTGAACACCGTTGACCATTGTTCCGCTGAGAGCGCGTGTCCCAGATCCCTTTCCCAGTACTTGGTGAAGTAAGGGGGGGTGCGTTGGTGGGGGTGGTGGTTTGCATAAGGTATAGGATCGAGATTGCGTGTGGGGGGGGGAGGGGGGATTTGTGCAGATAGTCTCAAACACGGAGGGCGTTCGCGATGCCGAGTCTAGAGTCGGTATGCTTCTCAGGAACCTGGTGAGTTGGTGGTATCTGCAGCGTAATAGCGTAGTGTGTGGGGTATTTGGGACCAGGGTTTCCAGGGGTGTGATCGTGCCTTGGTTGTAGATGTCTTTCAGTCTGCAGGGGGTCGGCAGGCCCAGGGCAGACGTGTAGTGGGGGTCTAATGCTGGGGTAAATTTCGGGTTGTGTGATATGGGGCACAGTGGTGAGAGTTCTGGGGCTAAGTCCGCCCGGGTCGCCAGTCTCCCCCAGACTGCCATTGTAGCTTTTATGGTTGGATGTTTTCTTGGTAGCTCCCCAGCCATGGTTTTCGGCAGCCAGGAGAGCAGCGTCAGGGGTATCAGGGGTGAGAAGCTGGCCTCTATGGATATCCATAGTTTGTCTTTCGGGCCATTCGATCAATCGCTGGAGGTTTAAAGCATGTCTGTATTTTGTTATATCGGGTAATCCCAGGCCTCCTTGTAGTTTGGGTCTGGTGTGGGTGGCGAAGTTTAGTCTCGCCTTTTTGCGGGCCCAGACGTATTCCGTCAGTTTTACGGGTTTGTGACAGGAATGTTTTGGGGACCTGGATTGGTAGGGTTTGTAGGAGGTACAGGAGTCGCGGGAGAATATTCATTTTGAGGACACTGATCCTCCCTAGCCACGTAATGTGCGGGAGCTGCCAGGAGTTGAGGTCCTTCTGTATCCGCTCGAGGAGGGGCGGGAAGTTGATGCGGTAGATGTTCGACAGGTCTGCCGACAGCCAGATCCCCAAGTATTTGATCATTTCTTTGCACCAGTGGAAGGGGAACTCTGTTTGCAGCACGGTTGCCAGTGCTGGGGGGCAGTTTACGTTGAGAATTTCAGATTTTGTGTAGTTTATTTTTAGGTTGGATAGGGTGCCGTATACGTCGAATTGGTGCGTGAGCTCCCTGAGGGAGGTTGCCGGGTTGGTGATTGTGAACAGGAGGTCGTCCGCGTAGGCGGAGACTTTGCTGGCTCCCCAGCTGCCCCCGATTTCTGTTATGCGGGGTTGGGCTCGTATTGCATTGAGGAACGGTTCCAGGCTTATGACAAAAAGTAGAGGTGCCGTTCCTTTTCTCAAATGGGTCAGAGAGCATCCCGTTGACTTGCACTCGGGCCGCCGGATCGGCGTATAGGGCTAGGATTCGTGCCAACATGTGGGATCCCATCCCCAGGCGTTCCAGGGTGTATCTTAGAAAGGACCTGTCGAACACCTTCTCCGCATCGGTCGAGACCAGCAGGGCGGGGAAGGGTCTTCTCCGGGCCGCGTGGAGAAGGTTGAGTGCCTTGATTGTGTTGTCCCTGGCCTCCCGGCCTTCCACAAAGCCCACCTGATCAGGGTGGATGAGGTTCGGCAGTAGGGGCTGGAGGCGCAGAGACAGTATTTTGGCAAACAGTTTGAGGTCGGCGTTCAACAGGGAGATTGGTCTTTAGTTGGCGCATGAGGAGGGGTCTTTTCCCTCTTTTGGGAGTACCACGACGTGTGCTAGCAGCATGTTGGGGTCCAGCGAGCCTCCGCAGTGTGTTGCGTTAAAGAGTGTAAGTAGGTGCGGGGCGAGTTTATCTGCGAACATTTTGTAGTACTTTGCTGTGTATCCGTCTGGTCCGGGGCTCTTTCCTTGTTTGGCCAGTTTAATGGCCATATGTATCTCCGCTTCCGTTATATCTTCTTCTAGTGCAGATATATCCTGGGGTGTCATCGTGGTAGTGATATTCTGTTCGATGTATGATTTTTGCCGTGTTCTGAATGCCTCCTCTCCTTCGTGTGCACGTATGTTGTTTGGGGGTAGGCAGTATAATGAGGCGTAGTATTGCCGGAAGCCCTCTTCTATAGCCTTCGGGGTCTGCAGCGTGTTCCCTGCCAGGGATATCTTTGGAACGTAGCTCTTCTGTCTCCGGGCCCTCAGTGCCCTAGCAAGCAATTTGCCGCTTTTGTTTCCGTATTCGTAGAATGTCTTTTTCGTGAGTTGGAATTGGAATTGTATTTTTGACGTTAGACAGGAGTTGAGTTTCGCTCTGATCTCTAGAAGTTGTTTGTAGGTGTCGTCTCGGAGGTCATGTTTGTGGAGCGTTTCCAGTTGCGCCAGTTGAATGGAGAGGTGCGCAATTTCTTGTGTGCGCTGTTTTTTCAGGCAGGTGCCATGTTTGATGAGAATCCCTCGGATAACGCATTTATGCGCTTCCCAGATGGTCGTTGGTGTGCTGTCTGTTGTCTTGTTGGTGAGGAAGAAGTGGTCTAGCGCGTTTTTAATTTCTGTTTGTATCTGCGGGTCCTCTAAGAGTGATTCATTGAGTTTCCATGTCCATTGTGATCGGAAAGGTCTAGGGTTTTCGATGGTGAGTATCACTGGTGCGTGATCCGACCAGGTCATGGGGGCGATACGAGCTGAGCGCAGTGTGTCTAACTCTCTGTGCTGGGTAAGGAAGTAGTCTATCCTCGAGTAGGATTTGTGTGGTGATGAGTAGTAGGTGTAGTCTTTCTCTGCGTGGTGTAGGATGCACCAGCAGTCTACGAGTTGGTGGCTTGCGAGGAGGGTCCTCAGTCCTCTGACGTGTTCTGGGATTGTGGAGCTCCCTTTAGATGTGTCCATTCTGGGGTCTAGGGGGGCGTTGAGGTCTCCTCCTATTATGACGGTTCCCGCGCTGAACGCGTCCAGGTTTCGCAGAGCCGAAAATTGTTTTTGCCCTTTGTTTGGGAGGTATAGGTTCGCAAGTGTTACTTGGGTGTCACCTATATGCCCTTTGAGAAAGAGGTATCTTCCTTCCCGGTCCCTCTCCTCCGCTTCCAGGCGGAACTGGGTGTCCGCCGAGAACAGTATGGCCACTCCTTTGGATTTGGTGGAGGGGTTATGCGCGTAGTAGCCGGTTGGAAAGTATTTATCTGAGAATTTGGGGGCCTGTGTTGCTAGGAAGTGTGTTTCCTGAAAGAAAGCTATTGATATCTTGAGTGCTCGGATTTCTCTCAGTGCTCTTGCTCGTTTTTGTGGAGAGTTTAATCCCTTCGCGTTGATCGTGTAGAGCTTAATGCCTTCCCCCGCATGCCCGGAGACGGCTCCGGAATGGAGTTAGTGGGTGGGGGGGGGGGGGGTGTTGGAGGCGAGTGGAGGGAGGGTGATGGTACCCAGAAAGAAAAGAGGTGGGGGTTGGGGGGAGGTTAGGCGGGTTTGGAAAGGTAGTCGGCATGTGTAGTGTATGTCGGTGTTGTTGAGTCGCATAGGCGACTGGTGTTAGGGGTAATGTGCCGCTGGTAGGTGGGTGTCCGAGGACAGTGTCCGTCGTAGCCACCTCACAGTCTGTTGGCAGTAAACCCGTGGGGCCGGTGGCGTTGATAGTTTGGTAGGTCACCTAAGGTGTTGTCCGGTGATGTATCACTGTCTATCCGCGGCCGTCTCCTGCTGCCCAGTAGCTGTGGTATCTGGCCCCCAGAGGGGTCAGGGCCGTTCTAGCGGTCTAGTTTTCAGTGAGGTGAGTGGCCACAGTAGTAGCCACATGATGCTTGCCGTACAGCATTCAGTATGTAGGTGCGTTAAGAGCGTACGTAAGAACAACATTCGTGAGAACATCATGAGAACAACATAAGCACAACATATCGAACATGGTTGCATAGGTTATGTCCCCATTATCAGGGAGAACAGCAGTACCTTTTATGAACATTAAGAAACAGTTAGAAACATTCTGACCATGCCCGCGCATCACAGGGAGCCCATCGTGAGATCGCATGAAGTATGCGCCCTGTGGTGCGCTTTTATCCTACATGTTTTATTGAGCAGCGTAGGGAGAGTACAGAGAGCTAGGAGAGGGGGGGGGGGGGGGAAGTGGGAAAGGGGGTAATTTTGTTTGGAGGAGAGATGTGGGGGGTGAGTAAGAAAGGGGTAGCGAAGTAAGCAAACAGTTATTTAGCAGTGAGCAATACCTTTGTTGGAGCCAGCGAGTATAGGTGCTACCAACACCCTCTGTGGGCCACTCAAACACATCCTGAGAGTGAAACAAAGCATCAGGTTTGGGTACTCTCGCCATCAATTCTGAGTAGACAAAAAGTAGCATTTATCCTGTGGTATGTGGTATAATAGTTGGTGAGTGATGATTCCACGCCCTCTAGTGTATGCGTGGTGTCTGGAGTGTATTCGTGTGTGAGGGCCTCAGAGGGGTGTGTGTTACCGGGTCTGCACGTGTTGCGGGTATGTTCTGGGTGTGTGTGTCTGGGTTGGTTAGGTGGTGTGGGTGTCTATGATTGTTTTGGATGCGTGTATGAGTTTCCTTTTGAGTGCATTGAGTGTGTGTGTGTGTATAAGGTGGTGTGCAGGTGTATACGAGGTGTGATACTTGCTCTTTCAGTGTGTTATACTTGCTCTTTCAAGTCAGTCTTCGGTATTTGAGTCCTTTACAAGCAGTCCAGTGCGATACCGAGGTGCCAGTTCAAGGTATCATGTCAGCGGGTGTCCCCGTGAAGGGGTTGGGGCTCTACAGGTGGGACCCTGTGTCTCGTGCTGTATGACAGCAGGAGCTTGCGTGGCGCCAGTCAGGTTGTAGGCGTGCTGGCGGGCTCTGCGGGGTTGTCCCTTTTAAGGCAGCGGTGTTCCTGAGCGGGTTATGGGCTCCGGGGCTTTGGGAGTCAGCCCTGTGAGTTGGTGAGGCCAGGTGGTTTCTGGGTGATGATAAGTCTATAGGCCTGTGAGGTGCTGGTGTAGATCCAAGGTGAGGGCAGATGTTGTGCCATGGAGATGTCCGCTTCTGGTGGTTTGCCTTTTAGATGGGCTTCAATTTTTCTTATCCCTGGTTGTCAGGGAAGGAGGAGGCGGGGTTCAAGAAAAAGGTAATATAATCGGGTAGATGTCTTCGGGATCGCCTTACCATTCCCGCATCTCCCCGTGTGGTTATGGGCAGAAGAGCTCTTTTGTATTCAGGCTGGTGTTGCTGGGTAGGTGGCGGGAGGGGGGGCTGATTTCTCCATCTCTCTATTCTTCGGGGTCGATTAGTCGGTGATGAGTGTGTGGGGCATCTCTGTCGGGTCCCTGTTGGGTGGTGCGGCGTGTTGGCCGCCCTGTGAGGCGTTCATTAAGCGGGCATGTAGTCCAGTCCGGAATAGGAATGCGGGGGAGGTCTAGGGCTTCCTGGAAGGCCAGTAGATCTTGCGGCGTTCTTATTATGGCTTCCGTGGTGCCCTGTCTAGCTGAGAGGGCAAAAGGGAACTGCCACCTGTATCGTATCTGGGCATCCTGCATAGCAGCGGTGAGGGGCCGTAGGGCTCTCCGGGCCTGCAGGGTGAGGTGGGAGAGGTCATTGTAGATCTCTATTGCCTGCCCCTCAATGCTCCATGTTCTCTCCGTGCGGGCTTTTCTCATAATTTCTTCCTTTAATTGGAAGTCTTGTATGTGGCAAATTAAATCCCTGGGGGGGACTCCACACATGCTCCCCTGAGAGGAAAGTTTCCTCCCAGTGGGTCATGAAAAGATTGCCATAACTGGGTGCGGACCTGGTCATCTTACCAATAAGTTGTATAAAGTAAGACCCCTCTGTGGCAAAAGCCACTTTGCCACTGGGGTTTGGAGGGGACTACTTGCCAGCCTTTTACCCTGTGACTATGGCCCCTTTAATTTATTATTGTTGAGAGACCCTATTTATGGCTATTAGTACTTTAAACAATGGTTCTAGCGATTTTAGGGAACTGTTTTGGGCATGAAATGCTCGTGTGTAAGATGGGGGTATGTTGTGTTTTGGGGTAATTATGGGACTTCTTAAAAAAATGTTTTTCTGCCTGGAAATAATGAAGCTACATACAGTACTTTATTCAGTTATCTCACAGGCAGAGGGGAGGGATTGTATGTGTGTTATGGGAGTGTCGTACAGTTAATTACTGTTCTTATTGTTTTATTCCCTTTGTGTCCCTGTGCCCAACAAGGTCCATGTGGGAATACACCTTGCTTGGGGCATATCATAAAAGGCCAGTGTGGCACCATTAAAGGAGAGTTCCTGCTTAACCCTCAACACGTAGCCTCGTCTCATGTTTGGAGGGGAACGGCTATACTGCCATTTTCACACTAGGGATTGCTATACTCCTTATGCTCCCCTGGGTTCTAATCACTAGCTCTTATAAGAGCTGTTCCTGCTATGCTCTCTGGAGTAGGAGAGGTTTTTCCCTCACGGTCCTGGATATCAGAGGGTGATTCAGGGTGGGAGGAAGACAGCGAGATTCCAGCTAAGCTACTGCAGTTGTGGAGTCTGTGGTGCTTATGGTCCTCGTCATCAGCTAGGAAGCAACTGTTGGCGGAAGTGCCCAGTCGGGGTGCCAGGTGATCCGTCACACCCTCGAATCAAAAATAATTGTGGCATAAAATAAACTGAATGGCCTCCAAGATAAAAGTCAATTGATCATCCAAAAAGCCACCAAGTCCAAGGAAATGTTCTACTCACTCACAGCCTAACTAATAGAAAAGGGTTCTGTATTACGTTTTCTTGTATGCACTTTTTTCTATTAATTGTTCTTTGTTTATGGTCTTTTGTATTTGTTAATTAATACATATACTATTTTAACTTGTTTATTTTTTAGGTATGCTTTATTATATGGGTTATTACATTTATACTTTATTTTTTTTGTGGACTCATTTTTTTGCCCCTTTGGAATATGGGACTTTATTCTTCTTTGCCCTTTTTATGTTGGGATTGGAAATCCGGAAGTGACGCGATTACGTCTGTGTCACGTAACAGGAGCAGAATGATGACATGTACATGCCGCACTGGAAACAGAATGCTATAAATAGGAAATCACACAGCTGTGCCGGCTTGAAGATGGTTACAGACAGTATTTATTGTGACCAGGGAGACAGGACTGCAGCACTGAGGAAGACTCCATCGGGAGTCGAAACCCTTCTGCTATTTATTTTTTTGTTTGACTGTGGGACTTCTTTATCTTTATGTGGTATTTTTAGGCTATACGCCTTTTATACTTATTGATATCACTGTTCAATTGCCATTTTTAATATATTTCATTATAATAAATTTGTTACATTTTAAATTAATTGTGTGCTGTTCTTTTTAAAAGATGTCGCTTTTAGCCTGGCTAGGCACACTTAAGCTTACTATATAGAGCCTGGGGCGGCTCTACATCCTGTGAGTTTTATCCTAAATTGGGGCTTGTTTTTATATATTTACCGTCTGCACTATATATTTTACCTTTTGTATTTTAGATTGTTCCAGTTTTGAGAAAATCTATATCTATCTACTGTTTGGTGTAGTATATTTTTTAATTGCTATTCTATTTATATTTTAAGTGTTGTGGGGTACACTTATATTACATAGTTACATAGCTGAAAAGAGACTTGCGTCCATCAAGTTCAGCCTTCCTCACATATGCTTTTGCTGTTGATCCACACACGCTTTTGCTGTTATACTGCACCTATATATTAGGTAGCCTGTACACACCGTTGTATCTTTTTCTTCTATAAAATATTAGTTTTTTTTTTTTTTAAGATTTACCATATAAGTATAATATCCTTGACACTATTTTATAATCTATATCAAAGACAAATATTGACACAAAATAGAATACTAATTGATTTGATGAAGAGAAACTCGAAGGATATAAATTCTGTAATGTTAGTTATTTTTATTTTTTTGTCATTCTTTGTTTTTATTGATGTGTAAGATGGGTCAATACAGAAAGTAAAACATGGGGTTAATGCATGAAAAACATACGTTGTGAATAACTATTTGTACAATGGTTGCATATGCTCCCGAGTATAACAGCCTCTTTTTTATAAGTTTGTCAACAATAATGTTATACATGCTAAACTAGCTAAACGGGCCAAAATAGTAGCGAATCACTACTACTACTACTGGGTCTCGGCTGGTTGTAACCTCACTGGTATGTCTAGGCATAGAAATAGGTATCCGCGGCAAATTTACAGGCTGGTTTGCCATCCCTAGTCTTGGCTCTCAGCTTATGTGAAGCGTTATATTTGCAGCCCGACTAGCCTTAGGATAGGTTAACTCTTTGCTGCTCGTGCTCACTGCTCGTCCTCATACTCCACCAGGTATTCTGTTGCACCTCGAGGTGAATATTGCTTGATTTTTAGTTTTCCCGGTGTTGTGGTGGTACTGTGTCCGTGGGCCGCCAGCCTGAGGCTTTAGCAGGCGCTTGTGCCCATTCGCCATTGATCCCATCAGCAGGATCGTGGGCCGTGGGTTCCGCCGGATCACGGTCTTCTCCCAAGGAGTATGGCAGGCTGCAGAGGGGTTCCTCTTGGTGAGTGCCCAGCCCAGAAGAAGGGCGAGTGGTCTCATGGGCAGCGCCGTCCACGTGAGTAGTGCGTCATGCAGGGTCTTTAGTGCCTTGCACCCGATGTTTCTCCGGACTTGGGTGCCGCTTTATGGTGTGGGTCGTTGTATGTTTGCTGCCTTGTGCACCGTGCCAGGTTGTACCTGCTGTCTGCTTTAGGCTCTGCTTTAGGCCTCCGCCATCTTGGCCTTGGGCCTTGGGCCTGCATGGTGGTCTAGTAGTGCCTCCGAGTGTAGTTTCGGGGCATGGACCGGGATCAGGACCAGGTCCGCCGATGTGCCATGTGCATGTCGGGCTCCGTTGGGCAGGATAGTGGAGCGGTGGCCGTCCACTCCACTCACCGCCAGGTACCCGCTGAATGCTGCAGGGACCCCTCCTCCGGGGGACTGTAACTCCGGGAGCAAGCCTCTCCCCGACTCCGGTAGCCCGTATACGTCGCGGGTCGAGGTTGTTGGTCGCTGAGTTATGCTAAATTCACGATTTATAGTTTAAATGGGGTATATTGTGCAGGAGCTGCTCTTTTCTGCGACCGCTCGGCGGCCAGGCCCCGCCCCCCTGTAATGTTAGTTTGTATGTATCTACAATATTTTATAATATATTATTTGTTGTAAAACAAATTGTCTACATGCTTTTCTATTAAATGTAAATTTAATAAAAATCCAACATTAAAAACAAAAAGAAACGTATAGCAAAACTGTGAAATAGTTTGGGCTATTTAGGCATAGGTAAAATTAAGCTAGAAGGGGCAATAAGATATGGTAACTAAAAATGCTCTTTTGAAGTTCATTGTAAAATGTTTTCATTTCAGGATAACTTCTTTGACGAGTATCAACTGGAAGGAGTTTCAGCAGAGCAAAATGAAATTTTTCTTGAACTCATTCCTGAAAATGTTTCTCGAGCCTTAAAAATGGCACAAAATGCCAAAAGTGTAAAGATGAAGTTAAAAAACAAGCATTGTCCTTGTTTAACTGTGGCAGTGGAATTGGTAAGAGAATCTGTGTGTGACTTTGAAATTATTTTTAATTTGTTCAGTAAGGGTTAGAAAATGTATATTACCATTGTTCTGTATGCAACTTTTGTATACACAAAAACTTCACCGGTTTCATTGATACAAGTTTGAAATTCAAATTACCGTATATACTAGAGTATAAGCCGACCCGAATATAAGCCGAGGCCCCTAATTTTACCCCAAAAAACTGGGAAAACGTATTGACTGTAGTATAAATCTAGGGTGGGAAATACTGGTAAATTTCTAAAAAAAAAAAAATTAGATCCTAAAAAAATGATATTAATTGAATATTTATTTACAGTGTGTGTATATAATGAGTGCAGTGTGTGTGTATGAATGCAGTGTGTGTGTATGAATGCAGTGTTTTTTATTTTTTATTTTATTATTATTATTATTTTTAATATTTTATTATTATGTATTTATTTTTTCCATCCCCCCACCCTGCTTGATACATGGCAGGGAGGGGGGCTCTCACATCCCTGGGGGTCCAGTGGCATTGGTAGTTCAGTGGGGGGAGGAGGAGGGCTGGCTGAGAGTTTACTTACCTCTCCTGCAGCTCCCTCCTCCTCCGCGCCGGTCCGTGCAGCTCCCTCCCCTTACCAGGTATAAGAGGCCCAACCAGCCCAGAGACCTCAGTTCTCTGGGCTCAGTTCTCTTTCTTGTTCCAACAGGAACGGTCAGGCATCTGCAATGTGGATGATGAATGGTGAGGCGCATGGGTTGCTGCCTCGGGGATCCGGTCTGATAGCCTCCTGGGTGGAGAGCTGAATGGCCAGAAGACATCCTGCTGACTTACAGAGCAGGTATGTAAGCCTGCTTTTATGCCGCGTGCAGCACCGGCAAAGCAGGCAGGCGGTCTCTAGTGGCAGCTAATCACTGTCCGGTGGAGACGCATGCGCGGTCTGAACTCCTTGAAAATTGCGCCAAATGTGAAGGATCTGCCTAGTTATGCTGTGCAGATCTTCTTGTCAGCATGGATGCTCGGCAGTGAAGGTCTCCCGTGTCGCCAGCCCCCCCACACGGGTTAGAGGTTTTGAAGGTATGATTCTTTGAAGTCTTATCTTTAAAGCTCTCTAAAAATTTCATTTATTTATATTGTTTTCTGCAGATGGTTTAATTACATGTTTAGTCCTGTCTAAGCCGGTTCCCAAATTAAACTTCTCTGTGAATTCTCTACGGCTTTATCAGTTGGTTTTCAATGGAAAGTCTGTAATGCCAAGACTTTTTTAGTAAAATACTTTCTGTGCATAGCAAATGGACAAATCAGATCTGACTCTCTTAGCCTGGTGTGGGACACCTATTCAATTCAGATCATGTGCTGATGATTAGTTTTTAATGATGTGGAATTCTCAAACAGGACTGCAGGCTCAGGTGAATAACCCAGATGAGGAAGGTGAAAATTCACGGTTTAAATATGAGTCGAATTGCTCCTACCTTGACGCTAGCAAAACCTGGCTACAAGCAATGTAATCGTTTTTGCCTTGGTTTCAAGATATTTGACACAGACGTTTGAGTCTTTTAATAGCCTGCTCCTTCTTCTCCGGTATATGCTACTAAACAGAAGTGTAAAGGGAGATGAACTCCGTCTAGTTCACACTGTTCTTTTCCTTGTTCAGAATCCTCTATCGATGTTTCTATTATAAAGGTTGAGCTGGTCTACTCTAGCATGATATTCACTGTCTATGACAAATATACTAAGCTACTAGACCTGACTATGGCTTCAACTGGTATGGGAGACCAGTCTATGCTGGCACTGATTCAATCCCATCAGATTCTGTGACTTGTAAAATTGGAAGGTGGTCCCTTCCAAGCTCAGTAGGGGTGCATTGAGTTGACTCTTGTTTTAAAGAGTTGAGAAAGTTTATTGAAGAATAAAGAGGTTTTAAACCCATACTCTTTGTTTCTGCTGGGTCTCCCTATTGAGGAAGGTGTGGTAGGAAGGATTCCATCTTCCCGAGTATATTAAAGGGTTTCTCCCGGTTGTTCCTAGTCCCAACCCAGATGTGTTTTTTCAACCACTCTTGGATCTAAAAGTCCTGAACAAACTCGTTTTTTTACCAACATGTCGAAATGGAGAATAGGGCGTCTGTCGTTTATTTCCTTAAAAAAGAGATACTTCATGGCAACTTTAGATATAAAAATGCCTACTCATATGTGAAGTCACTATTCTACCTGAGGTTTGCTATAAGGAAGGTGAAAAGGGTTCATTTTATTACTATTCAGAGACCTTTTATTCGGGCTAGCTTCAGCACCCATGGTTTTTTGCATAGGTCCTCACTCCTTTTACAGCTTGTTTTTCAGTTACTAGGAATCACAGTATAGAGGCGCTATCAAATCTATACGCTAGAAATCCTGGAAGAATATGTTTGGTTTATCACCTAGTAAAATCTCACCTTGCCCCTACATGGTCTGTCCTGTTTCTTGGGTTTTGATCGAGTCAGGGACTCGGTAGGTTCATCTCACATGAGAAAGTGTATGAAGATGAGGTTTGATGATATACCTTCTTCGGCTGTCTGTAGGTTCGGTGAGAAAGCCTTGCAGGTTTTAGGTCATCTGACCTTTACAATCCCTGCAGTTGAATGGGCCTGAGCAAAGTCGAGGCTCTTACAGTGGAAAATTTTGTCCGATAGTCTAGGAAGTTAGAAGACTTCTATTCTTTTAATGAGTATTTCAGCTCATGCTATAGAAAAGTTCTTTTTGTCACAAATCTTGGATTGTGAATTCTACAGACTCTTCTAATACGGGTTGCCTATATCGCATATGACAGAGTGTTGGGTCATGAAAGGATACAGAATAATCTTCATAATTCAACAGATTGTTGTCGGTTCTCTATGCTCTTCAGTAGTTCAAGGTCTTCTTGTAGGGAAGGCTGTAAAGCTGTGGTTAGACAATCAGACTACGGTCTCCTACCTAAACGTACGAGGCCGTACAGTAGTTATAATATTTTATTTCCTTGGCTCAAGGTTTATGTCCTGGGCTCGAAGTCATCGGGACTTCATTTCCGCCATTCACTTTAGAGGTATAGACAACGTAGTAGCGGACAATTTTAGCAGTTCAATATGGTCCCAGAACAAGTGGTCCCTCAATCCAGTAATTTTTTTGCTCGCCCGGTGAGGAGATTCAATCTGCCAGTCTTGGACCTTATGGCAAGTTGATCAAATGCAAAGGTAGGGTCGTTTGCCTCCCTCTTCAAGGTAGACGAGCCTATGGTAATGGATGGTCTTTCGATCCGGGGGGTATTTCACCTTGTTTTCAGTTTTTTTCCTGGTGAACCTTGTCCCAAGGGTCTGCAGAAGGGGACATCAGATTAAGCTCGGATGCTGACCATAGTGCCGTACTGACCAAACCACAGCTGGTTCTCGGTTTTTATTTAACATGTTCAGGTTGACGGCTTGGCTACGGCTAAACTAATTCTACATGGTAGGGGCATTAAAGTAGTGAGGTTTCAGTTACTGTTAAATTCTACCAGGTACTCTGCCTCTTTTGTCTACTAAAGAATTGGGACGTGCCTTCTCCTATTGTTACTATCCGGTGTTCTTACAAGGTTTTTTTTTCATGGTTTTAGTCTGTCTACCCTTAAAGTCCAAGTTCCGCTCTCAGTCAAGTTTGGTGATAAATGGGACTTCTTGTCCTCTCATTAGAAAATATATATATATATATTATTTATATATATATATATATATATATATTCGTTTAACCTCCTAAGTAAAGCTGTTTTTACTTTTGGGTTTTGTCTTTAGTTTTGAAATCTGTGTTCTCAGCCTTGCGAACCTTTGGATGCTGCTTCTTTAAAAGATCTAACCTTGAAAACAGTGTTTTTGTGGTCATTTCTTCAGCTAAGAGGATAGGGGTTCTCCTTTCTTCCTCTTCTGACTTAACTATACTTCTTCCTGATAAGGTGATTATGTACCCTATGCCCTTATTTCTTTGGAAAGTCATCTCCTCCAAGGTTATCAACCAGCCTGTTTTTTCCTTCCTTTTATGGTCCATCCTTGCCGGATTGAAATCTGTTTGGAGACAACTGAATGTGGGTTGGTCTAGACAAATACAATTTGATCGCTCATCTTCGTATGGCATGACTGATCATCTATTTGTGAATTTCTTTGGTGTTTTTATGGGGCAGTTTCCTTCAAGGCCTCGTTAGCTAGATGGCTGGTATTTAATTGGTTTATTCTTCCTCAAATCTACCTTTGCCTGCCTCCTTGAAAAATAATTCTGCTAGTGCTGTGACTGCCTCTTGGCACAATAAAGGCATGTGCTTCTCCGGAAGTTATATGCAAGGCGGCTGGCTACCTGGTCTTCTTTCAACACTTTTTGTTGAGCGTTGCAACCTAGACGTATTCTCTGCCTCTGACACAGTTTTTTGGGCTCTAGGTGTTGCATTTTATTGCCTAATTTCCCGCCCTTAGTGTTGATCTCGATATATCCCAATTGTACTGCCACCATATGCCAGGAAAAACTGCAATTTTACTTACCGTAAATTCCTTTTTCATTAATATGGTGGCAGTACATCACTCCCCCCCCTTTATATATGTATTTATATGTATATAGTTTTGGGTGTTTTATAAGTTCACTGAAGTGTTCTCGGTACGTACTGAGGTCTCTGGGCTGGTTTGGCCTCTTATACCTGGTAAGGGGAGGGACTTTTTATATGCTAATTATTTCTTTCAGATGCTTGGCCTAAGGGAAGAGTACATCCCAATTGTACTGCCACCATATTAAGGAAAAAGGAATTTACGGTAAGTAAAATTGCAGTTTTCCTGGCCCCATAGACTCCTGCAGTGCCCCTTTCCCGCAGTGCTTAAAACCCCATCAGCCTCTTGCCTGAATCCAGCGCTGATGTCCCTTGGCGCTGGGTCAGACTCTGCCGCATGCGCATTAGCTCTCCCCATAGTAAAGCATTATTCATTTTTTATTTTATTTTTTTATTGTCTTTATTACCGTATATACTCGAGTATAAGCATAGTTTTTCAGCACATTTTTTGTGCTGAAAAACCCCAACTCGGCTTATACTCGAGTCAATGTCTGTATTATGGCAATTTACATTGCCATAATACAGACTGGGGGCTGGCAGCGAGCGCTTACCTCTCCTGCAGCTCCTGTCAGCTCCCTTCTCCTCTGCGCCAGTCCGTTCAGCACCTCTGTCAGCTCCCAGTTTAAATCTTGCGAGAGCCGTGGGGTCATAGTGTGGCTCTCGCGAGACTTATTCTGTGAGCTGGCAGAAGAGCTGCACGGACCGGCGCGGAGGAGAAGGGAGCTGACAGGAGCTGTAGGAGAGGTAAGTGCTCCCTGCCAGCCCCCTCTTCCCCCCACTGAACTGCCAATGCCACTGGACCACCAGGGAAGGAGTGCCCCCCTCCCTGCCATCTATCAAGCAGGGAGGGGGGACGAAAAAAAAATATAACAATAAAATAAAATAATATTTTAAAAATAATAATAAAATAATTATTAAAATTATTATTAAAAAAATAATAATAAAAATGCCCACCGAGGCTCTGCAACACACACTCACACTGCATTCATATACACACACTGCATTCATACACACACACTGCACTCATACACACACTGCACTCATACACACACTGCACTCATACACACACTGCACTCATACACACACTGCACTCATACACACACTGCACTCATACACACACTGCACTCATACACACACTGCACTCATACACACACTGCACTCATACACACACTGCACTCATACACACACTGCACTCATACACACACTGCACTCATACACACACTGCACTCGTACACACACACTGCACTCGTACACACACACTGCACTCGTACACACACACTGCACTCGTACTCACACACACTGCACTCGTACACACACACTGCACTCGTACTCACACACACTGCACTCGTACTCACACACACTGCACTCGTACTCACACACACTGCACTCGTACTCACACACACTGCACTCGTACTCACACACACTGCACTCGTACTCACACACACTGCACTCGTACACTCACACACACTGCACTCATACACTCACACACACTGCACTCATACACTCACACACACTGCACTCGTACACACACACTGCACTCGTACACACACACTGCACTCGTACACACACACACTGCATTCATTATATACACACACTGTAAATAAATATTCAATTAATATAATTTTTTTAGGATCTAATTTTATTTAGAAATTTACCAGTAGCTGCTGCATTTCCCACCCTAGTCTTATACTCGAGTCAATACGTTTTCCCAGTTTTTTGAGGTAAAATTAGGGGCCTCTGCTTATATTCGGGTCGGCTTATACTCTAGTATATACGGTATATTGTTTTCTTTATATGACATGTGCAAATAACATACAATTCAGTTAATTCAGTTCATTTGAATGAGATTGTCTATAAGTTAAACATAAATCAGGCATAGAAGTACAAACATTTGTCAAACAACATATATCACATTGAGTGTGTCTCACAGTGGTTCAGCGGTTTCGAATGGCTTTTATCCTTTACTTTAAACAATATCAATTACTTGTACAGGGGACTCCCGTGATGGTTCTTAATCAGACCTTTCATCTCTACATTGTCTTGTTCACTAATATTGTATTGTTCATTAATTGCCAACTCCATTCGTAAGTGAAATAATAGATTCATTATATTTTTCCATATTGGGACGTTTTTAGTTTTCAGTTTCTGGCTATTAGAATTTTAAAAGCTACAAAACAATGTATAATGGCATTTCTTTCCTTCTTTTTGAACTTGGGCCATCTCAAATGTAATAAGGCTACCTCCGGCACAACTCTAAGACTATATTCTATCATTTTATATATAAGAACAAATATATTTTTCCATTGCTTCTTTATTTCAGTACAGCTCCACCAGATATGTATGTATGTATGAACCTCTACTCTTGTCACACCTCCAGCAGAAATCAATTGACAAAGTAAACATTCTAGCTATCCTTGATACTACTTGTTGATAAGTTTATATTGAGTGTCCTGCAAGCTTATACCATTGATAGCTTTCCTTGTCTCTAGTAATGATTTATACCATTCTATATATGTAAATTTGAATATTTAATTTGTTTTCCCATTTTACTAGAGCATTAATTTAATCCTCATTTTTATTCATTTTTATCATACTCCATGCGTTGGAGAGAATGTTATAAACGTGATTTTGGTTAAAAATGCACCGCAAATCCTCATTTATTCCTGTTTTACTAAACCTTAAATGTTGCTTCAATGTATACTTTACTCTTAGGTAGTTAAAAAAGTTCAGATGAAGGGAGATTAAAAACTGTTTAATCAAAAATGTTTTTTTTTTTTTTTTTTTTAGTATTTTCTATTAGGTGGTCCATAGTTGTAATATTACATCATTTCCAGTTAGTTAAGGCCACATTTGCCTCCAGTACCTCAAATTGCATAAAGCTAAAAATATTTCCCTTAATATCTAGAATTTAACAGAATCCCAAGTCTCAAGTCTTAAAATATAAGTTTCAATGTTAGGTAGGGGTTTATGAGAACAATTCCATATTATTTGAAATATATTAGATTAATTCAGACTATTCATTTCCATTACATACCAGTTTTATTTAAGTTCAGTTACCAGCTCTAGATTGTGTGTGTGTGTGTGTGTGTGTGTATGTATGTATGTATGTATGTATATATAAATATATGTATATGTATATGTATGTGTATATATATATATATATATATATATATATATATATATATATATAGTAACTATACTTTGCAAAATAGTAATATTAGGTAAATTTAGACAGCCTTTCTCTTTTTTTCTAGAAAGTAAAGAAATATTTAATCTTGGTTGTTTCCCCTTCCAAATATATTGATTAAAACTTTTTTTTTTTGTTTAAATTCTTTATTTTTGATGTGCATAAGAGTAACAAGCATTCTTGCTATGCCACAACAGCAAAAGCAAATTAGGCGTGAACAATGAGGTTAACAGAGTAGGCATATTGGCATAACTGTGCACATTTTTGTTAAAAAACAAAACATAAAATAACATTCAGCTTGGTCGTGTAGTTAGTGTTAAATAGCTTGACAGTAGCTGCTTTTTTTCTATAAGTAAACAGATGGATGCTAGTAACTAAGAGAAGCAAACAAGATCGTTATCCTTCCTTACACGCCATGAGTTTTGCTCACATGGAACGCGTCATACCAGAAACAGGGTATGTTGGGTACATTAGGACAAGTTAAAGTAGGTATACGGTAGGTTAACGTGCACGTTAGATCATCAGTAATAAGCCGCATTGCAGTAGCATTAGGCAGCGTGAGGGGAGGTATCAGAAATGAGAAGTAATTAATTTATAACAAAAAAGTGTAACATGCAGGGCTCGGTGTCTGGTAATTGGGCTTGGTGTCCTTATAGTGGTAGCCTATGGTTACACAATTTAGGATTATAATATGTCCCAGGAGGCTTACTTTCCTACCAAGGCAGGCAATAGTATTACAGGCTTTATGCCTTTTAAGAATACATCTGACCGCTTAGAACACTTTGCAAACGTTAACTAGCTATCCTAAAGAAATAACTGCAAAGTTAAACAAGATTTACAAGAAATAGACTGTTTTAAGCCTGCAACTATGTATAGACATATCAACAAATATTATAGTTTAAACTGATAACGTAAATGCATCAAATACCACAAGTAGTGGAGTTACCAAAGGAGATCACTGATAACTGTGCTTATCTACGGGGCGTCTCAGATTAGGCATATATTAGCATTCAAATGTGTGATACAGGCTAGTTCTAGGTACTCTGCATTAGGTTGCTAGTCGACTGCAAGTTATTACATTGAAAAGGTGTGTAGCATGGGTGGGCAACGAGCCTAAACCAAAACACAAAAGCAGCAGGCTATGCGTCTCAGCAATAATCATGGTAACCCCTGCATCTGTATCCCCGCGGTACTCCAATGAGCAGAGCAGAGATCCAGTTGATGCTTAGGGCCAAAGTGGTAAGAGGCAGTGCTTAACATTAAAAACGAAAAAAATATATGAACAGGTCTTAGAATATGAGTATCACATGTGTGGTAGAGTATACGAGCAGTGAATGTCAACGGCTAGCAATCGGGACACATGCCAGGCTGTGTTGTCAGGTGTGGCAAGGGACAAAAGTGTCATCAGCCTGAGTCTCCCATGTGCAGATCAGCCTATTCCCACTCTCACCGCACCAGTCCCATTGAGTAGCCAAAGTCCATCGGTTCCTTCCCTGGCCGGTCGTGGATGAGCTCTTTGCTTTTCCAGTTCTCTGCTCAGGAACCCTGCTGCGTCGCAGGCGATGTCACAGTGTGATCCATGCGTTCCCCCATGTGAGTAAGTGCCCTGCCATTTAGCAGTTGCTGGGGTTGCC
This sequence comes from Pelobates fuscus, assembly GCF_036172605.1. Classification (NCBI taxonomy): domain Eukaryota; kingdom Metazoa; phylum Chordata; class Amphibia; order Anura; family Pelobatidae; genus Pelobates; species Pelobates fuscus. Next base: position 244,600,470 of record NC_086320.1, read on the forward strand.
GCGTGCTCGGCATGTCGCGTGCAGCAGTGCGTCTTGCTTTGAGGCCCGGGAACAGGAATAGTGCTGCCTGGGGAGCATGGCGCCGTTACCCGTCTTGTAGTTTGACGGCTCCATTTCGGTCGGGATGCTGTTCCACAGTCGTGGGTGAGATTTTCCCGCAGTCTGCGCCTGGTAGCTGGGCGGATCCATGCCTCCACATCTCTTATTGCCTGTCTGAAGAGTTGTCTCCGGGCACACAGCTTCGTCCAGAGGTAGGTACAGATCTGGTTATAGAATTCCGGGACATGCTTGGGCGACTTGGTGAGTGCGTGCCTTGTCTTAGGCTGCCGCTGAGCCGCCATCTTGGTGAGGCCCTGATGGTTCTGGGTGCTTAAGGTTTTCGTTGCTTGGGTTCTCTGCGATATGGGGGTATTCGCCCCCGGCGAGGACCGGGATATCCCCCGCCGGGCCATAGGGGGGGTGGTTGGGCTGCTATGATTTCTCGCTGATGAGCGCGTCCCGGGCCGTGAGATCGGCCGCCTCCCCTGGGCCACGGGTCCCGCTCTGGCATAGGCCGCATGGCCGGTTTCAGCCTTTCCTCGGCGCTCCCGTGCCGGGTTGGCATCGTTTTAAAGCCTATTTCGTCCTGCGCCCTTTGCTGGTCACCGTGTGTCGTTAGCGCTTTTCGGATCGCTCAGTATCTCCGCTCTTTGGTCTGATGTAGCGGGAGCTCTGAGATTATGCGGCCGGCCATCTTGGCTATGAGGCCCCGTCCCCATTAAAACTCTTTTGAATCATCTTCAACCAACTATCTTGAATTTTGAGAGGGAACATTTGGAATAAATCTAGCCATTTTGGTTATGGATATGAGTTAATGATATTCGCTCTCCCTATCCACGATACTTACACTTTTTTCCAGTCTTTCAGGGTATGATTTGTGGCTTTTAATAATTTAAAAAAAAATATTTCCATACAAGTTTGATTTTTTTTTTGATTTTTTTTTTTTGGGGTATCGTCACTCCTAGATAGTTTTACTTTTTTAGACCATACAAAGCCATATTTGGTTTTAATTGCATTTTTTATCTCTGTTGTTAAATTTCAGCTCATAATAATTGATTTTTCTGTTATGATTTCTTAAAATTAGAAGCTTCAGTAAACTCTACCATTAAATGTTCCAATGACTTAATTAGATCTGTTGGTGTGATCAATTTATCATCTGCATATACCGTATATACTCGAGTATAAGCGGAGTTTTTTTTTTTTTTAATTCTTTATTTTTATTGTGCATGAATAACAATCGCTTGTCAGTAATGCCACAACAGCAAAATCCAGCATTTTGTACAGACAGATTTGGTAACCGCTATATAGCATTTAAATGGGACATACACATTTTTATAGTAATAAAGTAGGCTAGTCATATGTAGGTTCGTCGCATTAACTATAGTGAGTTACAACTTCGCTTCGTAAAAGTAGATTATAGTGAACATTTCTATTGCATATCCTCGCTTATAGGAAAAAAAAATAAAAAGATTAGGCCCATTAGTTGAGACATGTACAGAGATATGCCGCTTACGGTCCAATACACCGATATAAGTCAGAGCATGGTATAAAAAAAAGATAGAAAATTAAAATAAAAAAATAAACGTTTAGCCAAGGGAAACTAAAACTCAGGCTTAGCATGCAAGGAGTATAGGCTTGTAAGCCAGTAAGTTTCGATTTTTCTACATAACAATCACGCTTGTGAAATATAAAAACACATGTACAGTGAGTAATACAGGCTACGTCTAGCTGTTGTCTCTTACATTAAGTTACGCTTGCTTAGTTCACGCTGTTACACATTGCTAGTGTGTCGTAAGGATCAATGTAAAGATCCACTGGGTAATGTGGACATGTAATGAGAGTTGACAGTAGTTTCCCAGTATCTAGTAAGCATCACTATTGCTCTAAGCATCTCTAGTAATAGTGTAGTGCTGTAAGAGGTAGCCAGTGCATGTGCTATATTGTGTGATGGCGTCGTTTATCTGGGATTACTCCCATGCTGCTTGCCCGGGAGGGCAGGGCACCTGCTATAGTGGGCACACCCACAGTTTACACCATGGATTGCAAATTTCCCTTAGTTAGCTAGGCATGAGTGAAAGTGGATTGGCAACCCCTGTGTTTTTATTGTGCCCTGTATGCTAGCTTAGTTATGTGTTACAATGGTCTGCGGCTCAGTGTACAAGCTTAAGTGTGTTCAGACCAGATATCGAGCAACATGTATAGCATACTGTCACCCAGATAGACCAATAGATCGTAAGTCCTTATATGTTTCAGGTACTGCCGTCTTGGTGGGTCCGGCGCAGCGTGGATGTTAGAGGACAGATGGTCGGTCACTGCCTGCTCCAGCTTGTCGGCTTGAGTTGGTGCAAGCGTCCTTTTAGGCTTAGCTGCTAGCAATGTCTCACCAGATGCGATTCTTAAGGTAGCCTCTGTTGGGAAACGAGGTGAGGGTGTTCTCCAGGAGCAATGTTGAGTCCGTCGCCTTCTCATGCGGTCCTCTTCGCTTGGCGGCAGAGTTGTGAGTGTGGTGCATACTGGTGCTTCCGCCGCTGTGGGTCTGGTAGGTCTTGGGTCTGCTGTCACTTGTAGTAGATCGATTGAAGGGCATCGGTGTAGTGGAGCCTTCAACTCCTCTGGCCTCTCCGACCTGAATCATGTCGTGATGCAGTGTGTTCAGTGCTCCACTGTTATGTGCACCCATCTGCTTATTTCGGCGCGCGTGGCAGCCGCCATCTTGCATGCTGCTGTGAGGCCCTCGAGTGTGCCGGCGGCGCCTTGGTGCCTCAGCTGCCATGCCCCCGGGCGAGGACCGGGATCACCCCCCCGGTCCAAAGGGGGGGGGACAGGGCCGGGTCCGCTCAAGCCCCAGTCTGGGCGCTGTGTGGCAGGATAGCGGTGCGGCGGCCGTCCGCCCCGCTCACCGCCGGAGAAGCCTTAGTCGGGACAAAGTTTCCTCCTCCAGGGGACTGTAGCCGGGGAGGCCAGCCTCACCCTGGCACCAGCAGATCCTCTGCTTTGGGCTGTACGGTTTACGGTCAGTTTTTCGAAGAAAATCTCGTTTTTCCAGCGTATTTCGAGCTGTGTAGCAGGAGCCTCTGTTGCCTGCGACCGTCCAGCTCGGCGGTCCGGCCCCGCCCCCCATAAGCGGAGTTTTTAAGCACATTTTTTATGCTTATACTAGAGTCAGGGTCTGTATTATGGCAACTTACATTGCCATAATACAGACCAGGACCGCCGGGCTCATTATATGCTGGGGGGGCCGGCAGCAAGTTGTTACTTACCTTTCCAGCAGTTTTCTTCAACTCCCTGTGTAAATCTCGCGAGTCCCACGGCCGTCAGAGCGTTGCCACGGGTTACCATGGCAATGCTCCGCGCGGCATGCAGACCGTGAGATTTACACAGGGGACCTGGAGGAGCTGCAAGAAAGTTAAGTAACAACTTGCTGCCGGCCCCCCTCTGCTCAGTATAGGCTAGTTTTATGCTTTTGTTATACAGAGGATTTGAGACAACCCCTAGTTTTTTTTTTATTTTCTATTCCCTCTTTCTTTTTTTTGAATAGAAGGGTGGGGTGGCCGCCTAAGGTGCGGACCTTCAAACTTGTATGTGATATGGGCCTTGTTAGCCACTACGATTATCTGTCACTACTCTAGACTCTCTGCTAGATGTTCAATAAAAAGTCCTAGGATACATTTGTAGAGGTTTAATGGGTTCACTGAGCCTAGTCAGAAATGAATGCATACCTTCCATAGTATTATTTTGTAACACATTGTTCCCTTGTTGTGTTACATTAAAGGAACATTGTCTCTGCGCAGTAGAATTATTGCAAGTTTCTCTGCACTGTGAAATTAGAAACCCATTAGTAAATCCACTATAAAGAACTGAATCTTTTAAAGAAGCCATGAAACTCTTAAAATATTTTTAGCCTTTTTTTACTGTCATTGTTTTATTTGTTGTTATGGTGAAATAAAGTTGAACTCTCAGTATACATATTAAAATGATATGTTTCACCCTCCTATAGGTTGGGATATATTTCTTCTCCTTCCAAGATTATTCTCCCTATGCTGTTGAATGCTAGTAGAGTAGTGCCAAGATGGGAAATTTTCACAGCAGTCTTTTAGCAAACAAACCGAAATGCTATTTTTGCAACCCTGATATATTGATAGTTGATTTGGCACATAACCAAATATTTTAAAGAAATCTCAAACTCTACATTCTGATTAATCCAACCAATTAATTTATCAGAATAAATAGAATGTATTATAATACTTTCCTTTGTGGCATCAGTGACTTTTGAAGATTTACCACACTATTCCCTTCAGAAATATGGATGTTAAAAATGCAATAAAAAAAAAAGATCCTTTGATGGTGATTGCATGAACGGAGAGTAATAAATTAATAATTGTCATAAAAAAACAGTGATAGTAGCTGCACAGATATTGAAGGGGTAGTTACACACACTCTGATCAGCATTCTGTCAGGATTACTGTTTGATCCAGCACGTAGAACTGTATAGCACGGATGACAAATAAGTAACGTATTACCGGTCCTTAGAATGGCCGGATTTAACGTGCAAAGAAAAGTCAAAAATACTAGCCGAGGTCAGGGAACACAGAAAGGGACACAGCGATGAGGAAAGCCAGGAGTCAGGATACCAGAATACAGAGAAGTCAATAAACAAAGCCAAAGTAAAAAAACAGGTAGAAAACTATAAACAGGAACGTGCTCTCGGACAACCACAAGGGAAACCACGACAGGGCACTGAGCAGGATGAGAACTGGGCCTATATACCCCTCCTCTAGATCTGATAGGCTGTAACCGGCCTTTGACCCCAAATTCAGTTACCAGGTTTCATTTGCATAACTGTTGCTCAGCATTACCCCTTCTGTGGATTAGGTTGCTGCTCGGCACAACTTTTCCTGTGTGGACAGTAAATGTCATTAACCACATTTTTATAAGCGGATGAATACGTGACACATTCTTAGAGATTATATTCACACTGCATTCATTATATACACACACATTCTGCATTCATTATATACACTCGCTGTAAATAAATATTCAAAAACATTTAACCTACTGATGCCTCAATTAATGTTACATAGTTACATAGTTAGATAGCTGAAAAGAGACTTGCGTCCATCAAGTTCAGCCTTCCTCACACCTGTTTTTTGCTGTTGATCCAAAAGGCAAAATCCAATAAGGCAATGTAATTTTATTGGGATCTATTTTTATTTTGAAATTCACCAGTAGCTGCTGCATTTCCCACCCTAGGCTTATACTCGAATCAATACGTTTTTTGTGGTAAAATTAGGTGCCTCGGCTTATATTTGGGTTGGCTTATACTAGAGTATATATGGTAGGTTTATTTTTGATTCTAGTGATTGTAATAAAACTCCTTTTCATATTTTTATTTTTCCTAATCCTACATGGAAATGATATGGTTTCAGTCAATCAGGGCCGGACTGGCCCACCGGGATACCTGGGAAATTTCCCGGTGGGCCGCGGCATCTGGGGGCTGCGCATGTATGTGCCACCGGGTGGCCGGTCCGGTGGCACACTCAGAGGGGGGCCGGCGGCCGCGTTCCACACTGCAGCCTCGCCGGTCCGGCTGCACTCCTACTGCTGAGGGCTGAAGGGGGAGGGAGCATATCTCTACCATGCTCCCTCGCGGTTCCCACAATTCACAGCACGGATGCTGCTGTGAATTGTGGGAACCGCGAGGGAGCATGGTAGAGATATGCTCCCTCCCCCTTCAGCCCTCAGCAGTAGGAGTGCAGCCGGACCGGCGAGGCTGCAGTGTGGAACGCGGCCGGCCCCCTGACTCCTCCCCCTGGGGGGGAGGGGGGGTGAATAGAGAGAGATACAGAGGGGGGGGGTTAATAGAGAGAGATACATGGGGGGTTAATAGAGAGAGATACGGGGGGGTTAATAGAGAGAGATGAGGGGGGGTAATAGAGAGAGATACAGGGGGGGGTAATAGAGAGAGATACAGAGGGGGGGTAATAGAGAGAGATACAGAGGGGGGTAATAGAGAGAGATACAGAGGGGGGTAATAGAGAGAGATACAGAGGGGGGTAATAGAGAGAGATACAGAGGGGGGGTTAATAGAGAGAGATACAGAGGGGGGGTTAATAGAGAGAGATACAGAGGGGGGGTTAATAGAGAGAGATACAGAGGGGGGGTTAATAGAGAGAGATACAGAGGGGGGGTTAATAGAGAGAGATACAGAGGGGGGTTAATAGAGAGAGATACAGAGGGGGGTTAATAGAGAGAGATACAGAGGGGGGTGAATAGAGAGAGATACAGAGGGGGGTGAATAGAGAGAGATACAGAGGGGGGGGGGTGAATAGAGAGAGATACAGGGGGGGGGGGTGAATAGAGAGAGATACAGAGGGGGGGTGAATAGAGAGAGATACAGAGGGGGGTTAATAGAGAGAGATACAGGGGGGGTTAATAGAGAGAGATACAGGGGGGGTTAATAGAGAGAGATACGGGGGGTTAATAGAGAGAGATACAGGGGGGGGTAATAGAGAGAGATACAGAGGGGGGGTAATAGGGAGAGATACAGAGGGGGGTAATAGAGAGAGATACAGAGGGGGGTAATAGAGAGAGATACAGAGGGGGGTAATAGAGAGAGATACAGAGGGGGGGGTTAATAGAGAGAGATACAGAGGGGGGGTTAATAGAGAGAGATACAGAGGGGGGGTTAATAGAGAGAGATACAGAGGGGGGGTTAATAGAGAGAGATACAGAGGGGGGGTTAATAGAGAGAGATACAGAGGGGGGGTTAATAGAGAGAGATACAGAGGGGGGGTTAATAGAGAGAGATACAGAGGGGGGGTTAATAGAGAGAGATACAGAGGGGGGGTTAATAGAGAGAGATACAGAGGGGGGGTTAATAGAGAGAGATACAGAGGGGGGTTAATAGAGAGAGATACAGAGGGGGGTTAATAGAGAGAGATACAGAGGGGGGTTAATAGAGAGAGATACAGAGGGGGGTTAATAGAGAGAGATACAGAGGGGGGTTAATAGAGAGAGATACAGAGGGGGGTGAATAGAGAGAGATACAGAGGGGGGTGAATAGAGAAAGATACAGAGGGGGTGAATAGAGAGAGATACAGAGGGGGGTGAATAGAGAGAGATACAGAGGGGGTGAATAGAGAGAGATACAGAGGGGGGTGAATAGAGAGAGATACAGAGGGGGGGGTGAATAGAGAGAGATACAGAGGGGGGGGTGAATAGAGAGAGATACAGGGGGGGTTAATAGAGAGAGATACAGGGGGGGTTAATAGAGAGAGATACGGGGGGTTAATAGAGAGAGATACAGAGGGGGGTTAATAGAGAGAGATACAGAGGGGGGTTAATAGAGAGAGATACAGAGGGGGGTTAATAGAGAGAGATACAGAGGGGGGGTTAATAGAGAGAGATACAGAGGGGGGGTTAATAGAGAGAGATACAGAGGGGGGTTAATAGAGAGAGATACAGAGGGGGTTAATAGAGAGAGATACAGAGGGGGGTTAATAGAGAGAGATACAGGGGGGTTAATAGAGAGAAATACAGAGGGGGGTGAATAGAGAGAGAGACAGAGGGGGTGGGGGGGTGAAAAGAGAGATACAGAGGGGGGGTGAATAGAGAGAGAGACAGAGGGGGGGAGTGCCACAGGGAGAGGGGGGAGAGTGAGACACAAGGGGAGAAAAAGGGGCGAATAGAGAGAGAGACAGAGGGGGAGGGAGAGTGCCACAGGGAAAGGAGGGAGAAAGAGACAGAGGGGGGAGGGTGAGACACAAGGGGAGAAAGAGGGGTGAATAGAGAGAGACAGACAGAGGGGGAGGGAGAGTGCCACAGGGAAACTCTAGCCCTGGAGCTACGGGCTAGAGTTCACTCTCACCACTGCGACCACCAGGGATTCCTGGTGTTCCCAGTGGTGAGAGTGAACTCTAGCCCCATACAAACACTGCCCACACACACCATACAGGGGAGGGGAGGGGAGGGGAGGGGAGGGGGAGGAAAGTACACTATGGGAGGGGAGGGGGAGGAAAGTACACTATGGGAGGGGAGGGGGAGGAAAGTACACTATGGGAGGGGAGGGGGAGGAAAGTACACTATGGGAAGGGAAGGGGGAGGAAAGTACACTATGGGAGGGGAGGGGGAGGAAAGTACACTATGGGAAGGGAAGGGAGGAAAGTACACTATGGGAAGGGAAGGGGGGGAAGTACACTATGGGAAGGGAAGGGGGAGGAAAGTACACTATGGGAGGGGAGGGGGAGGAAAGTACACTATGGGAGGGGAGGGGGAGGAAAGTACACTATGGGAGGGGAGGGGGGGAAGTACACTATGGGAGGGGAGGGGGGGGGAAATACTATGGGAGGGGAGGGGGGGGGAAATACTATGGGAGGGGAGGGGGGGGGAAATACTATGGGAGGGGAGGGGGGGGAAATACTATGGGAGGGGAGGGGGGGAGAATACTATGGGAGGGTAGGGGGGGAGAATACTATGGGAGGGGAGGGGGGGAGAATACTATGGGAGGGGAGGGGGGGAGAATACTATGGGAGGGGAGGGGGGGAGAATACTATGGGAGGGGAGGGGGGGAGAATACTATGGGAGGGGAGGGGGGAGAATACTATGGGAGGGGAGGGGGGGAGAATACTATGGGAGGGGAGGGGGGAGAATACTATGGGAGGGGAGGGGGGAGAATACTATGGGAGGGGAAGGGGGAGAATACTATGGGAGGGGAGGGGGGAGAATACTATGGGAGGGGAGAGGGGAGAATACTATGTGAGGGGAGGGGGGAGAATACTATGGGAGGGGAGGGGGGAGAATACTATGGGAGGGGAGGGGGGGAGAATACTATGGGAGGGGAGGGGGGGAGAATACTATGGGAGGGGAGGGGGGGAGAATACTATGGGAGGGGAGGGGGGGAGAATACTATGGGAGGGCAGGGGGGGAGAATACTATGGGAGGGCAGGGGGGGAGAATACTATGGGAGGGGAGGGGGGAGAATACTATGGGAGGGGAGGGGGGAGAATACTATGGGAGGGGAGGGGGGAGAATACTATGGGAGGAGGGGGGAATACTATGGGAGGGGGGAGAATACTATGGGGGGGGAGAATACTATGGAAAGGGGGGGACACTATGGGATGAGGGGGGGGAATACTATGGGATGAGGGGGGAAATTTCCTGGAATTTCTTTCTAAAAATGAGGTGCGTGTTATACGCCTGTGCGTGTTATACACCGATAAATACGGTATATATGGTCTATTATTTTTTATAATTTTTTAAATTCGATTATCAGCCTTTTGATTTTTTTAGTCTATTTAAAAGGAGTCTGTAGCGGAGGGCAGGTATTAAAGACCACAATCTCCGCTGGTTCCACGAGTACATCCACAGTCAGCGCTGAAGGGTAAGACAAATCCCCAAATCCTCCCAATAACCGGACGAAACACAGTCTGGGAGTCAACTAACTCGTTTTATTCACAGCTGGCATATTTATACAGTTCCCCATGCAAGGGGTTTCCAGACAGTAAATCCAGGGGATTTCTCCCATCATACATTGTAACTTTCCCAACAGGCTGTGCTGCACGAGAAGGATACACCCACTAAAATGGACGATTAAGTGGATTATCCCCTCGTGCAGCAGAACTGACAATCTATATTAAAATACGGTTTTCACATTTTATTCGGTAGATTTAAATGACCGAACGTTCGGCAGGTAGCTGGGGTCTGAGCGCACCTTTCGTGAGAATACCGCTCAGATCCCGGCGGAATTGACCGAACGCCGCACAAATATAACTTTACATAGAAGTTCCCCTCAATCTGTCGAACATATCCAGGGGAACGATTCTACCGAAAAACCGGGCTCCCGAATGGCTTGGAAGTGCAGCGGTGCTCGCATCATCGAGTAGCCGTTTTTGGTTCCAGGCACTCGACGACCAAGCACCGCTGCCAAATAGACGAATCCAAGATGGCCGACCGCCGCATGGTCGGTAGTCGAACGACGGCCACCCAGAATAGTCTATAATTACCGATTGCAACATTGTTGCAATCGGTTAACAATTGCCACACGACCCTAAGTGTGTGGTCTATCAGGGGAGCCCTTATTCGTTCGGCGAACGGCTTAAGTCACCGCTGTTCGTCGAACGAAGTCTTTGTATGCTGGTAGCTTACGGCTGCCAGCATGCGAATCGCCCTAACATAACACATACACAGCAAATATACATGGCACATAATACAGCCTCCAGACAACCTTCCCAGATTATAGTTCCACAGTGGCTAGGTTTGCCACAATGCTCCCCCAAAATCAAGCCGGCATACACAGTCTGATCCCAACGGATCGGCTTGGGGAGGTCCGGGAAAATACTCACAGATCACTTTTCAAGTTCAGTTTGTCTAGATAACCCGTCGGCGTTACCGTTTTGCTTCCCTGGGCGATAGTGTATCGTAAAGTCAAAGGGCTGCAGCGCCAAACTCCAGCGCAGCAGCCGGCCGTTGTCTCCTGCTACACGGTTAAGCCACACCAACGGGTTGTGATCTGTGAGTAGGGAGAAAGGTTGTCCGTACAAATAGGGCTGTAATTTCTTAAGGGCCCACACCACGGCCAGGCACTCCTTCTCAATGGCGGCGTAGCTTACTTCGCGTGGTAATAGCTTTCGGCTCAAGTATGCTACGGGGTGTTCTCCGCCATCAGGTCCAACTTGGCTCAGCACTGCCCCCAATCCAAACATTGAAGCGTCTGTGTGGACAAGAAATCGTTTAGTTGGATCAGGAGCATTCAGTACTGGAGCATTGATTAGTGCCGTTTTTAGTTGTTGGAAGGCCTGGTCACACTCTGGGGCCCAGATAACCTGTCGAGGAAGATTTTTACGGGTCAAGTCAGTCAGGGGTTTGGCCAGGGCGCTATAATTGGGTACAAACTTCCTATAGTACCCGGCGGTACCTAGAAATGCTAACACCTGGGTTTTCGTTCTAGGGGTTGGCCATTTAGCTACCGCTTCTACTTTAGCAGGTTCGGGTTTCTGTCGCCCGCTTCCCACCCTGTGGCCCAAGTACTGCACCTCTGCCATCCCTATATGGCATTTACTGGGTTTCAGCGTCAATCCTGCCTCTCCAATGCGATCGAGTATGGCCCCTATGTGTTGTAGATGTTCGGCCCAGGTCTGACTGAATATAGCTATATCGTCTAAATAGGCACAGGCGTATTCCTGGAATCCATCCAGTAGCCGATCTACCATCCGCTGGAAGGTTGCCGGAGCGTTTTTCATCCCGAATGGCATGACCCTAAATTGATACAAGCCAAACGGGGTGACAAACGCCGACTTAGGGATGGCATCCTCGGCTAGTGGAATCTGCCAGTATCCTTTGCATAGATCTATGGTAGTGAGATACTGACCCCGTGCCATCTTATCCAGCAGCTCGTCTATCCGGGGCATCGGGTAGGCATCAGACACCGTTTTGTCATTTAGCCTCCGGTAGTCGACACAGAAACGTGTCGTGCCGTCCTTTTTGGGTACCAACACTACCGGCGATGCCCAGGGGCTATCTGAATGCTCGATCACCCCTAGCTGTAACATTTCCGCTATTTCCTTTTCCATGTGAGCCCTGACGGCTTCAGGAACGCGGTACGGAGTCTGCCGCATGGGTAGCTGTCCTGGGGTTTCAACTCGGTGGGTGGCCAGCTGAGTGTACCCTGGTAAATTGGAGAAGGTAGCTCCTTTCGCTACGATCAACTCTTGTACCTGGGCACGCTCCTGTGGGCTTAGCCGCTCCCCCAGCTGAACCCCCTTGGAGGGCTCGGTCTGCTCCTCCGGTTCCAATAGGTCGGGTAGGGGTAAATTCTCCTGATCCTCCGAGGCTGAGGCGCATATCGCCGCCACGTCCTCTATCCTCTCATGGTAGGGTTTGAGCATGTTCACATGGAGCATGCGTCTCTTCCCTACCCCTGAGCAGGGGCCAATCACGTAGGTGGTGTCACACTTCTGTTCCACCACCTGGTATGGGCCTTGCCAGATGGCCTGCAGCTTGTCTGTGCGGACAGGTTTTAAAATCAAAACCTTCTGTCCCACCTGAAAGCTGCGGTCCCTGGCTCCCTTATCGTACCAACGGCGCTGGCGTTGCTGGGCCGCCTGAAGGTTGGTGCGCACCTCCTGAGTCAGCGCCTCCAGACGGTCCCTGAACTCCAGCACGTAGGATACGATAGGGGTTCCATCTGGGCTACTCTCTCCCTCCCAATGCTCTCTAATGAGATCTAATGGTCCCCGCACCCTCCTCCCGAATAACAATTCAAACGGGGAAAATCCGGTGGACTCTTGGGGTACCTCTCTATAGGCGAAAAGTAAATGGGGTAGAAAACGTTCCCAGTCTCGGTGTGCCTCCCCAAACGTACGGAGCATTTGCTTTAACGTACCATTAAATCTTTCGCATAAACCATTGGACTGGGGATGGTATGCGGAATTTATTATGGGCTTAATGCCACATATTTTCCATAGTTGCTGAGTGACCTCGGCGGTGAATTGGGTGCCCCTATCAGATATTATTTCTTGGGGAAACCCTACCCGGGAGAATATTTTCATCAATGCCTCGGCTACTGTCTCGGCATGGATATTTGAGATAGCTACGGCCTCGGGGTATCGGGTGGCATAGTCCACTACCGTCAAGATATACTTTTTACCGGAGGGACTGGGTTTGGATAGTGGCCCCACTATGTCTACGGCCACTCTACTGAACGGTTCGGAAATGATCGGGAGGGGACATAATTTCGCTTTGTGGCGGTCACCTCTTTTGCCTACTCGCTGACATATATCACAGGACGTGCAGTAGTGTCTCACATCTTTAGAAATCCCTGGCCAGAAAAATGCATGTGTCAATCTATATCGGGTGCGAGTCACCCCTAGATGTCCGGATAAGGGTATATCGTGCGCAATCTTAAGTAGCTCGGGCCGGTACTTTTGGGGAACCACTAACTGTTTGGTAGACACTGTGGCGGACCCCCCCACTCCTCGTTCTGCAATGCGATATAGTAGCCCTTTTTCCCACGTATACCGCTCCCCCTCTGTCCCCGCTTGGTCATTGCGTACCCTGTCCCTATACACCTGTAATGTGGGATCTGCTTTTACCTCGGCTTCAAACTTAGCTGGGGTATCCCAGGACATACGTATCGGGTGAGGGTCTTGGTCTCTTACCTGAGCCTCAGAGTGTGTAGGTGGAGCCGTGGTGCGGGCTTGTTGCCGGGTGGTGACTGGTTGTGCCTCTTGGTAGGGAGCTTGGGGAACAAAAGCAGAGGTCATCTGTCCTAGGTCATTCCCCAGTACCACATCCGCAGGTAGGTTTTGCATGAGACCTACTTCTACAACTCCCTCCCCCACACCCCAATTCAAATGTACTTTAGCAGTGGGCAAACGGTACACTGCTCCCCCTGCTACCCTCACGGCCACTGATCCCCCAGTGTGAGCGGTCCCGGAAACTAGGTGGGGTGCAATCAAAGTGAGGGTGGCTCCGGAATCGCGAAGCCCCTGTAACTCTTTCCCCTCCAGCGTTACCAGCTGCCGATGATGTTGTCTGTTGTCAGTAGCTCTGACCGACATCACCTCATGTAATACTCCTAGTGGTTCCTCCGGTTGTACACTCCACAGTTCTTGGGCCGCTGGTTCCCGCTGATAATAGTGGGCTGCAGCCCTTGGGGCTGGGTTTGGTCGGGCTTGGTTCCAGGTGGGTCTGCCCCGGTTTTGGGTGCATTCCCGGGCTATATGCCCCCACTGTTTGCAAGAGTGGCACTGGATATTGGCACGGCCGTTGTACCGGGAAGCCGGTGGTACATTCCCTGGGGCCGTGCGAAAAGGGGTTGTAGTGGGACTTGGGGTAATGGGAGTGCTGGGTGACCCCGTGGGTCGTGGGTAGCCCTTGGAGAGGGTTACCTGATGTCTCCTTGCGTCAAAATGCTGGTCGGCCAATTGTGCCGCCTCGGTTAGGGTGAGAGGTTTCCTGTCTCTTACCCATTCTTGGGTCATTGGAGCTAGTCCATCAAAAAATTGCTCCAGCAGTAGTAACTGCCGCAATCCTTCCATGGTCGTGGCTTGGCTCGCTTGTATCCACCCTTTGGATGCTTGGTCTAACTTGTGTGCCCACTCGGCATGTGAGTCTTTCTCTGGTTTCTTTAGGTCTCTAAATTTTCGCCGGTAGGCTTCTGGGGTGATGGCGTACCGGTCTAGTATCGCTCGTTTTACTTTCTCATAGTCCTTGCTGTCCTCGCTGGGTACAGCGCGGTATGCATCGGCTGCCCGCCCTGCTAGTCTGCTTGCCAGCAGGGGGACCCATGTGGGTCGTGCCAAGTCATGTAAATCACACAGCCTCTCAAAATCTTGTAAAAACCCATCGATTTCCTCCTTCTCCTCGCAAAATACTTTAAATGCTTGATAAGGAACTTTGGGTGGTACCTGGCTGTGTGATGACTCGGTCGTGGTCCCGGTCCGAGGGGTTGCATACTGTGGGCTGTGTGCCATCACGTACTCCTGCACATTCGCCATTACTAGGTTCATCATGTCCGCTGATATAGGCTGTGGTAAAAATGCCAGCCTGGTCCTCATTTCTCTCTCATAGAGCGTTTCTTCCATGACTACTGGGGGTGTAGCGCTGCGGGCTTGGTCTCCCTCCATTAGCTCGGCAATTAGTACAGCCTTAGGTTTGCTGCTGGCTACTTTACCCCTGGCTTCCAGTAGATCTTTTAGTGTCTGTTTCTTTAATTTAGAATAATCCGTCTCCATTCACTTCGGTAGTCGGTTCTTTCGTTGGGTTCTGCTTGCCATTCCCTTTTCCTCCTTCAGCAGTTACGATTTGCACGAATTGCGCTCTTTCGGCTGTAAGGTCGGATCCCGTCGCTTGCCACCAATTGTAGCGGAGGGCAGGTATTAAAGACCACAATCTCCGCTGGTTCCACGAGTACATCCACAGTCAGCGCTGAAGGGTAAGACAAATCCCCAAATCCTCCCAATAACCGGACGAAACACAGTCTGGGAGTCAACTAACTCGTTTTATTCACAGCTGGCATATTTATACAGTTCCCCATGCAAGGGGTTTCCAGACAGTAAATCCAGGGGATTTCTCCCATCATACATTGTAACTTTCCCAACAGGCTGTGCTGCACGAGAAGGATACACCCACTAAAATGGACGATTAAGTGGATTATCCCCTCGTGCAGCAGAACTGACAATCTATATTAAAATACGGTTTTCACATTTTATTCGGTAGATTTAAATGACCGAACGTTCGGCAGGTAGCTGGGGTCTGAGCGCACCTTTCGTGAGAATACCGCTCAGATCCCGGCGGAATTGACCGAACGCCGCACAAATATAACTTTACATAGAAGTTCCCCTCAATCTGTCGAACATATCCAGGGGAACGATTCTACCGAAAAACCGGGCTCCCGAATGGCTTGGAAGTGCAGCGGTGCTCGCATCATCGAGTAGCCGTTTTTGGTTCCAGGCACTCGACGACCAAGCACCGCTGCCAAATAGACGAATCCAAGATGGCCGACCGCCGCATGGTCGGTAGTCGAACGACGGCCACCCAGAATAGTCTATAATTACCGATTGCAACATTGTTGCAATCGGTTAACAATTGCCACACGACCCTAAGTGTGTGGTCTATCAGGGGAGCCCTTATTCGTTCGGCGAACGGCTTAAGTCACCGCTGTTCGTCGAACGAAGTCTTTGTATGCTGGTAGCTTACGGCTGCCAGCATGCGAATCGCCCTAACATAACACATACACAGCAAATATACATGGCACATAATACAGCCTCCAGACAACCTTCCCAGATTATAGTTCCACAGTGGCTAGGTTTGCCACAGAGTCTGTTCGTCTTATTATTATTGTTATATGAGCTCATTTTTTATTTAGACATATTAATCACAATCTTTTCTGAGTTTTAGATTTATTTTTTCTTGTATTTTAATTAGATCAGATAATTTATCATAAGAGGGATTCATTTTCTTTTCTTTACAGATACCATAAAATGTAATCTACAGTTCAGAGAGCGAGAAACCACTTTTTAAAAGAATAATTTCCGCTTTCAATTTAATAAAATAGCCCCTTATTACTGATTTAAATGTGCACCCAATTATTGGTCTATGATGTATCCTCTGGTTTATTAGTTTCAAATAAATGTTTAATCCATTTAGCCACCATTTCTTTGCTTTTCTGAATTTTTTTTTTTAATTGAAAATCATATAATTTCCAGATCCATCTTTTACCTTTTCCATATTCATCCTTCAATTCCTGGTATACTATATTATAATCCGACCATGAATTATCTTTAATCCAGGTTTTGCTAATTTGTCCTAATACAGAATTGTCCCCTAGGAACAGATCTATCGTAGAGTAGGAAAGGTGAACACGAGAAAGATGGGTATATTCAGTTTCTGTTGGATGAGTTATTCTCCATAGGTCAAAAAGATCATACTTACAATTTGTTCTATTTACATTTTTTGCTTGTTTAATTGCTCTTGGATCTAGTATTTTATTTGATAGAATTTTTTTCATCTTCGTAAGCATCCATTACACAATTAAAATATCCACCTATGATACAAAGACTCATCTTAATCTCTTCTAGTTCTTCGAACATTTTCTGTAAAATGCATACTGGTGCAGAGTTTGGAAGGTATATATTAGTTAACGTATGCATCACTTCATTAATGTTACATATTCGTATTGGATATTGTCCCATGTGATCTGAATATTGACAAATAATCTCAACTTTTAAATATTGTGAGAATAGTATTACAACCCCATTTTGTTTTTTATCTGGATTTGAAGCACTAAATAATAAAGGGAAATGTGTACCTCCTTTTGTCAAAAAGTTTTGAACTATGGATCTCTTTTGTGGGGAGTTTACATTGATCGATGCTAATCTAACCATTCTTTAATAAGGAAACCCGCCGATTCACCGTGACCCTCCATGCGACAATACAAAGACATAATACAACAAAACCAACATGTATTTCCACCTCTCCATAGAGAAGAGAGTGGGGGAAAAAAACAGTCCATAAGGAAAAAGGAACTCCGCATCCTTTGCTGGTTCCATCCAAACAAAATTTAAATAACCCAATTTTGTTATACAGTCATTTATAGTGATGTTCAGAGGGAGGTAGGGGGAGCATTTTTTACTGCTTAACATTTGATACCTATTTAACATGTCTGTCTCTTCCAAGTTCATCTAGTCTAGTCTAGTTTTACGCTCTTAATTACATTCCTTTAATCAGATTTACTTTAATTATTTGAATGGTTTTTTTTTTTTTCCTATGCTTAAAGGAGCACTATAGGGTCAGAAACACAAACATGTATTCCTGACCCTATAGGGTTAAAACCACCATCTAGCCCCCCTCATGCCTCCATAAGAATAGTAAAACTTACTTGTATTCAAGTCTGCAGGTGCATATTTTGTCCCTGTTTCCTTTAGAACTGCCCACTGACATCAGCAGAAGTGGTAGCCTAATCCAATCACAATGCTTCCCCATAGGATTGGCTGAGACTTACAAAGAGGCAGATCAGGGGCAGAGTCAGCATAATTCAAACACATCCCTGGCCAATCAGCATCTCCTCATAGAGATGAATTGAATCCATGCATCTCTATGAGGAAAGTTCAGTGTCTGCATGCAGAGGGTGGAGACACTGAATGTTTGGATGCATTTTAGGCAGCCATGATCCAGGAAGGATTTCTAACAGCTATCTAAGGAGTGACCAGTGAAGATATCACTAAGCTGTAAAGTAAACCATGCATTTTCTCTAAATAAAAGGTAATGATTCTACTCACCAGAACAAATTCAATAAGCTTTAGTTCTGGAGACTATAGTATCCCTTTAAGTAATTAAATGCTTAAATGCCCCTTGCATCCATCCTCCCAGATGTACTTACTCAAAGTGGGATGAAGGGGAAGAAGAGCGAGTGGACCATTCCAAAAATAGTCAAACACATTCCTCATTTAGCAATAGCAAATTATCAGTACAGTATAGTACAATAACAATGTTACTCTATTTAAATACATTGCCACTCTTATATAATTATTATTTTTCCCTCTTCCTTTCCCTTTTCTCTTCCTCTCTACCATCTAAAGTGTTTATGTGCTTTATCAATCACATATCATTGATAGTTTATCACAGTGACATTTGTATATCCTCAGAAATTAGTGTATTCTTAAAAAAATGGTGTGTCCTCCCACCTTCACTCTCCTACCCCCCTACCTTTCAGCGCCTCACTTCGCGAGGGAGAGCGGAAAGAGTGGGCACACCACATTCCCCATTAAATGACAACACATTATTAGTACAATATAATTTCATAACACCATATATTGGAAATTAATTATTTAAGTACATTGCCACTCTTAAATCTTTCATTACTTATCTTTTTTATTAATTTTTTTCTTCTTTCTTTCTCCTTTCTCTTTCCTGTGTCAATTTTATATTTTCAAAATGTTTATATTCCCCCTAACAAAAAGTGTCTAAGTGTAATTATTTATTCTGGTGTTTGATAATATCTATTCCACCTTTACAACCACTTAAAGTGTTCGTGTTTTACCAATCATGACTTATTATTTTATTACAGTATAACTTTTATATCCAGTGGCACTAAATTCATTTCTCAGTTTTCATCTATCTGTCAAGACTTTCAACAGAATCCAAAAATGGTGTTTTTCCATTCCAAAAACCTCTTAAAGAGTCCAGAAAGCACATTGTTATGTTTCAATATTGGGATTTTTGCAGTAAAAGTGTTATGCCATCTTCTTGTTTGATAGGAGAGATCTTACAATATTATAATGTTCTTAAATTCTGAGATTTTTGTTGGGTGCTCTCTATACACTTTTAATAATTTCTATTTAAAGGAGTGGACCAAAAACTTCACCATTACATCTCTTTGTTTTGATTCATCTATATCTTTAGATTTTTATAAACTGTGCATTCTCTCAATTTTTGATTCAAATGTATCTGTATGACGTGAGAGATCTTTTAAGATATTTATAACAAAGGTCTCTAAATTGTTGGATTCAATTTCCTCTGGTATATTTCTTATCCTTATATTCGATCGTCTTGATCTGTTTTCTAAATCCTTTATTTTTAGATCCATATTTTTAACTCTCAACTCTAGCTGTAATATCTTTTCTGCAGCTTTTTTATGATTTTGCTCAAAGGTATTGATTTTCTCTTCCAGTGTGGTTAATCTGTCTGCTACTTTGTTAATTTCCGGTTTGATTTTCCGAGTTTTTTGTTAATCTCAAGCATTAATGTTTGCAATTGATTTTCCATATTTTGCTTTATGAATTCTTTTAACATTTCTTGAGTTTTATCATCTTGATCTTCTCTGGTCAACATTATAGATATATCAGATTAATTTTTGAGGAAAAAGGCCTGATTCTTTTCTCCAATTTATTTGAGCTTTAACATTTTTCACTTCCTTTTTCCTTTCAGTTGATTTTTGTTTTTTTGTTGCCATTATTGGGTTTCTCCTCCGTTTCCTCTTTCTTTTTCCTTCGCTTTTTCTTTTTTTTTTTAGCTTTACCTCCAACTTTTTCCCTCCTTTTTATCTATTTATCTTACTTTCCTTTTTTTTTTTTGTTTTCTTTTAGTGTAGTATGATTCCTTTAAATTTGATCCTTTTTACAGCAAAGGAGAAAAAAAACACAGCACCAAAAAAAAATAATAAAAAGAGAAAAACACTACAAAACGTAGCAAAGGAGTAACAGTAAGGGGATATATCCTCAGTTTATAGAACCTTAATTTTATTTTATTTTCCTTTTTTTTTTCCTTCTCTATAATTTTTGTATTACTCAAAGTTTCTTACTTTCTAGTCTCAAACCCGATTGAGAGATAAGAGAGGCCCCTCAATTCTCAGCAAGTATAAGAAGCAGATCCCCCTTTGTAATCATCAAGGGAGAACATGGTATAACGGATCACCTGGCACCCCGACTTGGTACCTCCGCCAACAGATGCTTCCTAGCTGGCACTGAGGACCCTAAGTACCGCACCGGACAGCACAGAGTCCACTACTGCCATAGCTTAGCTGGGATCTCGCCGTCTTCCTCCCACCCTGGACCACCCTCTGATATCCAGGACCGTGTGGGAAAGACCTCTCCTACTCCAAAGAGCATAGCAGGAACAGCTCTTATAAGCAATCCCTAGTGTGAATATAGCAGTATAGCCATTTCCCTCCAATCATGAGACGAGGTTACGTGTTGAGGGTTAAGCATGAACTCTCCTTTAATGGTGCCACACTGGCCTTTTATGACAATCCCCAAGCAAGGTGTATTCCCACATGGACCTTGTTGGGGACAGGGAAACAAACGCATACACCAATCACTATAGAGTTACAATCTAAGGAACTCCCCCACATAATACAATAAGCCTTCCCCTTTACTTAGAAGATAATTAAGTCAAGTACTATATTAAACTTTATTATCTCCAAACACAAAAAACACCAATTTTTACAAAACACCTTAAAACACACAAAATCCCCACAAATATTACATCCCCTGATAGCCCTGATCTGGGTGACCAACACATCCCAAAATCACCCAGATAATTTCAGGGGTTCATAAATATTATGGAAGTCATGTATTTGACCGACCGCAGGAATGGTCCCATGCCCAAAACTTTTCCAGAGAATCAAGGCTTTTGGCTGGTCTAGTTCGGTAGTTTGCAAACGAACAAACTACCGAACAGAGTCAAGTCTTACCCTGGAGCTTGTTCGCTTCGTCCAGACGAATGATCTCATCGAACAGTGCCCTTCTAAGCTGCATAGAAATGAGCGCAGACGCAGATGGAAGTCCAGCGTTGTTTGGGAGTTTCTTTATCCGATTTCAGTTCCCTGAGATTCATGCCCAAACACCGCTGTCTGCGTTCATGCGAACAAGATCGCCGCCACCTCGTGGTTGTTCATAGGAATCGCGGCCACCCAGACGAACAATTCGAACACTGCGGTGAGAAACGTTCCAAGTTGTTAATAGGTGTTAACAAGCTCCAGGGTGGTCTCTGTTCGTGCAGTTGTTAGGTAAACGAACCATATAGTCCCAATTGCATGAACAGAGCCTGTTTGAAGTATTTTAGCCAGGTCTATTGCAGGGGCAATAGTCACAGGGTAAAAGGCTGGCAAGTAGTCCCATCCAAACCCCAGTGGCGAAGTGGCTTTCGCCACACATGGTGTTCACTACTCACTCCTGTGTGGTACAATACCACATTGCCAGATAGCCAGCCGTTGCCTGTCTGCAATTCCAAGTGAACCCTCCGTTCAAGCCTGATCTCTGATTCTCCAGTCACTGCTTGCAGTCAAGGCTCGCCCACTTTCTCCCCATCAGTCTCTCCCAGATCAAGGGGAACACGAGGGTCCCTTCTTTCTCTGATCTGGCACAAAATCGCAGCTCTGGAGAGCCAGCCGTCGCCGACCTCCAGTCTCACGCACTCCCGCTGCCCGAGCCCAGGCTTCTGTTCTCCTCTCACCGCCCACAACCGGGTTTCTGTTTTCATATCTCTCAAACTGTCTCACTCAGTTAGCCTTTTCGCCGTACGGCATTCTCAGTTCGGCTTCTCCCTTATCCTGCTCCAACTCCTCCCACCTGTCAGCGTGATGACCTTACGTCATGAAGCTGTGCCAGATCAGAGGAAGGCGTGACCCTCGTGTTCCCCCTGAGCTGAGAGAGACTGACTGGGAGAAACTGGTCAAAGGCTTGACTGCAAGCAGAGACCGGAGAATTGGAGCTCAGGCTTGAACGGAGGGTGCATGTGGGATTGCAGACAGGCAACGGCTGGCCATCTGGCGATGTGGTATTGTACCACACTGGAGTGAGTAGTGAACCCCATGCTCTCCCTTTTTGATTACACGTGTTGAGGTAAGCCGTGTATTTTAGCGAATCTACCCTCTTTGAGCAAATTATATAACTACAATAAATTTACTTCACTTTACATCTATAGCTATCCAACTGACTATTGTAAATCGAAGCTCATAGGAAATCAATATTAAAATACATTTCTAGCAGCTGTTACTTATCGATTTTAGTAATTTATTTTACCTTTTAAACTTGAAATTCTGGTTGATAAAAGGAATGAGTTGAAAAGGGAAAGTAGGTAAAAGGAAAAAGTGTTAGTTAGAGATATTACCCTCTTCCTGTTTGATAAAAACAAATCTATCAACACATTATTCTCACAAGAATAAAGTGAAACAAATGGAGCCTAGAAGTTCTCTGGGAAATATAGAAACAAATCAAATACAATTATCATGAAACCGGACCAACAAAAGCCAAAGCAACTTCTCACTAAGGAATGTGTAATAGATTTAATGGATAATCTTCATATAAAAATAAAACAAGACGGGGGCGGGGCCGGACCGCCGAGCTGGACGGTCGCAAGACAGACCAGCTCCAGCATAAACTTAGCCATTTAGCCATTAAACTACGGCTTTAGCCACAAATTCCGGCCAGCAACGGCGTCCCTCGACGGGCAAAGTGCACTGGACCCAGGGTGAGGCTTGCTCGACGAGTATTAGTCCCCTGGGGGAGAATTCAAGGCTGAAGTTGAGGCCTACTCTGGCGGTGAGTGGAACGGACGGCCGCCGCCCCGCTATCCTGCCGAACAGTCTCCAACATAGGGCTTATGACCTCTGGACCGGTGGGGGTGATCCCGGTCCTAACCCTGAAGCCCTGACCGCTACGACTAAGGCCTAGCAGCACTACCAGAGGCAGACCTTAAAATGGCGGAGACCACGCGCCTCACCTCAAGACCTGAGTGGGAGATGCTTGCCCCACAAACACCGCAACCAACGTGGTTCCACAGCTCCAAAGGATCAGACACCCATAAGATCCAGCCGTATGCCCGCATTCTGGCACCCTATCGGGACACTTACCTCAGGTGACTCTCTTCAAGCTCTCGGCTCCGGTAAGGAGATGGAACAGCAACCAGCGGCGGGAAAAGGGACACAACGCGCCAAGCCTGCATTTACCTGACCGGCAGGGCACATCAGCCCCCACTCCGCACCACATCACCTTTTAGACACACCGGGGTCCAGATCCAGCGAGCCAGATGCCGCACATCACCCCATGCAGCACCTGTTAACCAGCCCACAGCAGCCGCAACACAGGCAGACCACCGAACAACAACGTGGAAAAGCTGAATCCACAGAGAGCAGGACTTTACCAGACACGAGGGAACTTTTTAAATATAACTAACCAGTCTTTACTTTCCCCAGTATAACTATGTCGAAATATTATTTGTCTTATTGTGCTAACTGCATCAATGTGTAGCTATAGGGGTCTAAAGGGTGATGCTGTATCTCTCATACCTTACTAACTGCATCCATATATGGCTATAGGGGCCTAAGGGGTGATGTTATATCTCTCGTACCTAAGCATGTACCTAGCTAAACTAAATATACTGCCTGCATGTAACCTTATCTTGCAACTAACTACTAGAAAATGTGCAATGCCTAGCAACTACTATGTGTTATATGAAACGTCTACTTAACCCAAAAAAGGTGCAAGTTACTCTTATGCCACAAATATGTTTACCACTATACGAACACCGCGCTTGTTAGAGCTGTTGTGGCTATACAAGCAATGTTGTAATCTACTATGCACAACAAAAATAAAGAATTCAAAAAAACAAAACAAAAAAAAAAACAAGACATGAAATACCTCATGGATACATTTAAAGAGGAACTCTCTCATGTTCTCCAAAGCATATCTATAAAGGCAGAATCTATTACAAATCTTCAAGAAATTTACAAGCTCCTACAAACCAAGAACTAGATTCTAGAAAACAGAATTAAAAAGCTTGAGCTAAAAAACGATATGGAAGATAGAGCACGAAGAAAAAAATATATAAGAATAAGCGCGATTTCTGAAGAAATCACCAATGACAAATTATTATTTTTTTTTTTTAAAGGAAATTCCTATCAACATTTGTCACCATCCAAATTCTGGGTCAAACACCTTTTGAGTGGTTAGCAGTTGAGTGTAAGGAAGAGTAGAAAGTAACATGTTATGTTATTTAATTTGTATTTATATAATTCAGAATACACTGTTCTAGTCAAGTAAGATCTTTATTAGTAAATTAGTAGGAAGATTGAGAGATCAGGAGCACATAATAAAAATAATTATTTTTTATTTTATTTGTTTCTTCTCATTGCACAAAAATACACAAGGAAGATATATTTAAGAGAAATTATGCGGATAAGGGATATAAACACGACTTACAAATTTAAGGAAGAAATCACTTAAGACGATTTCCAATATTAACGCAATAGATTATAAAAAAGCGGGAATGGGGAGGGGAGAAGGAACGAAGGAAAGAAAGAGAATTGGCATTTACAAATATTATACACCATAGGGTGGACAAGATGTAAATAAAGGTTTCTGCACTAATACACAGAGGTATTAATTAGAGAGATAATTTGAAAAGCACTAATACAGTAGAATAGTACAAAACAAAAATAGAAATAACATTTATAATAAAGAGACACTAAACAATATGAAGTTATTAATAAAGTAAGAAAGACATACATATGTGTTTTTTTTCTCTCTCTCTTCTGTCTCTTCAGTATCTGAGTGGAAAATAAAGAGAAGTTCAATAGTTATAATTTTTAAAAGATTCTTAGGAAGCACTGTGACAAACTGCCATTTGCCACTGGCTTTCTATGTGAAAAACTGCTCTGCTCCCTGGCTTATGGAGAAGCCTGCTTGCTTGCCTCATGACTATGGCCCTTTAAAACCATTACTTGGTCTCATGGATTTTTATTTGGACTAGTGCTGGCCCTTTAAAAACAGTGTATGGACATATTGAAACTTTTGGGACACTTTTTCTGCCCCTTTGAATCATTGGGAAGGTGTGCCTCTTCCCCCTCCCCCTGTCCCATTGTTCTCCAGCAGGGCGTTGTCCCAGGGACACTGCCAAACCAGTTGGAACTGGCTGCTATGTTCCCTTCTCTGTCAAAATATGACTTCCACCTATCTCCTGAACCACTTAACCGGTTCAAGTGAATTTTGGATATGTTTGTCCCAAAATTATACTAGTTATAAAAATATAAGTTTTATTGATATCACATGTAAACTCACAAACTTACAAAAATGGCATACAAGTATGTTTTTTAGCTTGGAGATAATTGAGTTGATACAGTAGTTAACTAAATTATCTCCTAAGCAGAAGGGAGGATTCTCATTGTAAAAAGTGGGTGTGCTTATCCATGTGCCTTTATTTTATTGGCTGTTAAATTTACAGTTCCAGTGCCCCACAAGGTCCACGTGGGTGGTAACCTTGCTGGGAAACTTGCATATAAACTGGAATAAACGCTCATTGGAGTCAGTTCTTCTTTACCCTTCAAAATTTAGCCTCGTCTCGTTATTGGAGGGAACTGCTATAATCACACTGGGGATTGCTATGCTCTGCATACTCCCTTGAGCTTTTATCACTTAGCTCTTTTAAGAGCTCCTTCCTGATACGCTCTCCTGGAGGAGAGGTCTTCCCCACACGCTCCTGGAGGACAGAGGCCGATCCAGGGTGGACAGAAGACGGCGAGACTCTACAGCGGTTGTGGAGCCTGCGGTGGTTGTGGTGTCCAGTGCGGTGCTTGTGGTCCTCGGTGCAGGCTAGGAAGCGTCCATCAACGGAAGGCACTCGATTGGAGTACGGGGAGTTCCGTTACAAGCACTATTAGTAGTAAAGATTAATAGGAACTGTAACGGATTCCCTATACTCTAGCTGAGTATATCCGTGCAGAATCTCCCAAAATCCAAGTGTAGGAGAAGGTGTAGTGAAATTATAGCTCCCAATCCCCCAAACATGAGCCAAGACTTCATGAAGGGGTAAAATGATCTGTTTGATGATGGCCATAGCTTGGCCTTTTATACAGGTCCTCCAGCAAGGGTTACTCCTACATGGACCTTGTGGAGGACTGGGGCACAATTTACAGTAACCAATCAACATAGTACAGTAAAATGTATTCTCTCTATCCTGGAGATAATTGGGTTAAGTGGCCATAGTAAACTTAATTATCTCCAGGTACAGAAAATATTTCCAAGTTATAAATGTAACAAAACACATTAAAATACATAACTCCTCTTTCACATAACTGAACCCCATATATCCAAAAAGCGCTCAGATCCTATGAACACAGTTGAATCGCCATGGAGTTAAAGAGTTTTCACCGACTGTTCGGCATACATCTGTCTAGAATAAGTTCCATGGCTTTTAGCTATCAGGGTCGGTCTAGTTCATGAGTTTTTAATGTACTGCGTTCGTATGAGCAGAAATTAAGGGATGGAAGTTTGGAAGTCCCAGAGGTGTTCGTGTGAAAGAGTGACCGAAAACGGTTCCATGCGGTCGATGACAAATCAGCAGTTCGTCTATTAAGCTGCGGTTAACCACAGCTTCTGGGAGGTTAAAAGGCTGCGCACTCCACTTGTGGGTGGTCCGGCTGTTCGTCAGTTTGTTTGGTAAACAAAATAAGAGGGAATAAATAGAACAGCATACAAAAAGGGCAGGAAAAACAGGCAGGATGGATAGACCTCTTTTTCTGATTTGTTTTATTTGTCGAATGAATGGTGTTTTATCTGGGTCTCCTCAGACTAATTGTCTGGGAGTCCAAGACGAAACAAAGTGTGAATGGACACAGGGAAAATATTGGAAAGTAATACAAGGGGGTCGGAAATGGTATAATCAAACTATACATATGTCTTTGAGATTTCTTGCCATCAATACAAAGGGCCTGAATTCTACATACAAAAGGGGATGTTTGTATAATTTAATGCAAGAGCAGAATATTGATGTGGTCTTTATCCAGGAGACACACTGGATTGAGGATCCTAAAAAGTTGTAGAAATTTACTAGATTTCCAATGATTATCTCAGCGAAGTTAAAAAATCAAGAGAAAAAAAGAGGGGTTTCAAAAAACAATTTCTTGTAAACTTAAAGTCGAATTATTATACCAAGATAATGATCCAAATGGGCATTACCAGATCGTTGTAGTAAATATTAACAATATAACATATACCCTTATAAGTTTGTTGTGGGCTCCTTGATAATGGGAGGAGATTTTAATAGTATAGTTGATCCTAAATTGGACAAGAATAACACAAGGAAAATACTGTATCCTTAGACACTAATTTTACTAAACTCCAGAGTTTTCTATGGCAAAATGAGTTATATGATTGTTGGAGGGTTTTTAATCCATCAAAAAGGGATTGTAGCCTCTATTCGAGCCCCCACCAATCATACTCCCAAATTGATCTATTTTTGACTAGAAATCAGTCATTGCCTCTAATAAAAATGATCAATATTGACCCAATAACATGATCAGACCATGCTCCTTTAATTATGGAGATAAATATGATTGAATATAAATTTAGATCCAAATGGCGATTAAATTAAAACAATAAAAAACACATTTTGAAGTATTCTATAAGGAGGCACAAAAAGCTATTGAAATTCATGACAGTGGAGAGGTAACAGACTTAACACTTTGGACAATGTTCAAATGTATAATGAGAGACCTATGTATTAAAAGAGCAGCTCATAAAAAAAAAAAAAAAAAAACACTGATAACCTTCAACAGCTTCATGTAAAATTGTCGAATTTAGAGAATAAACCTAGAAACAATGTGGACGATAAAATACTTAATGAAATAAGACAACAGATTAATGATAAATTATTTGAAAATATTAACAGAAATATTTTAAGACTAAAACAGAATTGGTATTACAATAATAACAGAATAGGTAAATCTTTAACAAAAAAAATTCAGATGGAAAACTGAAATTATCAAAATAATTATAGTAAAAGACGAGACATTTTTATCTCCTCAAAGGCATTTAGAGATTACTACAATCTATACAATTAAAAAAAACAAAAAAACAAAAACATTTCAAGCCATTAAATTATTTCCTTTCTTCAGAAGTTGAAATTACCGAAGATTAGTGAGGAAGACCTAGAAGTATTAAATCAGCCAATCTCAATAGAAGAGGTAACAGAAGTTACAAGAACAAAAATCTTAAACTAAATAAGGCACCAGGTCCATATGGATATACTGCCATTTTCTTTCAAAAACTTCAACCCATAGTAGCTCCCTTGCTTTTGAGTTTTTTCTATTTTTCCAACAATGCAAAAATTACCTGAAGAAGCCTTACAAGCCTTTATTCTCCCAATTCCAAAAGAAGGCAAGGATTTAACTATAACTTCTAACTATAGACCAATTTCTTTAATAAACCTTGATGTTAAAATGTATTCCAAGATACTTGCAAATAGATTAAAGCAGGTAATACAGTATTTAATACACTGAGATAAGTCGGGGTTCGTCCGGGTCGGTTCGTCGGGGTATATGGCCAGGGGTGCTCCATATAATACTAAAATTATAAAACTAAAATTTGTTTGTATACCACTCTTTTAACTATTTACATTAAAAGTGAAGTTTTAATTATCTTTCCTCTTTTGTGATCTCCCCGAGCCTAACCTATCCTAAGGTCACCCCTCTATAACGAGGCAACTACCACTCTGCAGGACACTCTATCATTTATCCTTCTCCTGTCTCCCTTCCTTATTGTTTAGTTTTATAGTGCATTTTGTTGCACTAGGGGTTAACCCCCGCTCAGGAGTAAAATTATTGTACTATCTTCCTTCCCCTTGTTTTTTGTATTACCATCCATCTTTCCCTCAACTCTGACCAGTTTCCCAGTCCCGGCTGCTGAAAAACATCCCCACAGCATGATACTGCCACCACCATGTTTCACTATGGGGATGGTGTTCTTTGGGTGCTGTGATGTGTTAGGTTTGTGCCAGACATAGCATTTTCTTTGATGGACGAAAAGATAAATTTTAGTCTCATCAGACCAGAGCACCTTCCTCCATACATTTTGGGAGTCTCCCATATGCCTTTTCGCAAACCCATTTTTGCTGAAATTAATGGCTTTCTTCTGGTCACTCTGCCTTAAAGCCCAACTCTATGGAGCGTACGGCTTATTTTCATCCTATGTACAGATACTCCAGTCTCTGCTGTGGAACTCTGCAGCTCCTCCAGGGTTACCTTAGGTCTCTGTGCTGCCTCTCTGATTATAGCCCTCCTTGCCCGGTCCGTGAGTTTTGGTGGGCGGCCTTCTCTTGGCAGTTTTGCTGTTGTGCCATGTTCTTTCCATTTGGTTATGAAAGATTTCGTGATGCTCCTGGGGATCATCAAAGATTTGGATATTTTTTTCTAACCTAACCCTGACTTGTACTTCTCAACAACCATGTCCCTTACTTGTTTGGAGAGTTCCTTGGTCTTCATGGCAGTGTTTGGTAAGTGGTGCCTCTTGCTTAGTTGTTGCAGCCTCTGGGGCCTTTCAAAAAAGGTGTGTATATGTAATGACAGATCATGTAACAGTTAGATTGCACACAGGTGGACATCATTTCACTAGCTATGTGACTCCTGAAGGTAATTGGTTGCACCAGAGCTTTTTATGGGCTTCGTAACAAAGGGGGTAAATACATACGCACATGCCAATTGTCTGTTTTCTATTTCTAAAAAATAGTTTTATGTATATATTTTTCTCATTTCACTTCACCAACTTAGACTATTGTGTTCTGATCCATCACAGAAAATTCAGATTAATAAAACATTGAACTTAAGGCTGTAATGTAACAAATAGGTAAAAAGTCAAGGGGGGTGAATACTTTTGCAAGGCACTGTAAATTCAAATGGGGAAAAAGCAGCTATCAACTACGTGGTAGTGAAGATTACTTATAACATCTTAGAAATGGTGGAGTGCAATTACTCACTACTTCTAAAACAAATGAAAAGACAATTCAAGATATGGAGTAAAGTGGAATTATCTTGGTTGGGGAATAGCGACAGCAAGAACATATATGGTACCAAAATGAACATACCTATACAGAACTATACCACTGAGAGTAAATACGGAAATGCTACATAAATTCCAAACCTCCATTTCTGAATTAATATGGGCCAATTAAAAAACCCAGGATTTTAATAAAAAACTTTAAAGAAAATGAGCAAAAATGGTGGACTGTCCTTTTCTGACGTCCATGATTTACATGAAGCCTGTATGGCGGCACATATTTTAGTATGGGATGGCTCAAACAACTTAAATGTATGGAAGGAAATGGATATTCAGGATTCTAAGTCAGTCAACCTTTATGATTGTTACTGGTTAAACACTAGAAAAT
Source organism: Pelobates fuscus (assembly GCF_036172605.1). Lineage (NCBI taxonomy): Eukaryota > Metazoa > Chordata > Amphibia > Anura > Pelobatidae > Pelobates > Pelobates fuscus. Next base: position 244,630,662 of record NC_086320.1, read on the forward strand.
ACTTGGATAAGATCACTTCAAACCCAATTGTAAAAAAATATGTTGATAACGGCTATTAATATAAGGAGAAAATGTAACCAATTAAATGCTATAGCAATGTCTTCCTCGCTTGAACTTTTGGAGGTTTATATCTCCGACATTAACTTCGAGAAGTGGAGGAGCTGTGGGATAAATAAATTATCAGGCATGGTAATAAATGGGAAAATATCACCATTTCAACAGTTACAAACAATATATTCTTTACCTTCAAAAAAAACCAAACAAAACACAACTACTCAATTTTTAGATACTCACAAGCCCTTGAAGAGGGGATCACGATCTATAGAATTTATACGGTGTTTGGAAACTTTCACTAAAGAAACCCCACTTATTAAATGGGAGTCTGATATAAACAAGACCTTTAGGAATCAATAATGGAAACAAAGTATAACGCTAGTGAAGAAAAATATACACTGTAAAAACGTGATAGAATTACATTTTAAAATATTATATAGGTGGTATTTTGTTTCAACCAAATTAAATAAAATCAACTTCATACACTCGATCAATGTTGGAGATGTGGTAACAGCAGAGGAACCCATTACCACATTTGGTGGCAATGTAGAGAACTAGACAATCTCAAATTAATTTGTACTATACTATTGGAGAAGATTTTTGCCCGACCGTTGAATTTGATCCCCCAGCTCCTCCTTCATATGGACGTACCATAGTGGAACAATCCACGTCTTAATCTTTTGATTCAATTATTGATAGACTTTAAAATTAGCATAGCTAGGAATTGGAAACCACGAGGAAAACCAGAGTTGTACGAGATAAAGAATCAAATCAACTATCAGTTTAGAACGGAGAAGGGTTACTATCTATTATCTAATCAGTTAACTCATACTCAAGGATTTGGTCACTTTGGGAATTTTCCTCCTATGTCCATTAAGATAATAAAAACTCAGATCTGCTCTCCCTGTGTCAGTATGAATGTAATAGATATGTTTTAATCGATACACGAAAAACATAAGATGGCTATAACTTTGTACAAAATATTTTACTATCGAATAGATGTATCTGTAATTTCAAACTGTTAATAATGTGAAAAGTTTAAAAAAAATTCAAATAAATTCTAAATATAAAAAAAGTCACTGTAATGAACGATCAATGATATATGCTTGATAAAGCACATAAACACTTTAGATGGTAGAGAGGAAGAGAAAAGGGAAAGGAAGAGAGGGAAAATATTAATAATCATATAAGAGTGGTGTGACCAAAGCGACCTCGCCACGTGTCCTTGGAGGGGGCTGCTTGCCCGCCTCTTGCCTTTGGACTATGGCCCTGCAGGTTAAACTGTTTATTTTCCCTGCAGAAAGGCTTATTCGTGTGATCTGAGTGCCATTCATCTAATAATGTGCAGTCAGATCAAAGCTATCTGGGGATATGTAGAAATGTGTGTTTTATGTACTAAATGTATCAGTATGTAATTTTATGTCTTTTACTGTCTTTTTGTCTGCCATGTGGGTAATGGAGTTTGGCTCTGTCTTTGGAGATAATTAGATTCCTTCTCCAATTATCTCCAGGGCAGAAGGGAGGAAGCCAGGATGCATTGTGGGGATGTTTTACTTTTACTGTTTGAGCCAGGGGGAACAAAAGATACTTTTACTAACTTTTGAACCCCTGGTCTGATTCATGCCAATTTTTTATATGTTATTCCCCTGAATGGATTGATTGTGTATATGTATTTTTATGCGAATGTGATGTATATTTTGGGAGTTATGAATGTTGTGTAAAAACTGTATTTTCCCTACCTATGATAATTGTATTTTCCTGTGTGTACAGATAATTAGTTTACAGGTAGAGGGGAGGGCTATGTGTGGGATGTAACTATTGTGTGATTGGTTAATGTACGTTACTGTGTGTGTCCCTCCCCTTCATGGGAGCACCTAATAAAAAGGGCTGCAAGCTAGCAGCCAGAGAGTTCTATTTTTACCCTCAACTTGAGTCCTGTCTCTTATTGGGGGAATCTGCTACAAGGGATTGCTATGCTAGGCATATTCCCTTGCTATAATGACTGAGCTCTTGTAAGAGCTTGTTCCTGCTTCAGCCTGCGGTGCTTATGGTGTCTGGTGGAGTGCTTGGAGTCCTCTGGAAGCGCTAGGAGCATCTTTCAACGCAGGTACCCAGTCGGGGTGCCAGTTGCCAGTTGATCCGATACAAGTGGCAACGTATTAAAATGAATAAGTAAAGTAACATTGTTATTGTACTATACTGTACTGATTTGCTATTGATAAATGAGGAATGTTTGCCTATTTTTGGAATGTCCTCTCCATCCCACTTTGAGTAAGTACATCTGGGAAGGTGGGGGAGGATGGTTGCAGGGGGCATTTAAGCATTTTGCATTTATATATACGTATTCTCATTTTTCCAGTAGGCTATACTTTTATCCAGGGGATGCTGGGGGTCTCATAGCTTGCTTTAGTTTGAGACCCTTGAGCACCCTTTCTCTCCTGTTTTGTAGGCATTTAAGCATTTAATTATTTGAATTATTACTTTTTTTTCTATGCTTAAAGTTAATCTGGGTTAAATGAATGTAATTAAGAGTTTAAAACTAGACTTAGATGAAATTGGTAGAGACAAACATGTTAAATAGGTCTCAAATTTTGTGCAGTAAGAATGCTTCCCCTACCTCCTTCTGAACGTTACTATAAATGCCGGTATAACGAAATTGGGTTATTTAAATTTTGTTTGGATGGAACCAGCAACGGATGCAGAGATCCTTTTTCCTTATGGACTGTTTTTTCCCCCCACTTCCATCTCTATGGAGAGGTGGAAATACATGTTGGTTTTGTTGAATTATGTCTTTGTATTGTCGCATGGAGGGTCACGGTGGATCGGCGGGGTTCCTTATTAAAGAATGGTTAGATTAGCAACGATCAATGTAAACTCACCACAAAAAAAGATCCATAGTTCAAAACTTTTTGATAAAAGAGCGTATTGACAGAAACCCACTGGAAACAGACAAAAAAATATGTCTGTATTATGTCTGTATATAGGAGGTACACATTTTCCTTTATTATTATTTAGTGCTTCAAATCAAGATAAAAAAACAAAATGGGGTTGTAATACTATTCTCACGATATTTAAAAGATGAGATTATTTATCAATATTCAGATCCCCTGGGACGATATCTAATACTAACCTGTAGGATTAATGAGGTGATACATACGTTAACTAATATATACCTTCCAAACTCTGCACCCGTATGCATCTTACAGAAAATTTTGGAAGAAATAGAAGAGATTCAGATGGGTCTTTGTATCATAGGTGGAGATTTTAATTGTGTAATGGATGCTTATGAAGATAAAAACAAATTCTATCAAATACAATACTAGATCCAAGAGCAATTAAACAAGCAACAAATTTAAATAGAACGACTAGTAAATATGATCATTTTGACCTATGGAGAATAACTCATCCAACAGAAACTGAATATACCCATCTTTCTCGTGTTCACCTTTCCTACTCTACGATAGATCTGTTCCTAGGGGACAATTCTGTATTCGGACAAATTAGCAAAACCTGGATTAAGGATAATTCATGGTCGGATCATAATATAGTATATCTGGAATTGAAGAATGAATATGGAAAAGGCAAAAGACCGACCGGGAAATTATATGATTTTCTGTTAAAAAAAAAAAATGTGAAAAGCAAAGAAATGGTGGCTAAATGGATTAAACATTTATTTGAAACTAATAAACCGGAGGATACATCATGGACCAATAATTGGGTGCACGTTTAAATCAGTAATAAGGGGCTATTTTATTCAATTGAAAGCGGAAATGATAAAAAAAAAACTCTCTGAACTGTAGATTACATTTTATGGTATCTGTAAAGAAAAGAAAATGAATCTCTCTTATGATAAATTATCTGATCTAATTAAAATACAAGGAAAAATAAATCTAATACTTCGAGAAAACATTGTGATTAATATGTTTAAATTAAAAATGAGCTCATATAACAATAATAATAATAAGGCGAACAGACTCCTTTCAAATAGACTAAAAAAAATAAAAAGGCTAATCATCGAATTTCAAAAATTATAGAATATAATAGACCAATATAAAATCCAACTTTAATAGCACAAGCTTTTAAATCCTTTTATAGCTCATTATATAACTTAAAAAAATGGAGATAAAGAATTAATAGAAAAATATCTTCAGGCTAGTACGCTTCCAAAACTCAAACAAAAAATTTAAATAAGAACATAACAGAAGTGAAATTAGCTAGGGCAACACATAGATTGGAAAGGCCATAAACTCCGGTACCAGATGGATATACTGGTCTTTTTTATAAGAAATGTGGTGAATTTTTTTCCCTCATTTGGTAGGAATGTTTAATGAAGCAACACAAACAGGAACATTTCCATAGGAATTAATAAGAGCCAATGTAATACCAATATTGAAGCAGGACAAGTGTCCTACTAAAATGGAACATAATAGGCCCATCTCACTTTTGAATAATGACCTGTAGTGTTATGCATCAATACTGGCACACAGACTTAAGAAGGTCATAGACAATATTATACATCCTGATCAGGTTGGGTTTATTCCAAATAGAACAGCTAATTTTGAATATTTTGAATCTAGAAAGTAGAACTCGCCTTCACATGCTGACCCTGTCGTGGATGCAGAGAAGGCCTTTGACAAGTCGGCTGGGAATATTTGAGTATGACTTTAAAAAGAGTAGGCATAGATGGGTGGATGCCTACGGCTATAATGGCCCTTTATAAATCACCATCAGCCAGAGTTGTCGGACAAAACATGTGTTCTGAATGGTTCCCACTATTGAATGAAACACGTCAAGGGTGTCCACTTTCCCCATTGCTCTATATAATTTATTTAGAACTATTTGCATGTAGGATTAGGGAAAATACAAATATGAAAGGAGTTGCATTACAATCACTAGAATAAAAAATAAACCTATATGCAGATGATACATTGATCACATTAACAGATCCCATTAAGTCATTGGAACATTTAATGGTAGAGTTTACTGAATATTCTGAAGTTTCTAATTTTAAGGTTAACATAGAGAAATCAATTATTATGGGCTGTAATGTAACAACAGAGATAAAAAATGCAATTAAAACCAAATATGGCTTTGTATGGTCTAAAAAGGTAATAAACTATCTAGGAGTGAAGATGGCAATTTTTTTTTAGAAATTATTAAAAGCCACAAATCATACCCTGAAGACTGTAAAAATGTGTTAGTATCGTGGATAGGCAGAGCGAATATCACACATCCATAACCAAAATGGCTATATTTATTCCAAATGTTCCCTCTCAAAATTCAAGATAGTTGGTTGAAGATGATTCAAAGGAGTTTTAATCAATATATTTGGAAGGGGAAACAACCAAGATTGAATCTTCCATTACTTTCTAGAAAAAAAGAGAGGTTGTCTAAATGTCCCTAATATTAAGTATAGCTATTTTGCAAGTATAGTATATAATATTCAGCTGGAGACTGAACTTAACAAAAACTTGTTTGTGATGGAAATTAATAGTCTGAATTAATCTAATGTATTTCAAATAATATGGAATAGTTATCCTACACCCCTACATAATATTGAAAATGGTATTTTAAGACTTGAGATTTGGGATTCTGTAAAATTCTAGATATTAAGGGAAAGATTTTTAGCTTCATGCCATTGGAGGCAATTTGGAAAATGTTGCCTTATCAAACTGGAAAAGATATTACAACTATAGACCACCTAATAGAAAATACTAAAAAAAAATCAATTTTTAGATTTAACAATAGAGTTTTTAATCTCACTTCATCTGAGCTTTTTTAACTACCTAGGTGTAAAGTATACATTGATGCAACATTTAAGGTTTAGTAAAACAGGAATAAATGAGGATTTATGGTGCATGTTTGACCAAAATAACGTTTATAATGTTCTCTCCAAAGCATGGAGTATGATAAAAATGAATAAAAATGAGGATTAAATTAATGCTTTAGTAAAATGGGAAAACAAATTAAATATTCAAATTACATATATAGAATGGTATAAATCATTACTAGAGACAAGGAAAGCTTAGTATAAGTATAATCCATAGTATAAGCTTGCAGGAGACTCAATATAAACTTATCAACAAGTAGTATCTGGTACCTTCAAGGATAGCTAGAATGTTTACTTTGCTAAGTGATTTCTGCTGGAGGTGTGAAAATAGTAGAGGTTCATACATACATATCTGGTGGAGCTGTACTGAAATAAAGAAGCAATGGAAAAGATTTTTGTTCTTATATATAAAATGATAGAATATAGTCTTAGAGTTGTGCTGGAGGTAGCCTTATTGCATTTGAGATGGCCTAAGTTCAAAGGGAATGAAAGAAATGTCATTGTGCGTTGTTTTGTAGCTTTTACAAGTCTAATGACCAGAAACTGGAAAACTAAAAACATCCCAAAATGGAAAAATATAATAAATTGGTTATTTCAATCATGAATGGAGTTGGCAATTAATAAACACTCAAATATTAATGAAAAAGACAATGTAGAGATGAAAGACCTGTTTAAGAAATTATCACTGGAGCCCCCTGTACAAGAAATTGATATAGTTTAGATAGAGTAAAGGATAAAAGCCATTAGAACCCGCCCCACCCTCCAGCCTGGATCTTTCAGCTTGTGCCAGTATTTTTCTTTTGAGAGTGATAATACACTGCAGTACCGGCGCCGACCAGTAGGCGCTGTGTATGGAGAGAGCCAGGGATAGGAAGCTACATCGTGTCCTTGCTTCTCTCTCCTGACTGAAACCACAGGGAAGCAGCACCTGCAGCCAGCAACTCCCAGACTGCAGAGGAAACCTGCAGATCAGGTAAGTGAGGGATGGGGGGCAGCCTACAGATTAGGTAAGTGAGGGATGGGGGGCAGCTTATAGATCAGGTAAGTGAGGGATGGGGGGAGGGGGCACAGCCTTCAGATCAGGTAAGTGAGTCATGGGGGTGCAGGCTACAGATCAGGTAAGTGAGGGATAGGGGGCAGCCTACAGATCAGGTAAGCGAGGGTTGGGGGGGCAGCCTACAGATCAGGTAAGCGAGGGTTGGGGGGACAGCCTACAGATCAGGTAAATGAGGGTTGGGGGCAGCCTACAGATCAGGTAAGCGAGGGTTGGGGGGGCAGCCTACAGATTAGGTAAGCGAGGGATGGGGGGGGCAGCCTACAGATCAGGTAAGTGAGGGTTGGGGGGGGTCAGCCTACAGATCAGGTAAGCGAGGGTTGGGGGGGCAGCCTACAGATCAGGTAAGCGAGGGTTGGGGGGGCAGCCTACAGATCAGGTAAGCGAGGGTTGGGGGGGCAGCCTACAGATCAGGTAAGCGAGGGTTGGGGGGGCAGCCTACAGATCAGGTAAGTGAGGCATGGGGGAGCAGCCTACAGATCGGGTAAGTGAGGGATTGGGGCAGCCTACTGATCAGAAAGGAGAAGGAAGGGACATTAAAGGAACACTATAGGAACACTGAGGAGTGGCCACTTGGAGGTTTCCCTAGGGGCAATGTAAACACTCTTTTCTTTGAAGTGTTTGCATGAAGGCAATGATTATACTCACCAGAACAACTACATTAAGCTGTAAGTTGTTCTGGTGACTATAGTGTCCCCTTAAGGAGCACAAAGGGACAGAAAGTGTCAGCTAGGTAAAGAAGCAGAAATAATTAGTAGGAGCACAATGGTAAAGTAGGAGAAGGGGCAGCAAGGAGCAAAAAGAAACAGAAATTAGCAAGAAGGGACATCAAGGAGCACACAGGGTCAGTATTGAGCTGGAAGATGCAGAAGGAGCACATAGGTAAAGTAGGAGAAGAAGGGAACAGAAATAAGCAGAAAGGGGCAGCAAGGAGCACAAAGGTAAAGGAGCAATCCAAAGGAGCACAAAGATAATGTAGGAGAAGGAGCAACATGGAGCAGGAACGGGCAGAAATGGACAGAAGGAGCACAAAGGTAAAGTATGAGAAGGCGCATAAAGAGTCAGCAAGGAGCTGGAAGGGGCAGAAGGAGCACAAGGGTAAAGTGGGAGAAGGAGCAGAAAGGCTCAGAAATGAGCAGGAAGGATCATAAGGAGCAGAAGGAAGCAAAAGTAGCAGAAAGGTGAAGGAGCCAAGGAGAAGAGAAGACAGTGTCATAATAAACTTTGACTTTGTCAAATGAAGGAGAAGAGAAGAAGATTGTAGCAGGAAGGACAAGTGATGTGATCCCTCCGCTTAATTCTGGACACCCCATCACAAGACTTTGGTCCCTGAGCCTGGCAGGAAAACTTTGGACCTTCTCATCTCCCCAGGTAAAAAAACCATATCAGTGTTAATGTGTTCACTTTCATTTACTGAGTGTCAGGAAGCACAGAGTGTAGCAGATTGGTTAGCTGGCACTCTAAACCAATCCCTAGATCCCCATTCATAAAAAAGTAAAACATTTTTATGAACTGGGAACTAGCGATTGGCTTAGAGCATCAGCTGACCACTCTAGCCAATCAGCGGCACCAATGCCTGAAGTGAATCTGCACTTTCTGACACTCTGTTTCAGAAGCTAAAAACCACTGAGCAACCTGGAGATCTGGAGCAGGAGGAAACCTTTGAGAGTTGTTTAACCCCTTAAAGGAAAGAGAGTGCCCAGGGCCTCCTGGCATCATAGCATTTTCATTTAGATGAAGTTGTTATGGAAACCATGATGTTCCTTTAATTTGCTTAAAGGAACACTATAGTGTCAAGAATACAAAAAAAATTCCTGTGGACGCCCATGCGCCGATCCACTGTGAGACACACTTAATGCTATATATGTTGTTTGATAAATGTTTGTACTTATATGCAGGGGCGTATTAGCCGCGAGGCAAACAAGGCATTTGCCTTGGGCGGCATTTTCCAGGGGGCGGCAAAAAAAGCCACCCCCAAATGCTCAAGGCAAATGTCTTGTTAGCCTTGCGGCTAACAGACATGCCGGCGGGCTGCTGGGCGATCGGGCGGCACTGCCTGGCGGGCGGGCGGGCGGCCGGCGAGGGAGCACTTCCCCTGAGCTGTCTGCTTAGCTCCCTCGCCAGCCGCAGAGTGAGGCTGGGAGGCGGAGCCGGAATATGACGTCATATTCCGGCTCCCAGCCTCACTCTGAGGCCGGCGAGGGAGCTGAGCAGACAGCTCAGGGGAAGTGCTCCCTCGCCGGCCAGCCGCCCGCCCGCCAGGCAGTGCCGCCCGATCGCCCAGCAGCCACTGGACCACCAGGGAGGAAGAGACACCCCCCCTCCCCAGCATTCCCAAAGGTAAGGAGGCGGGGGGGGTTAAATTGAAAAAAAAAAAAAATGTGTTAAATATTAATTTAAAAAAAAAAGTGTTCGAAATAAATGTAAAAAAAAACGTGTTAAAAAAAATTTAAAAAAAATGTGTTAAAAATATTTTTTTTTTAAAAAGGGTTAATGTGGGTGGGTGAGTGTGTGTCTGTGTCTGTTAGTGTGTGTGTCTGTGTGTGTGTGTGTCTGTGTCTGTTAGTGTGTGTGTCTGTTAGTGTGTTTGTGTCTGTTAGTGTGTTTGTGTCTGTTAGTGTGTTTGTGTCTGTTAGTGTGTGTTTGCCTGTGAGTGTGTGTTTGCCTGTGAGTGTGTGTGTATGTTAGTTTGTGTCTGCTAGTGAGTGAGTGTGTTTGTCTGTTAGTGAGTGTGAGTGTGTCTGTTAGTGTGTGTGTGTTTCTGTTAGCGAGTGTGTGTGTGTGTGTGTATTTAGAATGCGGGGCGGGGGGAAAGGTTGGGTGGGGGTGGCGCGGGGGGAGGGGGGGCGCCTGAGTTTTGTCCTGCCTAGGGCAGCACAAAACCAGGATACACCACTGCTTATATGTCTGATATATGTTTAACTTATAGTCATAATCTAATTCAAATGAACTGAATTGTTGAATTGTATGTTATTTGTAAATGTCATATAAAGAAAACAATTTAATAAAGAGAATATTAAAAAAAAAAAAGCCAGCAGGTTCCCACTATCTAAGATAATCATTTTTGTCATCCATGGGGCACATACTTGAGATGTAGAGGATATCAAGGGCTCCACATCTAGATTACCCTTTTGACTATGATAAATCTTAGTTAAGTTCATTAAACAAAACCAGGAGTTTAAAACACTGAGAACAGGCAAAAGATCAAGCAGTTTACCTTTTAGTAAGATTCCATTCAGGTCAGAAACCCTACTTGAGGGAAGTGTCTATAGAACCTATCATGTTGCAGGAGGGCACAATGTCATGACGTAAGGTCGTCATGCTGACAGGCGGGAGGAGGTGGAGCAGGATAAGGAAGACGCCGAACTGAGAATGCTATGTGGCGAAAAGGCTGAGTGAGACCGTTTGAGAGATATGTAAACAGAGCAACGAAAACAGAAACCCGGTTGTGGGCAGTGAGAGGAGGACAGGAGCCTGGGCTTGGGGAGCGGGAGTGCGTGAGACTGGAGGTCAGCGATGGCTGGCTCTCCAGTGCTGCGATTATGTTCCAGATCAGAGGAAAGCCTTATACAATGCTTTCCTATGGGGAAAATCTGACTCTGGAGGACGTCAGCGTCAGATAACGGACCAAAACTTTTAGATTCTGAAATACCTCTATTGGCTGTTAGCCACAGATGGCAGACTTAGAGCTGCAATGTAAACTAGACAGCCACTAGAGGGCACAGTGCTATAGCGTCACTGGACGTCCTCACGCTATGTTAGGACCTAATAGGAAAGCATCGAAAAGCATTTTCAATGATTTCCTATGGGGAGGTCTAATGCGCGTGCATGTGCATTAGGTCTCCCCCGCCGGCTGACGTGATGAAGAGGAGGAGCGTGGGCGGAGGAAAAAGCAGCGACGAGGCACCTCGTCGCTGCCTCTGGTAAGTCACTGAAGGGGTTTTCACCCCTTCAGCAACCGGGGATGGGAGGTGAGAGGGAGAGGGGACCTGCAGTGCCAGGAAAACGGATTGTTTTCCTGGCACTGGAGAGTCCCTTTAATGGATGCTTCCTAGCTGATGCCGAGGACCATAAGCACCGCACCGGACACCACAACCACCGTAGCTTAACTGGAATCTCGCCATCTTCCTTCCACCCTGGATCAACCTCTGACATCCAGAACCGTGTGGGAGGGACCTCTCCTCCAGGAGAGCTTAACCGGAACCGCTCTTAAAAGAGCTAAGTGATTAGGACCCAGGGGAGTATACAAAGTATAGCAATCCCCAGTGTGATTATAGCAGTTCCCATCCAATCACGAGACAAGACTACGTGTTGAGGGTCAAACAGGAACAGAAAGTTTAATGGCACACACTGGTCTTTGAAAATTGAGGTTATTGGTTGAAGTTGATATTGCATGTTGGACAACAGAACATGTTTACCTGTATAGTAACATTGTGAGTTATTTAGATGTATGTAAATCCACACATTATGTGAATTGTAAGATATTATTGATATGACTGATTATACATGTGTAAAAATGTCTATTGCAAAAATGATTTGACTATCTGCAGTTTTATCTTGGTAGCCTTCCATGTCAAGCACTAACCGTATTGTTACACATGACCTACCTGTTAGTGTTATTCCAAGAAGACTGTGGAATGACTTTTCAGAACCCAGCATTCCTAACTTTGATGTAAGTTGTTCTTCTTTCTTTTTTTTTTTTTTTTTCTGTGTTAGAATTAATATATGCATTAAAGGGACACTATAGTCACCAGAACAACAACAGCTTATTGCATTTGTTCTGATGTGTAGAATCATTCCTTTTAGGCTTTTGCTGTAAACACTGTCTTTTCAGAGAAAATGCATTACATCCTAATGATAACTCCACTGACCACTCCTCGGATGGTTGCTAAAGCTACTTCCTTGGGTAGTGTTGCAGAGTAAGCAGCACTGCCATTTAGTGTCTCCACCCTCTGCATGCAGACACTGAACTTTCCTCATAGAGATGCATTGATTCAATAAATCTCTATGAGGAGATGCTGATTGGCCAGGGCTGTGTTTGACTTGTGCTGGCTCTGCCCCATATCTGACCAGCTCCGCCAATCCTATGGGGAAGCATTGTGATTGGCTCAGACCACGACTTCTGATGTCAGCAGACAGAGGCAGTTCACAGACAGAGGCAGCAGCTTGAGGCTTGAATACAAGTAAGATTGTGCGTGTATATATATATATATTTTTTTTTTTGTGCATGGATGGTACATGTCAGCATTTAGTACTGTTAAGCGACAGAAATTGTTACACTTCAGTAATTCTAACCAAAAAAATATGGTCACTCAATTCACCTCAACTTCCTGTTTACTGAATAAACACATTTTTTTCATATTGTTGGCATTTTCACCTTTGTGATCTCTAAGTTTTAATTAATATCAGTGAAAACTGTAAGAGGCTAATTTGATTGTAATTATAAACAGTTTAATCCACTCCAACTGTCATTACAGTTTCATACTTGGTCACATGAGTTGCAGGGGGGAGGGGCTGATGAACATTCTTTTTTTTTTTTTTTTATTCTTTTTTTTTGTAGTTCTTTGCAAAATTTACAGGTTTACAGAGACATTGCAATTGGCTTCAGAAGAGATTATCCAACAGCATACGTTGCATGTCAGATGAACAGCACTTTTTGTTTTTATAAAGGGTATAGTTTGACATTAGAATAACATCAGAATGATCATGCTGGTATGGCATATGGTCATGTTAGGTAAGATTAATCGAGGAATGACAAAGTGGAGTCACATGGCAGATATTAGCATTATATGACCAAAGCTGTTTGATTAAGTACACGTGAAACTGTTTAGCGATGTGGTGAGAGTATATCAAGAGGGCTCGTCCTGCCCCAACCGCATTGACAAGTATATATCTAGGCATATGTTAACAGGTGGTCAGCATGAGGAAAGATCAGCCTTAAGCTGTCCTCCCTTAGTATTCTCTTGTAACCATCTTTGTATAGTTTGAACATCTTTCAAAATTTCCATTTTATCTCTAAAATAAAATCTTAGCCCAATTGGGAATGTCCAGATGTAATTAATTCCTTGACTCCTTAATCTGGAGGTACATTGTGAAAAATTCCGCCTGCTAATTCTCGTGTTTTTAGATAGATCATTGAATATTTTTATTGCATCATACTTTGAGTTCAGAATTGACTTAGTTCTCATTGCTGTCATAACTTGCTGTTTAAATCTATAAGAATATAGGACAGCAATAACGTCTCTCGGGACATGAGCTGGAATATTTTTAGCATTAGGAATTCTATGTATCCTTTTGGTGCAAAAGATTCTATTTTCGTCTTGTATGCCCAGGAATTTAAAAAAGTCCTTTACATAGTCATCCAAACTTTCTGAATTTACTTCCTCAGGGATTCCTCTTATTCTGATGTTTTTTCTTCTCGCTCTGTCTTCACTATCAGTTATTTTATCTTCTAATGCAATAAGTTTCTTCTCCATATTCCGGATTTTTTCTTCCTGTATCCCTTGTTGTATCGTTGAATGTTCTATCTTATCTTCCAATATGTTTACTTTTGCTGTTATTTTAGATATTTCTTTTTTTAAAATCTTCCATCATTATTTGCATTTCTTTCTTTATATTTTCTAATTGGGCTTGCAGACATTCGTTTAGATAATCTTTTCCAATTATTTGTGATTCTTTAAAGGAACTTTCCAAACAATCTTTTTCACCATGCTTCTGTGTTAGCATTTGAATTTTATCTTCATTATAGACTTCTGTTTCCTGGGAGCTTCTTCTTCTTTTTTCTTTATCTTTATCTTGAGGTGAAAAGTAGTTTGACATTCTTTTCTCAGTTTTCTGATCTGTCTTTTTCTCTCTTTTATTACCCAATTTAAGATCACTTTTTTAGTTGCCATTGTTACTTACTCTGCTATTTTAATAAGCTTTGTCCACCGTCCAGGATCTAATTTTTTTTTTTTTTTTTAGGTTGTTTATTAGTTCTAGGCAACTTCAAAACAAAGGAGAATATTTCCCTTCCCCTCTCTTTTTTTTTCTTTTTGCCTTTATCTTTATGATAGTTAAGATCTTCTTTCCAATTTTCTTTCCAATTTTACAACTTGCTTGCAGTGTATATTATCTATTTTCTTGTCTTATTTTCAACTAAGAATTTCAAACTTTATTTTCTATGTGCTACAGTTCTTCCCCCCCAAGAAAAGAATTTTAGCATCCAGCAGTTATAGAGATTTACAATTAGTGAAGTCAGGTGTAGATGCTCACTTAAATCTTTGACTCCTTATGCACCTGTATATACTTTATGTAATCTCATATATTTAATTTCTCCTTCCTTTTTATCCCTTTTTTCCCCTTTTATTTCGTCTATTTCTTTTGTTCCTTTGATTATCTTTAAGTACAGATACAAGGTATCTTCAATGTTCTAGCCATTCATTATAATCAGTATTTAGCTTTTTTAGCCTTTTTTGTCACAATATGTGTCAGTATACCACTAGCATAGATGTAATTTTGCCAGAAACTATTTGAATATCAGCGTTTATATGGGGTTATATATAAACACAAATAGCATCGGCCAAAAAAGAAGCTTTATCCCCTTGTATTAATTGTACTTGCGTTCTGCTGTTCAAGGATTTTGATTCTTCATATGTTAATATTTATTCGGACTCATTTTTTATTGCTGGATATTTTTCGTCCGTCCTTAGTGAACTGCAGGATTGCACCTCCACGTTGTTATTGCTGTTAGTTTTCAGCCGCCATGTCTACTTTGCTCGCGGTGTCCCTCATCTCTTAGTCCATGCAGCCACGGCTATACCCCCCTCACCATCCGCGGGACGTGATCGGCGTGCGTCGTCACGTCATCGCTCCTCCCCCTCACTTTCCGTGTGTGTATATATATTAATTAGTATGATTGTGTCATTTAACAGGTTCAGAAAGGTCTCTCTAACCCAATTTATTTCAGGATAATTATCCAATCTCCAACAATTAACATGTTACCCAGATGCGCAGATTTCCAAATTTGCTGTACCTCCTCTATATCAGCATTTAGTGCTTTATAATATATCCAAACCAATTATTGATATACTTTTTGTCCCCATGGGAAAAATAAAGTAAACCCTCTTTGAATTCTATTGTTCTACGTATCAGGACATAATGACAATCTTCTGTTCCTTAGCAGGTCTTAAAATTAGTCAAATACAACCTCAGATGAACAACACATGACCTACTACACTGTGTCATGATTCATTTAACAAAAATAGAAAAATGGAGAAGCCATGTGTGAATTCAATAGCTTGTAGAAACACCTTTACAACAATAACTTGAAGTAATCATTTTCTGTATGACTTGATCAGTCTCTCACATCGTTGAGGTGTTTTGGCAACAGGAAAACAAACTCATGTTCCTCGCACTATAGGGTCTTTAGGTCCCCTCCACCCTCAGGGTCCCACTTCTGCTGGGCTAAAGGGTTTAAAACCCCTTCAGCCACTTGCCTTTCTCCAGCGCCGGGCTCCCTCGGCCCTGGGGAACTCTCCTCCTCCTGCCGACGTCAACCTCGATTGCGCATGCGCGGCAAGAGCCGCACGCGCATTCTAACCGCCCATAGTAAAGCATTACTCAATGCTTCCTTTAGATGTCCAGCGTTTTCTCTCTGTGATTTTCACAGTGAGAATCGCGGAAGCGCCTCTAGCGGCTGTCAGTGAGACAGCTACTAGAGGCTGGATTAACCCTCAGTGAAACATAGCAGTTTCTCTGAAACTGCTATGTTTTCAGCTGCAGGGTTAAAACTAGAGGGACCTGGCACTTAGGCCACTTCATTGAGCTGATGTGGTCTGGGTGCCTATAGTGGTCCTTTAAGCTTGCTGAAGAGCTTTGTGTGAAGAGTGTGTCCTCCTTTTTTTTTTTTTCCCTTTTGCAAAAAGTGCTGATTTCAATAGAAATTGACAATTGACAATCGCAATAGAATTGTAACCTGGTTACAGCCCCTTGGCTTTAAAGC
The DNA here is from genome assembly GCF_036172605.1 of Pelobates fuscus. Taxonomy (NCBI): domain Eukaryota; kingdom Metazoa; phylum Chordata; class Amphibia; order Anura; family Pelobatidae; genus Pelobates; species Pelobates fuscus. The sequence goes on from NC_086320.1 coordinate 244,646,583, forward strand.
AGACAGCAGGTAATGTTACTTCCTGTTTTGTTTTAGCTCAATTGAGCTGATCTCAAGAGGCAGAAATTGCCCAGAGCACCTTACTTAAAAGTACATTGCATTGTGAAGTCTGTGATTGGACAGCCACAGAAACGGGGACGGGGTAACAAGGGGAGATCTAGCAAAGGCCGCAGACAAGGGAACTGCAGGTTTTGAAAGCTGTTTTTAGATATATCTCCAATTAAAAAAAAAACACAATTAAATGCATGCATGTTTTCATTTGGGGTATATCTACTTAACAGTGATTTTTATTTATTTTGTATTTGGGCAGTGAAGTGTTCCTTTTAAGTCACACCACAGCATTCCAATAGGGTTGAGATTTGGTCTTTGACTAGGTCATTGCAACACCTTGATTCTGACGTAGATTTGCTGGTGTGCTTGGGATTACTGTCCTGTTGCATGACTCAATTTCAGCCAAGGTTTAGCTGTCAGACAGATGGCCTCACATTTGATACTAGATCACTTTGGTATACAGAGGAGCTCATTCTGTCGACTCAATGATTCTACATTCTGTGGCTGCAAAACAAGACCAAATCATCACCCCTCTACCACCTTACTTGATAGTTGGTATAAGTTGTTGTGCCGATGTGCTGTGTTTAGTTTTTGCCAAACGTGGTGCATTTATTGCCAAACATCTTAATTTTGGTATTGTCTGTCCGAAGGACATTGTTTCAGAACTCTTGTGGTTTATTTATATCAGGGGTCAGGGCTGCCATCAGAAATTGTGGGGCCCCTAACGCAGCTCAAGGTCTGGGCCCCCGTGTGCCCGCCTCCAAGCACCGCCTCCAAATCCCGCCCACAGGAATACACACACACAGACACAAAAGGACACAGACACAGAAAGATACACACATACTAACACACACACTCATATAGACACAGATACAGATACACACACACTGATATACAGACACACACTGACGTACATACATACTCACATACTGACACACACACATACATACTGACAAACAGACATACATACATAATAATATACATACATACAGACATACACACACACACATATATATATATATATATATATATATATACATACACACACAGATACTGACAGACATACTGACAGACATACTGACAGACATACTGACAGACAGACATGCATACTGACAGATATATACATACATACACACAGACATACACACACACTGACATACATACACACTGACATACATACACACTGACATACATACACACAGACATACATACACACAGACATACACACACACACACACATACTGACATACATATACACATACTGACATACATATACACAGACTGTCATACACACACAGACATACTGACATACATACACACACATACTGACATACATACACACACATACTGACACACACACAGACACACTGACACACACACAGACACACAGACATACACACACAGACATACTGACATACATACACACACATACTGACATACATACACACACATACTGACACACACACAGACACACTGACACACACACAGACACACAGACATACACACACAGACATACACACACAGACATACACACAGACTGTCATACACACACAGACATACTGACATACATACCGACATACATACACATACTGACATACATACCGACATACATACACACACACACATACTGACATACATACCGACAGACATACATACTGACATACATACCGACATACATACCGACAGACAGACATACCCACAGACATACACACAGACATACCCACAGACATACATACACACACACACAGACATGCAGACATATACAGACATACACACACACAGACATACACACAGAGACACACACACAGACATACATACAGACATATACAGACATACACACACATACTGACATACACACACATACTGACATACACACACATACTGACATACACACACATACTGACATACACACACAGACATACATACACACATAGACATACATACACACATAGACATACATACACACACAGACAGACATACAGACATACATACAGACATACACACACATACAGACATACATACACATACAGACATACACACACAGACAGACATATATGCAGACACACACACATACACGGCTGGCGCGGGAGCACACCTGATTTATCAGCCACCCTCCTCTTACCTTTAAGTTGCAGGAGGGTGGCTGGGGATGATGGGAGTGAGCCAATGCCTCTCCTCTGCTCTCCCTCCGGTCTCCTCCCTTGCGGTGTAGCTGCAATTTTTTTTTTAAATGTCATACACACAGACTGTCATACACACAGACTGTCATACACACAGACTGTCATACACACAGACTGTCATACACACAGACTGTCATACACACAGACTGTCATACACACAGACTGTCATACACACAGACTGTCATACACACACACACTGACCTGCATACGTACACACACTGACGTACACACACTGACGTACACACACTGACGTACACACACTGACGTACACACACTGACGTATACATACACACACACACACACACATACAGACACACACACACATACATACACACACATACACACACATACATACACACAGACATACACACACACATACATACACACACACACATACATACACACACACACATACATACATACACACAGACATACACACACATACATACACACAGACATACACACATACTGACATACATACACACACAGACATACACACACATACACTGCTGGTGAGGGAGCACACCTCATTTATCAGCTACCCTCCTCTTACCTTTAAGTTGCAGGAAGGTGGCTGGGGATGATGGGAGTGAGCCGATGCCTCTCCTCTGCTCTCCCTCCGGTCTCCTCCCGCGCGCAGTAAGCTGGGAGGAAGTGACCGGACGTCACTTCCTCCCAGCAGCCCTTGCAATGTAGCCGCAATTTTTTTTTTAAATGTCATACACACAGACTGTCATACACACAGACTGTCATACACACAGACTGTCATACACACAGACTGTCATACACACAGACATACAAACATACATACCGACATACTGACATACATACCGACATACTGACATACATACACACAGACATACACACAGACCTATACATACACACACATACTGACATACACACACATACCAGCATACATACACACACATACCGGCATACATACACACACATACCGACATACATACACACACATACATACACAGACATACACACAGACATACACACAGACATACATACACACACACATATACAGACATACATACATACACACACACACACAGACATACACACATACACGGCTGGCGAGGGAGCACACCTCATTTATCAGCCACCCTCCTCTTACCTTTAAGTTGCAGGAGGGTGGCTGGGGATGATGGGAGTGAGCCGATGCCTCTCCTCTGCTCTCCCTCCTGTCTCCTCCCACGCGCAGTAAGCTGGGAGGAAGTGACCGGCCGTCACTTCCTCCCAGCAGCCCTTGCGGTGTAGCCACAATTTTTTTTTAAAGGGGCCGATCGCGCAATTACCCGGCTGCAGCGCTGACCGGACCCCTGAAGATATAGGGCCCATCGGGTGGCCCTAAATGCTTGGGCCATCTGATGGGCCCCGGTGCAGATGCACCTGCGGCGGTTTTGCCGCTCCACGTGGGGCCCGGGCGGCCGGGCCCCCCAGGGCCACCGGGCCCGTGACAACCATTATGGTTGTCACCCTCTGATGGCGGCCCTGTCAGGGGTAGTCAACCTTTTAATACCTAATGCCCACTTTTGTATCTTTCCTTACCGCCCACCAGTGCTGAAGTTACACATTTTATAGCGCAAGTGCGATTTATTTTTTAGAACAAAAAAGATTACTTTAAGTACATATTTTATTTTTGGGGGAGTGAGGGGGGCAGTGTGTGTGTGATGGGGGGGAAGTGTGTATGAGGATAGTAGTGTGTGAGTGCATGTTTGTTTATGAAGGGTGCACAGGGTCTATGCTGTGTGTAGGTGGGTGAGATGTGAAAATCTATCTTTTGTCTCCCCCTCCCTTCTTTTTACCTTTTACCAGGGAATGGGGACATAATGCTGTAAGCCATGGTTGTTCAGTGGTGGCATGTTCACTGCGAGCACAGCACCGTATCGGAGTGTTGCCATGGTAACGCGCAGCAATGCTCCTACTAGCCTGTGCTCGCGGGAGGAACACAGAGCCTCCCAGGTCCTTCCTTCCCTCTACTGGAACGAAGTGCCAGCGGGCTAGTGAGGGAGATCTTTGATCTCTTCACCAGCCTGAGGGGGCTTACAGCAGGGCTGTCTCTTCTTGGGCCGGCAGGGGAGATGAAAGGATCTCCCTTGCCGACCTTGGTCCATGGCCATCGAGCTCCACTGGGCGTTTTCTGCAGAACCCACCACCTCCCATCCAGGGGCGGGCTGGGAAGGGGGGCAGGGAGGCAATTGCCCCCCAGGCCGCCCTAAACCCAGGGGCCAGGGCAAAAAAAGGAAAATCTGAATCCCCTGCCTCTGGCTGAGGACTCAGATTTTTCAACTTACCTCACTCTTCCTGCAGCCTGCAGTCAGTGGAGTCCGCCGGCCTCTCCTGATGATGTCAGGATGAGGGGGCGTGACTTTCACTGCTCTTCTCCCAGGACCGCTGGGGAGTCTGGGAGAAGAGCAGAGGAAGCCACGCCCCCTCATCCTGACATCATCAGGAGAGGCCGGCCGACTCCACTGACTGCAGGCTCCAGACTTCACTGACTGTTGCTGTATGCTGGCTGCTGCCCACCCCTCCCTGGCTTAAGGTATGAGTCAGGGAGGGGGAAATACACTTTAGTTTTTTATTCCCCTCCTCAGCCCTACCCCCCCTTCCCCCCTCCTCAGCCCTACCTTCCCCCTCCTCAGCCCTGCCCCCTCTCTTCCACCCTCCTCAGCCCTGCCCCCTCTCTTCCACCCTCCTCAGCCCTGCCCCCTCTCCTCAGCCCCTGCCCCCTCCTCAGCCCTGCCCCCTCTCTTCCCCCCTCCTCAGCCCCTGCCTCCTCTCTTCCCCCCTCCTCAGCCCTTGTCCCCTCCTCAGCCCTGCCCCCTCTCTTCCCCCCTCCTCAGCCCTGCCCCCCCTCCTCAGCCCTGCCCCCTCTCTTCCCCCCTCCTCAGCCCCTGTCCCCTCCTCAGCCCTGCCCCCTCTCTCCCCCCCTCCTCAGCCCTGCCCCCTCTCTTCCCCCCTCCTCAGCCCTGCCCCCCCTCCTCAGCCCTGCCCCCTCTCTTCCCCCCCTCCTCAGCCCCTGTCCCCTCCTCAGCCCTGCCCCCCCTCCTCAGCCCTGCCCCCTCTCTTTCCCCCTCCTCAGCCCTGCCCCTACCCCCTCTTTAGCCCTGCCCCCTCTCTTTCCCCCTCCTCAGCCCTGCCCCTCCCCCTCTTTAGCCCTGCCCCCTCTCTTTCCCCCTCCTCAGCCCTGCCCCCTCTTTAGCCCTGCCCCCTCTCTTCCCCCCTCCTCAGCCCTTCCCCCCCTCCTCAGCCCTGCCCCCTCTCTTCCCCCCTCCTCAGCCCTGCCCACCCTCCTCAGCCCCTTCCCCCTCCTCAGCCCTGCCCCCCCTCCTCAGCCCCTGTCCCCTCCTCAACCCTGCCCCCTCTCTTCCCCCCTCCTCAGCCCTGCCCCCCTCCTCAGCCCTGCCCCCTCTCTTCCCCCCTCCTCAGCCCTGCCCCCTCTCTTCCCCCCTACTCAGCCCTGCCCCCCCCTCTTCAGCCCTGCCCCCTCTCTTCCCCCCCTCCTCAGCCCTGCCCCCCCTCCTCAGCCCCTTCCCCCTCCTCAGCCCTGCCCCCCCCTCCTCAGCCCCTGTCCCCTCCTCAACCCTGCCCCCTCTCTTCCCCCCTCCTCAGCCCTGCCCCCCTCCTCAGCCCTGCCCCCTCTCTTCCCCCCTCCTCAGCCCTGCCCCCCCTCCTCACCCCTGTCCCCTCCTCACCCCTGTCCCCTCCTCAGCCCTGCCCCCCCTCCTTAGCCCTGCCCCCCCTCCTCAGCTCTGCCCCCCCTCTTCAGCCCCTCCCCCCTCCCCTCCTCAATCCCTGTCCCCCTCCTCAGCCATCCCCTGTCCCTTAGTCAGGCTCTGGTTCCTTAGTAAAGCTCTGTCCCACCCTTTCCCTGCTCATTTTTTCCCCCAGCTCCTGCCCCCTTTCTCAGCCCCATGCCTCCCACTACAGCCCCATAACATCCCCACTACAGCTCCTCTTCCCCCAATTGCAACCCATATCACCCACACCACAACCCCTTTCCCAAATTGTAGCCATCAACCTACTTAAGCCCCTATCCCCCCCTACATTTCCTAAACCCCCCAATTACAGTTTATACCCGCCACTACAGCCCCTGTCCCCCCACTACAGCCCTGTCCCTTTACTCAGCCAATGTCTACTGGTTTTAAAAGTGTAAAGTTTGGGTATGTGTGTGTCAGTATGTCTGTGTGTGTGTGCAAGTATGTCTCTGTGTGTGCCAGTTTGTGTGTGTGTTTGTCAGCCAATATGCCTGTGTGTGTGTGTGTCAGTATGTCTGTCTGTCTGTCTGAGTCAGTATGCCTGTAACATTGTGTCTTTCTGTGTGTGTCTGTGTGCCTGTCAGTGAGTTTGTGTTTTTTAGTGTGCGCGAAATCAGCAAGTGTGTGTGTGCTTGTCAGTGAGTGTCTGTTTAGGTGACTGCTCCCCCCGCCCCCCTTTCAATCACATGGGAAAGGTGTTTTTACTCTCCTCTTGGTGCAATGGGCCACTTGACTGGATTTGCCCCCCAGGCCAAAGGCTGCCAGCCCTCCCCTGCTCCCATCTGAAATCTCAAACCTACCCACTACTGGGCGGTATGTTGACAACCCATGGTTTAGATGTAACTTTGCATATCTAAGCTATGCTGCCATGTTTTTTTTAGATAGAAGAGGCTTTCTCCTGGCAAACCTTCCAAACAAACCATACTTGGTTAGTCTTTTTTTAAGTGTACTCTCATAAACTTGAGCTTTTAACATGCTAGAGGAGGCCTGTAACTGTAGTTTTTCTTTTTGTTTTTTTTTTCTTTTTGCATTTTCACTGAGCACTGCCTGGTCTGACTTTTGGTTACATTTGCTGGGATTTCCACTCCTGGGACGATTGGCAATTGTCTTAAAGGTTTTCAACTTTTGAGTACTCTTTCTCTTTGTAAAATAAAGGAATTTATAAATTGTTTGGGAATGGCCTTATAACCCTTCCCAGTTTGATGGGCAGCAACATTTTCTTCTCGAAGATCTTTGCTGATGTCTTTCCTCTTTGGCATTGTGTTAACACACACCTGGTTGCCCCAAACCAGGAAACTGCTATAAAATTCAAGGATTTTACTATTACCATGACGTAAAGTCATGATTTTATTAATGACACGGAGGCGAGTATTATGCTGCACTCTTTCTTTATTTCCCTCAGCAGCAAAGAAAAAACTTTATAAATATAACAGTAGTAACATTAACAGTCTTAGGTGTATTCTTCCTAGTAACAGGAACAGCCAATCAGGAACAGCCAATCAGGTTCCACTTCTCCAGCATAATAGGCTCTGTCAGCCAATCCTGTTCCTCTTTATTTGCAGTCCCGAAGTAGTAAAGTGTCCAACCGAACATAAAACTGTACATGAAGGAGTTTTCCGTTTCGATGTAGGGTAGATTAGGCTGTAAAAGAGGAGAAATATGGTAATACCTTAGCATCAAACTGGGTGTATGCATAATCATAGGTATTTGAGCTAGTGTTTGGTCAATGTTTGTCCAAGGGGATATTATTTAATCTGTATATACTGGTGAACATATAGACAAAAGACTATCATAGTGAAGACTCACCTGGTTGCAAGTATAACTGTAATTTAATAGTCTGTTAAAATGACTTACCGTAGGTTAACTTACCCAACTCCCGTCTACCTTTCCACCGTCGTCGGGTGGGAGGGAGGGATAATACTCGCCTCCGTGTCATTAATAAAATCATGACTTTACGTCATGGTAATAGTAAAATCCTTGAATTTTATTAAGACACGGAGGCTCCTATTATGCTGGTTTAAAGCTGAGAAACCACCGTTCCTGCGAAGTGTTGTATTGGTTTGAAGTAGAAATCACGGAAGGTGGTTTCTGAGGACCAGTCGGCTGCTTTCAAAATGTCTTCCAGGCGACAACCCATGGCAGAGGCCTTGGAAGCCATTGCTCCTCTTATGGAGTGAGGAGAAAATATGGAGGTGTCAATTCCTGCCGTAGTCATGAGCCACTTGACCCAGCGGGCTAGAGTTGTAGTAGACACCGGTAGGTGTGGTCTTTGGAAAGAGATGAAGAGTTCATGTTTATTTGGGTCCCGCAACGTCATGGTGCGCATTTCGTAGAGTTGTAGGCATTTAACCGGGCATAAGAGAGGCTTGTCAGGAAAGGTTGGGTATGTCACTCTCTTTGTCGAGCTTTTAGTTCTCCGTGATATATCAAAAGTGACCCCTTCTGGCGTGTAGGACCGTGCGGTGATGTCTAACGCTCTAACATCTGAGACCCTTTTGCAGGATATGAGGCATAGGAGCATGACCAGTTTTGCCGACAGTTGTTTCAACGATAGTGATGCATTATCCGGCCAAGATTCGAGGAAAAGGAGGATAGTGGAGACGTCCCATAGCACTGAATAGCGTGGTAGTGGGGGTCGTGCAAGTCTGATGCCACGTATGAGACGGCATACCAATGGGTGGCGTCCTATCGGTGCACCATTGATGCCTTGGTGTGCGGCCGAAATGGCCGATCTGTAGAGGTTCACCGTACGGTATGCTCTGCCGTTTTCAAATAATGAAGTTAAGAACTGCAGGATCGAATTCAGAGGAGCCGATATGGGATCCAGGTTCCGTTCCATGCTCCAATTGTGCCATTTGCTCCAAGCAGATTTATAAGCTTGTCTCGTGCCGGGTGCCCATGCGCTCTCGAGAAGTTGGAGAGTTGATTCCGAAACCCCTTCGATTGAGTAGGGTTCCCGGAAACCAGCCATGCCGTGAGATGCAGTAATTCCTGTTGAATCAAGGGGTGAGGGGACCCGTCCGGGTCTTGGAGGAGATAGTCGAAGTGTGGGAGAGTGCGGGGTATGTCTACCGCCATTTCCAACAGAGAAGGAAACCATGGTTGAGACGGCCATAATGGTGCCACGAGCACTGTCGTTCCCATCTGTTGCCGTAGGTGTAATAGGCATCGGGGAATCAACGCAAAGGGAGGAAACGCGTAGTTCCTTGTGTAGGACCAGTCTTGGGTAAATGCATCTGTTGCCAGTGCTTCTGGGTCTGGTTTCCAACTGAAAAATCTGGGGAGTTGTTTGTTCAAACGGGAGGCGAACAAGTCCTTGTCCAGAGGGCCCCATAGGGATTGGATGTCTTGAAAGACCCTGGGATCCAAGTGCCAGTCGCTGGAATCCCTGAGGTGCCTTGAGTACCAATCCGCCGTTGTATTGCAGAGGCCCGGGATGTACTCTGCTGTGACTGAGATGCCCTGTGCCAGGCAGAACTGCCAAAAGTCTCGTGCCAGATTCGCCAGGACCTTGGATTTCGTCCCGCCCAAGTGATTTATATAGCGGACTGCCGATATGTTGTCCATTTTCAATAGGATGGCACATCGGGCTTGAGTCGTTGAGAAACTGCGGATTGCAAAAGAACCGGCCAGAAGTTCTAGGCAATTGATGTGAAGCGTAGATTCCATTTCGGACCATCTGCCACCTGTAGAGATATTGCCACAGCGTGCACCCCAACCGTGCAAGCTCGCATCGGATTCTATTACTATGTCTGGTGTGGTGCCGAAAATGGCCCGGCCATTCCATGCTTCCATATGGAAGAGCCACCATCTGAGTTCTGTTTTTGCCTCTGTGTCCAGAGAGATCATGTCCGTGTATGAGGACCCGTCTCTCAGATGAGAGGCTTGTAGGCGCTGTAGCGCTCGATAGTGTAGAGGGCCCGGGAAGATGGCCTGGATGGAGGCCGCCAAGAGGCCAATCACTCTCGCCAATTGTTTTAGGGAGATCAGGGGAATCTTCAGAGTGCGTCTGATTTCCTTCTTTATGGTGGCCAATTTCGCAGTCGGCAAGTGTAGTGTCTGTAGAGTAGAGTCCACGACGAGGCCCAAGAACTCTATGCGTTGTGTAGGGGTCAGGATGGACTTTTTCCCATTGATCAGGAAACCCAGGTTCTGTAAGAGATTCTGAGTCCACGTCAGATGGGTCTTGATAATGTGGTTGGATTGACCCATGATGAGGATGTCGTCTAAGTAGATTATTAGACGAACCCCTCGACTTCGAAGTAGGGCCACCACGGGTTTCAGGAGCTTCGTGAAACACCATGGGGCTGAGGATAGTCCGAATGGGAGGCAGGCGAATCTCCATTTTCTTCCTTGCCATATGAATTGGAGGAAGTTTTGGTGTTGACGTGCGATTGGTATAGTGAGGTAGGCATCCTGTAGGTCTAACTTGACCATCCAATCCGACGGTTGGAGGAGATCTCGGAGGCAGTGTATGCCTTCCATTTTGAAATGGTTGTAGGCAATAAAAGTGTTGAGCTGTTTCAAGTTTATCACTGGGCGGACGCCGCCGCCTTTCTTGGCAACTAGGAATAGGTTGCTCACATAGCCTGGGGTAGTCATCGGGATCTCTAAGATGGCTTGTTTGTGTGCCAATTCTGAGACCTCCTTGGAAACAAGGGAGGCGTCTTGTTGGGAGAATAACATTCCCCGTGGCGGGGAGATTTGTACTGGGAGGGACAAGAACTCTAAGGAATACCCTCTTACCGTGTTCAATACCCAGGCATCTGATGAAATGTGTGACCATACATGGAAAAAATGTCGGAGTCTGCCCCCCACTGCCCCTAGGGAAGAAGGAAGTAGGAGATGACTTACCACGAGCAACCCATGGCCGCCCACGTTGTGGGAAGAAGGCCGGGGTGTTGCGGTGCTCCGTGAAGGAGGTTTGTCCAGTGTAGGAGCCTCGGTTCTGTCGGAATGAACCCCTGTTAACACGGCCGGACAGACGGCTCCTGGCTCTTCCGGCCCCACCAAAAACCTTAGGGTGGAAAACTCTGCGCATGTTTGATTGCGCCTTGTCTAGGGCAGTAAAGGTATGTACAAAGGAGCCAAGCTCCTTGACAAAATTGTCTCCGAACAGGAGACCACGGGCCTGGGTGCCCGGCTCGGTAATAGCCATATTTACCAATTTTGGCTCTATCTTTAATAAGATCGCCTTGCGACGCTCTGTGGCTATCGCACAGTTGGCATTGCCGATCAGGCAAATTACTCTTTGAATCCAACCACTTATGGCGGTACGATCTAAGTCTTGGTCGTTTTCGACCATATCAAATATTTTGGTTGCTGGGCCCAATATATCCAGTAATTTATCCTGGCAATTGCGCAGGGAGAAATCAAGGCCCTTATTAGGCTTCCAGCCAGTCTTGCCCAGGAATTGGACGATTTTTGGGTCTACTGCAGGTGTTCTGCAGGCCTCGTCCGGGACAGTAGGGCGTGGGCATTCTGCCCGTAGCTTATTGCGTGTTGCCTTATTTAAAGGCTTGCGAGTCCTTGATGCAACGTATTTGGCCACATGGGCCGAAGGGGACCAGTCTGCTGACCTTGGATGACGTAGGTCATCGGGGTCGAACAGGGGTTCCCCATAGGGGTCAACTAATTTGTTTGCATCGTCTGGGACCTTAAGCTCCATGTCAAACGATTCAGATGGAGGCGTATTATGCTCTCTGAGGCCATGGTCTTCGACCAGATCATCAGATTCGGGATCTGATGGATCCTCAGTATCCATGCAGTTTTCCTCTTCAATCTCGCTGAGATCTGACTCAGAATCTAGTTGGGCTTTTGCCCGTTTCCATAACCTAGCCGATTTTGCCCGGCTAGTGGCTCTTTTGCGCGGTGGTATGTTAGGCGCGCCATCTGTGACAGGTTTGTAGCTGTCCATATGTGAGATTGAAGAGTGTTTGGTTTTTGCAGTGGCCTTACGACCAGTGTGAGGTTGTGAAGGGACCACTACTGGCAAGGCCTGGGTAACGGTCGGCTGAGCCGATTTCTGTGCCTCAAGCAGAGCCTGTGTAAGCGTCTGTGAGAAAGATTCAGACATCAATCCCATGGCCGATGTGAGGGCCTTAGTCATAACATGAGACATAGTGTCGTCAATCAGAGGCTGCATATCAGCAGTGGGAGCAAAATCAGCGGGGTTAGCCGCTCCAATTTCAGATACCCCTGTGGGTGTTTTAACACTCCCTGGTTTGGTGACAAGGGACCCAGAAGGGGTGGGTAAATCTTTCTCATAAGGCATGCTTAGTATGACACTGGTAGTAATAATAAAATCTGAGCTGAAACTAAAATGGGTTGATTAACCCAAAGGAAAACAATATACCTTTAAGAACAAAATTAATTACTCACATAAACTTCAAACTAACAGCAGTATTGAAGGTTCACAGGTAAATAGGAAAATAGCAAGGAGGGAGCAAAGAGCCGTCCGACCGCCACTACAGCTTTAACCCAACTCCGAGGACCGGACGTTGGGGGTGGAGCTGTGTGAGAGCGCGGGAAGGCAAAGAAAATGGCTGCCGCGGGCGGCAGAAAAGGAAAGAATAGGAAGATTTAGCCGGTAAGTTGTGCTCGCGGCGAATGTGTTGATCACTATAAAGTGTACACATTCCAGCGCCGCGAGCAGGGAACCGGCATCTGAGCTCCGTGAGTTCCGCGGTTATGGCGGTCACTCACGGCGCCAGTAATGAAATGGGGGCGCGAAGCGCCGAGTGCGGTTCCAGTCGGCGTCCCCGAGCCGCTTGTTAAATTAGGCTCTGGGGACAGGCTGGACCGCGGAAAGGATTAAAGTCAAGAAAATAGAAGGAATCAATAAATGAATTAAAATACAATAACGGTATAATACTAATAGTAGTAATAATAATGAATAGTAATAACAATAATAGTTAATAATAGTAAAATGATAATAATAATGATATAATAATCCCACAGTTAAGGAGCTGAGGGATCAGGTATACTTAACTGAGGGAGCAGCAAAGAAAGAGGAACAGGATTGGCTGACAGAGCCTATTATGCTGGAGAAGTGGAACCTGATTGGCTGTTCCTGATTGGCTGTTCCTGTTACTAGGAAGAATACACCTAAGACTGTTAATGTTACTACTGTTATATTTATAAAGTTTTTTCTTTGCTGCTGAGGGAAATAAAGAAAGAGTGCAGCATAATAGGAGCCTCCGTGTCTTAATAAAATTGCTGCTTATATAGAGGTTGTCACACTTGCTGATTTATAATTTAATCAAGGGCATTTGTTTAGCAGCACCTGTCTGCTAATTAGCCTCTTAATTCTTATGGAAGCAGTATCAAAAAAAATGACTAATGACTAAATTTTTTTTTTAAATTCTTTATTTTATTTGTGCATCAGATAACAGTAGTCATGCAGAGCCACGACAGCATCTGCAGGCATTTGCATAGTTTGACATATACGTGGCAGCGTAAACGGCACATTTTTTTTTGAATGACATACAAGAAACAAATTCGTGTAACTAGAGTGTATAAGCTTACAGTGCTCGATAGGTACATAGACTTAAAACAGTGTCAAAAGTAAAGATCGCGCTCAGACGCTTTATATGCTTAAAGTTGCTTAAAGAATATGCTTAAGATACGCTTTGAAATTTGCCTGGCATATAGTAATATAGTGAAGATCGCGCTTTAGCGCTTGTTATGCTTAAAGTCGCTTAAAATATGCTTAGAATACGCCTTGAAGTTTGCCTGGCATATAGTGATTTAGTAAAGATCGCGTTTGACATAAAAGTGTAGGGTTAACTCCAAACCAAGAAAAACAGTAAACGCTTCATACGTTAAGAGGCTTCAATGCGAGAAAATAGACTGCACTTCTATATTGTTGGTTTACGCCTTTCTGCGTCTAGGTGAAGTGTATGCGAAATATAACTGCTTATTTATAAGTAGAAGCTTATGGAAAAACAACATATAAAATGATTTCGCTTTAAATGACAGGCACAGGGTTAACTACGTGGCTAAACAGGAGAAACTGTGGTATTAGTCAAAGGCTGGTAGAACAAGTATGCCAGATTGTGTAACCACCTCAATCTACCCCAGTGTTGGCGTTGCATAGCCTTAATTATAAAAGTAGAGGTGCATAGTAAAATTAACATCAAAGTGAACAGTAGCGGTAGCACTATACGTTACAGGACTGTTACAGGTGCCCCAGGAGTTGCATGCCAGGGTTGTTAGAGTCCTCAGCATAGCTGTGTGTTCAGCCGATTCCCCGTTGGGGCAGAGTCACGTTTTGCCGCAGGAGTCCCGCAACATTTATCTTGCTTGTGGGCATCGCTTGGATATCACTGCTTTGACTCAAAATCCGGGCCATGCTGGTGCTCATATGGGTACGCGCTGGGTTCCTCTCAGAGTGTTCTCCGCGCTGTAGCAGTATTCCCTCTCTCGGCTGGTTAGGACCAGGGTGCTGTAGTGTGCGCCGGGGTTTCTGTCTTGGACTCCGCGTTGCTGCACGGGGATTCCCCCTGTGTTGCTGCCTGTTACCGATTTGCCTGCGCCTTGTGCGAGGGTGACCCGGCGGCAGTCGAGGCTTCTGCTCCTTCCGTGGTGTCGATCGGGTGTCCTGCTATTTGGCTGCTGGCCGGCTATTTGGTCGTGGGTCCTGCCTGGTAAGGATTTCACCGTGAGGTGGGGCAGGCTGAAGTAGTCTGCACTCTAGCCGCTGCCAAAACTCTTCAAAGTGTCTGGCAATCCTCGCCAAGACATCATGTGAAGCGTCGGAGGGGCTCTCAGCAGCCATGATTTCCGCCATCTTAAGTGAAGCTCTGTGCTCGCGTTTTGCCCACGGGCTGGCCTGTGTTGCTTCTGCCGGCCTCGGGTCGTCTCCGCTTGGTGGACCGGGATCACCCCCACCGGTCCAGGGGGGGGGGCAGGCTGAAGTCAAGTCTCTGGAGGGCCTCAGTGCCGAGGAGAGCGGCCGCCTCTCCCCTGCCTCAGTAGGCCGCGCCCGGATCTCTGTGCTCCCTGCCCTGACGGGCCTCGGGGTAGTGTCTTTCGCTTCAGCGGGGCACCCCCGACATAGGTGGTGCACCCTTGATGAACTTTGGGCCATATTGCCCCTGCTTTATGCCCCGTTTTTGCCCGCTCGGTTCTAATGACTAAATTATGACACTGTATACTATGTCATGTGTTCATTTGAGGTTGCATTTACCTAACTTTAAGACCTGTTAAGGAATAGATTATTGATATGTCCTGATCTATAAAACCATAGAATTCAAAGTGTGTACTTTCTTTTTCCCATGACTTTATTTACCCATAAAGCTTCCACATTTTCGTTATCACATTCCACTTGCTTAGTATTTGGGTTTAAATCATGGTTTACATAGAAACAGGGGGCGGGGCCTAACCGCCGAACAGACTGGTCGCACTAAGCCTGAGCTCCGTGCGAGAACCGGCAATTAAACTACGTATACCTCAAAATACTCCACCGAGCCCACCGAAACGACACAGCAGAGAAGCGGTGAGACCCCCGAGGCTCAATTTGCCGGATCGCCGGACTCGGAGAGGCGACCTGACGCAAAGATAGGGTTGCGGCCTACCAACGGGTGCAGGCGCGGGAGAGGCGGCCGACCTCCCCGCCAGCGGCTCAGCGGAAAACGCTGCAATCCCCAAGACCCCGTTCACCCCCCCTGGCCGGTGAGGGATATCCCGGCACAACCACGCGACTGAACCAAGCACACTAAAACTGCGAGCAAGCCATACCGACCACACTACTCGCAATCCCACGAAGCACCTAAGGCCCAACCAAAATGGCCGACCAGCTAGGAACAAGGGAAAAGAAGGAGGCCAGCTTTACCCCATCCCATCCTCTGGAAGCCCTAGATCAGCTATGCCTGAAATTCTGCACAACACTTCTGGACAGGGGGATGACCTACCAGCGAGCAGCACAACTAGTGGCCTCGTGGATTAGGCCAACCACCCGCCGACGCCACTATGAGCACCCATCTCTGGCCTTCCAGGCGGCCGTGCAGACATTGAATGCCGGCATGGCAGGCCACGAGGCCAAACGAACGGGGTGCACACACCCGCCCCCGCTCGCAATGGAGCGAGACAACCAGGCAGGCCGCCCTAAAACCCAGCACAAATCCCCACACCAGCCAGACCCCAAGAGTCACTCCAGGGCCACAACGGCAAGCTACGTCGGTACCCAGGAAATGTTCCCACAGACCTGGGCCGGAGCGGGATCGGGACCCAGTAACCCACGCCGCTCGGGCAGCAGTGACGGCTCCCACGCACACGTTACCTCTGGCGATCCACATAAGGACCCGTATGCCAGCAACACCATCCACGCACTTGGATTACAACCGGGAAACCAGCAGCATGGACGCTACTCGACACCTGCACCTCGACCTCATGCTCCTGCAAAAGGCACACACCGATGGGAGGCAAGCCTGAAGCGGAGCGACCAACAACCACAGAACAGGCTGGGCATTGGATGAACAGGCAAGAAGTCCCGGACTGTCTCCCGGCACAGGCACAGACGGCTCTGCAGACTTAGTCTACCCTGGTGTACTCTCCACATGTACAGATCTCCCTGTATGCCTTTAGTATACTTTTACATAGCCCTGGCCCTCGGGACTCAAACAAGGATGTCCTCATGGCCTAACCCACTGTTTAGCATCAGTTTAAGCACCATTTGTTGTAGAATACGCGTGTTGCATTAGTCTGTATTTACTACCACTGTTGCACCCCTTACAAAGTCTCCCACGCTGTTGCCTACAGGCGCCTACCTCCACCGCGCTGTTTTATTACCTAGCCATATCTAAAGTGGCAAAGTAAGCTTGTTATGCCATAACATAAGTAGTTTATTCCCACGTTCTCCTTTTTTATAAAGCACTGCTCTGCGCCCTCGCAACCTGGCATATCTTTCTGTAAAATGCTAATGTCAAGCGTAACGTTTATCATTTAACCTAGTGTCACCTTAAGCGCAGCTAGCTATATCTCACAACATGTCATACCACAAAAGTGATACCTACTAATCTGATACCCTCATATAATTTGTAATCTCAATCTACGTTTAAGCCTGTTTACTATGTAATATCAAAAAAAAAAGTGCTATGTCTTTTTACTACCCACTGTAACGAATGTTTACCAATCAGCGTATGGAATGCCGTTGGGGTACCATATGTAAACCTGTAACCATTATAAGCACTGCAAAAATAAAGAATTAAAAAAAAAAACAAAAAAAAAACATACCCACACACACCTTTTCTGTTTTTTCCTAAATAATGTGTAACCATTTAACCCCTTCAGGACGGAGTCAGTAGTACACGTTCTGATCAAAAGAAAACGTAAACAAAAACTGGAATTTGCACTATATGTCTGTTCAACCGTAATTCACCTCTTTCATATTAAATGCACCCACACTTATTATATATCATTTTGTTCAGGAGAAACAGGGCTCTCATTTCATATCAAATATTTATATATGAAACATAATTTATTATGAATAAAATTAAAAAAACTGAGAATTGTTTTTTTTTTTTTTAAATTTGTAGTTCCGCCTCACATTTTAGCTGTAAATGTCATAATACTGTTAGGTTTTACTGCAAAAAAAAATGCACATATTTGTAATCAGCGATGTCTCACGAGTACAACAGTACCCCCCATTAACAGGTTTTATGGTGTTTTGTAAAGTTACAGGGTCAAATATAGAACGTTCCATTTTCAAATTGAAATTTGCCAGATTAGTAATGTTACCTTTGAGACGGTGTGGTAGCACAGGAATGAGAATTACCCCCATAATGGCATACCCAGGGCCGGCCTTAGGGGTGTGCGAGCTGTGCGGCCGCACAGGGCGCCATGGAGCAGGGGGCGCCGTGCGGCCGCACAGCCGGCCGGGATTTAAAAAAAAAAAAAAAAAAAAATTAAATTTGCAGCGGGGGTGGAGCTTACCGTGCGGCGGGGGCGGAGCTAAAAGCGCCGGAAAACTGCTGCAGGGGAAGCAGGAAGGAGTCCCTGCTTCCCCGCCAAACAGTCACCAGGAGCTGCACTGCCTCCACAATGAACTCCACAGGTAACTGTGTGATTGTCAGGTGAGTGTGACTCTCTGCCTGTGTGTATGACTGTCTGCCTCTGTGTGTATTACTGTCTGTGTGTGTGTGTGTGTGGATGTCTTCCTGTGTGTGTGTGTGTATGGCCGTCTGACTCTGTGTGTGTGTGTGTGTGTGTGTGTCTCACATACAACCAATACACGCATATCACACACTGTTAATACACCCATTACAAATATCACACATAGCATACATATCACACACAGTCATCACACCTACTATCACATACACAGACAACACAAACATTACAGCGTACATGGATGACCGGGGGGGGGGGGGGGGGGGGGCTGTGAAGATTTTTCGCACAGGGCATCTAAGACCGGCCCTGGGCATACCATTTGAAAAAGTAGACAACCAAAGGTATTGAACGTGGGGTATGTTTAGTCTTTTTTAGTAGCCACTTAGTCACAAACACTGGCCAAAGTTAGTGTTCATATTTGTTTTTGTGTGAAAAAAGCAAAAAACTAATATTTGGCCAGTGTTTGTGACTAAGTGGCTACTAAAAATGACTGGACATACCCCATTTGCAATACCTTGGGTTGTCTACTTTTGCAAATGGTATGCCATCATGGGGGTAATTCTTATTCTTGGGCTACCATACGGTCTCAAAGGCAACATAACTAATCTGGCAAATTTCAAGGTGAAAAAAATGAAATGCAAGCCTTATATGTGACTTTCCAAAACACCATAAAACCTGTACATGGGGGGTACTGTTATTCTCGGGAGACTTCACTAAACACAAATATTAGTGTTTTAAAACAGTAAAACATATTACAACAATAATATAGTCCATAAAAGTGCCGTCTGTTTGTAAAAAATGCAAAAACGTCACTTTTACTTAATATAATATCGTTGTAATACAATTTACCAGTTTTAAACACTAATATTTGAGTTCAGCGAAGTCTCCCGAGTAAAAAACAGTACTCAATATAGTGCTTGCGAATTCAATTCTCTACACTTTCTCCCTGTGTTGTCCAGCATGTCAATCACATTTTAATTAATCAAATGACATAATTATGTTAAAAAATTACTTAAATATACACGTAGAATTTTAATATATATGCATTTATAGGTATTTAAATTCTACGTGTATACTAATGTAATCTTTTATGTAATTATATGTATTTATTTCTATATATATATTTGCGGTTATTTGTATTTTATATATAGATACCGTATATACTTTTTTTGTGCTGAAAAACCCCAACTTGGCTTATACTCGAGTCAGTGTCTGTATTATGGCAATTTACATTGCCATAATACAGACAGGGGGCTGTGGGGGCTGCAGAGCGGTTACTTACCTCTCCTGAAGCTCCTGTCAGCTCCCTTCTCCTCCGTGCCGGTCCGTTCAGCACCTCGGTCAGCTCCCAGTGTAAGTCTCGCGAGAGCCGCGGGGTCATAGTGCGGCTCTCGCGAGACTTACATTGTGAGCTGACAGAGGAGCTGCACGGACCGGCGCGGAGGAGGAGGGAGCTGACAGGAGCTGCAGGAGAGGTAAGTAAACTCTCAGCCAGCCCCCCTCCTCCCTCCACTGAACTACCAATGCCACTGGACCCCCAGGGAATGAGAGCCCCCCTCCCTGCCATCTATCAAGCAAGGGGGGGGGGGGGATGGAAAAATAAATACATAATAATAATAAAATATTAAAAATAATTAAAAAAATAACAATATAACAAAACAAAAAAAATAAAATAATAATTAATAAAATAAATACTGTAATTATATAACAAAAAATGATTAAAATAATAATTAATAAAATGATAATCAAAATGCCCACCCCCCACCAACACAAACACACACTGCATCACACACACTCACACTTAATTCATATACATACACTGCATTCATATTCACAAACTGCATTCATATACACACACTGCATTCATATACACACACTGCATTCATATACACACACTGCACTCATACACGCACACACTGCACTCATACACGCACGCACTGCACTCATACACGCACGCACTGCACTCATACACACACTGCACTCATACACACACACTGCATTCACACACTGCACTCATACACACACACTGCACTCATACACACACTGGACTCATACACACACAAACTGGACTCACACACTGGACTCACACTGCACTCATACACACACACTGCATTCATTATATACACACACTGTAAATAAATATTCAATTAATATAATTTTTTTTAGGATCTAATTTTATTTAGAAATTTACCAGTATTTCCCACCCTAATCTTATACTCGAGTCAATAAGTTTTCCCAGTTTTTTTGGGTAAAATTAGGGGCCTCGGCTTATATTCGGGTCGGCTTATACTCGAGTATATACGGTGGATATATATAGAATGTCATTCTAAGTGTATTCTGTTTCCAATATATATATATATATATATATATTAATAACAAAATACAGTTAGAATGAAATTACATATGAATATATAATTTATTTAAAATTTTGTTTCAATATTTTATTTATTTATTTAATTATTTTATTTATTTATTATTGTAATTATACGTGTGTATATATATATATATATATAATATATATATGTAGATCTATTATATATAATATATATACATATTATATATATGTAACGTCATTCTAAGTGTATTTTAATACCAATATATATATACTAATATTAATATTAAAATACATTACGTATGACGTTACATATATATTATACATATAATATATATTCATATATTCTATATATAAAAAGGCATTTAATTTTTTTTTTTTATACTACCTACCAGCAGAGGGACCCCCCTGCTGGGAGATCCATAGCCAGCTATAGGGGCCCATGTGATCACTCTTTGAGAGCGATCACATGGCCCCCAGGGGCCTCATTTGCCGGAGGGGGGCTGTCTGGGCTGTCAGGCAGCCCCCCAGAAGAGGATCGCGGCGGAGGTGAGTACACCGGACCTCCAGGGGCTGAAAGCTGTTACGGCGTTCTATGCCGCCGCAACTGCTTTAAAGCCCTTTAAAGCCGCGACGGCATAGAACGCCGTAACGGCGTTAAGGGGTCCAGTCATGTGTTTCAACCCACCATGTTTCTGCATCAGTGGGGTGCCACATGGTTTTGCATTAAGTTACTGGCAGGAAGGCAAGTTAGTTTTTTCATTCATAATTTCAAATATGTCTTCTGAAAAGAGGCTAGTTTACTGGCACAAATATCTACCATTGTTGTGATGCCTTGTGCAGCTGTAAATGGGAAGTATTTTGGGGGCAGTCAGGTTTGGGATAACCAGTTTCCCTCTGGCTCTGTGGTGTGTCCTAAGTGCCTTCTTTTAGATGGTGGTGGGGTACCATCACTGGAGGACTCTGTTAGGGGCTCAATGTTAGAGGCTGTCATAGTGTCAGTTTCTGCAAGCCTTTTATATGGCTCCTCTGCCATATAATAGCATGCAATTTTAGGAGGATTAATTTAACCTGTGTCGCTAAGGCATACTTTAATTTATTTGCCTACCTACCTAATGCCCAATTCCCATATTCTACCCACAGAAAACTCAACATCCAACCCAAAATGTTAAATAAAACTACTGATCAGAGATCAAGCAGTGGTGACCAGCTCTAAAATGATTTTATTTTATTACATTTTTAAAAAGAAATAACTGCCAAAAATTGTTGGCTTGATCAGAGATCCCTCTGATCACACTCATCACTGATACAGTACTGTACAACACAGACACTGTATGGTACAGTGATCAGGCAGCAGGGAAGAGTTTAACAAATTTAAAAACTGCTGCAGCTGACAAAGGGTCAAAAAATTTATTTTTTGATCCTACAAAAATATTAAAAATGGTTCCTTATCAAGATAATCAGGCTGCATTAATGCTGGGATCAGCACTGAAGGAGTTAGTTATTTTATTTTAGAACGCTTTCTAAATCTTTTACACTTTTAGCACATTTTAAGCAATAATCCAGCCACCTCTCGCCTCAGATTAAAGTGAGCAGAAGAATGAGCCAGAGACAATGTCTCAGCCAATGTTAAAGATCATTAACCAAGAAATTGTAACAGTGGTCGCAGTTACAGGCTGTCACCGTGATCATATGCTACAGATAGCAGTCATTGGCTGCAGGGGGGTTGCCTGGCTTACTGGAGATGGGGTGCATGGCTAGGTAAGCGGACCAGAGGGAGGGCTGAAATGTTAGGGTGTGCTATGCTGCAAATAGCAAATGAGCAGGAACCCTCACGATTAAAATAGAATTAATGAGCAGCTTATCGATGCAGTTCCAGCTGAACCAGGAAATGTGCTGCCCTTAGCGTATAAAATAAGTGATCACAGTAGTGTCCAAATGCTACTCTTCCAAAAGCTAGTGTTACAAATTAGTATTATAAATTAACAATCCCAAACAGAACACTTTTGTATACAAAAAAAAGTTATTATACACCTTAGTTGTATTGTGTCAAGGCTTTCTATACTTTGCAATGTTTAATGAAATATCATTCATTACTATAATATTAGCATTATTTATAGACTAATGTATGTTTATCTTTCTAGGTAAGCATTTATTTGCCAACACTGAAGATTATGAAAAATGTTGTGGAGAGAATGAAAAATCTTAGTAATTTTATGGTAACTTTTCTTTTCCATTTTTTAGTTTGCTAAACTGAAACAAACATGCTTAGCACAGCATTCATAGATAGTTTTGGAGGGCACAATAAAACTGTAACAGTAGTGGAACAGAGAAATCAATCAATCACACTGTTGAAGTGAGGGAATTAAGACCTTTATTTCATTCTTTTGGATAAGCCTTTCATATGATCACAATCTGTTTGAAAAACTTTTCCAACACCTTGAGTCAGACAGTGTTTAAAAACCTCTATATAGTATCCATGGTCTTCGCTGCTTCACTACCTGGGCATTGCAGTGATATCATCAGATGGACTAACTCTCAAATTCAAAACTGTCTAACCCGAAGTGTATGTATATGGCTAAAGGATCTGGTCAGACACTAAAAGATAGGGATGAGTTTTTCTCACTTTTTTTTTTTTCTTTACATATACTTCAGTTAACAAAGCATCAATTCCCTTTCAAAACATGCTGAATGGGCCATTACATACAACAGTCCTCTCAACAATATTTTGTAATTACATTTTTTGGAATCCCTTAAAAATATATAAATAAAAGAATCTAGACATTCAAATATCAAATGTAAATATGTAAAAATATCAAATGATTTAAATGTTTTTTGAATATATGAATTTTAAATGTTTACCTAAAAATATTACATTATTTATAAAGCTTATGCAGAAATTTTAAAATAGAGGCTCAAGTTTTGAGATGTTGAATATGTGACAGATTTTAACAGTTCACAAAATAGTGATATCATGTGTTATATTATTCTTATTTTTATTGAGCCAAGTTACAATTGTAGGGATATTTAACAACATGTAAATAACATAAAAACTAATAAGGTTCTACTGTGTAATTCATGTGCTGTCATAAATGGGAGCAGCTGATATGCAGTGTAATTCACAGATTTTAATACTAACATGACAAAGTCATGATTTTATTAATGACAAAGAGGCGATTATTCTGCTGCACTCTTTCTTTATTTCCCTCAGCAGCAAAGAAAACCTTATTAAAGCAGTTTAACCCCTTAACCCCTTCAGGACCGGCCTGTTTTTGCGATGTTTGTACGTTAAGGACCAGAGCAGTTTTAACACTTTTGTGGTGTTTGTGTTTAGCTGTAATTTTCCGCTCTCTCATTTACGGTTCCCATACAAGTTATATATTGTTTTTTCAGGACAAAAGGGGCTTTCTTTACATACCATTATTTGTATTATGTCCAATATTGTATTTAAAAAAAATAATAAAATATGGTGAAAAATTAAAAAAAAAAACATGTTTTTGGACTTTTACTTGAAAAATCTTTTACTTATCTACAAAAGCTAATGAAAAAAACTGCTAAATAGATTCAAAATTTTGTCCCGAGTTTAAAAACACCCAGTGTTTACATGCTTTATTGCTTTTTTTTGCAAGTTATAGGCCTATAAATACAAGTAGGAAATTGCTGTTTCAATATATATATATTTTAAATGTATCAATAGTGACCTTGTAACACCGTTATCTGTCATAAATCCCCGAAACACACCTAACATGTACATATTTTTTTTAAAGTAGACAACCCAGGGTATTCAAAATTGGGTATGTCCAGTTTTTTTTAGTAGCCACTTAGTCACAAACACTGGCCAAAGTTAGCATTTATATTTGTTTGTGTGTTAAAAATGCAAGAAACGCTAACTTTGGCCGGTGTTTGTGACTAAGTGGCTACTAAAAAAGGCTGAACATACCCCATTTGCAATACCTTGGGTTGTCTTCTTTTGCAAATGGTATGCCATCATGGGGCTAATTCTCATTCCTTGGCTACCATACGCTCTCAAAGGCAACCTAACCAATCCGACAAATTTCAATTAAAAAAAAAAGTAAAATCAAGCCTTATATTTGACCCTGTAACTTTCACAAACACTATAAAACCTCTACATGTGGGGTACTGTTATACTCAGGAGACTTCGCTGAACACAAATATTAGTGTATCAGAACAGTAAAATGTATCACAGCAATAATATCCTCAGTGAAAGTGCTGTTTGTGTGTGAAAAATGCAAAAAAATTCACTTTCACTGACAATATCATCGCTGTGATATGTTTTACTGTTTTGAAACACTAATATTTGTGTTCAGCGAAGTCTCCTGAGTAGAACAGTACCCCCATGTACAGGTTTTAGGGTGTCATAGAAAGTTACAGGGTTAAACACAGTGCTAGCAAATTAAATTATCTGGACTTTCGGCCTGGGTTGGCAGGCAGGTCCCTCAAATTGCAATCATTAAAATTACTTAATTAGGTAAAAATATTACATAAATACACATGTAGAATTTTAATATATATACATATTTATATATTTGACGTCTACGTGTATATTTATGAAATTATTTATGTAATTATGTATATGGACATATGTATATTTCGTATTGTTTTTATTTATTTATTTATACATAGATATATATATCATTACATTCTAAGTATATTTTGATATAAATATATATATATATATATCAAAATACTGTTAGAATAAAATTGCATATATAAATATTTTTTTATAATTATTAAAAATTATTTTTATTTTTGTTATTTATTTTTATTAACATATTATTTGTATTTTATAATAATATATATATACCATATATATAGCAATTATATATATATTGTATATATTCGTGTGTAATTTAAATATAAGTGTATTTTTATATTAATATACGTATATATAAATATAAAAATACACTTAATATGACATTATATATATGATACATATACATATATTATATATAAATATAATACATGTGTATATATATCATATATATATATATATACACATATTATTTATTTATTTTTACACTGATTTTACACTCTTTTTTTTTACTTTATTTTTTGGATTTTTTACTTGCAGGGAGACTGCCTGTCAGCACAGACAGTCCCCCTGCAGGCAGATACACAGACACCTATTGCGGTCATGTGATCGAGTGATCACATGGCCGTGGGGTCCTGATCTGCCGAGGGGGGACTGCCCGGGCAGACAGGCAGTCCCCCTGGACTGGGTGGAGCACTGATCGCCGCCGTGGGACCGACGGCGATCAGGTAAGTAGCCCCAGACCGTTA
Organism: Pelobates fuscus; assembly: GCF_036172605.1. NCBI lineage: Eukaryota > Metazoa > Chordata > Amphibia > Anura > Pelobatidae > Pelobates > Pelobates fuscus. The sequence continues at coordinate 244,672,325 of NC_086320.1, forward strand.
TGACGGTTCAGGACCGTCAGCGGTCCAAACGCACGTTTTACCGCTGACGGTCCTGAACCGTCAGCGGTCCTGAAGGGGTTAAGGATGGAGCCAAATCTACAAGTTGTGATCAACACAAAATGAAAACAAAACACAGAATTTGGCTCTATGTCTGTTCAACCATAATTTACCTCTCTAATACGAAGTGAACCCACACTTATTATATATCAATTTGTTCAGGGGAAACGGGGCTTTCATTCCATATCAAACATTCATACATGGAACTCCATTTTATATGAATAAAATCTAAAAAAGTTAAAACAATTAAGAAATTTAGCTATTTTTCAATTTCTGCATGTCAATTTAACTGTTAATGTCACAATACTGTTCGGTTTTACTGCAATAAAACATACATATTTGTATTCAGAAATGTCTCACAAGTAAAACAGTAAGCCTCACGTATAGGTTTTACAGGGTTTTGGAAAGTTACAGGGTCACATATACGGCTTATCCATTATTATTATTATTATTATTATTATTATTTTTTACATATAAATTTGACAAATTGGTTTGCTGGGCCTAGGTTGCCTTTGAGACCGGATGGCAGCCAAAAAAAACAAAAATTACCCCCATCATGGCATACCATTTGAAAAAGTAGACATCCCAGGGTATTCAAAATGGGGTATGCCCAGTTTTTTGTAGTGGTCACTTGAGCACAAACCCTAGCCAAAATGAGTGTTTGTGTTTTTTTGTTGTTTTTTCGCATTTTTCACATAAAAACTGTAACTTTACTGATAATTTTGTCAGTATGTAGTTTACTGCCCTGAAACACTCCTAGTTCTGTTCAGTGATTCTCACGAGCCCACAGTACCCCCGATGTATAGGTTTTATGGTTTATTTTAAAGTTACATGGTCATATATGAGGCTTATCCATTTATGCTTTGTCACATTCAAATTTGTCAGATTAGTCTGCTGTGACAAGGCCGCCTTTGAGACCGTATGGCGGCCACAAAATGAAATTTACCCCCATCATGGCATACCATTTGAAAAAGTAGACATCTCAGGGTATTCAAAATGGGGTATGCCCAGTCTTTTGTAGTAGCCATTTGAGCACAAACCCTAGCCAAAGTTAGTGTTTGTGTTTGTTTGTTTTTTTGCATTTTTCACATAAAACTGTAATTTTACTGCCCTGAAACACTGCTAGTTCTGTTCAGTGATGTCTCACAAGCGCCACGGTACCCCCATGTATAGGTTTTATGGGGCTTTGGAAAGTTACAGGGTCAAATATATGCATGTCCATTTTTGGTTTTAAACATTAAAAATTGGCCAGGCGATTTTCTGGGCCTATCTTGCCTTTGAGAGAGCATAGCAGCCTGGGTAAAATTATTTTCACTATCATGGCATACCATTTTCAAAAGTAGGCAACCCAGAGTATTTAAAATGGTGCATTTTAAGATGTTTGGTCTAACCACTTTATCAGAAATGAAGGGCCCACATAGCGGTAATAGATTTGTTTTCCACACATGAACTCACTTTTCACAGAACATTTCCTATTCCTGGTATGAGTTATTGCAACAAAGCCTCACTAATTTTTTTAACATTGTCTCCTGAATATAACAGTACCCACATGTACCAGATTTTCTGTTTTTTGGGGAAGTCACAAGGACAAATATATTAGATGTCCATTTCAAAGTTGGCAAAGTGATTTTCTAGGCCTATCTCGCTTTTGAGAGAGCATGGCAGCCTGGGTAATAACATTTCCACTATTATGGCATACCATTTTCAAAAGTAGGCAACCCAAAGTATAACAAATGGCATAATTTGAGATGTTTGGTCTAACCACTTTATCAGAAATGAAGGGCCCACATAGTGGTTATTGTTTTATTTGTGCTTTTTCACACACATGTACTCACTTTTCACAGGACATTTCCTATTCCTGGTATGAGTAATTTTAACAAAGCCTCACTAATTTTTTTTTTTTACATGGTCTCCTGAATATACCAGTACCCCCATGTACCAGATTTTCTGTTTTTTAGGGAAGTCACAGGGACAAATATATTAGATGACCATTTCAAAGTTGGAATTTTTGCAAAGTGATTTATAACTATTTATAATTATTTCAGATTTTTTCCTATAAGTACAGGGCGAAATATATTAGATGCCCTTTTAGCTTGTAAGTTTGGCAAAGTGATTTTCTGGGCCCATGTGGCCATTCAGAGAGCATGGCAGCCTGGGTAATAACATTTCCACCGTTATGGCATACCATTTTTAAAAGGAGGCAACCCAGAGCACAACAAAATGCAGACCTTGAGATGTTTGGTCTAGCCATTTTAACAGAAATGCTGGTCCCATGTAGCGATATCTACTTTTTGTCATTTTGTCATTTTAATCACATAAATTGCATTTTCACTAGAAATGTCATAATCCTGGTATTAGTGCACTGAAACCTCAGTATTTTGATTTAACACGGTCTTCTGAATAGAACAGTACCCACATGTACAATGTTTTAAGGTTTTTATTATATCACAGGAATAGAACAGTACCCCCACATACACTTTGATCTGGAGGCAGAGAGAGGCAGAAAGATTTTTGATTTCACATAGAGAGTTACTGTGTGAAAAGCTGGGAAGTTAAGAAAGAAAAACATTTGATTTTATTAACCCTTTCAGTGCCAAAGTGGGATTGGGGGGATGGGTAAATAATAAATGGGACAAAAGGCTAAGAGTGAAGTCTAGGAAAGGGCAGGGCTTACCTACAACCTCTTGTTTATAGAGGACATAGGCATTGAAAATTGCAATCTGGGTCACGTAGATTGCAATTTTCTTGTACCAGGTCCTAGTTTTCCGGTTCACTAGATAAGGCTGTATTCATTGGTCATCCAAGTCTACTCCCCCCATTAAACTTGCTGTAGTCTACAATGCACTTTGGCTTTTCCAGATGCTCAGTGCTACCTCACACAGACACTGGCACTGTACTTCCATCATGCATTGTAGACAGCATGTATACATCCTTCCTATCTGTGAAACGAAGGGCAAGCAACTCATCCTGGCGGAGGGCTGAAGAGGAACCTCTACTACTTCTGCCTCTTGCCAGGGTTTGGGGGAAACCCCTGCGATTCTTCCTCACTGTGCCACAGGCTAGTGTTAATAAGACATAATAATCACGTCATAATAACAAGGTCAGCCAATCAGTAACTCTTCTGTGGTTTAATGGGCAGAGCCAAACAGACTACTTCCTCTTTCTTGCGATCACATTATAGACAGGAATCAAATGATAATCCAATGAAAGAAACTAGTAAACCAGTAGTAAGTCAAAGAAATTCAACGGGGATCGTCTGCCCTAAAACACACCTGAAAACGAAGTCAAGCTAGAATAGATAGAAAAGAAATATGGTTATATAAAGGGTGTAATAAGTCATCATACTTAACTTCTTTGCATCAGACCAGCCAAACAATGAACAATGATATATTAATGCACTCAATTATATTAAGCACAAATAATAGAACAAATATATGACTTAATGTAGAGATTAAATCAAATGACTTGCCTAGTAATATTGTAATGCGCTACGGAATCTGTTGGCACTATATAAATGGTAATAATAGTAGTCAGAAGGTCAGGAGCAGCAGCATACAAATTAAAAATGGTTGATTACAGACGGATTATTGTGCCCCTGAGGAAGTCCATGCATATGGAAGAAACGTGTAGGGCTTATACTGTATTATATTATTTTATTTGTTTTTTTATTTATTTTAAGTATTTGTTTACATCACCATTTTTAATTTGTATGCTGCTGCTCCTGACCTTCTGAGGATCCTGTCTTGAAGGATGACCCAGTGGTTATGGTGATATGCCTATTCTTTTAACCATCTTTCAAGTAGATTCAATACATTGTTCATTTTGGATATAAGAAGATCTACTCTATGTGTCCATTCTTCTTTCTCTCATACACACACACACACTGCACTCATACACACACACACTGCAATCATACACACACACACTGCAATCATACACACACACACTGCAATCATACACACACACACTGCACTCATACACACACACACACTGCACTCATACACACATACACACTGCACTCATACACACACACACTGCACTCATACACACACTGCACTCCCCTTGTTTAATAAAGGTTACCACCTTTATGTGGATAATTTTTATAGTAGTGTCCGTCTATTTAAAACACTTTATGCTTTACAGACACTGGCCTGCGGCACTGCCAGAAAAAATTCAAAAGACTTTCCACGATCTCTCATAGATGCAAAATTAAAAAAAGGGGAATGTAAAGCACTTCGCAAAGCTGAGGTGCTTGCACTAAAATTTAGGGACAGGAAGGATGTCCACATGCTCACCACCATCCATGACGAACGCATGTCAGACTTCTCTGTCCGGGCAGAGTAGAGTCCAAACCGGTTTGCATCAGGGCGTATAATAAGTACATGGGTGGTGTTGATTTGGCTGATCAGCTGATGCAGCCATATCTTATTTTACGAAAAACCAAAGCATGGTATAAAAAGGTGGCTATCTATCTGATGCAAATAGCAACCCACAACTCATTTTTAAAAAATTTTTTAAAAAAAATAATCCAGGGAAAACCACCTTTCTCCAATTTCAGTTGAAAATTATTTCTTTAACAATTTATGGAGATGGACAAGTTCCAACAACGGTGCAAGCTGAGTCCAGACATTTTATTTTTAAGTTACCGCCAACTGCTAGAAAACCCCCCCCCCCCCCAGAAACGTTGCCGGGTCTGTTTTAAAAACGGGAAAAGGACAGACACCCCTTTTCACTGTCCTGATTGCCCTTCGAAACCAGGACTGTGTGTAGGAACATGTTTCAAGCTGTACCACACAGAACAGTTGTAAGAAGTGTTCCTGAATTTTTATTTTATTTTCTGTTTCTTTGGAAAGCAGCCATTTTTTTGTTAGTCCGTTTCCTTCCCCCAAATCTCCATTTAGATTCTATTTGCAGGAGTCAGTTTAAAGATTGCTGCTAAATGTACATTTGCTACCTGCACATTTGGCCTAACAAGTTTTCTGGCAGTAACACATAACCAGCTGGCCAAAACCAGATGACGTGTGCATAAAAACCAGAATAAAGAAAATACCACTACACTTTCTTTGGGGGGCAAAATGGTTGGGGGAAAGAAGTCAAAACACCCCATCCTCTATAACCTTTGATGTCTACTTTATAAAAATATATACTATACATATTGTCATGATGGTAACATTAACTGGGGGGTACAAAAATATGTCAAACTGAAGATAGACCAAGCATACCTATATATCAAGTTGAAAAACTGACATGTACAAGTTCTGATTGTTGCCTTTTGGCCCCCAAACAACCCGGCAACCATATACATGGGGGGTATCACTGTACTCATAGGCGTGCGCAGCCTATTGCATTAGGGTGTGCACCCTCAAGCACAAGCACACGCGGCGTGTGTATATATATATATATATATATATATATATATATATATATATATATATATATATACACATATATACACACACACACAAAGCTGTGTGTGTGCTGTGTGAGGGTGCTGTTAGTGTGATGTGTGTGTGCTGGTAGTGTACTATGTGGGTGAGGGTGTTTGTGTGTGCGTGCTTGTGAGGGTGCTGTAAATGTACTGTGTGTCAGGGTGCTGTTTGTGTGTGTGTGTGTGTGTGTGTGTGTGCACTTGTGAGGGTGCTGTAAATGTACTGTGTGTCAGGGTGCTGTTTGTGTTTGTGAGGGTGCTGTGTGTGTGGGTGCTGTATGTGTGTGTGGGTGCTGTATGTGTGTGGGTGCTGTATGTGTGTGGGTGCTGTATGTGTGTGGGTGCTGTGTGTCTGTGGGTGCTGTATGTGTGTAGGTGCTGTATGTCTGTGGGTGCTGTATGTGTGTGGGTGCTGTGTATGTCTGTGGGTGCTGTGTATGTCTGTGGGTGCTGTGTATGTCTGTGGGTGTGCTGTGTATGTCTGTGGGTGCTGTGTATGTCTGTGGGTGTGCTGTGTATGTCTGTGGGTGCTGTGTATGTCTGTGGGTGCTGTGTATGTCTGTGGGTGCTGTGTATGTCTGTGGGTGTGCTGTGTATGTGTGTGGGTGCTGTGTGCGGGTGCTGTGTATGTCTGTGGGTGCTGTGTATGTCTGTGGGTGCTGTGTATGTCTGTGGGTGCTGTGTATGTCTGTGGGTGCTGTGTATGTCTGTGGGTGTGCTGTGTATGTGTGTGGGTGCGCTGTGTATGTCTGTGGGTGCTGTGTATGTCTGTGAGTGCTGTGTATGTCTGTGGGTGCTGTGTATGTCTGTGGGTGCTGTGTATGTGTGTGTGCTGTGTATGTGTGTGTATGTGTGTGTGTGTGTGGGTGGGTGATTGTGGGGGGTGGAGGTGGGGGTACATTACTTAATACCCCCCCTCTCTTCTTACTTTATATGGGGAGGGGGATTCTTGTTCCTTGTCCCTGGTGGTCCAGTGGAGGTGGGGGCAGATCAGTTATCCCCCCTCCCTTCTTACCTTATGCCTGGGAGGGGGGATCCTGCTGCTGCCATCCATCCCTGGTGGTCCAGTGGAGAGTGAACTCTAGCCCCGCAGGGCTAGAGTTCACTCACGCGAGATCTGAGCGTTGCCGCGGCAACGCTCAGATCTCGCGAGAGGAGCCCGGCGGAGCTGCTGGCAATAGCTCCGCCGGTCCTCTCCTGCCTCCCTCACTGCCTGTGAGCCGGTGAGGGGAGGCTGAGAGCAGAGCCGGCGCTCGGATAGCGCCGGCTCTGCATGAGCCGGCAGGGGAGATCCTGAGATCTCCCCTGCCGGTCTCAATGCATAGGCGTGCCGCGGGGATTAGGGTGTGCCCAGGCACACCCGGCACACCCCGTGCGCACGCCTATGACTGTACTCGAGAGATGTTGCTGAACATATTGGGCAGTGTTTGGCAGTGACACATAACAGGATCTGTTAATTCATGCCTAAAGTACAATGTGTGTGACAAAGAAACAAAAAAAGATTACTATCCAAAAGTTTGACAAAGGCTGGTGGTAGAATTCAGTGCATGAAAAGTGTTAAAATACCACCATTTAAAATGCCCTGGGTTGTCTACTTTTCAAAAATATATGGTTTGATGGGGGTAAAATACATTGGCTCAAATGGGACATGGGCGCAGGTTGATTACATGTCAAAATTCCAAGTTGGGAAACTGATAACTAACTAACTTCTGTGGCTGGTAAAATATTTGAAAGGTTATTAAGGGATAATATTCAAGAATTCCTTGAGAAGAATATGGTTATCAGCAAAAATCAGCACGGTTTTATGAAGCACAGGTCATGTCAAACTAACTTGATTGCTTTCTACGAAGAAGTAAGTAGAAGTATAGATCAGGGTGTTGCAGTGGATGTGATCTATTTGGATTTTGCCAAGGCATTTGATACAGTTCCACACAAAAGATTAGTGTTCAAACTCAAGGAAATCGGTCTCGATGAAAATGCTTGTTCTTGGGTAGAACATTGGCTTAAAAACAGAATACAAAGAGTTGTCGTTAATGGTAAATTTTCAAGCTGGACAGAGGTGGCAAGTGGTGTCCCTCAGGGGTCTGTTCTGGGACCCCTTCTATTTAACATTTTTATAAATGATCTTGAAGACAGCATTGAAAGTCATGTTTCAGTGTTTGCAGATGACACAAAACTTTGTAAAATAATACAATGTGAGCAAGATATTACTTTGCTGCAGAAGGATTTAGATAGACTGGGGGACTGGGCACTCAAATGGCAGATGAAATTTAATGTTGAAAAATGCAAAGTTATGCACTTCGGCGTAAAGAATACACAAGCAACGTATACCCTTAATGGAAGCGAATTAGGGATAACAACACACGAAAAGGACTTGGGAATTGTTATAGACAACAAACTATGCAACAATGTGCAATGTCAATCAGCAGTGGCCAAGGCCAGTAAGGTATTGTCATGCATGAAAAAGGGCATTCATTCTCGGGACGAGAATATCATTTTGCCTCTCTATAAATCACTGGTAAGACCACATATTGAATATGCTGTGCAATTTTGGGCACCTGTTCTAAAGAAGGATATCATGGCACTAGAAAAAGTGCAGAGGCGGGCTACAAAATTAATAAAAGGAATGGAACATATCAGCTATGAAGAAAGGTTAACAAATTTAAACCTATTTAGTTTAGAAAAACGTCGCCTGAGAGGGGATATGATAACATTATACAAATATATTCGGGGCCAATACAAACCATTGTGTGGAAATCTATTCACAAACCGGACTTTACATAGGACACGAGGCCATGCGTTTAGACTGGAAGAAAGAAGATTTCGTCTAAGGCAAAGGAAAGGTTTTTTTACTGTAAGAACAATCAGGATGTGGAATTCTCTGCCTGAAGAAGTGGTTTTATCAGAGTCCATACAGATGTTCAAACAGCTACTAGATGCATACTTGCAAAGACAGAATATTCAAGGATATAATCTTTCAATGTAGGGTAATAACTGCTTGATTCAAGGATAAATCTGACTGCCATTCTGGGGTCAAGAAGGAATTTTTTGTCCTAGCTTGTTGCAAAATTGTGCTTCAAACTGGGTTTTTTTCTTTTTTTTTTTTTTTTTTTTTTTTTTTCTTTTCTTTTGGATCAACAGCAAAAAACAGGTGTGAGGAAGGCTGAACTTTTTTTTTTTTTTCAATTTATTCTTTATTGAAATTTTTTCACAGTTAATATAGAGCATAAACAGGGGTACAGAAAGGAAAAAAGGGGGGGGTGATGGGGAAAGTGTTGTTAGGTTCAGCAGAACCTCAGATTTTTCATATATTGCACTTCATGTTAACAGGGAAAAATAATACAGAAAAACAGAAAAACATAAACCGTTTACAGTAGAGTCTCTTTCATTGTAGGTGACATATTAATCCATATTCTTTTAACAATGTACATTGAAACTGTTTGACACAAGCTGGCTTCGTTGGCCGTGTGGCCTTCTCTTCCTCAATTTTAGAATGGGAAAAAACAACACATTACCCAAAGAAAACATATTACTATAGGAAGGGTATGAGCATCTGTGTGCTGACAGTCTGCGTGTTTGCTGGTCTTTAGTATAGAAGTAGCCCTTGCCCTTATTGTTATTTAAGGCTCGTTTGGGGGTTCATGATACCTTTGTGTTGTCAATCATTCCTCTCATCTTATGGTGTCTTACTTAGCCGTTAGTGTTCGTGTGTTAAGAGATTGGGTCTCTTTGTTCCCACCTTGTATAAACAAATCCCACTCTTGTCTGGCCTCCAGAAGGTGAGTCGGGGTAGAGTATGTGGTCGTGAGTTTAGTTTCGTATGTTAGATTTAGATCAATCTGAGATAGGAGCTCTGTTGAGTTAGGACAGGTGGTCTGCTTCCATGCTCGTGCTATCAACGTGTTTGCCGCTATTAGTATGTGAAATAGAAGTGTCTTGTGTGCTTTGTGGAGCTCATCCGGGATCATGAAGAGCAGACCATTCTCGGGTTTTAGTGCTATGTTCGTGTGTAAGGCGTCATTAATAATCCCCCCCACCTTCTCCCAGTATCCTGTTATCTTTGGACATGTCCACCAAATGTGGTACATGTTTCCCACCTCTTCCCTGCATCTCCAGCATAGGTTTGTTGTGTTTGGGTAGATTTTAGCTAGTTTGGTTGGTACCAGGTACCACCGATACTGGATTTTCCTCATCAGCTCCACGTGTGAGGAGCATCTTGACCTTCCTTTGTGTGCTGTAAAAGCTTTTTGCCATTGGTCATCTGTAAATCGTTTGTGTATGTCTCTGTGCCAGTCCTCTTTGAGATTATCGAGTGCGTCGTTTGGTGTGCTGTCACTTAATGTTGCATAAAGCGTAGAAAAATTTTTTTTCGGCATATTGCCTGTTTCACTTATTTTATCTAGTATCTTTAGGGAATGGGAGGAGGTTTTGCTAGTATTGTCCCCTAGTAGGGATTTTATCTGGAGGTACGAGAATATGGTGCTACTTGGCAGGGTGTATTCTTGTTGCAAGTCAGGAAAGTGTTTGACTGTGCCCCTACTTACTAGGTGGCCCACTCTCGTGCATCCGGCTTGTACCCATGGGCGAATGTTTATAGTGGGGTTGGCTATAGCCAGACTCTGCATTGGTGTCTGTAATGCCCATTTTTTATCATGTCCCAAGTTCCTTAGTGATGAATCCCATACTTTCAGCAGTAGCGCTGTTGTCGGCAAAACTTGTAGTGGTTTTGGTCTTAAGTTGTGTGGTACCCAGAACAGGTATTTTAAGCCTTTAAGACCTCCCTCGGCAGATTCTATCTCTTCCCATTGTGGTCTTTCCCCTTTTTCGCTCATTTCGTGTGTCTGCAAGGCTGTTGACATTAAGGCGGCTTTATAGTACAGGTGCACATGCGGGAGGCCGAGGCCTCCATGTTTCAGTGGTTTGCATAAGAGTTTTGTGGCTATTCGGGGTTTTTTGTTTGCCCATACAAATCTCGTGATTATTTGTTGTAATTTATTGAGGTACGAGTTTGGGAGGAAAATTTGTAGAGTGCGCAATAAGTATTGGAACTTGGGTAGTAGCATCATTTTTATGGCCCCCATTCTACCTATCCACGACAAAAATTTGCCTTCCCAGCTGTTCATTGTGTCCCCCATCTCCCGCAGTAGTCTACCATAGTTTAGCTCTAGCAATTTCGCAGGGTGTTTGGGGATTTTTAGACCTAGAAAAGTGAGATAATCCTCCCTCCAATCAAACTGAAATCCTTCCTTAAGTTGGGTCAGTATTTTAGCAGATAACCCTATCCCCATAGCTTGTGTTTTAGTGAGGTTAAGCTTGTAGTAAGAGTGGTCCCCATATTGTTTGATTTCTTTGAGAAGATTGGGGAGTGAGATGAGTGGTTGCGTGAGCGTCAGAATGACGTCGTCCGCAAACAGACCTGCCTTGTATTCTGTATTTCTTATCTGTATGCCATGTATATTCATATTCTCTCTGATTTTGCTGGCTAATGGTTCAAGGGCCAGGATGTAAAGCAGTGGTGACAGGGGGCATCCTTGTCGTGTGCCATTTGTTAGGTGAAAGGGCTCTGACGTGAAGCCTGAGTTCAGGACCTGTGCTGTAGGTGCGCTGTACAGTGATTCCACCACTGCTGTGAATTCTTGTGGTATCCCAAATTTAGTTAAAGTTGCCTTGAGGAATCCCCAATGCAGCCTATCGAAGGCCTTCTCCGCATCTAAGGATACAAAGAGGCCTCCTTGTCCCTGTGTCTGAAGTTTGTGCAGCAGGTTTAGTATTTTCCTCGTGCTATCAGATCCCTGTCTTCCCTTTACAAATCCCACTTGATCCCGGTGTATGAGATGTGGTATGATCTTCCCTAGTCTTGTTGCATAGAGTTTCGCGAAAATTTTCGCATCAGTGTTTAGCAATGAGATGGGTCTAAAGTTTTGTGGGACTGTAGCGGATTTATTGGGTTTCGGCAGTGTGACTATATGGGCCAGCGACATGGCTCGTGGGAGTGATTTTGTGGCTGTTGCATAGTTAAAAGTCGAAGCTAAGTGGGGTGCCAGTGTTTCGCTAAACGTTCTGTAGTACAGGTTCGTCAGACCATCTGGTCCAGGTGATTTGCCTATGGGCAATGTTTGAATAACCGATCTGATTTCTTGGGCGTCTATTGGTTTAGTTAAGTCTGCTTTTTGTTGTGCTGTGAGTTCCGGTAGCGTTATCTGTGTCAGGTAATCTTGGATGCCTGTTTCTGTAGGTTGGACAGTATTATCATCTTCTTTCAAGTTGTATAGGTTATGGTAGTATTTGGCGAATACATCGCTTATGTCTTTGGGTTTGGTAACTTTTTTGCCTTTGGCGTCTAGGAGGTATGCTATTTTCTGGTTAGCTTGTTTCTTTTTGAGGTGGGACGCTAGTAGTTTGCTCGCTTTATTTCCCTGCATATAATGATTAATTTTTAGTTTCACCAAGTGTGACTGAGTTTGTTCTAGAGCCTGTTGGTGTATTAGTTTGGATACTGTCATTATTTTTTGTTTAAGGTCTGCTAGTGGATGTAATTGGTTTTGGGAGTTGAGATCATATAATTCCTTTTTCCATGCACTAAGTTTTGTTTGGGTGATTTTTTTAATGTGCGCAGCTCTTCTTATCAGTAGGCCCCTAATCACTGACTTGTGTGCTTGCCATAAGGTCGCTGGTGTCACCTCTCCATTGTCGTTAGTCGCGAAGTACGCGTTTATATCATTTTGGAGATCTTTATTAAAGTTCCTGTCCTTTAGCAATGTGTTGTTTAGCTTCCATGGGCTACGGTGTTTAAAATCATACGTGTTTTTCATGTCTAAAGTTACTGGTGCATGATCTGACCAAGTGATCTGTTGTATATCACAAGCTTGTATTTGGTCTAAATGCGAGCCTGATATTAGGAACCCATCTATTCTAGAATAGGAATTGTGGACGGCAGAAAAATGTGTAAATTGCTTGGTCTCCGGGTGTGTGATTCTCCACGAGTCGTAGAGATGGTGTTCGTGTAGGATTTTTTGCAGACTTTTGCATTGTCTTGCTAACGGGCGATGCCGGTGGCGGTGTTGTGGTAGCGTGGTGTCTAATTTAGGGTCTAGTATGTGGTTGAAATCCCCGCAGATCACCATAATGCCTTTGTTGAGCTTGTTTAGTTTATTTAGTACGCTGCGTAGAAAGTTTCCCTGGTTAGTGTTAGGCGCATATACGCTCACTAAAGTATATGGCATATCGTTTATCGTTCCGTTTACTATGACATATCTGCCTCCTTTGTCCACTTCCTGGGTGTGTGGTATGAAGTTAATGTTTTTGCTTATAAGTATGGAAGTACCTTTTGATTTGTGTGGTGACGTTGAGTGGTATTGGTGTGGGAACTGTACTGTCAAGATCTGTGGGTGATCGTTATGCCTAAAATGTGTCTCTTGTAGGCACAGTATATCGACATCTAGTGATTTAATCTCTCTATTAAGTAGGTGTCTTTTCGTGGGGTTGTTTAGCCCCCGCACATTATAAGTACAGATCTTCACGGTGGTTTCCTGTGGTGTTTTGCTGTGTGGTGTACTGTCAGTTCTATGTTTGCGACACCCTGCACTCCTTCCCAGCTTTTAGAGCCGAGTGAAGGTGTCTGTTGGGCTTGGAGGTGTGAGCTCCTATGGTCCGGTCGTGCCAGTCCCGTAATTCTACTAAGTTTTGACTCTGCTAGTGTCAGAGATACCTGCGTTGGGCGTCCCCGTGTAGCCTCTACTGCTTCGTGATTAGTGTTACAATGACCTTGTGTAGCGGTATATGAATAAACCAAATAGGGAAATAAAAAATAAAACTTAACAACTCTAACATAGATATATACAACATTAAACATTGCCATTAGTGTGGCTAGGCACTGCATCTTCGTGCCTTGGGGTTGAAGCTAAGCTTCCGTCCGACTTCTTCTCCGTCCTCTAACCTCAGTCATTTGTTATGGACCTTGGTAAGTAGTGATTGGTGTCGGCATTTAGTACATACATACATTGAACCTGTCATGGAGATCATCGTTATATGTGCGGTCCCCTAGGAGGGCCTGGGTTTATCTATTGTACCGCGGGTTCTTTCCCGTCTATAATGACCTCTTCCCACATTAATATCACCCCCTTATTCGTGTTAGCAAGCAGTAATAAATAACAGTGTATAACGGTCTTTCCCATAACATCTCTATCTGCAATAGTCTTTTGAATAAAGGGTGCCAGTGTATCAGTCCTTCGTTAGTCACTATGCCATTTTATTACTTTACCCACTCTTGGCCTTCTCCAGGTTTTAGCCCGATCAGTCAAGGGTTGTCTCCATGTGGCGTGTGTTCAGCTTGTGGTCAGTTTTGGCGCTTTTTCGATTTCTGCCAGTCCGGGGAAAGTCTAGTGATGTGCCTTCGTTCGGTTGTGGGGTCCGGTAGTGTGATATCCCAGGATTTGAGAAGGGTGATCCCCTCCTCCGGTGATTTCACTACCGTCGTCTTCCCTTTCTTGGTGATTAGGAGCTTTGTTGGGTATCCCCATCGATATGGGAGATGGCTGTTTCTCAGTGCTTGAGTAATGTCTCTGAACTCCCTCCGTCGTTTCAGTGTATGGGTGGAAATGTCCGCATATATGGCAATGTTCTTGTACTCCTCCGGCGTTGATTTTTTCGTTCTATTAGCGTTGAGTGCTGCATCCTTAGCGTGAAAATAATGCATGCGGAGCAGCACATCTCGCGGAGTGTCCGGCGGTAGAAAGCCAGGTTTCGCCGTTCTGTGGATTCTATCAATCAGGAGCATCTCCTGGGGCCAGTCAGGTAGGAGGTGTTTTAGAAGCCCTGTGATGTAGGCCATAAGGTCCGGTGTGTTTACCGTTTCTGCAACACCCCGTACTCTTAGGTTGTTTCTGCGGGCCCTGTCCTCCATGTCCGCAATTTTGACATCCTGCTCTTCTATTCTGGCGAGTAGGCCGTCCATTGTGTCTGCCATGGTGTTATGGGCCGTTTCGTAATCCGCCATTTTGTCTTCGAGTTGCGATGTTCTTGTGCCCAGCTCTCGTAGATCTTTATGTATATCTTTCATGGCTGAATCCAGTTTGGTGAGTATTTTATTTGACATCTCTTCCAGCAGTGCTTTCATTGAGTCCTGTGTTAAGACGGGTGTTTGATTTGCCGTTTGTTCCTCTTGTTCCACGTTGTCATCGTCGCCATCTTGGGCCTGCTCTTGCGTTTGTACATTTTTCTGCTGGCTGGCTCTGGATGTGAAGAAACTTGCTTTCTCCGACCTGTCAGTGTTCCTCTTTCCTTTTTGTTGCGACATCTCTGCTTTTTAGCTATTTATTTTAAGCTTTTTCCAGCTTAATGGCTCTTCTGAGGTTGATCGGGAACGGAGCTGCTAGTACATGCGACTGCTCGGCTCTCCGGTCAGGACACGCCCCCAGGAAGGCTGAACTTGATGGACGCAAGTCTCTTTTCAGCTATCTAACTATGTAACTATGATAAGCGCACCTGCCAAACGTGGCCTTTTAGCCCCCAAAGAACCCGACGAGCCTATGCATGGGTGGTATCACTGTATTCAGGAGATCTTGCTGAACACATATTGGGGTGTTGTTTGGCAGTGACACATAACAGGATCTGATAATTCATGCCTAAAGTACAAGGTGTGTGAAAAAAACTGAAAAAAATTTACTAACTCAATGTTTGACAAAGCCTGGTGGTAGAATTAGTGCATGGAAAGTGTAAAAATTCCACCATGTGAAATACCCTAGGGTGTCTACTTTTCAAAAATATATGGTTTGATGGGGGTAAAATACATTGGCCGGCTTCAAAAATGTCCCAAATAGGACATGCATGCAGGTTGACTACATGTCAAAATTCCAAGGTGGGAAACTGATATGCGCACCTGCAAAATGTGGCCTTTTAGCCCCCAAACAACCCAAAACACCTATACATGGGGGGTATCCCTGTACACGGGAGATGTTACTGAACACATATTGGGGTGTTGTTTGGCAGTGACACATAACAGGATCTGTTAATTCATGTCTAAAGTACAATGTGTGTGAAAAAAACAGAAAAAAAATTACTAACTCAATGTTTGACAAAGCCTGGTGGTAGAATTAGTGCATGGAAAGTGTAAAAATTCCACCATGTGAAATACCCTAGGGTGTCTAATTTTCAAAAATATATGGTTTGATGGGGGTAAAATACATTGGCCGGCTTCAAAAATGTCCCAAATAGGACATGCATGCAGGTTGACTACATGTCAAAATTCCAAGCTGGGAAACTGATATGCGCACCTGCAAAATGTGGCCTTTTAGCCCCCAAACAACCCAAAACACCTATACATGGGGGGTATCCCTGTACTCGGGAGATGTTACTGAACACATATTGGGGTGTTGTTTGGTAGTGACACCTAACAAAATCTGTGAATTTATACCTGAATTGCAATTTATGTGAAAAAAATAAACTACCTATGCAAAGTTTGACAAAGGTTTGTGGTAAAATGGCTGCATAGAAAGTATCAAAATATTCTTAGATGAATACCCTGGGTTATCTAGTTTAAGAAAAATATATACATGTGGGGTGTTTTTTTGGAGATTTATGACATAACAGTGTTACAATGTCACTATTGATACATTTGAAAAATGTACATTTTGAAACTGCAATTTCCTACTTGTACTTATAGCCCTATAACTTGCAAATAAAAGCAAAAAAACATTGGGTGTTTTTAAACTAAGGACAACATGTTTAATCTATTTAGCAGTTTGTTTCATTCGATTTTGTAGATCAGTAAAATATTTTTTAAGTAGAAGTCAAAAAACACGTTTTTTTGTTTTTTTTTCACCATATTTTACTATTTTTTTTAAATTAAATTATATGACATGATAAAAGTAATAGTATGTAAAGAAAGCCCCTTTTGTCCTGAAAAAAACAATATATAATTTGTATCATAACAGTAAATGAGAGAGCGGAAAATTACAGCTAAACACAAACACCACAAAAGTGTTAAAATAGCTCTGGTCCTTAACGTACAAACATCGCAAAAACAGTCCGGTCCTGAAGGGGTTAAAAAAAAATCTCCAGATTGCTTTTGTTTACATTGTTGCACAGTATATTACTGATTCACAGTATGTTTCAGTCTGTGTATTTCTGATGTTGCCATTATCAAGCAGGATGTTACTAATAGTATGGTAGGCTATATGTTCTTCAGTTACTTTGCATTGTCCTGGTTTACTGGCAGTTCCACTGTCACAACACACTTTATGGGTACTCAGTAAGTTCTAAAGTCACATAGTTACTTACATGTAACTTAGAAGTTAGTTCACATTTGTTTGTATAATTGATGCCACTGTATGCTCTGCTGTCAATCTCTATCATTGAAGCATTACTGTCAGACACAAACTATTGTCACATGTTTTCTTGTGAACTTGATCATGTGCAATATACGCAATCTTTAGGACTTCCCATTCCATAAAAAAACTGTCCTAATGACCTGTGAGTTGAGTGATCACCTCATTTGAAAGAATCGGGTCTGTGAGCAGAAGCTTTTCCTCTTAGGTAAAATAGTGGAAAACATAGTGACTATTGGACCCCCTCACCATCTGCCAACAAATGCTGTTGATACGTTTTACTTTCTATACTCTGGCTCATTATATTGTTTACTGTTCAAAGGTAATAGAAGCCAACAGGATCGGTGAATTTAATCTCAAGATAGAAACTGATTTGGTATCTGTTTCAACTCATTTTAAAGACCTGAGGAACCCACCTTGGGGTAAGTTCTTTATCAGATTAATTGCAATAAATGTAAGGGTCAGAGGTCAACTTTGAAATTCTAGAAAATAGTTTTCAACAGGCTGTGTTTAACCATCTCTAAATGCAGCCATGATGACAGATCAAGGAGCTCTCATCCTGTCACGTAACATGAAGTCCATTTCCCCCAAAATAACCAAGTCCAAATGGGCATGAAGAGAGATAAATTACATGATCAGTCTGACATTTATTGTAATATTTAATGGGGTATCTTCTTCTAGGATGGTGATGTGCAAAGATATGCCCATATGATAAACCGGGTCCGCTCCTGTCAGCGAGCAGCGTGGGTCCCGCCGGGCATCGTTGCGGCGGCTTTCCAACACACTAAGGGGAATGCCACCGATCTCCTACCTGTTAGGTCTTCGCCTGCCGGATCTGCTCATACCCGGCGGGCATGTCTCGGCCTGGCAGCATTCCCACGTGGTGATGGGAATGCCGCTAATCACTCACCCATGGTGGTGGCTCCTCCTCTCAGCGGCCGGGTCTGTAATCATTAAAGATGCCGGCCGTTGCAACTGTAAAATACTTAAGGGTTACCTGTTTAACCCTTAAAGGGCCAGACCATTAATTATCACATGGGTGTTTTACACACACAACCATGATCACATGTTTCCCTACAGCCTATCAGGGAGCATCTTAAGCTATTTAAGCCTACCTTGTCCATTTCTCTGTGCCCTGTCTTGGTTTCCAGTTGGTTATCAGAGAGCGCGTTCCTTGTATTGATTTCTTGTGTATCTGACCTTGGCTTCCCTTATTGACTATCCAATCTCTGTATTCCCTGACCTGTGGCTTGTTCATAGTTTGCGTTATTTCTTTGTCTTGTCTTTTCCCTGTCTTGTGACTTTCTGCCTTTATACGTTACATCCGGCTATTCTAAGGCCCGTTAATATGTCTTAGGTATTTACTTTACATCTAGTAAGTTCTGCGTGTTGGGCATCTACAGTAATCCTGACAGTCGTTCAGACTAGATAAGTGTGGGCGGATGATGGCAAAAAGAGGAAAGATAAACAGGACAGAAGAAGTTGAAGTTCCAGAAGGCCAAATAGAAAATATAGAGGACAGCTACAAGTACCTGGGGGTACCACAAACACATAGCAACCATGTGGAAGAGGCAAGGAGGGTAGCAACATCCAAGTACATCCAAAGAGTCAGAGAGGTCCTGAAGTCTCATCTCAGGCATGAACAAGATCCAAGCCTAACCTGTCATCAGGTACATATGCCTAACCGGTCATCAGGTACTCAGCTGAAATAAGAACCTGGTCAAGAGAAGAGCTCATCTCCATGGATGTGAAAACCTAGAAACTCTTCAATATGAATTGCTGATTCCACCCCAAAATCCAGGACCCAGAGACTGAAAGGAAGGAGGTAGGAGACTGGACAACCAACTCTCTGAGGAGATGCGGATTGGTACATTTGCCGCGCATGCACAAAATCCTCCCAATGCTTTCCTAAGGGAAAGCATTGGCTTAGCTGAGATCATAAAGATCATGGGGAAACTGGCACGGCGTGAGAAAATGGGGAAAAAAGGTGAGTATAAACTATCGGAGGGGGCAGTTACCTAAATGCGCACACACACTGACAGGCTCACATACACACTCACGCTGACAACAGGCTTGCACGCACAAACTCTTGACAGACACACACACACACACACACACACACTCTCTTGACAGGCTCACACACACTTTTACGCTGACAACAGGCTTGCAAGCACACACTCTGACAGAGTTACACACACACACACACACACATAAGCGTTCACACACACACACATTTGGAGAGGCTTGCACACACATACATACAGACATTGATAGGCTCACACACACACACTCTGACATGCTCTCACACATACAGACACACTGACAGGCACACACACACACACTGACAGACTAACAGGCTCACACACACACACACACACTCTGACAGGCTCTCTCTCACACGCACATTTTTGTTTGAACTGAAACCCACTCAGTCTCCCTACCTTTGGGAGAGCTGAGTGGGTCTTTCCTGGGGTCCAGTGGGGCTGCACTCATCCTGTGTGCGAGGGAGCAGTACTCTGCTTGTAGTACTCTGTAGCTCCGCTCTGCTCCCTCGCGCTCTGTAATGATGCCGGGGCCGGAATGCCATCATATTACGGCTCCCGGCATCATTACACAATGCGAGGGAGCAGAACGGAGCTATAGAGTACTGGACGACATGAAGCACAGGTCATGTCGAACTAACTTTATTGCATTTTACGAAGAAGTAAATAGAAGTATAGATCATGGTGTTGCAGTGGATGTGGTCTATTTGGATTTCGCAAAGTTGTTTGATACAGTTCCACACAAACCACACAATAGATTAGTGTTAGATTAGTGTTCAAACTCAAAGAAATCGGTCCAGATGAACATTTTTGTTCTTGGGTAGATCATTGGCTTAAAAAAAAAAGAGTACAAAGAGTTGTCATTATTGTTACATTTTCAAGCTAGACAAAGGTGGCAAGTTGTGTCCCATAGGGTTCCATTTTGGGACCCTTCTATTTAAAATGTTTATAAATGATCTTGAAATAAAGCATTGAAAGTCATGTTTCAGTGTTTGCCGATGACACACAACTCTGTAAAGTAGTACAATGTGAGCAAGATTTTACTTTGTTGCAGAGGGATGTACATAGAATTGGGGACTGGGCAGTCAAATGGCAGATTAAATTTAATGTAGAAAAATGCAAAGTAATGCACTTCGGTGTCAAGAATGCACAAGCAACTTATACCCTTAATGGAAACGAATTGGAGTTAAGCACACACGAGAAGGACTTGGGAATTGTTATAGACAACAAACTATGCAACAATGTGCAATGTCAATCAGCAGTGGCTAAGGCCAGTAAGGTATTGTAATGAAAAAGGGCATTAATTCTCTGGATAAGAATATCTTTTTGCCTCTTTATAAACCACTGGTAAGACCACTGTAACGGAGCGGCAATATTAAATCCCACGATCTCCGCTGGTATTAAGGGTAAATCCACAGTCAGCGCTGAAAAGTAAGGCAATATCCCAAATCCCCCAGTAACCGGACGAAACACAGTTCTGGGAGTCAATGGGTCTTTATTCACAGCTTCCAGTATTTATGCAAGTCCCCAATGCAAGGGTTTTCCTTACTGACATAGCAGGGGTAATACCGTAGGGGACTACATGGGGGACTTAACATTTGGAGCATTTCTCCCATCAGGCACTGCTGCACGAGAGGGACACTCCCACTGAAATACACCGTTAAGTGTATTATCCCTCCGTGCAGCAGAACCGGCAATTCACATGAAAATCTATAACTTCAATAATATTCACTTTATTTGCACGAACGGACGTTTGGTAGATAGCTGGGGTCTGAGTACACATTTCGTGAGAGTATCGCTCAGATCCCAGCTAAAACAACCGAACGCCGCACGAAATACACGTTATTACTAAAATCGTCTGAAAGTACCTTACACCGATGGGGAACCACAATAGGAGAAGACCGGAGCTCCCGAACGGCTTGGAAGTACATCGGTGTTCGTGCCATTGAGTAGCCGTTTTCAGTTCCAGGCACTCGACGACAAAACACCGCTGGGGAGACAAAGGATCCAAGATGGCCGACTGCCGCGTGGTCGGCAGTACTTCCGACTGCCGCGTGGTCGGTAGTCGAACGGCGGCCACCCAGGAAATCACTTAACTACCGATTGCAACAATGTTGCAATCTGTTAATTGGTGCCACACGACCCTCGGTGTGTGGGCTTGGGTTCGGTACTTATTTCGTTTCACGAACAGCTGGTAAAGTTGCTGTTCGTGAAACAACCATGTAAATGCTAGCGGCTTTCAGCTGCTAGCATACAAATACTATAGGGATACAGGCAATCATACAGTTCAATACAGAAAGCAAATTATATTTAAACACAATATGGCAGCAGTGCTTAGGACAACCTTTCTATAGTCTGAAGTGGCTAGGTTTGCCACAACCACATATTGAATATGCTGTGCAATTTTGGGAACCTGTTCTAAAGAAGAATATTACGACACTAGAAAAAGTACAGAGATGGGCTACAAAATTAATAAAAGTGTAACGGAGCTCCCCGTACTCCAACCGAGTACCCTCCGTTGATGGACACTTCCTAGCTTGCGCCGAGGACCACAAGCACCGCACCGGACACCACAACCACTGCAGACTCCACAACCGCTGTAGCTTAACTGGAGTCTCGCCGTCTTCTGTCCACCCTGGATCAGCTTCTGTCCTCCAGGACTGTGTAGGACTGCGTATCAGGAGCAAGCTCTTAAAAGAGCTGAGTGATTAAAGCTCAGGGGAGTATGCAGAGCATAGCAATCCCCAGTGTGATATAGCAGTTCCCTCCAATAACGAGACAAGGCTACGTATTGAGGGTCAAGAAGATCTGTTTTACTTGGCACCAAAGTGTGTGTGTGTGTGTGTGTATGTATATGTGTGTGTGTATATAATATATATATATATATATATATATATTCAAAATCTCTGGCGCTCTTCCCCAAAAACCATTTCAAGTACTTCAAAATTCGACCAAGGTGCCTCTCTGTGCACATATGTAATCCAAAAAATGAGTGCTCTCATTTTTTTGGAATATATATATGTGTGTGTGTGTATGTATGTATGTGTATATGTATGTTGTGACGGTAGTAGTTTGTATCACCGTCCAATATTCCCTTTTTCCCCATAAAAGAATATTCCCAATAATCCACAGGAATAAATATCGCTGGTATCGCCAAATAATCCACACATGAGCCAAAGCTTAATGCTGGAACAAGACTGATTTACTGGAAGCAACAGGCATTCAATTTAAACTGTAACAGACTCCTTCTCTGGGCCAGGCTAGATAATGGAGTTTCAGCAACATGCTAAACTCTATTATCTGCTGGCCAGAAACATTACAATTTTCAACATTTTCAGAAAAGTACTTTCCATAACACATACAATTATAACATTTACATCCCATGGGTAGCTGAGGATACTGGGAGTCACATATCCAAATCACCCGAAATTCCGTTCGGTAGTTTCCGTATCGCATCATGTGGAAGTTTGACCGGCCCGCCATGTGGTGGTATCTGCTTTACAGTTCCATGGAATCAGTAGCAAGAGCCGGTCTCTGTTCGCGCCGAATTAGACGAAAACTACCATACGAATATAGCAGTTGGCTATATAGAAATGCTCCCCTTGTTCGGTAGATTCCACCTCCCGAATGCCGGTTTGATTCGTGAAGTGGAAAGTAGTCAGCCGGGATTTCCATGTGACCGTGTGTTCGCGGAATTGCCATGCCGAAAACAGTTCCAGGCAATTCATGCGTGAGTCCCGCTGACCGCATTCGTGATATTTAAGATGGCCGCATCCTTTGTTCTCGCCACGTGTTCGTATGCCGAATGGCGGCCACCTAGGAGCAATTAAGTTGCGGTTTTCTCAACGTTCTAAGTTCTGATTGCTACCCAGGGTGGTCTCTGTTCGGTAGACGAATACATTGCTCAACATACATAAAAGAAACAAACTTATTACACGAATTTACACTGCAGGGAAAAGGCATAACCGAAGGCACACAGGTAAATACAGAAAAATGCTTTATATATGTGTGTGTCTATATATACGTGTGTTTGTATGTGTGTATATGTATATGTGTGTGTATGTGTGTATATGTATATATGTGTGTGTATGTGTGTATATGTATATATGTGTGTGTATGTATGTATGTGTGTGTATATGTATATGTGTGTATATGTGTGTGTGTATGTGTGTATATGTGTGTGTATGTATGTGTGTATATATATATGTGTATGTATGTGTGTATATGTATATATGTGTGTGTGTGTGCATATATATATGTATATGTGTGTGTGTGTATATATATGTGTGTGTGTGTGTGTGTGTATGTATTAAGGCCTTTTGGCCTGTAATTGTGGGAGGGGCGTATGACACACCTCTTCCCTACTTAAGGGACACCCCTTACCTGGCTCCATATCGTTCGAGGTCAGCGCTGCATCATTTCCACTTCCGGGTCATCCAGACGCCATTTTACCTGATTACTCCATGAGGTTTTTTAAGCAGAGCTGTGTCAGGAATCCAGCCACAGGCTTTTCCGGCCTACCACCTTCTTTCTTCAATCCATCGCCGTGGATGGTGTCCAAGTGACTCACAAACTGTAAGTCAACCTACCCGCTATGCCAGGCATCAGTCCCACGGCACCATGCACGGGTCAGGTCCTCACTTTACGGCTGCATTTTGTCTAAGTCTGTTCTAAAACCATTGCATGTTCATGCATATCATTCGTTTAAACCCCCTACCGGTCTTTGGGTGTACTACAGGCTTCTTAGACATTATCGCATTTCATGTACAAACCAACGAACCACTGCATTTTCGCCTACACACTGACCCCTACCGGTCATTCAGTGTACTGCAGGCTTCTCAGACATTATTGCATTTCATGTAAAAACCAACCTTGCTTCATTTAAACGATTGTCATTTCGGTTTGTGTTTTCTGGTCGGCACTTATTCATAGTATATTCTATGCACGATTGCTGTTCGCATTAAAATGCATACGGTTAAGCTATTCATGCTAACTTCTGTTTCCCTTCATACTAAGATTCGGTTATTCTGCTATGTATTCACATAGATCTTTTTCGTGAGTTACTTTTCATCATTTCATGTATTTACATTTGGTTAAAAAGTTGCTTGGTTAAATAGACCATTTTCATGCTATTTTTAAGGTATCACTTATTACATCAAGGGTATGAAACCAGCTAACATTTCTGTATAGACATTGGACTCCCACGCTTACTGGAGTTTTTTTTTTTTATATAATTATCCATTTCATTACAATTAAATCAGCCTATGTTACAGGCCTCATTTCTTTGTTGTTAACCATGACACAAGGATTTAATTCCTTTTCATGCATACTCGGGTTGAATCACACGTACTGATCCAACCAATCATACGTTTCCTGCACAGTAATCGGTTAAACTTTCAAATACTTATTTTACACGATCTTAGGTTGTCTATTTTGTTTCAGTTTGCTTATTATATATATATATGGTTTTAATAATAATAGTTATTTTTATTTTACAATGCAGATATTACATGTATATTACTGTTATGGTTAGCCTACATTACGGCTCCTTTTTCTGCATAGATTGTCATTTCACATAATTTCACATGGCATTTACAAACTCAGGCCTTTTCTTGACACACTCAGACGACGTAACACGAGTATTCAAGAACACGGCATATACGTCTCACAAGACTTTCGGTTTTTGAATCACACGTTCTGGTTCATACATTCATACGTCACTTTACAGCAACATTTATGATTCTGCATATTGTCACTTCACATTAAAAAGTCCCTTGCATTCCCAGATCAGTTTAGTGACATTCATATCATCTGATCACCTTCCATATATACATATTACACGGCCAATCCCCTGCTGCCAGGTATCGGACTCAGCGTAACGCTTGTCACCAAGCATGGGCAGTCATGTCACTATCATACTCATAGATTTTACACCTCCCACACATACTGCTAGAAGCCCTAATCCCAGCCTATACAGATTACACAGGTCTCACAGGATCCATTCTCACTCTATCCCTTTTTAGGTTTATCCAGGTTTTCATACCTGTCGAATCTCAAAACTTCATACATACTACCAGGTACGTAAGCCTGCTCACGTTGTAGTTCACATACGTTTCATTCTTCTAGGCCATAGAGTACTGGCAAGTTAGGGGTATAGGCCCAAATAGGTACCTCCCTTCTTGGCATTTCTGCCTATCGTTTAGTGGTCCGCGAGGCCAACACCCCGCCTCAACGTTTCGGAGGCAAATGCCATCGGGCCACACGTGAGTTAGCCGCCTCGCAATATTATAGAGAGGGCCTCACCTGTCACTCCCTCCCCCTGTTTTCTTTTACTATCACCGAGAGGCCTACGATTCCTGCCACTACGAAGGGTGGCCTCAATAACCCCTCGCGCCAACTCATAGACAGAGCCTCTCATAGCCACTTGGCAACTAGCAGGGCCTCACCTGTCACAAAACAAGATAAATTTTTCGCCTTTCAGGCCTAGTTAGCCTGCCAGTATCACCCCTGGGGAATCTGTCACTACACCCCTTACCATGGCTGGGTCGGCCGCTGCGACCCCTCCAGCACTGGTTGAGTTGCAATCACTTTCTCCAGCCATCTGTTTCAGGGCACATGCTAAATCTGTGTCCAAATAAAATGTATCCCAAAACTATACTTAACATCAATAAACATTTCTGTACTTACGACATTACTGCCACATCATCCATCTAGACATTTGGTGGAATTCATTATCTCGGGTCTATCAGAAGGATTCACACAGGCCTCATACACATGCCTTCCGGAATCCTGGAATGTCCTAATTTACAATCCGCACAACAAACCCTACAGCAGTGGAGACACTCATAGCCAGGAAGTGGCAGAGGACTTCCTATGGGGGCCCTTCCAGTCCCCTCCGTTCACCACATAGCGGACAAACCCCATCGGTATTGTCACGGGGAAATCTTCTCACAAACAGAGACTTATCATTGATCTATCAACACCTCACACCTCTGCCACTCCTAGTC